>NC_067427.1:16362500-16987500 GCF_009764475.1 Pristis pectinata | reverse complement strand
ACCTCCTCCCTCACCACCATTCAGGGTCCTAAACAATCCTTCCAGGTGAGGCAGTGCTTCACCTGTGAGTCCGAGGGTGTCATTTGTTGCATCCGTCACTCCTGGTGCGGCCTCCTGTACGTCGGTGAGACCCAATGCAGATTGGGTGACCGCTTCATCGAGCACCTTCGCTCCATCCGCTGCAACAGCCAGAATCTCCCAGTGGCCACCCACTTCAATTCCACATCCCACTCCCATACTGACATGTTTATCCATGGCCTCCTGTACTGTCACGTTGAGGCCAGACGCAGGTTAGAGGAACAACACCTCATATTCCGTCTTGGGAGTCTCCAACCTGACGGCCTCAACATCGATTTCTCTAACTTCCGGTAAACCCTCCCCTTTTTCTTCCCTCCTCACCATTCCTTTGTCTTCCCTTAGTCCTGTGGCACCCTTCCTGCACCTTGATGACCCGCCCATCTCCTCCCCTCCCCTCCCCCATCCTTTATTCCACTGCCCTCCCCTACCGGATTCCTCCTTCTTCAGCCCTTACTATCACCTCTCAGTTTATTACATCTTCTACCCCTCCCCCACCCACCATCTCCCTCTCACCTGGACTCGCCTATCACCTGCCTGTGTGTGTGCTCCTCCCCTTTTCCCCAGCTTCTTATTCTGGCTTCTGCCCTCTTCCTTTCCAGTCCTGATGAAGGGTCTTGGCCCGAAACGTCGACTGTTTATCTCCGTCCATAGATGCTGCCTGATCTGCTGAGTTCCTCCAGCACTTTTTGTGTATTGCTCCAGATTCCAGCATCTGCAGAATTTTTTGACTTAATTAAGACCAGACAGCTTGAATTTGGAAAGGGCAAAAGATGTTTAATCAATTTGGTGGAATTGTTTAATGAAATAACAGATGGAATTAATGAGGGTGATGCAGTTGTTGGCTATCAGAAAGTTTTTGATGCCATGTATCAGGCTTATCAGCAAAGTTGAAGCATGTAACACAAATGGGATGTTGATAGAATGTAAATAATGTTTGCTAAGCAACCTAGACTTGGGGATGTAAGAAACAATTTGCTAAGTAACGGACAAGTGAAGGTTGTGATGAATGGTTATATTTTGGAATGGAGGAAGATGAATAGTGGCATTTCCCAGGGATTTGTGTTTGGACCATTTGCTTTTTTAAAAATCTACATTAATGACCTTGATTTGGGGGTGTAAGCCTCAATTTCTCAATTTGTAGATGACACAAAACTTGGGAGTATTATGCACTGTGAAGGGGATAATGATCGATTGTGGCAGGATATAAACTGGTGGGTCCATGGTGGATGATGGCTGAGAGAAAGAAACATGAAGCGATACATTTTGTTAGGAAGAATGAGGAGAGGTAATAGAGAATAAAGGACGCTGTTCTAAAAGGGGTACAGGAGCAGAGGGACTTAGGAGTGCAGGTATCCTTAAGTTATGGAGCATTTTGAGAAAGCAGTTAATATGACTTGCACAATTCTGGGGTTTATCAACAGAAGCACAGAGCATAAAAGCAGGGAGGCTGGGCTGAACCACTATAAGATACTGGTCCAGCCTTAACTGGAGTATTGTGTTTAATTTTGGTTGTCTCATTTAAGGAAGGATTTGAAGACATCAGAGTGGATTCTGAAAAGATTTATGATCCTGGATCCTTGGTGAGTGACTATGGTTACTACAATTAGAGAGGCTGTGACTGTTTTCTTTGGAGTACAGAAGGTTGAGGGCAGATTCGTTAAAACGATGAAGGGTTTGAACAGTGGACAGAGGTTGTTCCCTTTAGTGGAGAAGTTGACTGGAGGTCACAGGTATAAAACAAAGGGAAAGAGAATAAAGAGTGAAATGAGGGGAAACTGTTTTACAGAGGATGTGACTTGGATCTGGAATATGCTGCCTGCAGATATGATGGTGGCCTTCAAGAAGAAATTGGAAAGAACTGTAAGACTCCAGAGAAAGGGCCAGTGTGTGGAACTAGAGAATTGATCGAGTAGAGAACCAACACTGATAGGATGGGCCAAATGACCTCCTTCCTTGTAACCACTGAATGATTTTGTTACTCTGTGATGTTTCATTTGATTAAACACAGTAGCAAATTCCATTAACACTCAGAGTAGCAATGTTGCATTTACTATTAAACAGACCAACTGTGCAGGAGGTTTGGTTACAATGACTGTGTGCCAGAAACATTCTGAGAATTCTATCTGGAATTGTGCCTTTTGAGATCTTAAGCACAAAGTAAATAAAACTTGCACCCACGCCTTTTGAAATATGTCTAATGCTGTCTGGGCAGTGGCTCCTTGAGTATCTGGATGGTGACCATCAGACTGTCAAGGATGTGATCCTCCTGACTGTCTGGCCAGTGGTAGATTGATAGTCTGTTCATCTCTCTTGAGTGTTGCTTTCTTTGATTGGTGCTGCGTTGTGTTATTAATATTAATTTGGCACTTTTATTATTTGATCAGAATATCCCTGTACAATTAACAGTAAAAAGATTATTGATGAAGCAACTGAGTTGTTGAAACTTTTTTTTAAGCTTCAAGGCTGTCTGGTTAATGTTATTGAGTTGTTGGAGTAAGCTGTTGAAGCAGAATGATAGAAAGCTCATTACCAAGAACCAAGCGAAAGTGTGCTGCTGTCTTGTGCTGGGCTTTTGATGGGTGCCAGGGTGTCGTTTAGTCAATATGGGTGCACAGTGGTGCAGCCAGTAGAGCCTTGCAACTCCAGCGACCTGTGTTCAATCCTGCCCTCGGGTTCTGACTTGTGCAGAGTTTGCACATTCTTCCTATGACCATGTGAGTGTCTTCTGAGTGCTCTGGTTTCCTTCCACAGCCCAAAGCCATGTGGCTTGGTAGGTTAACCGGTGACTGTAAATTGCCCCTAGTGTGTAGGTGAGGGTAGAATCTGGGGGGAGTTGATGGGAATATGGTATAACGTGGGATTATTGTAAATGGGAGCTTGATGGTCGGTGCAGGCCTCTGGGCAAAAGGGTCTGTGTATTATACGACATTATGACTCGATGTCGGTGCAGTCAGTCGTGATCTGCGGCCTGGGAAGCCTGCCAAGTGGACAGTGTCCTCTCTCACTCCGGGCTTCTATCTGGAAACCACAGGAAAGGACAGACTTGCACTTTGGCAGCGTCTTTCATCATCTCGGGACCACCCAGGCATACAACCAGTTCAGCACTTTTGGTGAGAAAATGAAGCAACTGATTTATGTGTGGGAAAATCCTACAAACAGCAGTTCAGTAGTGAGCCAACCAACCGTTTTTGGGTGTGGGTCAAGTAGAAATGATGGTCATAGCTCCCAATTCCCTCCTTCGAAAATTCCAGCTGTTTAGATTTGGGAGGACAAGTAGGGTTTGGTTTACTCAAAATGTACTTCCTGCTGTGTAGCACTCCCTCAATACTGCACTGAGCTTGGACTGCACACTCTAGTCTCTAGACTGTGATTGAACACAAACTTCTACATTGAGGGTGCCTTCCACTGGGTGACAGATATTTAGAGACACGAGACTGCAGATGCTACTCTGAGTGTTAGTGGAATTTGCTACTGTGTTTAATCTTGAGCAACAAACAATCTGCTGGAGGAATTCAGCAGGTCGACCAACACCAGTCCTGATGCAGAATTTCAACCCAAAACGTTGACAATTCCTTTGCCGCCCACAGATGCTGCTCAACCTGCTGAGTTCCTGCACAGTTCCTGCAGAGAACCTCGGTGATCTCCCTGAGATGGTGAAACATGAGAACAAGAAATAGAAGCAGGAGCTGGCCATTTAGCCCCTTATTCCTGCTTCATCTTTCGCTAAGGTCTTTTACCTCAGTACCACTTTCCTGCCCCATATTCCTAGGCTGCATTTTGCAGTTTTGATTAAACATGCTCATACATGGACCAACAGCTGGAAGTGATCACCCACCAGCTGATTCATAACTGATGCCTTTAAACAGTGCTGGGGAAGGAAACTTCCTGCCAGTTGTTGGGTATGAGGATGGCCCAAGTTGGAATAGAGTTCTGCCAGAAGCAGATTTAAATAAATCAACAGCAACATATAGCAAAAAAAGACTGCTGGAAGAACTTGGTAGGTCAAGCAGCATCTGCGGCGGAAAAGGGATGGTCGATGTTTCAGGTTTAGAGCCTGCATCAGGACTGAGAGTGTCAAGGAGAGATGTCCGGTGTACAGGTGGTTCCACCCAACACCTATCTTCTATATACTGGCTATCTTCCCTTGACACTCTCAGCCCAATACAGGGACTCGACCCAAAATGTTGACCATCCGTTTGCCTCCACAGATGCTGCCTGACCCACTGACTTCTTCCAGCAAAATGAAAAACACAATGATGCTGGAGGAACTCAGCAGGCCAGGCAGCATCCGTGGAGAAAAGGAGGCGGTCAATATTTCGGGTCAGGACACTTCCTCAGGATTCCAGCATCTGCAGTCCTTTGTTTCTCTAGACTTCTTCCAGCAGTTTGTTTTTTTTTTGCTCCAGATTCCAGCATAGATAGATAGATAGATATCTTTATTAGTCACATGTACATCGAAACACACAGTGAAATGCATCTTTTGTGTAGAGTGTTCTGGGGGCAGCCCGCAAGTGTCGCCACGCTTCCAGCGCCAACATAGCATGCCCACAACTTCCTAACCTGTACGTCTTTGGAATGTGGGAAGAAACCAGAGCACCCGGAGGAAACCCACGCACTGGTGGGGAGAACATACAAACTCCTTACAGACAGCGGCTGGAATTGAACCCGGGTCGCTGGCGCTGTAATAGTGTTACGCTAACCACTACACTACCGTGCCTCTTGTCTCTTGCATCTCCAACAACAACATGTATTTATACAGCCTCTTTAACACAGCAGAAAGGTACTTGAGCTAGTGATTAAACTAAAAATGACATCAGGCTACATAAGGCATTTATAGTGCTGTCAAATTTTGGGGAGTAATTCCAGAGCTAAATGCATTTTCATCCAGAAGGCATGGCTGTCAGTGGTGAGCAATGAAAGTCGGTGATGCCCAAGTGGCTGAACTTGAGGATTGCAAATACTTGAGTCATTTGTTGGGCTGGAGTTGGTTACAGGTTGTCCCCAGCTTACGAATGCCCGACTTGTATACAGCCTGTATATACGGATGAGCATTTGGGACAGCGGTGGTACGGATTTGCTGGCTGCTGCAGGCATCTTCTGCCACTTGGGAAATCTGAGGTCATATTTCTGACTGGAGAACATTTTGGATAACAGACCATTCACAGGAATGGATCCCTGCTGTAACCTGGGGACGACCTGTACAGATTTTGCGAATGAGGAAGGCCCTGGAAGGATTTGACATGAGGTTAAATGTTCATCATTTTAAATCCTTCTACACCTGCTTTCACACACCAACACAAAGCTGGCTGGAGTGTCTGGGTGGTGCACTGCCTGACATAACCAAGGACTGGCGACACAAAAACTGGTGCAGTTCCACCAACATTCCAGGCAGTTTGTAAATGTTTCCAAGCAGAGATACAAGTGTTTTTTTTTGTCCTTATTTTAGGAAAGTCATTTGAGATCACCTACATCCGACTGAAGTTTCACACGAGCCGGCCGGAGAGTTTTGCCATTTACAAGAGAACGAGGGAGGATGCCCCCTGGATTCCCTACCAATATTACAGTGCTTCATGCCGTCAAACATACGGCACTTCTGGCAGGAACTTTCTCCGTCTGGGGGATGAAGAGCGAGTGGCATTCTGCACTGAGGAGTTCAGTGACATCTCCCCTCTGACTGGAGGGAATGTGGCCTTCTCCACCTTGGAAGGGAGACCCAGCGCTTACAGTTTTGACACCAGCCCCATGCTGCAGGTAACCAGATCCTCAGCCCACCTGGGCCCAAGAGACATCTTCGTTCTAATGCTCTTGCTAGTTTGGTGTTGGCTCTGGCTTGGTGGGAAGCATTTTATGCGCTGGGTCAAAAAGTTATTGGTTCGTGTCCCATTCCAGAGATCTCAGCCCTATAATCTAGGCTTGATGCTAATCCAATGTCTGTATTAAAGGAATACTGCACTGTTGGCTTTGCAGACTTTTGGATGAGATATCAAACTACCAGGTAGATGTGAAAGGTCTCACTGTGGTGTTTTGAAGATGAGCCATAAACTACTTCCCATTGCCTTGGCCAAAATTTATCCTTCCACAAGAGAGAAGAAATTATGTCATCATTTATCACCTTGGTGTTTGTGGGAGCTTGTTGCTAGGAAATTGGTTGCCATACTTACAGCATTATAACACTTAAACTTTACAGCCAATGAAGTACTTTTTATTGGGACTTCAAAGAATCTTTTACTTTTTTGCAGAGTGCACATTAAGTAAGGAGGAAATGATAATGCTGGGGATTGGGGTGGCTGCCCTTTTGAGTCCTCAGTGCCAGCATCATCGTACGCTTTTTATTTGTGATACCATAAGATCTAAGTGTACTTCCCCCTAAATATTACAATTTACAGGACAGGTACAGCATGAATGCAGAGTGAACCTTGCTCTCCCTATTGAGTACTGCCAAGCTGGACTAATTGGAGAGTTCTTTCAAGAGGCTAGCACAGGCATGGATGGAGTGAATGGCCATGCACTGTGGTGCTGCCCAGGCTTGTGACAGAGAGGAAATGGGGAAAAATGGGTGGATCTGGGTGACCAAATGCACGATTCACAAAAGGCAAGTATGCAGGTACAGTAAGTAGTTAGGAAAGCTAACGGAATGTTATTGTTTATTACTCAGGGAGTAAGGCGGTTATATCGAGCATTGTACATACCTCATGTGGGGGACTGGATATAGACCAGTACCTGAATTGGGAGCATTGTCTTCTGAGGAAAGGCTGGATGTGTCTGCTGGAGTTTAAGAGAGTGGGAAGTGATTTGACTGATGCTGTCTTGACAGGGCAAGTACTGAGAAGATCTTTCCTGTTGTGGTAGAATCTAGAGCTAGGATTTGCTGTTCAAAAGCAAGGGGTTGACTGTATAAGAGAGAGATGAGGCAAAATGTTTTCTGAGTTGGGAGTCTTTGGAACTCCCTTCCTCAAAAGGTGATGGAAGCAGAGTCTTTGAATATGTTTAAGGCGGAGATAGATTCTTGATAGGAAAAGTTTTGGGATAAGCAAATGGGACTAGCTTAGGTGGGCATCTTGATCAACATGGACGAGTTGTGCCGAAGGGCCTGTTTCTGTGCTGTATTATTCTGTGAATCTATGACTCTAAGATAGGTACAGTATGAGTTCATTGTACACGTGCACGGACATGTACACTAGCAAACATGTACATATACAGAGAAGGATTTTTTTTATGTGGGAGAGAGTAGGTGGGTTAAAATCTCCTGACTGAACCTTTCACCCTTAATAAAGCAGTCCAATCTGCATCTGAAAAGCATCCTGTAAAGCACACTATAAGCCTTCTCATTTCCTCTGCCTCTCTGATTGAAGTTTGCCAATTAGTGGGAGGTTCAGGATAATTCTTCCGGCAGACTTGTGTGGGAATTTTTCTTGAGATTGCCTCAAGATACGGCTACCACATTAAAGCCCTTTGCCCAAGATGAGATGCTGATAACTTTTAAAGACGCACTTCAGACAGGAGAATTGAATGGTAATTAAGGTCAGATTCCCCACTGCCTCTTGACCTTCCCCTACTTAAAGATCACAGCACTGGTTCCCTTCCAAAACTGGTAAGACCATTGCACAGTGGATGCTTAGTCAGGGATGGTCTGCACACTCCTCCCTAAGACTGCTGCTCCAATTACTTAATGACAAGTTCGCATAGATTGCGAAAGATAACCAGATGTGGCATTTCCTCAGTGTTTGTGAGAGAAGGAATTGCATCCTCAAAACTGCTGTGCTTGCTATTTCATCTCCAGTGTGATGTTTCTGTTCAGTCATATGGCAAACCAGATTCCTACTGATTGGGAAATCGTGTTGTCTGAAACTGGAGCAACATCAACCAACCATCGCTCACACTTGAAGGACACTTGCTGTTCTTCCATCTGAGTTAGTGGAGGTTATGAGTTAAGTTCTACACTAGATACTTTAGCACATAATCCAGGCTGAGACTCCAGTACCATTACTGAGCATATTGTCTTTCAGCTAACTCTGAAATTAAGGCCTAACCTTTCCTTTCTGGTGGTTGTAAAATATCATATGGCCAGTGTATCATGGAAGTGGAGGATAGATTTGATAGATTGATAGTTTGATAGATTCCTGGGCCAACATCTATTCATCAGCCAACATTACAAAAGCAGATTGTTTGGTCATTATCATATTTAAGCTAGTAATACCTACTGTGCACAAATTGGCAGCCATGTTTCTTACATTATAACTGTACTTCAGTACTGTAAAATACTTTTTGAGACTGGCTGAGTTCTGAAATATCCCTTATGCTTCTTTTCATGTCAGTCCATGGTCCAGCTTCTCCCTATCATTGTCATCTTGCCCAGCTCTATAAATCTCTTAGACAAGTTCTATGTTCTAAGTGTTCTTCTTGTACTGTGGCCCTTTGCTCACCCGTGAATTTAATCGGTGCACCATTGGCAGCTGCCTAAACCAGCAGTACACAACTTTTTTTGAGGTGAGGGCCAAATAAACAATCCAAATCATTTCTGAGGGCCTCTCGTGAAATGTTTTATTTCAGCCTCGCATAACCATATTTTGATAGTCAAGTTCATGAAGACATGAACAAAGTTTATTTACAGCTTCAATTATGTTCAGATTGCTACCAGATAGGCCACGTGTGGTCATCTTGTATAAAACACAATGAATTACGGTAATGTTTGAAATCATTTTTAAACCCTTAACAGGACCCAGTAATTGTCTAGGTTTTATATTTTACTTGTTTCTCATTATCAGTCTTAAGATATTCACTGTTTTACAAATGAAACACTTCTTTGCAAAATCTACTTGTTAAGATGTATTTTCTCGTCTAATTTTTTAATGCTTCCTCCAGTTTTCTCTCTTTAGCTCCTACACAAATTATATTTTGTCACTTGTTCCAATGCTTAATCTTCATTAAATAATCATTCAACATTTTGGAATAGATTAATTTCTGTTCCATTTAGTTGCATTTAAAAGTTGGAAAAAATGTTCTCCAGCTGCTAACAGAACTTAAAACACTTTCAAAGAAAGAAAATGTTCCTCATTTGGTTCCATGCTCCACCTTCCTTTCCCATCAGGTTCCATCACCTGTAGTCCTTTATTGCCTCCACCTATCACCTCCCAGCCTCTGTCACAATTTCTGTTCCTGCATCTGCCAATCACCCCTCCTCACCTAGATCCTCCTATCGCTTCCCAGCTCTTGCTCCACCCCTTCCCCTCCCCTCTTTATCCTGGCCGTCTCCCCTCTATCATTCAGTCCTGATGAGGGGTCTCGACCTGAAACGCTGGTTGGCCACTTCCCTTTACAGACGCTGCCAGTCCTGCTGAGTTCCTCCAGCAGTTTGTTTTTTGCTCCATATTCCAGTCTCTTGTGTCTTGAAGAAAATGACCTTCCTCTTTTCAGCCTTGCAGTCACAAGAACACAAGAAAATATGGTCAGGAGTAAGCCTACTGACCCCTCAAGCCTGTGCTGCCATTTGATCTAATTGTGGCTGATCTATGGTGGCCTTAATTCCCCCTCTGCGCCAGTTCCCCGTAACCCTCAATTCCTCTCAAATATCTATCTATCTCCATTTTAAATAAATCAAATGATTTGGACTTCACACCCCTGGGAGCAGAGCATTCCAGAGATTTTCTATCCTCTGAAAGAAGAAATTTCTACAAACTTTAAATGGCTGGCCCGCTATTTCGTAGTTATGGCTTCTTGCTTGTGACTCTCCAACTGGTGAAAACATCTCAAGGGACAATAGATGTAAACAGTTGAGGGCTGAGAACTGATCCCTGGTGAACTCCACTCATTATATTCCCTCCAGCCTGAAAAGGACAATTTATTCCAACTCTTTACTTTCTATCTGATGGCCAGTTTTCAATCCACGCTAAAACACGTTCTCTAATACCTTGAGTTCCTAATTTATGCACCAGCCTCTTAAGTAGCACCTTGTCAAATGCCTTTTGGAAATCTAAATACACTACATCTACAGGTTCCCCTCTATCAACTATTCCGTCACATCCTCAAAGAATTTTAGCAAAGGATACAGTCACACCTGTATATAATTTATATGCAATGGAAGTTGCTTACAGGTGAAGTCATTATTATTTTATGAAACAAAATATGTTTTCAAGTTAAAGCCAGTTTTTCTGAAGGTGAAAGGAAACATTTTATGAAGTTTGCTAATTTGCCTTGTTTTGGCCTGTTGATGTCGATCACTAAGAAACCACCATCCCCTCTTTCAATTCAAGGTACTGAATAAATCAGAACTTTTAGAATTTCCATTTACCAGTTGTGCTATATCTGTCATCTCCCCAATAAACCTTGGTCTTGTCATCTTAGAGAGGCGTATTTATAAAAGTTGTATATTGTGGGTGCTGGAAATCTGAAATTAAAAAAAACTAGGTAACACTAGAAAAGGAAAAATCTTTTGGCTTCTGCAAAAACAAAGTTTTTTAGGCTCATTTGTAAAAGATCACCAACCTGCTTGCCTGACTCACCAAGTGTTTACATTTTATTATTGTGGTCCAGTGAGTCTATGTGTAAATTGACTGAGGAGTTAGACATCACGATATATGCACAAATATGCTATTGGAACTTAACTAAAGCAAGACATCTGACCCCATTTGAACGGGACAAACCCCATATTGCTACATTGGAGGCTCCAGGGGTGGGTGTGCCTCATGTTCTGCATTCCCTGCCCTAAGCTCCAAAACAGTGCAACCTCTTTTCCTTTTAAAATACTCCTTAAAACCTATCTCCTTGGCCAAGCTTTTGGCCATCTGTTTTAATGTTTTGCAACTCTGAAAAATTTTCTTTGATAATGTTTCTCTGAAGTGCCTTGGGATGTTCTACTGTATTGAAAGCACTATATAGAGGAAAGCTTTTGTTATACAAATGCTGTTTTCTGAGCGGTATGTTGTGATGTTGAGATCTGGCCTTGTCCAACACTCCTTTCCTCCAACCTCTTCAGGTGAGTGATAAATCCTCAAAATTGAAGAACTTGGAACTTCCTTCATTCTTCCTGGATACAGCAGTGCTGTTTTCATTTTTATCATTTTTTTTTTAGCGAGGGGTTATTTACTATCCAAATTATTAGACTTGTCATTCACCTCATCAGGGTTTGCCTTTGATACATAGCAGTGATGTGACCAATTCCAGCTGGCACAGTGCTGGAGGTTTCAACAAATGAGTTCTTGCCTCCTTTTCCCTCAATGCCACTTCCCTTCCATTGGTCACCCTTTGCAATAGCATCAAGGCCAATTGAGAAACAAACATGCAGAGTTGAATAATCCTTGCCTGTTCTTCCACTTCCAGTATTTTTATAACTTACAAAGAAATAAGTAGACATTTAGTTCTCTAATTATTTTTAATAAATCCAGTATCCTGGACATCAACCTGTAATTCCTGGTAACCGGAGGCAATCATAGAAGGTAGGTAACTTTGTGTCCCCTGGTTGAACTTAAAGAAGGACATGAGGTTGTGCCCTGCTCTCTTGGCCCCATGTAATAAAAACTTCATTTAATGATTTGTTTTCATTGGCTGTGTAACAGTCACACAGTGTACTGAAGGGTTCTGTGGGAGGATCAGTCTGTCTAAGTATTTCTACAGGTCATGTTAATGTCAGTAAATCAAAGTGCAGATAATGGATCCCACAATCCCCATCCCTATGAGACCATGGTGTGGTCAATGGTAGCCCACCACTTGCTCACCCTCCATGCTCCAGGCAACATCCCTGCCCACCAAACACTTCTGACACCACAGGCCGTATGAATGGAAGTATCCAGGCACAAGACGTGCATCAATGGTACAACTCCAGATATTGGTAAAGAAGCATCTCTCTGTGCAGTTCCACTCACCTAGGGACAGAGAGGGTCGTAGTCACCCAACTCTTTCTCCCCACCTTCCCCACCCCACCCCCCACCCGCCATCCTTTCCCTGATCCTTTCTGACGAGGTGTGTTTCTTCTGTTCCAGGAGTGGGTGACAGCCACTGATCTGCTAATTTCCTTAAACCGACTGAACACCTTTGGTGACGATCTCTTCAAGGATCCGCAGGTCCTCCGGTCCTATTATTATGCCATATCTGATCTATCTGTGGGAGGCAGGTAATTATCCATTGTCACCTCAACCTTCTCTCCTTAATGCCTTGATCTAATCTCCAGGTCTGTTGAATGATCTAATCTGAGAGTCTTGCTTTCACCTTCAGTTTACATGCTGGTCAGTGAACTTTCAACAACGTTAGTGTTACCAGCATAAATTCACAAGTTGCTAGAACCAAGAAGCTATCCTATAAGCAAGGACTGGAATGTTTTCTGCAGTAATGGGAAGCTGAGGAGTAATCTAATGGTGACAGTATTGGAGGGTTCAGTACTGAAGACATTTGCATTTGTGGGCAGCTGTTAATTAGTTACCATAAATCTGAGATGATTGCCAATAATGCCAAGAGGGAGTTCAGCAGAAACTTTTTCAACTGAATATGGAACTCATCACCTTGCCAAGTGGATGAAGTGAAAAATTCAGCCGACTTTAAAGGGGAGATAGATAATTACAGGAGGGGAAAATGAATGATAGCTGATGGAAATTGGGTGGAGAATGGAATGGAAGAACCTGCCAGTGTGCTTTAAATTGTATGAAGCTCCTGTCCTGGGATATGAACAACATAAAATGGTAGTCCCCCTAAAACCATAGGCAGGTCATGTCCACCATGGGTGAGTGTGGTGAAAGACCAAGCCTTATAAAAATGTGCATTCCAAATTTAAAGTGTTATAAATAGTTTGCCGCCAATCATCCACCTCACCAGAATTGTCCTTTGTCCAAGCATTGCCAGTCCTCAAGAATTGCCTTGAGGTTCTCCAGAAATTGAAGTCAGGGGGAGGTTTGGGGTTGTGGAGGTGGTGCAAATGCCAAGAACAGGTTGTTCAAACTCAAGCCGGTGGGTCATCTTGGGATGACACCTCGGGTGGACTGTAAGCTGCCTCGTATCTTAAATATTTTAGTTTTTTTTATATTTGGAGAAAGTATTCTCATGATTTGAGGCTAAAAAATGTTGCAAGATGCTCTCCAGGAATTTTGACCCATTTCTTGCTATCAAAGTTGACTTGATGTATCAACTAGAGGCTGCTGAATAATTAATGGTCAGATGGCAACTGTCCATCTCTCCATCTGGGGACCAGATGTAAGAGTGGAACACGTGAGAAGCAACTATAGCCAAAAGGCAAGCCAGGATGATCTGGATAGCTGAAAGGAAAGTCGTACTCATTCATGATCTGTCTTTCGTGCTCTCTCTGTTCTTTCAACACATGTTCTCACTTTTTTGCAAAACTGTCTAACTCTTGTCTTTTGCTCTCAATTTTACTGTTGTCCTCACTCTGTTGATTTACTCGCTCTCCCTTTCCCTCCCTCTCTCTTCCCGTCTCTTCTTTCTTTCCCTCTCTTTCTGTCTTGGTCTCAGACAGACATACAGACAATTTTTCACCACATCAAAACTGCTCTGTGATCCAGTCTGCTGACACAAACATCCTTTAAAGCTTCCCTGACTGCAAGCAATGGAATAAACAAAATGCAAGCCCGGCCTGTGAATCTGATAGAAGCAGAGAGTCTAAACTTGGAAAAAATTAGGAGTGGTACCGTTGATCCTTCGCTTAAATTTGAAGACATTTGGAGTCCGTTTATTCAATACTTTCATATGATATAGATCCCTTTTCAATAACTTTTCAATTTAAAGGAACGGAGTTGATGACATAATATTGCTCTCTTTTTATTGAGAAATTTCAGTCCAGTTTTTTCTTTCTTTTTCTTTCTTTTTTTTTGAAATTTTCTTTACAGTTTAGTTTGTTATATTATTTACAATTTTTTTATTGATCTGGGGATTCTTTTTTTATATATACAATAAATCTTCTTTCTTCTCTTTTATATTATATTCATCTACTAAGAGATCATGAGATCTAAAGATTTTTTTTATATTTTATTACTTTTTATGATTATCTATGTCATGATTGCGTTCTTGATCTCTTTGTATTACATGTACAATCATTGATGTTATATATTAATCTGTATTAATTTGGAAACTAATAAAAGGATTGAATAAGGAAGAAAGAAGCAGAGAGGGTGGTGAGATAAGTAGTTGTTGGTGGGAATGAGGGTTTGTGGGGCTGTAGATGAATCTGGTTGCCATGTGTGAATAACAGCGTGTCTATGTTCTGCTTTACAAGCCCATGTTACAGTTAGATATATTGCTCATAGCCCAAATCTTCATTCCAAGCCCATCTTGAATGAGAAGCTGGCGATTGTTGTCAGTGGCAACTGGGAGCCCCAGCCTGATGTCCAGGTACTTCCCAAAACACTCAGTACCTAGTGCTGCAAAGCTACGGAGGCTCCAATGCACTGGATCACAATAGGCTGCAGAGGCTTGTAGACTCAGCCAGCTCCATCACGGGCACAACCCTCCCCACCATCGAGGATATCTTCAAGAGGTGGTACCTCAAGAAGGTGGCATCCAATACTAAGGACGCTCACCATCCAGGACATGCCCTCTTCTTGTTACTACCATCTGGGAGGAGGTACAGGAGCCTGAAACCCACACTCAGTGATTCAGAAACGGCTTCTTCGCCTCTGCCATCAGATTTCTGAACAGTTCATGAACACTACCTCATTATTCCTTCTTTCTGGAGTATTTATTCATTTATTTACTGGCTAGTATCTTAAAAACCAATTCTCCTGTATTGCTCCTATTCACTGTTGGCCTTTGCCTCTCAAAACATACCCTAGGGTAAAGATGGCAAACCCAGCTTCTTTGTAGTTCCAATTTCACAAAGTTTTCTTATCAAATACCATCTCTGGGTGAAGTAAGCCTTTTCATTATTTTATTGTATAGTGTATAGATGTGTTGGCTGTGACTCAGTTGCAATTGTTCTCCTCCTGGAGAAGGCTGTGACTTCAAATCCCATTTTAAAAATATATTTTATTCATAAAAATATATACAGGGAATATAATAGAATCAAAAAAGGTCTTTCTTTACATTCATTGTGCCATCAAATCAATATCTGCATTGTATTTGAGCTTAAAAATCTAGGTTAACGCTCTGGGTCAGTGGCACACTGAGGGAATGCTACATTGTCAAAAGAATGGACTTGTGCATGACATATTAGGGGATTTTCCATCTGTCCTCTCTGTTGGATGTAAAAGAGCCTGTGGCTACTCTGAAAGAAGAGCAGGGGATATCTTCCAATGTTTATCCTACAAACAATGTCATTCAAAAATAACAATTTGTATCTTTGCTCTTTCTGGAATCTTGCTGTGCCACATTGACCATAAAGTGCTTTGTGATATCTGAGGTTGTTTGAAAAAACTACTATAAGTGGAAGTCCTTTCTGGAAAAGGGCAGCATATCATTTAAACTGACCTCTTCTATATCTCACTACCAATATTTTTCATAAATCAAAAGGTCAGCTTGATTGTAAGACAGCTGTTGAACATCTGGTTCTTGGAAGCCTGAACTTGAGATTCAAATGACTTCCGTTTATGAGAGTTGGAGCTTTTCCATTCTTGCTCTAAATCATGTAGTCTGTCAGTTTCTGTCCTGTTGAAAGTTCCTGGCTTTGCTTTCCCCCTTTTTTTAATCTGTGCAGCCTCTACAGAGATTCTGGGACCATATAAAGGCAGTGTTTATAGTTTAAAGTGCATTCTTGGGGTAGGTTATCAGAAGCTGTACAATCATAGGAGTTGAGGGAAAAAAGATGGGGGTATCAGGAATAGGAGGCCATTCATTCCCTTAAAACACAGAAGTATCTGTAAGTGACACGTGGTCAGGGACAAGCAGGTGTGATTGTGAGTGAGCCAGGAATGAGGAATCCGAGAGATGTACTGCAGGAGCCTGGGTCCCTACACTTGTTCAGTAGATTTAAGGATGTTGCAACCCCTATGGACGTATTGAACTATTGGTGGGCGTTGGGGGGGGGGGGAAGGGGAGGAGATATAGTGGATGGGATCAAACTTTAATTTAAAGATGCACATAGTTAACTCTTAACTTCCATGGGGGATATATTCCAGATTACTGCAAGTGGTAAATCATATCGACTTGGGAAGAGCACTGGGACATTTAATACTTCACTGGCAGCAGAAGACCTGTTGGTGGGGGGGGGGGGGGGGGGGTGGTTGTTTTCCATCACCACCTCATTCAAAAATTTCACACTTCTGAAAATAAAGGACATATCCTCCCTTGGGTGTGATTTAAGAGAGTCAAACTCATTGTGTTGTGTCTTTGTTAGCTAAAGGACCGATAGTAAAGTAATTAAGACATTAAGACTTTTACACTGATAGGTTTTGAACAGAGTTAAATATGTAAGAGTTGAGGGATTCCTGTGGTCAGGATAAAGTGAAGGTCGAGTTTATTGTCATATGCACAAGTACATGTGTGCACAGGTGCAATTAAAAACTTATTTGTCACAGTATCTCAGGTATATAACATTCACAAGAAAAACATAAATTATACAAAAATTATATGAAATCCATTGTAGTGCAAAGTGGTCATAGTGTTGCCTTACGGAGGTAGTGATTCTGGTCGTGCAGGTTGGTTCAGGAACCGAATGATTGGAGGGAAGCAGCTGTTGTTGAATCTGGTGGTGTGGAACTTAAGGCTTCTGTACCTCCTGCCCAATGGTACAGCAGTAATGATGGGTTGACTTCATCTACATAAGGACTGGCCAAATCTAATCAGCAATAATATTGTGGGAAAAAGGTTCCTGGAGCGTGTATGCAATAGATTTTCACGCTGGTATATTGAGCAACCAATCGGCAACAGACTATCCTAGACTTGGTACTGTGCAACGAGAAATGGTTAGTTGGTAATCTTGGTGTGCAGGATCCATTAGGGAAGAGTGCCCATAACATGACAGAATTCTTCATTTAGAAGGAAAGTGAACTAATTCAATCTCAGTTTAAATCTAAACTATAAAGGTCTGAGAATTTAGTTGGTTATGATTTATTGGGGAGCTTCATTAAAGAACATGACAGTGGATAAGCAATGGCTAACATTCAAGGAACAAATATTGGAACCACAATAGTTAAGCATTTCTGCCTGGCATAAAATACAAAATGAAAAGCAACTCAACTGGAGCTAAAAAGTTAAGGATAGTATTAAATCGAAAGAGGTCATATATGATTGCCAGATGAAGTAGCAAACCAGAATATTGGGAGCAGTTTAGACTTCAGCAAAGAAGGTCAAATGCATTAATTAAGAGAGCAAAAATAGAGTATGAGAATAAACTTGCATAAAAATGGACTGTAACCACTTATGTAAATTTTAAATTAAATTTTTTAAAAAATGTTATTTACAGCGTGGTAAGAGGCCCTTCCGGCCCAACGAGTCCGTGCCGCCCATTTAAAACCCAAATTAACCTACCCGTACGCCTTTGGAATGTGGGAGGAAACCGGAGCACCCGGAGGAAACCCACGCAGACACGGGAGAATGTACAAACTCCTTACAGACAGCGACGGGAATCGAACCCCGATCGCTGGCGCTGTAATAGCGTCGTGCTAACCGCTACGCTACCGTGCCGCAAAAAGAAATGCAAAAAGAAAAAAAGACGAGTGAAGTCAAGTGCAAGACCCCTATAAATGGAAACGAGAATTCATAATGTGAAACCGAGAAATAGAGAAATTAAACAAATGCCATGGTTCTGCCTTAACAGAAGAGTACATGAGTAATTTTGCAGAAATGTTAGATAACTAAGAATATGGTGAAGATGAAGAACCAAAGGAAAGCAGTATCCGTAGGAAAATAGTGCTGGAGATGAAGAGAGACTTCAAACTAATGTAGACAAACTGAACAAGTGGGCAAAAACATGGCAGATCCTGTATTATTTGGATATATGTGAAGTTATCTCTCTTGGCAGGTAAAATAAAAAGCTGGTATATCATTTAAATGGTGTTAGATGGTAGGACTGCTAAATGAGGAGAGATTTGGTTGATGAGAGGTTGACCACATTCATTAGTTTAAAAATAATGAGTGGAGTTCTAATTCAAACTTACAAAACTCTGACAGGGCTCGACAGACTGGATGTGGGGAGGACGGTTCCCTTGGCTGGGGCATTAGAATGAAGCTCACTGTCTTGGGTTGCAGGGCAAGAGCTTCAGGGCTGAGATGAGGGGATATTTCTTTACTCAATGAGTGGTGAATCTGTGGAATTTGCTACCACAAGGGGCTGCAGCAGCCAAGTCACCCATTATATTTAAGAAGGAAATAGATAAATTTCAGCATCAGGCAGTGTGGGGAGAGAGTGGGAATATGGCAATGAGATCAATATGATCATGGTTGATCATCTAATGGCAGAACAGGCTTGAAGGATTGAATGGACTATGCCTGCTCTTATCTTTCCTAAAAGTATGATCATTGCTCCATCACCAGTGGATGTGAGCCATTATCTAATGCAGCACTGCCAGTGCAGGACTTGAGCCATCATCGAGTGCAGCACTGCCAGTGCAGGACTTGAGCCATTATCCAGTGCAGCAGTGCCAGTGCAGGGTCTTGAGCCATTATCTAGTGCAGCACTGCCAGTGCAGGGTCTTGAGCCATTATCTAGTGCAGCACTGCCAGTGCAGGACTTGAGCCATTATCTTGTGCAGCACTGCCAGTGCAGTGCTGAGGGAACACTGCACCATCCAGAGCCCTGAACAAATCTTGGGTGAACATGATAGATACCAAGGAGCTGTTCTGATGAACATCAATGGATTACCATTGTCTTGGGAATTATTTACCCCTCAAACCAGCACCATTAAAAAATTACCCTTTGTGTTCATTTATTTCGTTATTTGTTTGTAGGGCCAAACTGTGTAGTAATTATGTTTCCAATAGGGACTACGCTACTATGGTAATAAAATGCTAAACGTACTGGAGTGGTGGAGGAAACCACAGAAATAGAAACTTTTTTTGTCTTTGCTTGTGTTTTCAGGTGTAAGTGCAACGGTCATGCCAGTGAGTGTATAACCAATGACCAGGGCAGGCTGGTGTGTAATTGCCAGCACAACACAGTTGGCGTGGACTGTGACAAGTGCCGTCCATTTTTCCATGACAGACCTTGGGCACGTGGATCCTCACAGGGTGCGAATCAATGTCTGCGTAAGTGTCTGAAGAAACTATTTTCAACAACTGTGAATCTGAGTGCAGTGTGAGTGAGGGTTTAAACTTGTCTCCTCTTGGTTCCTCGTTTCTGAGAATAATCTCTCGGTATTGACTCACTGAACCAATTGCTCTAGCAGAGATAGTAAACATCAAGAATTTTACTGGTGCTGTTAAAGAAGACTAATGCAACCTGCCCATGTAATTTAAACCTTTTAGATTCTGGTATCCTTCTGATGAAGCTCTGCAACATCTCCTCCAAGCCCAATATCTGCTCAAAAGTGAATGTTCTGATCGACTGAAAGATGATCTTGACAGAACTCCTGTCGTAAAAGAAGCAGGGGAATGATAGAAATCACAGAGGGGGAGCAGTGAGAGAGGGTCTCACGGAGTCCTGTCTTGCAATCTCTTGAGGTTAATGTTCCAATGGCATTTTTGATGTGGGTGTGGGGGCTGATGTGGGTAGTTCTGAGGGTTATGTTGGATTTGCTGCAGTTGTTTGCTGCTTAAATTCCAAGAGAGATCAGATCACCCTGAACAGGTGAGTACCAGAGGTTGGAGGATAGCTAATACTGTTTCTTTATTTAAGAAGAACAGCAGGGGTAAACCAGGTAACTACAGATGGTGAGCTTTGCATCAGAGGTAGGGAATTTATTGGAGAAAATTCTCAGGGATAGGATTTGTGTACATTTGGAAAGTCAGGAGCTGATCAAGTATGGTCAGTGTGGCTTTGTGCAGGGAAAATCCTGTCTCTAATTTTATTTGAGATTTTTGAGGAGGTAACTAAGAAGATTGAACAAGGCAGGGCAGTAGACACAGTCTGTATGGACTTTAATAAGGCATTTGACAAGGTCTCACATGGCAGGCTAGTTCCAGAATGTTAAGGCACATGGGATCCAAAGCAGGCTGGCTAATTGGATCCAAAATTAGCTTTTGATAGGAGGCGGAGGCTGGTGGCTTTTCCGACGAGAAGTCACAATGATGTATCACAGGGATCGGTTCTGGGACCTTTGTTGTTTGTGATATATTTTAATGACTTGGATGTGGAAGTAGGAAGATTGCTTAGTAAGTTTGCAGATGACATGGAAATTGGTGTTATGAATAGCAAGGAAGGTTGTAGATCAGAAGGAAACTTAGGCAGAGCAGTGGCAGATAGAATTTAATCCTGAGAAGTGCGAGGTGATGCATTTTGAGAAGTTATGTAGGGGTAGAATGTATATAGTAAATAGCAGGATGCTAAGGAATGGGAGACTTTGGAGTTCAAGTTCATGGTTCCATGAAAGTGGCAATGTGGGTAGATTGGGCAGTGAAGAAAATCTATAGCATGCGTGCCTTCAACGATTGGAGCATAAGAAAATAAAAGTTGTTATGTTGCAAGTTGCAAGTTGCAAAACACTGGTTAGACTGCACTGCTGTGTGGTTCTGGTCACCACACTACAGGAAGGATGAGGTGGTGGAGAGGATGCAGAGCAGATTCAGCAGGCTGCTGCCTGGATTAGAGGACATTGGGAGTTATGGGGCAAGATTGGATAGATGAGGCTTGTTTTCCCTGGAACAAAGGAGGTTGAGGGACGATCTGATGGAGGTATATAAAATTATTAGAGGCACAGAGTAGATAGAATCTTTTTCCCATAGCAGGGGTATCAAAAACAAGAGGACATAGGTTTAAGGTGAGAGGAAGGAGTTCTAAAGGTGATTTGAGAGGAAAGTTTTTGTTTACACAGAGTGGTTGATATCTGGAACGTTGCCAGAGGAGGTAGTGGAATCAGATACAGTTACTACATCTGAGAGACATTTAAGCAGGCAATTGAATTGGCAAGGCAAATAAAGAATCGGATCTAATGCAGGCAAATGGGGTAAGTGTAGATGGGCATAAAGGTTGGCATGGACGTGGTGGCCCAAAGGAGCTGTTTCTGTGCTGCAAAACGCTCTGACTCTGTAACCCTGTTACTCCCACTGAGGATGTATGCCGGGTGGAATGTTGGAACACCAACCCCTCACCACCACTTTGTACCACCACCCTGCTAACAAACCCAACCGATCTGCCCCTTTCCAACACTTGGGACAATTGAGAAATTATATTAGTGAGTCATATATTCCTGGAAGCTTCATCCTCCACTCTCCTGTCAATGGTCACCTGACATGCATCCTCTTCACAAGGTCTGTTTGAAAGCTGAGTGAATGCTTTTAGGCTGCTTGCCAAAAAAAAACTGCTTCCCCATGGTCAGTACTTTTATAACATAAACAAAAATGTACAAAGAAAATAGAAACACAGATATTCCAGTGTGTTTGAGATCAATCTTGATTTCCTGGTGACTCCAGGCCAATCCTGGATAGCAAAGGTCTCCAAGGGCAGGAGCATGTTTAGATATACCTCCTGAATGAAATGAATGCTCAGGATTTTTTATCTGGCACAGATGTTGGTTGTAGAGAGACAAAATTAACAGTTATTCATATTGAAACAAGGCCTAATGGTTCGTTTCCCATTGCCTTGCTCTAGCCTGCAACTGCAGTGGAAGATCGGAACAATGTACCTTTAGTGCGGATCTATATCGTAGGACAGGACATGGAGGGCTGTGCCTGAACTGCAGGGATCATACAGCCGGGCAGCATTGTGAGAAGTGTGAAGAGAACTTCTATAGGAAGCATGATGCTGAACCCTGTCAACCCTGCAACTGCAGCCTCATGGGTGAGTGATAGGTGCCCAGTGTACATGGGTGTGTTTCTATGTATATACCAGTTGGTAAAAATGCGTAAATGCATGGGTCATTGTGCAATTATATGTTTAAATATACACAAGTATTGACATATTTATATAAAACATGTGGGTACGAGGGCACAGAGTATCTCAGTGCTGGGGACCGGGGCGTGTGGAGCGTCCTGGCGCTGGGGACTGGGGGTTGTGGAGCGTCCCAGCGCTGGGGATGTGGGGGGGTGTGTAGCATCCCAGTGCTTGGGACCAGGGGGTGTGGAGCGTCCTGGCGCTTGGGACCGGGGGGTGTGGAGTGTCCCGGCACTGGGGCTGGGGGAGGATGGGGTAGGGAGTGGTGTGGAGCGTCCCGGCGCTGGGGATGTGCGGGGTGTGGACTGTCCCAGTGAAGGTTGCCCTCCATTGTAGAATTCACCCAGTTTTTCTCCTGTGTAATGCAGAGGTGCATTCCGAGAGATTAAGCATCATGCCTGACATCAGTGTACAAGATGCCCCGTGGTTTAAAGGATTCTCTCCTTGTATCAACAGGGTCACTGAGTTTGCAGTGTGACCAGAACGGAGACTGCACTTGCAAAGCATCTGTCATGGGAAAAAAATGTGACCAGTGCCAGCTGGGCTATCACTCGCTCTCGGAGGGAGGATGCAGGTAATGAGGTTGTGGGATGGTTTGGGAGGGACATGGTGTGATCTTGGAATCGGGTATCCCTGAACCACAATGTTCAGCCCTTTGTGCCAGTGCTGGCCTTTAGTCCCAGCTCTTCTTCACTGTGACTCCGTTCCTCCCACATCCCTCACTCTCAAATTATTCTAGTCCCAAGCAGTACCTTGAATATTCCTGCGCAATCTGTTTGCATTGTATTTTGAGACAGTAAATTCCAGATTTTAACAACTTGTTGTGTTTCACATTCCATATTTTTTTGTCAAATTACTTTATATTGTGCTCCCTAATTACCAACTCTTCTGCCAGTTTCACCTTATTTAAGCTGTAAGAACTCTCCATAACCCTGAATGCCTTACTTAAATCTCTGGCAAAACTTCCCTGCCGTAAAAGCACCCTCAGCTTCTCTAAATACCTTGTGTATCTTTCAGAGTGTACCACCCAGAATTGACTTCAGAACTCCGGTTGAGGCCTGAGGAGTGCTTCAGATAAGTTTAGCATAACCTCCTTGCCTTTGTACTTTATGCCTCTGTTAATAAAGTCAAGGATCCCAGATGCTGAGCAGGTGTAGATCACAGCATTCCATTATGCTTAAAATTGGGTCTGAGCCCAATTAATCCCTCAGTAAAGAGCAGAAAAATCCTTAACTGATTTCTAATCACAGGCTTGATATCCAGTGCAGCCATATGTAACTCTGGGTTCAAGGCTCAGAATAAATGTATTCTGACGTGGCTGCGGATTGTCACTGGCTGTTCTTGGCCAATGGGTTAGTACTTTTGTTGGACCCTTAGAGTCCTTTGCCAGTCTGGGCATTCCAACTCGTGTCCTTTCCACGCGCTGTCGGTTTGCATTTCTGTAATCCACCTTGTCCACCAACCCAGTCCATTGACGTCGACATTCTTCTCATTTACAACTCCTTTCATGGCATTTGCCCTGTCTTCACTCAGACTACAGACAATTGGCTAAGAGGGTGAAGGGAAACCTCCTCCAGTCTTGCATTGCAATCTTTACACTTTCTGCTCCCACCATTAATGGTTCAGCATACAGATTTTGATCCATTCCCTTCTACAACTCCTGTTACCAATTGTTCAGCCTTTAGTCATCATTATTTCTGCTGTAACACAGCCTCCTACCATCAGTTGTGCAGTCTGAAGCCTATACCCCAGCCCTTTGTCCCCAGCATCTCACTGCCATCAAGGGTACAGCATAAAGCCATTTCCCATTGCCCTTTGGTTCCAGTGCTTCAGCCTATAGCCATTTCTCACTCCTGCCACTGTCAGTGATACAGCTGACAGTTAACACTCCCCCTGCTTTCTGTGGTGTAACCTGAAACCACCATACCCCTTCCCATCACACTGGGGGTACAACCTTCACCCCTCCTCCATCTCCTCTATCCCCACCCTTTCCCTTTGCAGATTTGAGGCCATTGGTGTTCTAGCCTGTGAGTTGTACTGTCCCATCCTGCATTTAGTGGTGTTTTGTTTTAGTTCCAGGATGATGTTAGGGTAATGTTGCTTTGTTGGATATTTTGGATAGGTCAGATATTTTGGAGGAGAGAACAATTACCCCCTGCTGTGGTGTCTGTAATAATAATCCATGTGCTGATAGGCTCTGAGAACCTTGTAAAAATTTGCTTTTTTTCAGACAACACACAAAGTGCTGGAGGAACTCAGCAGGTCAGGCAGCATCCATGGAGGGAAATAAACAGTCGACGTTTGATGATCCATGTGTCCTGATGAAGGGTCTCGACCTGAAACTTCAACTGTATATTTTCCTCCATAGATGCTGCCTGACCTGCTGAGTTCCTCCAGCACTTTGTGTGTGTCTGTGTGTGTTGCTCCAGATTCCAGCATCTGCACAATCTCTGTCTCCTTTCAGACAATGTGCGTGTCGCCCTGAAGGCAGTGTCGGTGACTGCCATCCAATCAATGGAGACTGTACCTGCAAACAGAATGTGGAGGGAGCCCTGTGCCACAGGTCAGTCAGGCTATCATAAAGCAAAAAACCTTTTAAAAAGGTCATTCCATTTAATGATTATGGTGTTTTTTGTTTTGTTGAACTGTGTTCATTCTGTTAGAAAACATTTAGAGAATTTTGTTTTATATTTATACTTGGTGTTGGTGGATTTCATGTGAGGATTCGTTGCCCCCCCCATGGAATTTGGGGAGGTGTTAAATATCTGCTGAAAGTCTCGTCGAGTCCTTTCAACACCAGTTATATCCACTCCAAGACTAATTTATTATTTCATTTGTTGCCATTGGTTTTGAGTCAGAGTATCTCATTTATATTATGTTTTTAAAATGTACAGTCCATACAATGAGCTCCATACTGTGTTCTTGGACAGTCTCTAGAAACTGAAGGTGACTTGTTTCCATTCCAGTTCTGTGGAAAGTGAGGTGGCTGATGATGTCATTGTGGGACCTACAGATACTGCCTTGGGTGGGGCAGGAGCGGGAAGGTGGACAGTGAATGTTGTTACTCATTCTGCCACTTAGCTTGGACTTCCATGTGGTCCACTGCATGGATTCGAGGCTCCTAGTGCTTTTCTGAATGTCCCTTCTCCATTGTGAACAGTCGTAGACCAGGGATTCCCAGGAGTCAGTAGGAATGCTTTTCAAGGAAGCTTCGAGAATGTCCTTGAATTTCTTCCTCCGTCCACTGGATAATTTAGTGCCATGACAGAGCTTGGATTAGTGTGTCTGTTTTGGGACATCTGGTGCTTGGCTCTTGAATGATATGGCTTGCCCACTGGAGTCAGTTGATTGATGCTGGAGATGCTGGCTCGGGAGGGGATGCTGACATTGGTTTGCTTATCCTATCAGTGGATCTCTCCAGTGTTTTGCGATGCCTGCTGTAGGTAGTCCAAGTCTTAGACAGGGAGGCAGTGATTACTGATGACCAATGGACTAGGAAGGGGAAGTTGGGAGAACACATACCAGTCCTCATTGAGCGGTCATTGGTGGAACGGGTGAGCTTCAAGTTCCTGGGTGTCAACATCTCGGAGGATCTCTCCCGGGCCCAACACAATGATGCAATCACAAAGAAGGCACATCAACGGCTCTACTTTGTTAGGAGTTTGAGATTTGGTATGTCATCAAAGACTCTTACAAATTTCTATACATGTACAGTGAAGAGCATCCTGACTGATGGCATCACAGCCTGCTGCAGAAGCTCCAATGCACAGGTTTGCAAGAGGCTGCAGAGGGTTGTAGACTCAGCCAGCTTCATCACAGACACAACCCTCCCCACTACAGAGGACATCTTCAAGAGGCTGTGCCTCAAGAAGGCAGCATCCATCACAAAGGACCTTCACCATCTGGGACATGCCCTCTTCTCGTTACTACCATCGGGGAGGAGGTACAGGAGCCTGAAGACCCAGACTCAACAATTCAGAAATAGCTTCTTCCCCTCCACCACCAGATTCCTGAATGGTCTGTGAACCCATGAACACTACCTCGTTATTCCTTTTTTTGCACTTTATTTATTTTTGAATTTATGGTAACTTTGTCTCTGCGCTGTACTGTACAAATTTCACATCATATAAATCAGTGATAATAATTCTGATTCTGACTATGAACTCTGTGCTGAGTTTGAGATCCTGATTTTTGTACACTCTATTCCTCCTACAGCCAAAAGCTGTGCTGGTGTACAAATCAATCTACAAAGAGTTGGGAAACTGTTCACTCTAAATTGCCTCCACTCCAGAGCCAAGGTCATTGAGCTGTTGTATTCAGACGATGCTTGTTTACATGTGTGTTCAAAGTTGTTATCTACATGCTCACTGAAGCATATGAGAGACTGGGACTTGCACTTAACATCCACAAAACAAACATCATTGACCAACGTACTCTGGCCTCTGACAATTGAGGTCGAAGGTGAGACTGGGAAATGTGGAGCCCTCCCCTATCCAGGAATCACTTTCACCTTCACTCCATGCATAGCACAGAGTTAAACCCACTTTCAACCTAAACCAAGTGTGGCAGTAGATGCCAACAGCTGACATTGATGTTAGAACTTGGGTTTTGTGTGTTGCTGGAAGCACAACACAACAATGGTGTTGGTGTTGATGGCCACTGCTTTGTTTTCCTGCAATGTCAGTACCTGTTGGGTTTTAATGATCACTTTTATCTTAAATTATTATGGTTTTCTTACCACCACGGTGAGTGGTGACTCTTTATGTGGGTCTTCTGGGGAAATTTTACTTTGAGATGGTTTGGCGTAGAATCTAATGATTTTTGATAAATCGTAATGATTTTGTTTTGCTTTGTTCAGTTGTAAGTCGGGAACTTTCAACCTCCAACCTCACAACCCTCACGGCTGCATCAATTGCTTCTGCTACGGACACTCAGCAGCTTGTACCTCAGCCTTGGAGTTCAGTGAGCACCGAGTGGTGTCAACCTTCAGCCAAGGTATCTTTTATGTTCCACCTACGGCCTATGTTCCCTAACAAGATGACAGTTGTGGCTCAGTTAGTAGCACTCTGCTCTCTGACCTTGGTTTAGCATCATGTCCAAAAGTGTCGTGTTTCTTCAGTGCTGGAAGCATTAGCAGGGCACTGTAAATAAGCCTTCACTGTGAGACTTGAATTTGACCTTTTCACCCAGAGGCCAGGGGCTATCAATAGTCAGTTCACTCCTGTAGGATTTGACCGTCACTTGGAGTTGCATTGAAATATGAAGATCAAGTAACTGCTGATACTGGAAATCGGAAAAAAAAAGAGAAAATAGTGGAAGCACTCAGTAAGTTGGGCAGCATCTGTGAAAAGAAAAACCAAGTTAACATTTAACATAGAAGACCCTTAGCATTTGAGTTCTGATGAAATGTTAACCCTGTTTCTCTTTCTACACATGTTGCCTGACCTGCTGAGTGTTTATAGCATTTTCTGTTTTTATTTCACATTCAAATATGTTTAATTAGTGTCAAGTTTCCAAACTGTCTCTCATAAAGTCAAAGTCAAGTGCACACAGGCCCAGATAGGATGTTTAATTGTGTTTCCATATTTTGGTAGATGCGGATGAATGGAAAGTACAGAAATCAGGTGGCAGGGAATCTCGGCTGGTTTGGGAGAAGAATCGGATCAGTTTGTTTCCAGAGAATGGGAAATGGGAATATTTCATTGCACCAGGTAAGAACTCTAAGAATCATGTGAAGACAATCAAATTCTGAATTTTCACTGCTCACTATATGTTCTGCAGCTAGTGGATCACCTACTGCTGTTGTACTCATTGATAGCCAGCAGTGAATCTCACTTGCAATATACTGTCCCTTTATGAGCAAGACCTGGGATTGGAGACAACTTGCTGCAGCACAGGGACATTAATCTTTAGAGTAATGGCTCTTTGGAAATCCCCTTAGAGTGGGAACCCGGGCCACATAATCCAGCAGCAAATAATTATTTTCACTTTTTTTATTTCTGTATTGAAGATTTCTTGTGCGGTAAATTTTCTTGCAGTTTCATGAAGGTGATATTTTGAGCCAACACAACAAGTTGCATTTGTATAACACTTTTTAAACCAACGGGATGTTCCATGGTACTTCAGAGGAGTGCAGTAAGATTCAAGGTTGAAACTGAGCCATGTAAGATGGTATGAGGGGGCAGCACAGTGGTGCAGCAAACAGAGCTGCCTCTCAGCTTCGGTGACCCAGCTTCAGCACCAAGTTCCTCGTGCTGCCAGTGTGGAGTTTGTATATTCCCTGTGTGACTGTGTGGGTTTCCTCCATGTGTCCTGGTTTCCTCCCACATTCCAAAGACGTACGGGTTGGTAGGTTAATTGGCTGCTGTAAATTGCCCCTAGTGTGTAGGTGAATGGTAGAATCTGGGGGGAATATTGGCGAAAATTATTGGTATTGGTTTATTATTGTCACTTGTACTGAGGTACAGTGAAAAGCTTGTCTTACAAACCGATCGTACAGGTCAATTCATTACACAGTGCAGTTACATTGAATTAGTACAGAGTGCATTGAAGTAGCACAGGTAAAAACCATAACAGTACAGAGTAAAGTGTCACAGCTACAGAGAAAGTGCAGTGCAATAAGGTGCAAGGTCACAGCAAGATAGATCGTGAGGTCACAGTCCATCTCATTGCATAAGGGAACCGTTCAATAGTCTTATCACAGTGGGGTAGAAGCTGTCCTTAAGTCTGATAAAATGGGATTAGTGTAGCATTGGTGTAAATAGTTGCTTCATGTCAGTGCAAACTCAGCAGGTTAAAGGGCTTGTTTCTGTGTTATTTGACTCTATTGGGATGAATGGCCATAAGCTGATTGAAGAAGAACATCTTTGGAGAGGAGTGAAGTAAAGGAGGAGGGGATCCTGAAACTCAATGACATCTGGTAGCTTAATGCACAGCTGCTGACTTTGGAGCAATGACGTAGGGGATGCACAAAAGGCCAGAATTGGAGAAATGCAGGGTTAGAGGGGGTTGCAGGGAGAGTAAGGGTGAGGTTAATGCAGCATTTGAGAACAGAGAATTGTAGCAGACTTCGCATGTGTAACACTGAGATATGATAAGTATGTTTATCACAATCTGTTCACTGTGTTTATTATGCCTCAAAATATTTATGATATACATTATAAGGTCATCTCCACACCATGAGTATGAAATATCTTTAACATACTCACCAATGAACTGTATCACTTTCACAGGGACAGTTATAGATTACATAACCCACATTTGTCAGAACTTAAAGGTGTGACTGGATTTGAAGTGGATGTTAAAGATCCCTTCATATGATTCTGAAGAGAACTTTGACAATGAAGTTCTTCCCAAAATTCTCTTCCCTATAACCCTGACTCCAGGAAACCTGTGCCAAGTATCCTGATCCCTTGTCAGGCCATAGTTGTGGTGCTGGAAACTAATCAAAGGTACCTGATGAACTGAGCCTGGCTGAGTTGCACCAATTATCTGTGGGTTTGCTGCAAAGGGCCGTTCCGGGGGAAGGGCAGTTCAGAGAAAAGGGCTTCCTGTGGATTGGGGTCCAACACTGTGCTACCCTTGACTGAAGGCTCATTAATCCACATCACTGACCTGAATGATCCCCTCTCATTTCAGAAAAGTTCCAGGGTAACCAGCTCCTCAGCTATGGGCAGAATCTCACCTTCATTCTTGACTTGGAAAGTGAGGAAATGCAGTCCTTCAGCCTGATTCTGGAAGGTTCTGGAAGCCATACATCAGTCAGTATTTCTCCACATGTGCAGAAAGAGGGATTCGCCCGGCGGTGGGAAGTCACCTTCATGTGAGTCACTGGTCAACCTGTTGAATAGTTTGACTTCCCAATCAGCTGCCCTGCAATTTGTTGTGGGGAGAAAATTAATTTGATGATCCTTGGGTCTATTGGAATACTTAGCTGGCATTGGAATTTTGTCAAATGATTTGCTACGAGTTTATTTTGTGGCAGAATAGGGCAATTCTGCTGATATCTTTTACGGAATTATAGAATGAAACAGCCTAGTTGAGACCATTCAGTCCATCTTACCTGCAGCATTCTTTTGAAAAGCTATCCAATTCAAGTCATAGCCCTTGTTCTTTCCCCTCTGCTTCAAAACTTTCCTTTCAAGTATTTATTTACTTTCCCTTTTGAAAGCTACTGTTAAATCTTCTTCCTTCATCCTATAAGGCATTGCATCTTAGCTCTTAACAACTCAGTATGATTTTAAAATATCTCAGCTCTTCCTTGTTCCTTTACCAGTTACTGATTACTAAGCCCCTTGCCATTGAAAATACTTTCTCCTCTTATAAAACCACACATTATTTTGAACACCTCTAAGAATGCTCCTCGTAACCACCTCTTGTCCACGGTGAACAACCCCAGATTCCCCAAGTGTCTTCTTTCTCCTTCTCGTACTAAGCACTCGCCTTCAGCAACCCTTCAGCAACGTGGGAAGGCTTAAGGTCACTTGACCTCACCTCACTATCTTCCCTACCAACCCCACCCGTGTGTCATCTTCCCATCTCTTAGACACAGAGGGACACGCAACTGTAGTTTCTTTGGACTTTGGTTTCCTGTTCAGTCTACCCTGGAAATACTTGGTGACACAATTTTGTCAACACCATCCCTGTAAGATTAGCAATGGCCTGGATCAAGGTGGTTTACTGAAGTGTGGATAGTAATGGGATGGTCAAGATAGATTTAGAATATTACTTCAAGATAAATTCAGAAAGTAGGACAAGAGGATACTAGGCCAAACCAGGAAGGATTTTCACACTGTGCCTCCAAAACATGGAGAGAACTCCAGAGTGGAGCTGAGATGAAAGCCCTGGATCACTCGGATGATTTTGGATCTCCCTGCATGGATGGCCTGCAAGGCTGTTCTGGACAATGAACGTTAAGGCATTATATAAATGTTTCTGTGCTTCTTTCCTTGTAGACTCCATGAGGCAGAGGACAGCATCCACACACCAACCTTGTCCAGTTTCCAGTTCCAACAGATGCTCTCCAATCTCACTGCTGTGAAATTTGGCTGTTCGGGGGCTGCTTCCTGTAAGTGACCTTCCCCTGGCCCAGTCTGTATGATGATGTCCTTTCCAACCTGTTTCCATGTGTGTTTTTATGTTGATGTGTCTGTCTGTACATGAATGGACATGTCTTTGCATCTGTATCTGTCTGTCAGCCAAAGGATTTCGTCAGCTTAAAAAGGGCAATGTATAATTGTTGGCAAGAGTGACTCTGGGAAATCTTTCTCACATTTGGCTGCTTAAGAAATTTGTCTCCATTTTGCATCTACCACATGATGAAATCCAAGTCACAATTTGAACCAACAGGCCCTTTCTCAGTATGCGCTGGGGTCAAGCAACAATGCGTTATCTTTCTAGATCTTTTCCACTTCACGCATCCAACAGACTTCCTGCTAGAGGGCAGCTGATTGTTGGAGGAATAGGAAATTGTTCAATCTCTGTTCCCTCCACTCCACAGCCAAGGTCACTCCAATCTCGGTCATCAAGTTGCAGTACACATTTGATGCTTGTATCTTGAGCTCCAAGTCCTCCTCAACTCACTTCCTGAACCATTTGTGAGAATTGGCCTTACAGTAAACACCTTTAAAATAAAGACCATCCTAACCCCTTTGCACAGTACTGCACCAACAACAAAGCCTCTTGATGTGATCCGGAAAGTGTGTATGAATCAAGTGTATGTATGCATATCTAGAGGTGTGCAACTTTAATAGATATTTGTGGGCAGTAATTACAGAAAAAATTTGCAGATGCTGAAAATCAAAGTAAAACAAAAATGCTGGAAGCACTCAGCAGGAAAGGCAGCATCCGTGGAGAGAGAACTGTCCTTGTTTCAGGTCAGATGAAACGTTGATCTGAAACATCAATTCTGTTTCTCTCTCCACCGATCCTGCCTGACTTGCTGAATGCTTCCAGCATTTTCTATTTCTCTTGGGGCAGTGTCAAAGAGGATGGAGCTGGAAATGATCTTGCATGCTCACCCTGAGCCCTTGACTGTGAGGTGGGCTGTGCGTGCACCAGCTGGAGCCTACACCCCTGGTGCACAACTAAGTCCAAAAGACCAAGTAATTTTAGTGAATTTTTGAAGTCTCGGGTGAATCTTGGACAGTTGCTTGGTGTGCATGGTAATTCAGATCCAGGCAAGATTCCTTATCCTTCTGTCTTCTTGTGCTACACCCGAGTACCTCTGCTTCACCCCTGTGTTTTCTGCTCTCTGCTACAGTTCACCTGAGAGACGTTACCCTGGTTACAGCTCAGGCTGGTCTCTTGCCTCGTGCTGCCTGGGTGGAGGAGTGCGTGTGTCCTGAAGGCTACATCGGACAGTTCTGCGAGTCCTGTGCCCCCGATTATAAGCGAGAAATCCCCTTTGGTGGGCCAATAATTCCCTGCGTCCCGTGCACCTGCAACCACCATGGAACCTGCGATCCTGAATCGGGTCTGTATTTCACGGCTACGTATCCAGTCATTCACAGTCTCTCTCCTGCCCTTTGTCTCATAGAATTACCAAAATATAACTCAAGGAAATCACAGCCCTTCATATTATTGATATTACTGATCCAACCTGTTACTGTTACATTGTACTTTATGGTAATTTTCTTGAGGCAATGGGATTGAACAGGGCAGTGGTGGAATTTCCTTTTGTTTTGGATTTGACCTTAAAACAAGAACCCTGCAGAAAGTTGTGAAAGATCCCATAACAGCTATTTCAAGAACAGAGGAGTTCTCCCAGAACCAGGGCCAAACTTTATCCATCAGCTAACAAGATATATGGTCATTGGTTTACTATGCTCAATTATATTGTTGCCCCACTTTGTGACAGTGGCTATATCTCAGATAAATACTTCATCAGTTAGGTCATGCTGAAGTCATAAAAGACGTTAAGTGAAGCTCCTCTTTCCTTCCCACCTAACACTGTGACTGATAGCTTCAGTAATCTTACATGGAAATGCTGTCACATAGAGAACATGGAGTTCAAATCTTCTTTTCTGATTCCAAGACTAACTTGCAGAACCAGTCATCTTTCTTTCTTTTTTATTCCATTCAAACCCTTCCTGAATTGTGGACACTTTTGCCTAGAAATTCACCCCAATCGATAATGCTGAATGTGTTATATGGTCATGTTGATGACTTCAGTGGAATGGTTTTGGAGGCAGAGACTGCATAGTGCATTCAGTGCTCCGGGTTGGAAAATAAGTTCTAGGCATTTGTCTTCAACTTTATCTGCTCCAGTACATCCAGACCTCGGTCTCAATAATTAATATTATACTTCAAGCATCATGATCAATAAACTCTAAGAGTAGTTTTATAGGACTTAGACAATTGAAGCAATATCCATAATGGTATTTAGCCTGTTTACCTGTACATTCCAAACTAGAAATGTGCCTTCCACCTTTTTGGTTTAGATATCAAAAGAGATATCATGGTTCATGCCTGAAATAGATTTAAGGTCCTTGCATTTTCAAATTGAGTGCCTAAACCTTTGTTTCATGCTCCCTCTACTAATTTGCTTTTCCCTGCGTGTCACCCATATTTGGGTCCACATGCAAAGTGAAAAAGAGTCTTACGTGGTTGTTGTACATTGCCACCACAAATGCCTGAATGTGTATCTGCAGGAGTGCAGCAATGTTGCACTCAGTATCAAGTGCAAGGGCAGCTGGAGTACAATGTGGAAAAAATGTGAGGTTATTCATTTTGGAATGGAAAACAAATGCTGAGTATTTTAAAATGGTGAGAGATTAGGAAATGTTGATATTCACAGGAACTGTGTGTCCAATAAAAGCTAACATGCAGGTGCTGTAGCATTTAGAAAGGTAAATAGTATTTGCTGTGTATTGCCAGAGGATTTGAGTACAAGAATAAAGTTGCCTTACCACCATTATATAGGGCTTTGTGAAACTACATCTGGGGTATTTTGTACATTTCTGGTCTCCTTATCCAAAGGATACATTTGCTACAGAGGAAGTGTAGCAAAGATTAACCAGACTGCTCCCCAGGATGGTAGGTCTGTCATATGGCTAGGCTTCAATTGATTTGGAAGAATGAGCTGATCTCACCCAAATGTACAAAAATTCTGAGAGAACTTGAAGGATAAATGTGGGGAAGATGGTTTTGTGAGAAGTCTGGAACTGGTGATCACAGTCTCACAATAAGAGATGAGAAAAAAAAGTTCTTCACCTCAGAGGGTGGTGTATGTTTGGAATTCTGTACACAAGAGTGCTAAGGAGACCCAGTTATTGATTACATTCAAAACAGAAATGCGTAGGTTTCTGGAAATATTGAAGGAGTCAAGGAATATGAAAATAGGTCGGGAAAAGGTGTTGATCTTGCTGAATTGGGTAGCAGCCTTGATCCTATTTCTTCCACATTATCGTAGAGAGAGAGATACAGCAGGAAAACAGGCCCTTCAGCCCACACTGACCATCATTTACACTAATCCTAAATTAATCTTGCTTTTTATTTTTTAAATTGAAGTAGGTTTCACCCTTGTGTCTATTCTCTCACCTCTTGGCACACCCCCATATAACAGCTCTGTCCTTCAAGTGTCGTCCTTCCTACTGATCTGGAGAAAATACCTTTGTGGTAAGGGAAGAGAGGCAGGGGAAGGGATAGTGCATGCTCTTTTGGAAAGGAAAAGAAACATCAGTGAGCTCAGTGCAGTATGCCATGTTCTGTGATATATCTGAGAGGTGCAGGGGGCTCACAGTCCCATAAACCCATTTTCTCTGCTGTCTGTGCTGGGGTTGCCACTATTATTTGCTTCATCTGTCTGTCTTCCCTTGATCAAAGCTTCAATACTGGCCTGCACTTCATTACAGTCTCAGAAATCTCCCCCCATCTTGGCTACCCTGGGGCTACTTCGTATTCAGTGCATGGAAACACTTATCTGCTTCTACTGAAATCACATTTTTAAGTTGTTTATTTTTTGCCAAATGCAAATTTAAAATGAGTGCCTTTAATTACTGACCTCTACAACAGTCTTTCATCTTACAACAGTGAATGAGTCTTGCTCATGAAAAGTTTTTTGCCGGAGAACTTGGGCTCTGGGAGAGTTCAGCTAAGCATCAGACTGGAGGTTCTTGATGACTATGAGAGAAGTACAGTATATTTGGAAAAATGTGTGTGTTGGTGGGGGAAGGATTTTTCTTTGGAAAACCATTTGAGTTTTCAGGAAGTTGCTCCTAACAGTTGTGTGATGGTGTTGTGGGTTACTTCTGCCGTCTTTTAGTGCCACCAGGTGTCATTTCTGTGCCTTGCTGAGACCTTTAGAAGTTAATTGCTCTGCAGGAGATCATCAGGTCAATAAGAGGTAATTGCTCAGATTGAAGGTTAATTCATGTAAGGGAGTTCTTTGGGTCAGTTAGAGGTTATTTGCTCTTTTTCCTTGCTCTGAAGTCTGGTTAAATCGTATTTTACCTGTGACAAATTGTGACACGTGCTATGCAATGGGCCTGGTGCTATCTATATGTCATTTATCAGTAAATATTTAATACTATTAGGAACTGGTGTTTCCTCAAAGGTTTTGCTCACCAGACCCTTGTTCCTCCTGATGTCCTGAACTTGGGTGTGGATTGTATCTCCCTTGTTCTTCTTCCCGCTGAGCTGGATGTCTTCTGATTTGTAGGTATTTGCCAGTGTTTGCACAACACCAATGGATCCTCCTGTGAGCAGTGTGCGAAATGGTTACTATGGAAACCCATTTCGGGGCAGGTACAATGACTGCAAACCTTGCCCGTGTCCTGATCAGTCCAACTGTGCCATGATAGAAGAGACAAAAGAAGTGGTCTGTATAAGCTGCCCCAAGGGACAAACAGGTGAAGAGTTGCCCCACCGCTTGACTCCAGCAGATTGCATTGTTCTGTGCCTGCCCCCCACCACTTTTAATTATCCAGTGAGTGCTCAGTGATACACAACAGCATGCTTCATGGAGCCCTCACCTGCAGGGGTCACACTGAATAATGTCTACCTAGTTGGACAGTGGAAAAGGAATAATTGATGCCAAGTGCATTGTAGCTTAGCTGAGGAGAACTGTATCCAGAATTCCTATTCACAGATCTTCATCCCCAGCAGTAGAAATGTGTTTGGGTTAGCATTCTTCAAATTGGCATGTGGGCTTCCACAGTCAAATAATCTAATTGCTCAGTGCCATTCAGACTCGAGTAATTGCCAAGTAGATGTGTGCTCAGTCCTTATGGTTGTCGTGAAATAATACTTCAGTAGATGGGGGGAGAGCACAGCTGGGGGCAGTGGTAAAGTATTTCTGATAATGGACCAGCAGCTTGGAGGTTATGGATTCAAAACTTCCCAACCCATCAGACATTATTCAACGTGACCCCTGTGGGTCAGTTGTGAAATCAGAAAAAAATGAGATATGATTCTATTACACCTGATTCTATAAGGTATGGAATTCCAACACTAGTCCTGGCCAGGGCTATGTGGGGGTCTGGCCTTAGATGCTTAGATTTTCTTCCTTTAGGCAGTCGCTTGGGCTCTCGAGGATGACTTGTTTCCACTCTTTGTTTGGTTTAATGCATACTCTAATTTTACTTCCAAGAGTTGGTGTCCAGAACACTAAACTTTAATTCCTGGAAAACTGTAGAGATTAACCCGAAAGGTTGCTGTTCTAAGTAGCGGTAAACTCACACATTTCATAGAAAAACTTGTTGGGAAATGGTTAAGTGTAAGGATAGTTTAATTCTGTCTGTCCCATGGTGATTTTGTTTTGCGATTGATTTTTCTAATCTCACCTCTCTCTCTCTCCCCCCCAAACCAGGGAATCGTTGTGAAATTTGTGATGATGGCTTCTTTGGTGATCCGTTGGGGCAAAATCAGTTTGTCCGCCCCTGTAGGCTGTGCTATTGTAATGGGAATGCTGACCTCAACGCCGTGGGCAACTGTGATCACCTGACAGGGGAGTGTCTGAAGTGTTTGTTCCACACGGTTGGCCATTACTGTGACAGGTGTGAGGATGGTTTCTATGGGAACGCTCTGGACCCCAACCCATCCAACAAGTGCCAACGTGAGTGAGAGATTTACACAAGGAATTAGAGAGTTCTGCAAGCACAGGAGTGAGTCATAAAAGCTGAAAGGTGTTGGATGGGTCTTATGGAGTGACATCAGTAGGTGCATGTTACCAGTATGAATATCGCAAATTATTATTCCAATCCCTAATAATGTGGGCCTTACTAACAGGTATGCTACTTTCGTTAATCCTTTAGCCAATATTTCATGTTGCAGGTAGATGCAACATGAAGAAATAGGCAAGAAAATGATAGTAATTTACAGCACAGAAAGAGGTCATTTGGCCCATTATGTTCAGGTGAGTCATTTGGTCCTTGCCTGCTCTCCAGTTCTTTAAAAATATGTCTGATCTATCTCAGCTCCACTTTCCCGTCTGATCTTTGTATCCCTCAATTCTCTTATTGTGTAAAATCTTTTGATCTCAGTCATGATTATACTCCATTCAACATCCATAGCCCTCTGGATCAGGGAATACCAACATTCACAACCCTCTGAAGAAATTCCTCTTCTTTACAGTCCCAATTAGCCAACACCTTGCCCTGACACTCTACTGCCCTGACACTCTACTGAGGAAGCATTTCTAAGATTTATGTTTCAGTGAAATCTCATTCTCTGTAACTCAAGAGAATAAGAGAATAAGGTGGGAAATGTTGGATCACACCAGATATTGTTGGAGATAAACCCTGGCTTAAACCTATTCAATCCTTGGTGATTTCCCAGTGAAGTCCCCTTCTAGCTTTGTAACCTCCTCCAACCTTGCATTCCCTCAAATATCTGCATTCCTTCAATTCTGATCTCTTGCACAAACCTGAATTTCATCAATGTTGTTATTCCGTATTTCCTTGCAATATAGAAGGTGGCCATTTCAGCCCATCGAGTCTATGCCAGCACACAGAGAAATCTCATGCCCCCACCTATCCTCCCTATATTCCCATCAACTCAGCCAGAGTTCATGCCCCCACCTATCCTCCCTATATTCCCATCAACTCAGCCAGAGTCCATCATTCACCTATACACTAGGGATTAACCTGGCAACTTGTACGTCTTCGGGAAGAAGCTGGAGAGCCCAGGGGAAATCCAGGGAGAGTGTGCAAACTCCATAAGGCAAGGATCAAACCTGTGTCACTGGAGCTGTGAGGCAGAAGCTTGTCTGGCTGTGCTACTGTGCCACCCATTGGTGACCTTGACTTCAGCTGTCAGAATCAATGTCTGGAATCCCTCCCTAAACCTCTCTCTCTCCTCCTCCAACAATAATTTTAAATCTTTGCTGTTTGACCAAGCTTTAGTCACCTGATCCTGCTGCCAAATGGGTCAGTAGCCAGAGGGCACAGATTCAAGTTAATCAGCATAAGTGCCACAGATGAGGATTTTTAAAAAAAATTGTGAAGTATAATCCTGAATGCAACTGTCCTAAAAGGTGCTGAAAGCAGGTTCAATAGTTTCTTTCAAACAGGAACTGGATATCCAGAGGATAAAATTGCAAAGGCATGGGGAGGGAGCAGGGAAATGGGAAATTGAAAAGTTCTTTCAACGAGCACGCAAGGACACAATAGGTTGAATGTTTCCTTCTGTGCTGTAAGGTTCTGTGATTAACATTACAATGCATGCTGATATTCAGTGTGTTTAGGACAGTTTTGGCAATCATTATATAGAAAAGATGTTTCCACATGTCAAGAAGCTGTTACGTACAAGATAGTCACTAATATATATAATAGGGCATTTGGGGGTAACCTATTCACCCTGAGGGTGGTGAGTCTGTGGAACTCTCTGCTGTTGAGACTGAGGTTACAGGTAGGATTTGTTGATCAGGTGAGATGAAGAGTACTGGGAGCAGCACTGTCCCATTACTACCATTTCCATTTGACTTTTTCGGTTTACTAGTGTTTATAATGGACTTGACTTCAGCCTTGTCTTGTTTTCTCTGTAGCATGTAACTGCAATCCAGTTGGTTCAGCTCACGAACTTCAGACCTGCAATGCCGTAAGTGGCCAATGTGAATGCCTACCCAATGTAACTGGCCGAGATTGCAAGCCGATGTGAGCTGGGCTACTATAACCTGCAGCCTGGCGTGGGCTGCCTCAGGTAACCTATTGGGAGGACTGTTAGTGGAATGCCAGTCAATCCACTACAAAAATCTGAAAGACCTGAAAGTATCCTCATGAATTGTTGGAGGATGAAAGAGCTTGATCAGAGTGGTTTAGTAGTTCCAGTCATGGGAAAATAATGCTTTGGCCCATGGGGACCCCAAGAAGAGGGAACCTCTGGGTTAGAGAGCCTGACACAGAAGACAAGTCAACGGGGGCCAGATAATTGGAGGTGGGAGAGAAGAATGGACACCGGGGCAGGGGTTCAGGGGAGGGTGTTCAGACTGGTCTATGGGAGTGTGGGTTAAAGGGGATTCTTTGAACACTTTCATTGTTCAATAGTCCAACTGACATGTCTGGACCAAGCTAGCAGTGTGCAGATCGGGCATCCAGTTGGCCCTGTGGGCCAGGACAGTGGTGGATTATGTGAGTTGTTTGATGCTGCCTAACATCTGTCTCTGAGTGTCACTGATGTTGTTCCAGATGTGGCTGCCACCCTGTGGGATCGCGGAACAGTTTCTGCCAGCCTGAGACTGGACAGTGCAGCTGTCGACCTGGCGTCGAGGGGAGATTGTGTGACAAATGCAGGCGGGGATACTTTGACCTCTCTGAGAAAGGTTGTCGAGGTACGAGTGCGATGTCTTTCTCTTCAGCCTATGATGTTGATAACTTAATATTTGCCTTTCCTTGACTCCTGTGGTGAAGTGGCCAGTCCTTTGTCACTGCACAAGGAAGAGTTTCACACGATTTGACAGTGCAGTGCATCACACTTGGAACCACATCCAGCAAGATTCACTGGGTCGTGTTTGGGACTGAGGAATCCGGGCTGATTACTGGCAGGACTCAGAGGCAGCTCAGAAGTCTCTACACCTCAGTCTGGGCAGAGAACAGCAAATTCCCAATGCCCAGTGCATGAACTTGGCCAGGACTGGGAAAAGCTGATTGGCGGTGATTTTTACTCCGACAATGGAGAGGGAAGGGAGAGCTATATTTCAGCTGGATGACCTTTCATCAGATCATTAACCCATGTCTCTCTCGTCCACTGGGGGCTGTCCAGCCTGCTGGGTATTATTTCATAATTTTAGTAAATGTGCCATTTTTGGTTTCTGTTCCAGTAATTTGTATGGTGATCGATGAGAGGAAGAGGGTGTGGGGGTGTGACGGTCTCTAGGGGACGGAGTATGGAAATCAGAAGCCTCTCTTTCCCTGCAGGGGCAGACAGTGATTAAATGGTGAGGCTCACCTGGAAACCTTGCTCCAGCTAAGTTGCTCCTTTTGTTTCCTGCTCTGCAGCCTGTGACTGCTCTCCGCTGGGTTTCCTCGGCAATGCAGTGCAGGGATAATGGCTCCTGTGTCTGTAAGAAGGGTTTCACTGGATGGAAGTGTGAGCAATGTCAGGAGAATTATTTCTATCAGCCCCTCCTCCTTTCACTGCCAGCAATGCCCTGTCTGCTACGGCCTGGTCCAGCATGGAGGTAAGGAACTTCCAATCCAGTGGAGCTGTAGTTAGTAGCAAACACGCAGCACCCCAGGAAACAGCTGCAGCTGGGCAATGGCTTTGGCTCAAGGGGGGCTTTGGCTCAAGGAGGCCTGGGCCAGTCTTGTGACACTCCCAGTGGTCAGCAGGAGACAAGCAGAGTGATGTTACTCAGCTGTTCCACTGCTGAGGATTCCATGGATGAGTTACTCTCTGTTGACTATTCCAACAGTGTCACAGCCAAAATTCTTATCATTTACCTACTATAAACTTCAGTTCCATGAGCTGCCCACATCCTGACTGGCACCATCCCCAGTTATTCCTACCTCCCCAAAAGATTTATTCACTGACCTGTGTTGGCCTCCTGTCTGGCAACACCTTAACCCTTAAAAATGCTCCTGACACTTTGTAACTCCCTCCTGGCCTCATTCCCTCCCTCTCTGTCACTTGGCAGCACTCTGTGTTCTGCCCTCTCACAGTGGTGGGGGGGGGGGGGGGGGGGAGGTGGAGGTAGGGAGGGAGGGTGTGGAGATTGGATGGGTTTGGAAGGTGGCAGAGTGGAGTGGGCTGGGGGTTTGGAGATGCCAGTGATGTGGCTGGGATGGAAGAGGTGGGTCATCCCAGTCAAGTCACTTGGCAGAAGGCAGGACTGCAGTCCAGAGAGGGAGAGAGATCCTGCATCTAAATGGCCAGAGGGATTGAGCCTTCACTGCAGGATGAAGTGCTGGTGACAGTCTCTGGTTTGCTCTGAAACGACGTGGCCAAAGCAGGAGTTTACTCTGTGGATGTTGGTGAGAAGCCTGACTTTGTTTTTAGTGGGAGAGCCACAGGGCTCTTTGCCCAAGATCCTTGCACTCACACTCCATCCTTCTCCAGGTGACGAGGCTGCAGCAGCGGATGAACAAGCTGCAGGAGGAACTGGACAAATTCAGCAGCCATCCTGAGCAGTTCTATCAGCTTTACACCAACCACCTGCAGTTAGCTCTCAAAGACATGGAGATCCAGTCGGAGGGTGAGTAAGGGCTAGGACTAGTGAAAAGGGTGATCAGCCCAGGGCAATAAGGTACAATAAGTCATCCACGTTTCAACATTCACTCCCCATACCACCAGTGCACTGTAGCTGCGGTTCTTCACCTAGCTTACTTCAACACCGTCCTGACTTGGAAATATTTTGCTGGTCCTTCATCATCCCTGGGTCTAACTCCTGGACAGCACTGTGGGAACACCTTCATCAGAAGAATGAGAGGTTCAAGAAGATGGCGGCCACCACCTTCGAGGGCTAGTAGGGATCAGCAATAAATGCTGCTCCTGCTGGTGATGCCCATGTCCTGTAAATGAATAATTCATAAGAAGCTAAGTTATTTGAACAGCAAGGAAGAGTTCAAAAGTTTGATTTTTAAAAAGTCTGCAAGGGAATTGTATTTATGCAGTACCTTTAACCATCTAGGGAAGTCTCCAAGCACTTGACAACTGATGAAGTATTGCAGTCACTGTTGAAGTGCACAAAATGAGATGGTCAATGTACACACAGCAAACTCCACAAACATTAACATAACAACCAGGTAATCCATTGGCAATTGATTGGGGATAATACTGCCTACGACATGGGGCACCTCTCCTTGGTCATCTTCAAAATATGCCAAGAATCTTTTACCACCACTTGAGAAGGTGGCGTTACTTTAAAGCCCAATCCCAGTAATCTGAAAGATGGCAAGAGTGTCAAGTCCCTGGAGTGGGGTTAAGCCATGACCCCAGAGATAAGCAACCCACTGAGCCCAGCTAATCCCTGATGGATATTGCTCCAATTAGTTATCGAGATGTTAAAGTTTCCAGTGAAAGTGAATTGCAGTTGATCATATCTGCCAGAGCTGGATGGTTAGCACATAACAAGCTGTGAGTAAGTGTTGTGTTCATTGATCACTGCTGTGGTTCAAGAGCACAGTCAGGCATCACCACCAAGAGGACCTCTAGTTCCAGCCTTTGACACACCCCTGACCTTCAAGGTCTCTGCCTGTGCCTTCAGCTACTTGGATCTTTAGTACTGGAATTCCTTCACTAAAACCTCTGCCTCTCTTTTTGTTCACCCGACTCATTATGTGCATCAGTGTTAAAAACTATATCTGATTTAAGCTGCCATTAAAGTGTTTGGACAATTTGATAAGGTGCTGTACAAGTGCAAGAGTTGATGGGGTCTGGAAGTGCAGGTGAGGAAGGCTGCCTAGGCTGTTTGTTGCTGAGGCTGTTGTGTTTTTTTTCCGCAGGTCTGCAGAAGCTCTTCGTGCAGCAAGTGGGAGAGGTGGAGATTCTCTCTGCACACAATTGGCCTGAAACTAACCAACATCAGTCGGGCCTTGGACTGTGAGAGGAACGAGGATAAACACTGCCACCTGGTGTCTGACAGCCAGCTCCTCATCAGCACCAGCCGCAGGGAGCTACAAGCAGCCAAAGAAGCCCTGGACAACATGGTACTGCTGAGTGACTGGCCTGGAGTCTGGCCGAGTTTCTTCCCTTTAGGTTGTCCCACCACCTTTTTCTCTTCCTAAAGCTGCACTGTGATTTTCTGTTACTTTGTTAAAGGGTCTTAAACCGAGTGGATTTTATTTTCCCTCTCCAAGCTTACCAATTCAGACCCACAGGCACAAGTGGGCTCAGCTCAAGTGGCTGATGTCTTGTCAGTCTGGATATTCAGCTCTAGGAGGTATCACAACTGACCACAATCCTCTCCAATATCTGAGTGTGAGCTCACATTCATGCACACCCATGCTCACACAAATCTTCGAGCACATTGGTCAGCGAGCAGCCAGAGGCCACTTGCCTGCTGCGTACCTTCCTTTCCACAGTTCTATCCTGCAACACCCACCCTGACTATTTTAGTTAACCTGGCACTGACCAGAGACCAGAGGCAATTAATATTTCCCCCATCCTTCATTGAGTCAATGTATCTTGTGCTGCTTCATTATTTAAATATCCGGTATAGATTCTGGTACTTCTAATATGATTCGGCCTTGAAGAGTCCAGACTGGCAAGTTCACAGGCCTCTGCTCTGTGCACTGGAAGATGGGAGAGGAGGACACTTGCCATGTTGTGACTGGATGACAGTGCCAGTTTTAAATCTGCCCCTCCAGTATTGTCATCAGCATCTTTGGAACTGATGTGGTAGACACATCTTGGCAGAATAGTGATAATATTTGTTACTGATTAAGCAGGTACCCATGCTGATTCGTGGCTTTCCTGGCGATGAATCCCAGAATTGGACCAGGGTGGTTCAGGAGTCCCGCACTCTTGCAGAAAGGCAAGTTCTGACTATAAGCTCAGCTTGAGTTCTTGCTTCCTGTCTGTCTTTACAGGTGACCCCGGCATTACAGCAGTTCAAATAATGGAAATTTGCCCTTGTGCAATTCGCATCACCATGAAGAAATCTTAGATATGGAGTAAAAATTCACTCTCATAGAACTTTGTGTGGGGGGTAAAAAAAAACACCAAATAAATAAAGACAGATTTTATATTTTTTTTGTCACGTGCAGATGATGTGGCTTTGTGTTATGGAAAATTATGCGATATGGATGGTTTTCTAGTAATGCCCCCCCCATTATGCAGAGGTCACCTGTATTAAACTCTTTGTTACTCATGTACTAATTATGACACGGGAAGGACCATTTGTCCTCACTCCAAAGCAATCCCATCAGTACAATTTCCCTTATCTAATTCCCTTATAGCCCTGCCACACTCTCACTCACATGCCCATGGACTTCCCTTCCAATTATTTTGTCACTTATCTATACTAAGGGGCAATTTACAGTGGCCCATTAACCTACCAGCTTGTCTTTGGGCTGTGAGTGGAAGCCAGAGCACCCTGCAGAAGCCACATGATCACCGGGAGAACATGGACAAACGTCTGAAGTCGAAATTGAACTCTGAACTCTGGTCCTGGAGCAGTGAGGGAGCAGCGCTAACTGCTGCACCACTGTGCTGTCCTGGCCAGTAACATGCTCTGTTTGAATTGAAATGTAAACCAAATAGTTACAGATTTCCTTTAAACTGTGAATGAAATAGTGATTTCAGATTTGTTGCTGAATGGTCCAAAGCTTAATTTCGAGGTAATTTGGTTTTCGTTGACTCCTCTACCAGAGCAAATGGCTCAGCTGGTTCTTTAACCCAAAATTCATCCTTACCCAAGACTGGGCATGAGAGTGGTATTGTGGGCAAAGACTGATCAAGGTCAATGGATACTAAAATTGCGAGTCAATAATAATGTGTTAAACAAAATGAAAATGCCCAGTGCCCACAAAACATGCATTCTGGAGCAGGGGTCACCAGATGGTAGTGAGCAGGAGGAATCCTTACCATCTGATTGAGCCCCACCCTAAGTGCAGAGTGCTCATACCGATTGCAATGCCTGTTCTTGTAGAAAGTGAGGGTGCAGCAACAGCATGTCTAAGAAGGGAAACTGTGCTTGCTCTGCCACAGTAGTTAGCATTGATATTATAGTTTCAGTGGATGTAATTTGCACTGTTCTGTATTCTTAATGAAAAGGGCAAACACCTGGTTAAGGAAGATTGAAAGTCGCCAGATGTGCAAAGCTGGGAGTTAACATGTTAACTTAAGAGTTTTGCATTATAGGCAATTCACTTTTTATGTAGATACAAGAAAGACTGCAGATGCTGGAAATCTGGAGCAAAAAAAAACCCAAAATGCTGTTGGAACTCAACAAATCAAGCAGCATCTATGGAGGGAAAGAGATAGTCGATGTTTCGGGTCAAGAATGTCCTGATGCAGGGTCTCAGCCTTTCCCTCTACAAATGCTGCTTGACCCACTAAGTTTCCACCAGTAGTTTGTTTTTTGCTCATACTTTTACATGGTGTTTAATGTTCACCTTTTTTAGCCAAATTGTTAATCATTTATTTAGCATTGCAGCCAATGATTGTGGAGCTGGCCCTTCATTGCCACTGTACATCAGCCCTATCACATCTCAGGATCTCTGTGTAGGTTTAAAGGCTCAGCCATGGGAGTACAATGAACTGTTGTCCAGGATCTGGTGGTCAGCAGCAAAGCAACAGTGTTTGTTATTCACAGTGCTGACAGCTGCCTGCAGAGTTTTCAGAGATTTATGGGTATCCTATTGTTGGAGATCCAATTCAGAGCAGCACCTTGCATTCTTACATTCAAATGAAGAAGTCCTATCACTTTCTCCCAGGCTCATTAAACATCTAGTGGCTGAGTGTTGTAACTACATCCCTCCTTGATATCTATGGTGGGCTGATTGAGAAGGTTCTGTGGCAACAAAGCTGGTGAGGAACAGAGAAAATTGGGCAGTAACATCCTGATTTCATTGTCTAACCACGTATATACTGGTGCTAAAAGTTGCTGAAAGTAGTAACCATAAAAGAAGATGATCTCACCATTTTCCTCCTCAAAGTCTGGGCTGTTATTGCAAGGACTTTGTGCTTTGGACAACATTTGTGGATTTTAGCCAGTCTATTACTGTGCATTGCAGAGATTGGTTTGTGCTAGAGAGAGATGCTCATCAGCATTAATCAGGCTAGAGACATTTCTTGGACTAGTTTTGAACATCTAATGGGGTCTTGGAGAGGATTTCCCTGTTTTCCCTCTTATTCTCTGATATCTACTCCTCTCCACCAAGGTACAGGTCTTTGTGATTATTTTTCCTGGCCTATTCCAGGAGCTCTGACTCTGGCGGCTGATATCATAATACTTGGCCGAAGGGCCTGTTTTGTGCTGTATGGTTCTATGGACGGAGAGTCTTTGATTAGAATCTGCTGGATGACCTCTAGTTCACCATCTCCCATCCTGGTCACATGACCCAATGTTAATCACATTCTTTAACCACTGCAATTGGCCTCTATTGAGTTGTCCACAACAGACACAGGTAGGAGATGACTAAGTCCCAGAGGTGGAGAATTTTGACAACCAGAGGTTCACTCACTCTGTTACAGTCATCACTTGTCACATCAACAGTTATTCATAGATTTCTTTCAGAAAATAACATGCATCTACATTAAATGAATAAATACCAAGTGTTACTGGTGTCTTCCTTGGGTTAGTTTTGATTTCACCATCCTTCAGGCTATGTTCTCTAGTTCTGGATAAGATGAGATCGCTTGCATGGCTAACATTTTTAAGTCTCTTTAGAATCTTACATTACGGCAATCATATCATTTTTGAGTCGCATGTCTTACCGATGATAACATGTGATCACTCCCTATATTTAAATTTCTCTGTCTTTTCAGTCATTCTGGTTGCTTGGTTCAGCAGCTGTAATATTCTTTCGATATCACGGTCTTGAGATCTGCTGTCAATATTCCATTTGTGATCTCCTCAATGGTTTATAACTGACTGTTATCACAGTATTTTGGCCTAATATTGACCTTTTAGGGTCAGATAATCTTACAATATTAACTGACCATTTGGAAGGAGAGAATTTTTGAGAAAATCGTCCATTTAATCCCTCTTCCCTCTGTTCATTTATTGCACAGTCATGTCAGAGAAGCAGCAGAGGTGGAGTCAATCGTGAGACAAGTCCTGGCTGCATCCAACCAAAGCTACCTCATCCTGTCCGGCATCATCGAGGACAATTCCACGGCTGGAGATGTCGCAGAGGCTGAGGACCGGTGCGTCAGTTGCCGAATCTCCCTTTCGCTCGCAATCCACCAGCGGCTAATTTGGCTCATACCAAATAGGCAAAAGATCGAGATGATTGGGGCATTTTAAAGAGCATCTTCATGGAGGAGAGAAATGTAGATTTTGGGAGGGGCTGTAAGACCGAGGCAGTTACTGACTGATGCCGGTCACCCAAATGGAGTCAGATTGAGAAAGAAAGACAAAGGTTCTGTGCCAAATTGGGGATGACTCCAGTGGCTTGAATATTTAATCTTGCCATTAATGTAGTTAAAAAAAAAGTGCCTTTACAAGTAAACTGCTCAAATTATTAAATCAGAAGGGAGATTTTAAGGAGTGTTTTAAAGGAGGAAAGGCAGACAGATTTACAGAAGGAATTCCAGGGACTTCGGCACAGAGACTGAAGGTACAGTTCAGATACCTGTGATGGAGCAGTGGAAATAAGAATTGGAGGAAGTCACAGATCTGCGAGAGTACAGCTCTTGTGGGGGCACTGAGGATTTGGGGTTAACTCTCCCGGGCAGTGATGTTTTTAAAATGGCCCATGTCTCAATCTGCGAATCAAACCTTGTCAGACTTGGGCACAGGTGGCTTCATGTCATCACCAATGCCATGACTTCAAGATCGAAGGAGTTGATGCACGGTAAAGATCATGTCCATTAGATCACCAGGTGAATGAAATCCACACTGCAGATCAGGGAGCAGCTCTTCAACCACTGGAGAAGATGGTTGAGGAAGACTCTGGCGATAACCTACCCTGGAGCAGACAGCAGGGAGACCCCTCTGCAGTAACCAAGTTGGATTTAGTTCCTTTCTTGAAGGACGAAGCTGAGCACTGGCAGCTGCTCCCAATGTACGTGCCCAATGGCAGGAGGGGTGAAAGGGAGCCCCTGTCTGGATGTGCTGTTATGGACCATCTTAAAGGTTGTGGTGGAGCTGGGGTGGGAGCAAGGGGCAGCCATGAGGTAAGATGCAAGGGGCTAGCGCTACAGGCAGCAGCAGGGGCCAGATATGGGAGTGGGGGCAGGGATGTATTTCCCTTTAATACAAGAATGATGATTCTTTCAAAAAGGATTGCTGTGTGAAGGGCTTTGAGGTAACCCAAGCCGTTAAAGTGCTCAAATTCTTTTTTTTTTGCCTTGTACACCCCTTGAACTTTGAAGGCTGCAGGTGTTTCAGAGTAAAAGAGACGAGCTGGAGGCAGAGGTGGATGAGGTGCTGAAGGAGGCGAAGAGACAATACAGCTACACTCAAAAAGCTCGAGGCTCAAGACCAATTCAGCTACTGAATCTTACTGAATTAAAGCTGGAGGTCAGTGTGCAGTCTCTTCCACCTGCAACTAGCAGATCTCCTGTGATGTTTCTTCCATCTGCCAGAGTGGGTCAAGGTTGTAGACTCTGGTTGCTTTGAGACCACTCAGAAGGTTGCTGTGGGGAATACTCAAATGAGGTACACCTTTTAGCTGTGAAATGTTGCTGCTTTATGTACAAGTTCAGCCACCAAAATCAACCCAAACTCAAGCTCCTTTGGTTTACTCAACCATATTCAAGTAATCTACTTAGATGCAGTGTTCTGGGATGCTTAAAAATCACAACCCATAGTGATTATTATACCCAAAGCATAGTTACAAGTGATCTATATCATCTAATTCTAAGGTTACACATCATTGATGAACATCTTCTGGACTAACATACAGACATTTAGTATCACTTCTCGATTCAACCCAAGTTGTGACCCCCGCCCTGGTCACTATCTGATCTTACAAAGCATCCATTTTATTCAATCAATCCACATCACATCACTTCAAAGATCAATTGTACTCAACAGGCCTGTTATTAATTGCCACATTTCCTGTATTCACAGACCTATCACCCACTCTCTGCATTCCTGCAGGGTTAATTGTTTTTGGAAAAAGTTTGTGTCTCCTTTTATCTCTTCCCATCAGCAGCCATGTCTTCAGCTGCCCAGGTCCCTGAGTTCTGGGGTTTCCTTCTTCAAGCTCTCTTCCTTTCTCCTTCCTTGTTTTTGCTCACCGGCCCCAATATCCTAATGTTACTTGTGTTAGTGTTTGTCTCAACAATCCTGAGAGCTGTTCCATGTCAAAGGTCCATTAAACATCCAAGCTACTTCTACAGCTGTGACCATGGAGCCTGTACCTTCACTGGTCACTCTTCTAGTGAAATAGGGCTCATTGTAAGACAACAATCTTCCTCTTATTGAGCTTTCTTTTCTTGCCTAAAAGAACTGGGATAATTTAACCACAGAGATTGAGGATCTCGAGAGCACTCTTTGGTCCAAAGACCAGCAGATCAAGGAACTCTTCGTGGAGTTGGAACCTCGGATGAAGGTCTTGACCAAGGGGTTGGAAACCAAGCAATCCTATGAGCAGGTGAGGTGGCCCTTGTGTGTGCTGCATTCCCTTCCTTGCAATGTTTCATAGTGTAGACACTCAGTGTTGGACCAGAAGCATGTTCCAGCAATGGCTGCCACCTGAAAGCTGCTTGATTGCCTATGGGATGTTCTGATGTCATTAAAGGCAATTTAGAAAAGCAAGAATTTTTTTTCTTTTCATTTTCTTTTTTCTTTCTTGTTCTGGGTCTAAACAGGCCTGTGTTAACACGGTAGTGCAGTTGGTGGGGCAACACAGCTGGTAGTACTGCGGCCTCACAGTTCCAGCAACCCAGGTTCAATCATGACCTCTACTGTTGGTGTGGAGTTTGCATGTTCTCCCTGTTTCCTCCCATGTTCCAAAGATGAGCAGAGTCAAAGGTTAATTGGCTATTGTAAATTGACCCTATTGTGTAGGTAAGTGGTAGAATCTGGGGAGTTTTGATGAGAAAGTGGGGAGAACAAATCAGGATTAGTGCAGGAATGATGTAATTGTGTGCTTGATGGTCAGTGCCGACTCAGTGGCCGAAGGGCCTGTTTCTCTGCTGAATGACTCTGAGCAATTGGTTCAGATGACGTTCTACATCTAATATGGGGGAGAACTCTTTTCTTCAGTAAGTCGTATTGTATAAATGTGTTTTTCTCCTCTTTTAGCTCTTGAGTCACGTCAAATCTGTCCGGGCCACCGCAAATGCATCACTGCACCAAGCCCTACAGATAAAGGAAACAGGAACCTCCTTGCTGAAAACTTTGGAAGGTACTGTATGTTTCTTTTGCTCATCATCCTGTCAAATAGTCTAATCATTTTTTAACTGGTTTGGGAAGACAGGGCATAAAGAAGGTGAGGGGATCAATGAAAAGAGTGTGGGGGATAGTACAGTAAAACCTCCAGCAACAGGCTGGGGATAGATCCTGGGCTCTTGCTGTTCTTTGTGGAATTTGGTATCATAGCAGGCTGGGCTTGAGTGTGCAACCTGGTCGCTTTGTGTGGATAAGTGCTTCTTGACGTGATACTGATAGCCCAGCTCTATTGTTAATGTTCTTCCACCTTATTCTACACACATTATGGAGGAAATGACAACACTCTCAATCACCCTGAATGGTTTTGTTCTCTAAATATTCAAGTCTTGTCAACGCAACTTGTCCTCATCACTAAGCCATTATGGTTATTTCATATTTCTGTTTCAGATAACAAGCGAACGTTTTCTGTGAGGAAGCTGAAAAGCAAGGGGGTTTTCAGGAAGATGGGGCTCAGAGAGAGGATGATTGCAGAGGCAAAGAAGAAGACCGCACAGGCCAGGCGGATGTTGGGAACGGCCCAGTCGAGTTCAACAGTCAGCAATGCCACAGCTGTCCAAACCTCACATGTCATCAGAGGCATTGCAAAGGTCAAAGATATTGCTTGCTGTGCACTAAATGTTTCAACCAGATCTCTTTCTTTGATAATCATGTTCTGACGTCTGACTGGAAATCTGTGAGAAATGGTGTAGCACAGGAATTGGTGCTGGGACCTTTGTTGTTTGTGGTGTGTGTGTGTGTGTGTGTGTTATATATTTTTTTACACATACATATACAGGCATGGTAACCCTAACCGGGTCCCAAATTCACCACCACCTCCCCTAGCCTGTTCCCCTAAACCTAACATTACCCAACTAACCCTTACCAACACCCCCACATAGAAAAACCCTCCACAAACACAATTTCCCACCCTATTAAGATAGGGAGTCTGGAATAAGGCACAGATCGCAATAAAGGCAAGTGGAACGAGACCAAGGTAATGAACTCGTGAGCCAAGTCAAAGTGGCAGGGTCCAGTGAGATGGAATCTCCAGTAATGAGATCAATGAACACAAGAGGGATAATTTTCCCACCCCACTGCCTGCTAACTCACAACCTAACCCTAACTGTGCCTTTGGGTTAGGGTTACGATGCCTTAGGGTTGCCTTGTATACATACATACATACGTACGTACGTACGTATGTGTGTGTGTGTATGTATGTGTGTGTGTGTATATATATATATATATATACACACACATACACACGCGTGCGCACGCACACACACACACACACTTGGATGAGCATGTAGGTGGTAAAATGAGTAAGTTTTCAGACAACATGAAAATTGATGAAGATGTAGATAGTGAAGAAGGTTGTCTGCCTAAGGATACAGTGGGACATAGATCAGCTGGAAAGTTGGGCGGAGCAGTGGCAGATGGAAATTAATCCAGATAAATGTGGAATAATGCACTTTGGGAGGTCAAATTCTGGTAGGATATGCAGCATAAATGGCCGGGACCTTGGGAGTGTTGATGTAGAGACCTTGGGGTTCAAGTCCATAGCTCCCTAAAATCAGCAACACAGGTGGATAAGATGGTGAAAACACATTTGATATGATTGGCTGAGTTGGGATGCCATGTTGCAGTTGTACAAAACAATGGTTAGACTGCACTTGGCGTATGTGTGCAGTTCTGGTTGCCACACTACAGCAAGGATGTGATCGCAATAGAGAGAGTGCAGAAAGATTCAGCAGGATGTTGCCTGGAATGGAGGGCTGTGCTTATAAGGGGAGATTGGGTAAGTTGGGTTTGTTCTTCAGACAGTGGGAGGCTGAGGGGTGACCTTATGGAGGTTTATAAATTGTGAGGGGCTTAGATAGGATAGATATTATCTTTTTTCCCCCCCAGGGAAGAGGAATCAAGAACTACTAAGTACAGATTTAAGGTGAGGGCAGAAATCTCCTTTAATCTTAGGGGTAGGTCTTTCACACAGGATGAATATCTGGGATGAGCTGCCAGAGGAGAGGTGGATACACTTAAAGTGTAGGAAAGGCGTAGAGGGATATGGGCCTAATGCAGGCCAATGACATTACTGTAGATTGGCATCATGGTTGGCATGGACAAGGTGAGCCTAAAGGGCCTGTTTCTTTGCTGTACATTTCTATGATTCTATCCGAGTCTTTGTAAGGGCTGAAATTCTCGGGGTAACTACCACCTTCACTTTGTGGCCTGTACAATTCGTGAATTTATAAGTGATAACAATGGGCTTAGATGGAGAATAAGAATCCAAAAGACTGGGAGTTGGCAGAATGTGAATGGTGGAAATAGGGTCTTTATATAGGATTCATGCCATGGAAAGAGTGAGGGAATGAGACTATGTCATCCGCCCTATTCTGCTGGAAGCGGAGGACCTCTCACACAACTGTCGTTAACCTAGTCTATGGGTAAAGCTTAGAATCTTGGCGGCTATGGATGAGATATTGGTGTGAGACTCCCTCAAGCAGGATCTGCCAGGAAGGTTGTGGTGAGGGGGTTGGTCCAGGACATTGAAGCCTCTGTGCAGTGCTCCAGAGGCAGAACCTCCCTGTGGGGAGTGTGCACTGGGAAACTGCAGATGTCTGAGATCTTTTCAATGAACTCAACAATTATCTGTTCCTGGATTTTTGTCAATGATAAATCCATCCCACAATTCCTCCCCTCCCAGGTTGGGGAGGCTTGTTCCAGACTGTGGCTTCCTTCACAGACCATTGGAAATGAAATAGAATTCCAAGCCCACAGAATCTTTCAGCTGTTTTCTTTCCCATTTGGCAATCTCTGGTTTCCTTCTGTTTTTTCAGGAAGCCCAGAAGATTAGGAGGCAATCAAGGGACCAGGCCTTGCAATCTGCCTCACTGCACTCGCAGCTGGAGGCCACACGAGAACAAATTGACGCCCAGGAGGACCTAGTGGCAGCTCGGAAGGCAATCGTCCAGGAGAACACAGAAACAGCAGCTGAGGTAGCTTAATTGTGACAAATGATCTACATTCATTGGCTCTTTCAGGTGGTGTGTCCAATGTAAGTTGCATGATGTGTAGTCTCTGTATCATTCCATAGGAATTGAAGTTTAATCTCTCGGACACCGCTATGGGCACATTAAACCACAAGGGACAAACCATGAGGTGTTGATTTTGTTTCCTATTCATTTTGAATCACAGAAGGATCGAGCATGAAAGGAGACCATTCCACCTATCAAGTTCATACATGCTCCATGTAAAAGCAATCCAGCTAGTCCCCCTCCATAGCCCTGCAAATTCTTTCCCTTCAGAAACTTACATAGTGTCCTTCTGAATGCTACCTTTGACTCTTCCTCCACTACTTCCCCGGCAGTATATTCTAGATGCTAAATGCATGCAGTATATATTTTAAAAAATCCTCATGTGACTTTTTGGGTTTGTTTGCCAATCACCTTCATTTCTCAACATCCTTTCCACATTGAGAAGTTTGAGCTAAATGGTACTGGTCAGTTTCTATTCAACATGAAGAGAGTTTTCCCTCGTATGCTCTGAGAAAAACAACTCAAAGGAGGGACAATAACCAAAGGACACAGATTTAAGATAACCAGTAAAGAACCAGAGGTAAATAACCCAGTTTAGGGACTAAGTGAAGAGGGAGATTTTCCCAAAGTCCTTACCATTTTAAACTATCAGTACCAGCTGGTGCTCTGCTGTGGTTCAACTCAAGATTGATCCCACAAGATGCTATTAACTTGCATCATTGATATTGAGAGTACTTAAAGGTTGAGGCAAGAAGCAAATGAGTGACACTCCACTTGTGCTTTATTATTGTGCCTGAGGTAGCACTGAGGGAGTGCCATACTACCATAGTATGTACCTGAATTGAGTATATCCTGATAGTTAATATTAATGATAATGAGCCAGGAGTTCTGACTAGAGGCCTGGTCAACATTTCCATTCTTGCCAATTGATACAAATTCTCTGTTGCTTATGGGCTCTTGCCAGGTAGAGGTTGGCTGGTATGTTTCCTGCAAACCTAATACAACTGCAGGGTGAGAGAATTCCTTTTCAAGTAGCACCAGAAGATCTTTAACATCTACCTAACTTGCACCCTCCCTCAGTCCTTCACTCAGTCAGCCCACAAGAGCATGGAAGGCAAAAAATGCTACCAGCTGAGCCAAGCTCACTCACTGGTGTCTCTCTCTCTCTCTCTCCACCCTTGTGAATAGGTTCTTGGTGAGACAGAGGTGCTGAGTAAGAGCATGAAGCAAGCAAAGCACTCCCTCGATCGTGATGTGAAGCAGTTGACAGAATTGCTGAGAAAAATAGGTATGTTCAAGGATGGCATTCTGCTGTGAAGAGAGGGTTATTGAGACGTTGAAGGGTTGCAGATGTCATTGCCTCCTAAGACCCAGGTTGCAAAATCTTCTGGGTTACAGGATTATGGGATTACGGAACTTTTGTTACAGAGCCAAAGGGGTGCAGAATGCAGAGCTCCTTGCCATTGAGCTCTGAGTTGAGGGTTGTGGAGATCCAGTGGTGTTGCTATATCCAGTCTAATTTCTTTCCTTGTTTTCTTAACAGACATCCTACAGATTGGCAGAATAACAGAAGAAACCTTGAATAAAACACAGAATCAGATAGGAGCACTGAGATTCACAATCAATCAGAAACTAACGCGGAAAGTTCGGGAGTTGGAGGCTGCCTCCGAGATGCAGATCCTGAAGATGAAAGTATTTGAAAAGGACATTGCAGAGATCCAGGCAGACAAGCACAACCTGGAGGACATTGTTCAGAACTTGCCCCAGGGTTGTTATGACAAAGCAGGGCTAAGAAGGCAGTGAGAAGTTGAGGAAGAAGGAGATTGCTGTGGATGGTTTTTGTTATATTCTCAAGCTATTTGCCACGCCACCTGTTAGATGCCATTTAATGGATTATTCCAGATCATTAATTCGGTTGGGTCGTTAATCCCTCAATGTTCCTTCTGATTTTTAACCCTTCATCTGCTCCTCCTATTTTTGTCGGTGGTTATGACATGGGAGCCGTGACCCTTTTGTATCTCATGCAGCTGGTTGGTGTCTTCTAAACCCTTCATATTGTTTGTTGAATGATTTCATACCACCAAACCTAATACTGTGCTCATTTTAATGTTTTGGCACCCCCCCCCCCCCCCCCCCCCCACTTGTGGCAAGATTGCAGGACAACTGCAAAGCCTTACTTTCTAACTGGTCCCTGGTGTGGCAGGGGTGGGAATGCAGAGACTTTCCCCTTGTTTTCAACAAGTCTAAACTGACATGTTCCCTAAATAATTCACTACCAACCCTCTGTTCATTTACCCATTAAAGACTTGGGGGTGTTATGATATCAGAAAATCTCTTTACATTCAAATTGGCCTGTAACCCTTAAATGTAATGTTTCTACCTGATGGCTTCAAATATGATCTTAACCAAACAAGAGAGAGATCACTAATGCTGATAGGATCCAAACAGATGCAATAATAAACTTGCATTTACAGTTATGATTTTGTTTAAAAAGAATTAATGGATGTGGTATTAGTTTGAAGCTTCTCCTCCCTGCTACAGCCAGGTTGGTGAAGTTCTAGTTCAGTATTAGTTTGCCGCATTTGAGATCTGTGAACTGAGTGAAGAAGCCATTGAACCTGGGGCTGTACTTATCCATATAGCATTCACAATTTGCCGGCCTTCAAAAGGAAAACTATTCATTTTTAATAGTTTTTTTCTGAGCAGATGGCCAGGCATTTTTAACACCCTCCAATGTATAAAATACAATGTAAAATAATCTGTGACTGATGACAGAATTATGTTGCTTTCCATGAATTGAAGATTAGCCTTAACAGCAAAGTAATAAATTCCATAATCACAGTACTTCTGTGTTTATAAAACTATGTATCCAACAAACTTTATAAAGATTCTCTTTCAAATTTAAGATATCCCAAAATGCTTTACAGTAAGTTACATCCTCCTGTTGTCTTTTATCACAATAGTACTGGAATCCATTAGTCCATTCAGCAACAATTTGCATAAATAGCAGTCTTAACAAAGTGTCCAATGAACAATCTTGTAAATTTTGAGTGATTGCAGTCAATGGCTGTTTTCAGGCATTTTAAATGATACTGAGAGCTGAGAATTTCAACATTCCAAGACACTTCACAGGAGAGTAGCAAGACAAAAATTGACACTGAACCAATAAAGTGATTTGATATGGTTGCTAAAAGCTTAGTGAAAGAGGTGGATGTTAAGGAGTGTCTTATTAAAAAAAAGATGCAAAGAAGTTTATGGAGGAATTTGCAGTCATCCTGAAGATGTAATTTCCAATATGTCTCCAGTTTAATTACAATATTAAAAAGCTTTCCTTCATAGAATCCACAAGTTAGAAATTCTCAGCTCTCAGTATCATTTAAAATGCCTGAAAACAGCCATTGACTGCAATCACTCAAAATTTACAAGATTGTTCATTGGACACTGTAAAGCTATTTTGACTGTTTCACGTTATTTGCAAGTCTCAATAAAAGGATCATTTTATAATTTTCACTGGTAGCACAGAATCTTGGACAACTACCCATCCCAGTTCCTACACCATTTCTCCCCCAATCATGTCTTCAATCAAATGCATACTGCCCACAATTTCCAAGCATTCTAAAACCAACAAATGAATTTGCATTGCATTTGTACCTTCAAGACATCCCACAGCATTTTGTTCCAACTTAATATTGTTGTGGTGTGTGGGGAAATACAGCAACCGATTTGCACACAGCAAACCTCCACAAAAAGCAATCTGATAATGACTAGATAGTTGAGGGATAAATATTGGCCAGGGCACTGCTCTGTTAATATCTCTCTTACACGTACCTGAAATAGCAGGTAGCACATAGAACAGTGCAGCACAGAAACAGGCACTTTGGCCCGCGGTGTTGTGCCGAACTAACTAAGCTAGTAATTAAATGCCTAACTAAACTAATCCCTTCTGCTTACACAATGGTGAAGCTGTTTCTCTAAAAGTCATGATAAAAATCCAACTGTTTCACTGCTGTGCTTTGGGGAAAAAAGTGTCTTTATCCAGTCTAGTCTACAGTTCCACATCATGTTAATTGTGGACACCCTAATGTCTTCTGAAGTGACGTGACAATCACTGCAAAGTTAATTTAAACAGAGCCTACTGCATTCTTAGGAGAAATCTTGCCAGCAAATCTCAACTGTCACAATTTAAATAAAGAGTGTTAAAATAAATGGATTGGCCCTGTATGTTGATACTCAAATCAGTATTGTACAATTACACTTGAAAGATTTTAATAGAATAAATAAAGAGAAATTTCCAGTTACAGGGAAATTGATAATGACAAGCTTATTTGCAGGGATATGGAAGAGGAGGGAACTGATTGGATAACTCTTTCAAAGAACTAGCAAAGCCAATATGGGCTGACTGATTCAGTATGATCTTGTGTTAAAGGAATAATATTGTGTTTCTATTCTCTACAACACACTCAATCCAAACTTCAAAGCCTGCTTCAGAATCTTAGTTCAGAAGAGAGCAGAATAGATTGGAAGTTTCAAGGAATCCCATCACAGAAAGCTGGGACTACTTCACATTCCATTCATTCTTGAAATGAAAATTTCTTCTGCTGTCTTTCTGTTTAATATGATGCATCTAAAATTAAATTTATATTAATTGATTCAACACAGATCTGCTTGTAGGACATTTAATCACTATTATTAAATGGTTATTTGGATTATGGTTTTGCACCACAGTTCACTGTGAGGCTTTTGTATGTTATCTAGATTGTACTTTAATCTATCAGTCCACTTTGTTAATTGCATCATTGATTTTGGTGCCTTGGGTATCAGTCCATTCTCAGGCCACCTCTAGTTTTACTAGCTACAGACACGACAAACAATGGTATGTAATGTTACCGTCAATACACATGTTGATTGGACAGATTTTATGCTCATCCCTAACAAGTTTAGAATTTGGGCCTTAATTTGGATTCTCTTTCTAACACTTTTGCATGTGTCACATGTATCTCATATTTTGAGTATCGCTCTTAAAACTGGCTCTCATTCCCAGACCCTACACCAAATTCAACTCAAATTCCCAGTGCCAATCTCAAACCCTTGTATGAAACCTAATACTGACTCTAACCCAACACCAATCACAACATGCAGTTAGTTCACAAACAAACTCGATACAAGTCCAATTCCAACTCAAACCACCAGTAAGCTCCACCAAACTCAGAACTAACCCTAACCCTGCACCAAACACAAGTCCAATCCCAACCCCAAATCTTTGTGCCAATGCAAACCAATATGCCAATATTAAATAAAAACAAAAATTGCTGGAGGTACTCATCAGGTCAGACAGCAATTGTAGAAAGAGAAACAGTTAACATTTCAGGTCTCAAAAGTTAAATCTGACTCACTTTCCACAGATGCTGCCTGACTAACAGTGTATTTTCAGAATTTTCTGTTTTTATTTCAGATTTCTAGCACCTTTATTTACAGCCAATATCAGAACTGATCCCTGTTGATTAACTCGGGTCTCAAAAACAGCAACCAATAAAGGAAATAACCAGTAACAACTGACAAAAGAATAGCTCGTGACAATTCACCTTTGTATCTGTCACATTAGAAAATTAACATATTCTGGTTTTAAAACATTGAGTCTCATTTACATATTATCTCAGCTTTGCTGCAGAACATTACATTGTGTCGTGCATAACATACTGCCAACCCACAGAGAAAAAGCAATGCACACTGTGCATCTTGCACTAAGAACCGCTACAATCATGGTTACCCTTGGCCATCAGCGGGGAAGAAAGTATAAATTAAAAAATGAAGCTTTTTGGAATACTTTTCTACAGTGGTGTAATGAACAACTACTTTTTGTGCTTTTGATTGATACAGGTTGTATTGAATTTAGAGTTTGGAGTTTGGGTTTAGGTAGTTAGGTATATTTATATTGAAGCTGGAGGTTGGTAATGCACTTCAGGTTACATTCTGGTGAATGGGGAATGGTGGAGTTTGTGTTGGGGTTGGTTTTGGTTATTTGCATTTTGCCTTGGTTGAGATTGGTATTCGAATTGGAGCTGATATTGGGGTTGGGATTTGGGGATAAATTCAATATTGTGGTTTGTGATTACAATTAGGACATTTTGGAATTTGCAGCTCTGACTGGTATTTTGGTTGGGTTGATGTTGAATTTGGGTCTGGTCTACTGGAGTTTGTGCTGATGTTGGGTTAGATATCTAGAGTTTGGAGTAGGATTGTTGGGGTCTTGTGTTTGGGATTTCCTAGGGAGATTGGGACCGGTCATGTCTCATGGAGGTTTGAGGCCGGATAAGGGCTGGGGTTTTCATTGATGCTACAGTTACGGTTAGTGCAGGGCCTGGGGTTTGAGGTAGGGTACGAGGTAGAAACTGGTAAATACCCTACTAGGATGGGGTTTTTGTTTTATTGTTACACAGCATGGAAACCGACTCTTTGGCCCAACTCGTCCATGCTGATCAAGATGCCAATTTAAACTAATCCCATTCGCTTGGGTTTCCTATTCAAGCAAATCCATGCTAAACCTTTCCTATCCAAGTAGTTGTTCAAATGTTTTTAAGTGAAACTGTATCTGCCTCTACCACTTCCTCTGGCAGCTTGTTCCATATACCCACTACCTATTGTGTGGAAAAATTTCCCCCTCAGGTCCCCTTTAAATTTCCCCCTCTCATCTTAAAACCTATGCCCTTCAGTTTTATACTCCTCTACTCGAGGGGAAAACGACGGTGACTATATACTCCATCTCTGCCTCTCCTAAATTTATAAATTTCTATTAGGTCACCCCTCAGCCTCCTTCATTCCAGGGAAAACAGTCCCAGCCTACCCAATCTCCCCCATAACCCAAGCCCTCCAGTCCAGACAATGTCCTTATGAATCTTTCCTGTACCCTATCTAGCTTAATCCCATCCTTCCTACGGCGTGGTGATCAGAAATGCACGCATTACTCATCTTGATCTTCCAGTTGTCTGTGAACTTCATCTTCAACAGTGCAGTTGGATTGGGTTCGGGACTGGCTCCTGGGCAGGGTGTGTCCCTGGTACCAGTTGCAGTTTCTCTCCCTTCCCACAGCGGGCGTGTGGTCCCGGGACATTCACTCCCGAGAGAGCCGTAGCTCCTCACAGCGAGCCATTGACTTGGCGAGCTGGGGCCGGGGCTCAGAACCCCACTCGCTTCACAAGATGCCTTCGGGACAGCAGGCGCAGGGTAAGAAACTTCAACTTCGGGTCGGGGGAGGAAGCAGTTCCTCGCTGACTTTGAGGGCGCCAGGTCTGAATTCTGTTTCTTCCATTCACACTTTAAGGTGGCAAAATGTTCGGGATCCTGAAAGCTCAGCAGGAGGAGCGGCTGGCTAGTGTGAACAAGGTGAGTGGAGTGGCCGGGCTCCGCCGCCATCCCTCCGTGACCCTTCCTCGCGTCTGTCCTTTTTTTTGAACAATGTTTCCAGTTTTTGTCCACTCTTTGTCTTCCTGTACTCACTGTTCTTCACTTTATTTTGCTTTGCCTTTTTTTGCTCGTTATCCACTCTCCCTTACTCGCTTCGTTTCTACTTTACGTTATATACTGCTTTTACATACTACTTTTATACTCTCTGCGTCTTTTCCTTCGCGCCCTCCCCGTGTGTTTGTCCAAAGCCCTAAAGCCGCTTTCCCGCCCTGTGGAAATCAGTGGCTGTCAGATCCCGGTATTTCTGAAGTGCTGTGACTCTTGGGAGTCCGCTCTGAACTTTACCTGCATTGCATTCCATCGAATTGTTTTTTTAATCTAATTCCAGATCAATAAGCACGCCCCACTTTCACTGATCGCTTTCCCCCTTCAAAAATATACTTTACTCCCAATATTTGCAAATATTCTTCAGATGTTGCCACTTGCAGTTACAAGTCAGATCACTCCACTTACTAAGAAGATTAACACTCAGTTTGACAATATCATTTCTTTTACTTCCGTTACATGGCCAAATAGAGGGGATTGCAGTCATTCAGTGTACAAGGTGGGAGGGCCTCTGACAGTGGCCTTTCCCACAACAGCCTTTGTTCTGTGCACCAGGCTGCAGCTGGTACCTCAGCCTGTAGTCCGGGGTCTTGGAATGTTCAACATTTGTTCACAGACAACTGGAAGATGAAGTTTCAGGCAGACCAAACGGGCTCGTTCACTGAATGATAATCATCCAGCAGCAGTTAATGGTTGTCTCTTTAACCCTAACCCTGTAGAACAGAGTTTTGGCTATACGCAGTTTCGGGTGAACCTGAGCAAAGACTTCTAACCACTGTTGGCCACAGGAGGCTGTGGCTTGGATCCTTACAGTGAATGCTATTTGAGTTCAATCTGTGAATTTAACAAATCACTGCCTCCTCACGGGTGCACTGAGGTCGCATTACTGCTTGTTCCATCTGCTGAGAGGAATACTGACTCAGACAGGAATAGCTGGTGCTGACATATTTACAAAAATGGGTGGGGTGTGGAGATGGTGGGGATAGGGGGATGGCAATGATTCTCCCTCACATGCAAAGGTTTGTTTGGTTATGTTATTGACCCACTCGAAATTCCAGAATTGCCTGATACCCCAGTGCCCAATCTTGATGGTTATGTTATGAAGATATTCATCGGAGGCAGGGAAGAATGAAAAAATTAAAGACTTCCAATCTTACAGAACCTTCCATGACCTTGAGATGTTCCAAAGTGCTTTAGAGCCAATTACTACTTTTGAAATATAGACAACATGGCAGCCCAATTTGTGCATGTAAGATCTCATAGGCAACAATGTAAGAATGCTCAGAAAATTTTTTTACTCATTATAGTGGGGGATAAACATTAGCTTGGATCCTGAGCTGTTCTTCAAACAGTGCTTTAGGGAGGAGGAGTAATTAAATGATAAAATTACTAGCTTTGTGTTTGGTGAGGGATTTAAGTTCTATGGATCAAAGGGCAAGTGCATGGTGTTGTACAGTCAGTGAAAATCTGCTTGGATGATAGAACGAGCTTGAGAACTGAATGGCCCATTCCTGTAATCTTTTACAAATACACTTCAGTAAATAGTAAGGACTCATATTGATCCAGCTTTTATTATAGCAATTAGACTTTATAGACTTAGAAGATCAAGCCCGATTACCCAGTGCTCCAACACACTTCCCTGTACACGTCTCAGTGTAACCCAGCTGTGCAGCAGCTCACATTGTGAGCAACACTGCAGAAGATCTAATAGATAGTTCAAATTACGGACTAAGTCAATTCGTCATGAGTTGCATTTTTGAATGTGTGGGGGTTTGGTTTGTTCTTGCATTTGCTCAGTGACTGAGCCCCTACAGCCCTCTTGGGAAATGAATTCCAAAGAATCTGATATTGTGCAAAATTTCAGCTGTGGCTGCCAGTAGCTCTTGCAATTGGAGCTCTTAGTTGGTAGCTTTTTTGCTTCTGACTCAGAAGGTTCTGAGATCATGTCCCATTCCAGACACTAAACACAGAGTTCTAGGTCGACACTGTAGTGAATACTGAGGGAATGGTGCAATGTAAGAGATGGCATGTGTTACACCGAGGCTCAGTCTGATCTCCCATGTGAATATAAAAGATCTTTTGGCTCTGTTTTGGAAAAGAGCAGGACAATTCTCCTTGGTGTCCAGGTCAATATTTGGGGCAGCTCTCCCTGGCATCCAGGCATATATACATAGCTTTCAATCAACATTTCTAAAATCGGACTATCTGGACACTGTGTTATGGGAGGTTCCTGTGAGATGTGCTTCCGACATTAGAACAGTGACCATTGGATTAGCAGCTGGAATTATGGACCGTTGATCCAGAGACTTAAATTTGAATCCCAAGTTGGCTATGGAATTTAACCTGGTCAGGTGTCAGATCTCTCGGTGGGTGAGCATTTTGGAGACAGTGACCATAACTCCCTGACCTTTACGCTTGTCTTGGAGAGGGATAGGAGCAGACGTTATGTAGAAGTATTTAATTGGGGGAGGGGGAATTATGATGCTATTAGGCAGGAATTTGGGAGTGTAAACTGGGAGCAGATATACTCATGGAAATGCACAATGGAAATGTGGAGGTTATTTAGAGATCACTTGCATGGGGTTCTGAATAGGTTTGTCCCAGGGAAAGGCCATGATAGGGTGAAGGAACCATGGTTGACAAGAGATGTGGAATACCTAGTGAAGAGGAAGAAAGAAGTTTACCTAAGGTTTGGGAAGTAAGGATCAGTCAGGACTCTAGAGAGTTACAAGGTAGCAAAGAAGGTGCTTAAGAATGGACTTAGGAGAGCTAGAAGGGGGCATGAAAAGGCCTTGGCGAGTAGGATTAAGGAAAACCCCAAGCCGTTCTACTCGTATGTGAAGAACAGAAGGATGACTAGAGTGAAGGTTGGACCAATTAGGGATAGAGGAGGAAACATGCCTGGAGTCGGAGGAGGTAGGGGAGGACCTTAATGAATACTTTGCTTCAGTATTCACCTGTGACAGAGAGCTTTACGTTTGTGAGGACAGCGTAAAGCAGGCTGATAAGCTAGAACACGTTGATGTTAAGGAAGAGGATGTGCTGGAACTTTTGAAAAACATTATGATAGATAAGTCCCTGGGGCCAGATGGGATATATCCCAGGATACTATGGGAAGTGCAGGAAAAGATTTCTGAGCCCTTTGCGATGATCTTTCTGTCCTCACTGGCCACAGGAGCAGTACCAGATGATTGGAGGGTGGCAAATGTTGTTCCTTTGTTCAAGAAAGGGAGTAGGGATAACCCTGGGAATTATGGACCAGTAGGTCTTACCTCAGTGATGGGCAAATTATTGGAAAAGATTCTTAGGGAGAGGATTTATGAGTATTTGGAGAAGCATAGTCTGATTAGGGATAGTCAGCATGGCTTTGTGAGGGGCAGGTCATGTCTCACGAGCCTGATTGAATTCTTTGAGGATGTGACAAAACAGATTGATGAGGGTAGAGCAGTGGATGTGGTGTATATGGACTTTAGTAAGGCGTTTGATAAGGTTCCCCATGATAGGCTCATTCAGAAGGTCAGGAGGCATGGGATCCAGGGAAACTTGGCTGTGTGGATTCAGAATTGGCTTGCCCATAGAAGGCAGAGGGTGGTTGTAGAAGGAGTGTATTCTGCCTGGAGGACAGTGACCAGTGGTGTTCTGCAGGGATCTGTTCTGGGACCCCTGCTCTTTGTGATTTTTATAAATGACTTGGATGAGGAAGTGGAAGGGTGGGTTAGTAAGTTTGCAGATGACATGAAGGTTGGTGGTGTTGTGGATAGTGTAGAAGGTTGTCGAGGGTTACAGCAAAGGTGGGCTGAGAAGTGGCAGATGGAAAGTGTGAAGTGATTCACTTTGGAAGGTCGAATTTGAAGGCAGAATACAGAGTTAATGGCAGGATTCTTAGCAGTGTGGAGGAACAGAGGGAATCTTGGGGTCCGAGTCCATAGATCCCTCAAAGTTGCCACGCAAGTTGATAAGGTTGTTGAGAAGGCATATTGACCTTCATTAGTCGGGGGATTGAGTTCAAGAGCTGTGAGGTGATGTTGCAGTTCTATAAAACCCTGGTTAGACCACGCTTAGAATATTGTGTTCAGTTCTGGTCGCCTCACTATAGGAAGGATTTGAAAGCTTTAGAAAGGGTGCAGAGGAGATTACCAGGATGCTACCTGGATTGGTTGAGCGAGGCAGGGCTTTTCTCTTTGGAGCGAAGGAAGATGAGAGGTGACCTGATAGAGGTGTACAAGATGATAAGAGGTATAGATCGAGTGGACAGTCAGAGACCTTTTCCCCAGGGTGGAAATGGCTAACATGAGGGGGCTTAATTTTAAGGTGATTGGAGGAAGGTACAGGGGGGATATCAGAGGTAAGTGTTTTTACGCAGAGAGTGGTGCGCGCATGGAATGTGCTGTTAGGGGTGCTGGTAGAGGCAGATACATTAGGGACATTTAAGAGACTCTTAGATAGGCACATGAATGATAGAAAAATGGAGGGATATGTGGGAGGGAATGGATAGATTGATGTTAGAGTAGGTTAAAAGGTTAGCACAACATCGTGGGCCGAAGGGCCTGTACTGTGCTGTAATGTTCTATGTTCAAGAAATTATTTGTATCCGAAATGTGAAAAAACCATCTGTCTCAGTAATGGTTACCATGAAACTACTGGATTATTGTAAAAACTCTTCTGGTTCATGAATCTGCCATTCCCTGTTCTGGCCCATTAGTGATTTCACACCCACTCATGTGGTTCAGTCTTAACTGCTCCTTCAGTTTAGATGGACGATAAATGTTAAAGGTTGTGAAAAGTGCTATGTAAATGCTGTTCATTGTTCTTTCTTTTGAGCATGTGATTCCCCAATTAATTTATCACTGGACACATCACTCGAGCTGGCTGAGAAGACTGCAGTACCAGCTGGGTTAAGTCTGCGCTGGTGTGGCAAGGCACTTTGCAATGCAAATATGCTGGGACAAGGCCAGAGATCAGAAATTGTACCAGAATCCTAAACTTTCCCTGGTGCCATGCTGTAAGGCTCTAGTAAAAACCTCCTTTGTTCAAAATGTTTCACAAAACCATATTGAGCCAATAACAATTGGTTAACCTATTCAGTACAAAACGATCAAGCTACTTGCACAATTAAGGTAGCTGCAGAATTTACAGTGTAGAAGGCCATTCAGCTTGTCAAGTTTGGGCTGGCTCTTTTAAAGAACTGTTCTAAGTTCTGTAGCCTTGTTTCTCATCTGTAACCTTGTAACCTCCTCATCCTCAGATACCTAGACAACTACCTTTCAAGCAATTCATAGAATCAGTTTCTATCACCTTTTCAGGTGGGGCCTTCCAGATCCTGACAAACCTCCTGAGTGAAAAATGTTCTCCTTATCTTTCCCCTGGAGATTTTCCCCTAACTGTTAATCGATGACCATTAGTTCTTGACACATTCCCCAAAGGGAATGGATTTTTTTCTCTTTGCTGCAGAGGTAAAAGTAAGGCAGAAAGGTCAATATGGCATACTGTGGCTGACACATGGTTAGTACGATTGGGTTAAGATAACAAGGTTTGCGATGTAACTGTACCGGTAAGAAATTCAAGTTACTTTCACTCCTGTTCAGCCCTCCCAAAACTGTTCATATCTTGGAATTCTTCATTAAGTCTCCAGTTAACCTTCTCTGTTCCAAGATCAGTACCAACTCTAATTCCTCATGACATCCAGATAAATCTCCATACTCTTTTGAAAGATCACTTGGAAGGAAACTATTTGTAAAAAAACATATGGAAAGTTACCTACTTAACACTAAATAATATGGCAGACAGGAAGGACACCCTGATGGGAATGTTGTTATTGGGTAAGGCAAACAAGAAGTGTCATTCACCTACGCCTGAAGCAGGCATAAAATAGAAACAGGCAGTGATTATCGTGACATTATCAGCCATTCTTGGTGAGAACTAAGCCTGAGGACCCCCTGCGATAGAGAGAGTAAACAGCTGGCCTTCCATTAAATGGCCATGACTGAATTTTTGGGACAACCTTTATCGGGAAACAGAGCAATAACATGTAAATTGCAAAATAACCTGCTCAGATGGCAATTATAATATTCTTTAGGTTATAAAATCATTTAGTATGCAAATAGTGTTATGGGTCAACCAGAGTCTAATTGCTTAGTGAACAGCTGTAAAGTTTGTCAATTGCCCATGAGATTCAATCTGTAGTTCAGAGCCACCTAGTGTGAAGGACTGGCTCTCTCCTTTCAGAGGATTGTTTTGAAGCATAATTGCTCCCCTATCAACAGGCATGATATTGCTGTTTATTGTTCCAGATCTTATGTCCGGGAATGTAGCACATCCTGTCAAAGCCATATTGTTATCTCATTTTATAAAAAAACTCACATTGACTAATTCATCCCTTGTATAAGTCAGTGAATAGATTTACATGCTGATTTACAGGGTGATGTTCTCATTGTTTTCCTCCCCACATATTTTCTTCCCTTGAAGAGCAATGCATCTCAGTCTGATTAGCAGCATTCCAAAATATTTTCAGCACAGACTCAAGCCATTCAACCCCAGGGTCTACCCTACTTTTATGCTCCACATGCACTCACTCCTACCTTCTTATTTCACCCTATTGTCATTACACTTCCATTCCTTTCTGCCTCATGATTTCCTCACTTCCCTCTCAATGTATCTTTACAGTTTGCCTCAATTATTCCTTCAAGTAGTGAATCTACATTCTCAACAATTTCTAGGTAAAAGGCTTAATCCTGATTCCCTATTGGATTTATTCATGACCATCTTATACGTATGAATTCTAGTTTTGGTCTCAATGGGAAAACTCTTCTACATCTGACCCATTAAGCCATTTCATCTGTTGAAGACCTCTGTCAGGTCACCCATTATGCTCCCAAGCCTGTTCCGTCTTTGCAGATATCTATCAACTAGACTGGTCAAGATGTGAAGATGTCTTTTGTGGCTGTAATCATGTTTATACTAGCTGACAGATCGGCCCTTCAAGCTTCAAGGGCTCCCACAACACCAATGATGAGGATGGTCACTGTATTCCTATATTCTACTGGACATCAACCTTGAGTTCTGAGCTGGAGCTCATCAAGACAGTTTGGAACAGGGTTTAAATCCTGTACCTTCAGGCTCTGAAGAGGGAAAACTGCTGCTGAGCTAAGGGCTCTTTTTTCTCTGCTGTAATCCCTAAAAATACCGAATAGGTGCTTAAAATGGTGAAAAGAAAATGCAAAAACTCAGCACTGGTGAACTGCCAAGTCAGCATAATTAATAACCATCCACTTTCCACTGTTGATGAAACAATGGTTTGAGGCAGTGAAGTTATAGCAATTGGTTCCTGTCCTTCTTATGAAGGACAGTTTTGGGATGTGTACTGACAAAGGGGTCATGGATCAGTTATAGTTAGATTTATTTGGAACAAGACAAATTCTGAATTCCCCCCTTAACCACACAGTCCCTCATCATAGTGGCAAATTGCCAGACTGCAGGAGGTAAACATAAAGTTGGCTCATGTCCAGGCAGTGGATTGAGAACTATACCAATCTACTACCACTTTTGTACACTCACTAGCTTGAAAGGCAGCACCACGCTGGAAGAAAATTGCTTGCATTGGCATTCATGTGGAACTCATGAGTTGGCCCAAGTGTCCTGCTTTGTGGACGTCAGTATTTGGATCTAGCCCAAGTTCCAAAAGTGTGGCAGGTGCTTGGCACTCAGCAGTGCAGAGGTGAATGAGAAGTGGCTTTGTACTGTGAGCCATGAATCTGAGGGAGTTCCCACTTCAGAATAAAGCCAGCCAGTCATGAATGTCTTCAGCCAGCATCAATCGTGAAAGCAGAAGGGATTCCATGGTTATGTGGGTGGAGGGGAGAGGGGAGGATACAATTACCATGTGTATATATATCTCCCAATTGGATGATTGTTGTATAATAGACTGGCATTTTTCTGAATAATCGGGTAACTCAGCTCTCCCATTCTTCCACAGCCTACACTTGTTCAGTGGAATTACAGATATTTGTGGTTGGTGAGCAGTATTCTTTGTGTTGCACAAACTCTGTTGTGCTTCCATAAACTTGAATTCCAAATTTATTTTGCCTATTTCTGAACTTGCACCAAATCCTGTTGAGCCCTCCCTCCTGTGTTTGCTGAACTACACTGGCAATGTCTTGATTTGAAAGTTTTCATCCTTGTTTTCAAAGCCCTCCATCACCTTGCCCCTGCTTTTTCTATAATCACCTCTGAGCCCAAGACCATCAGAGACTGTCCTTCTCCAATTCTGGCTTCTTATTCATTGCTCCATCTTGACTGGGTTTTACTTGCTTGGATTCTAAACTCTGGAATCGCCTCCCAAAACCTCTACCCCTCTCTACCTTCTGTAAGGTGCCCCTCCTCAGAAGACTCCTTAATCTTTCCTAATATCTCCTTATCTGTGTTAAATGTTGTTACATAATGTTCCTGTAAAGCATACTACATTGTTAAAGGTGCTATGCAAAAGGATAGTGTTGTTCAGTTCAGCGATATCTGGTTAAGCACCATTACAGAATCCTATAAATGTGGCCAGCTTTTTAGTGACAAGCATTATTGCAACAAAATAAAGGTCCCAGTAATAGAACATTGATTCAGGGAGATTCATGCACCATTATTATTGATCAATGGGATTACAGTTGATAATTGACACGGAATCAACACAAAGGAGTGATTGGCCATTTAGCTCTGTTTCTCAATGCATCAAATATGAATGAGCCAAGGTGGCAAATTCAGTCCATCATAATAAATAGTTGTATGCCAGTGACACACAGTGTCTTTACAGCTCCAAGTAATTTGAAAAATCTATAATCCTGGTCTGGGGATTAAAAACCTTTAATATGGCTTACATGTTAAACCTTATCTAAGGGACAGGACAGTTCTTGACAGGAGGATTGCTCACCCTCCAGGACTGGCCTGGAATCTGCAGGTATTAAAGATTAATCTCTAGAATACTGATGTGAGTGAAAATATGGGAGAACATCATACTGATGCTTCAGAAACTTAGGCCTTTTTCCTTTTCTTGACTGCATTGTAAAAAATAATGGAGATGGAGAGAAAGGTGTTTTGGCTTATAGTCAAAAATGATCCAACCAGCTATTAAACAGCCAGTTTACCTTTCAGTTTGCCATGGGATGGGGGGCAGGGTATCCAGAGGAGGACCCATGCAGGAGTTACTCAAGGTAGGAAGTCATGTGATGAAATCTTTAGGAATATACAAATTCAGACTTCATAAACCTACTCAACAGAAAGTCCATCAAAAACAACTAGGTGCAGTTTACAAATTAGAATGATACAACATTGGAGTAGATTATTCAGCTCACCATAGTGTGTTCTACCATTTGTAAAGAGTTTCCCTGCAGTTTCCCCAAAGTCCTGTATGTATTTTTTCTCCATTTTTAATAATCAGCAGTGTCTCTGCAAACTTTTCCGTTTTTACTGTAAACTGAAATTAGTGAGCGAAATGGGAATTGTGGGATACTTTGCAGAGACTGCATTAGTTATTGCTGCCCACATCTCTCCTCTCCACCTTTTCAGGCAGTGCATTCTAGATCAGAACATGCATCTTGTGCTTTTAAAGTCACAGAAGGAGGCAATTCAGCCCATTGTATCCATGCCAGACTCCAGAGGACACTATCCCTCTGCTTTATTCCCTGTTACCCTGCTACTTATTCTCTTTCCCAGCAACTCCCCCTTTGATTGCTCGCCCTCCAGAACTGGCCTGGAATGTGCAGGAATTAAAGATGTCTATACTATTATCCCTCAATCAATCTTTTCCTATATGTCACAGGATAGGAAATCCAGCTCTCAGCCTCTGACATTCAATGGCATTACTATCACTGAATCCCCCACTGTCGTTATCCTGGGAGTTACCATTGACCAGAAACTGAAGTGGAGTAGCTAGCCATATACACAATATGGCTACAAGAGCAGGTCAGAGGCTAGGAATCCTGCGGTGAGTATTTCAGCTCCTAACTCCCCAAAGCCTGTCCACCATCTACAAGGCTCAAGTCGGGAATGTGATGAAATACTCTCCACTTGCCTGAACAAATTCAACACTATACAGAACATAGCAGCCCATTTGATCGGCACCCCATCCACTACCATTCACTCACTCCACCACCAACACACAGTAGCAGCAATATGTACCATCCACAGGATGCACTGCAGCAACTCACTAAGACTCCTTAGACAGCAGCTTCCAAACCCACAATCTCTACCAGCTAGAAGGACAATGGCAGCAAAAGCATAGGAACACTGCCACCTGGAAGTTGCTCTTCAAGCTGCACACCATCCTGATTTGGAAATATATTGCCTTTCCTTCACCGTTGCTGGGTCAAAATCCTAAAACTCCCTCCCTAACAGCATTGTGTGTGTACCCACATCTCAAAGACTGCAATGGTTCAAGAAGGCAGCTCACCACCACTTTCTCTAGGGTAATTAGGGATGGGCAATTAAATGCTGGCACACACATCCCTTGAATGAATAATAAAAAGGGTGGAGTTGCCAATGTTGTACAAGGTGTTCAGAACTGTTTACTTCTTCCCCTATTCAGCCTCTGCTGATATTATTATTAGTAGTAATAGTAATAATTTATAGGCTTCACCGACATTTGTCCTGGGTATTCCTTGTTGCTTTTTGTGGCACTTGACAGCTCACAATCTTAATATTTTTCCTGTTGTAGGCTGTGACAAATGTTAGCTGCCAAGAATACAATTTCTTGATAATGGATCTGCCACTGGTACAAAGACTTAATAAATTCTGGAGTCTATTACACCTTAATGTTTTGTCTTATTTTTAATCTTGAGAAGGTCAGTGATAAATAAAAAGGCCTAGCGTAATAATCCATCAAATGTCAGTAACCTAGGATGGAGGTTTAAACTGATGCCAAAGCACTTGGACAGTGGATTCCCACAGCATCAAGGATGTTTAATTGGGTGATTTTAGAAACTGTTAGACATGGATATCATTGAAACCTGGTACTGTTTCACTGAGGGCTGGGTTTCAAACTGGAGTTGATTGAAATTTAATGTGGTCTAGGTTAGTTTGAGACTGGAGCCAAGGTGTGTGGTCCTGGGGCACAGGTTGTCCTCTCTTCTGAGAGCCTTCAGCCTAATAGAGGCAGCCAATCAGCCTGTGCTGAGTCTGGATTAAGTCATCTAGCTTCCTGCGGATGAAGCTAATGCAAAGCATGTGCCTTTGATTCTAAATTATCTGTCAGGGTATTTGGGCAGGAAATGTCAACTCTCCACTCCAGAGAGGTACAGAATTCATGCCAGCCCCACAATCTTGCAGTTGTGGGGCTCACTCCCCACAATCTTGCAGTTTTTGTTTTCCTTCGAACAGTTATCTCATTTCTGTTTGTGCACCCCTTTTTTTCTCATGCTGCCTGAGAATCTAATATCCACTAGCATTTCTCAGTGTGGCACTGGCAGAATACAACACTGCTGGAGGACAGCTTCATACTGGATATTTCAGGATATGGATTCATAATCCTATGTAATTCTGGATCCCTTGACCCTAAAATGCTCCTTTTAAGCCACTGTTAACTTCTGCATTTTCTTGAGAATTTGCTTTGTAATTTAACTTTAAGAGGGAAACTATAGCAATGCAATCTGCATTCTTCAGATTTATAAGTGTAATTAAACAGTTTATCCTGTGTTAATTACCTTCTGAAACCTAAAGGAAAAATGACTCATTCAACTTGCTTTTCCCAGGTACCAAACTCCCCACTTATTCCCTTCCCTGAACAGCCCTAAATTCATGAGGCCAGATGTTGCAAGCCCCTTTTGTGCGTTTCTTTAGAAGAACAATCTGGTTAGTCCTGTTCCCTGGCTCACTCCCCTCAATCTTGCAGTTTTTGTTTTCCTTCGAACAGTTATCTCATTTCTGTTTGTGCACCCCTTTTTTTCTCATGCTGCCTGAGAATCTAATATCCACTAGCATTTCTCAGGAAGATACATCATTCAGGAGGAGATCATCCTTGTCTTGCTCGCCCTAATCAAAGACGAATACTTGGTTGCTTATGGATTAGGTCTTGCAGAGTGGCAGGACAGAATCAAGGGGCTGAGTGGTCCACCCCTGTTCCTTTGGTCAAGACTTGAGGCACAATGGGATTTGCAAATGATATGAATTAGTGAGATAAATAATGAAATCATTTCAGCATGGAAGAAGGCTATTCTGCCCATCAAGTCCAGGCTAGTAGATTTCTCCATGATGTCCTGAGTGAATATTTTTTCTTCATTAATAATAAACAAAATTATTACCTAGAGATTATCTTATTGCTGTGTATGGGAGCTTACAGCATGTCAAATGACTGACACATTTTCTTCCCTTTGCAACATTGACCGCACTTCCAAAAAAACTTCTTGACAAAAAGCAGTGCTTTATGACATCTTAAGGACATATGACTAACAAGTTCTTTCCTAATTCTTTATCAGAACTGAATGTTTCTGTGGTAGAACACTCCATTGGAGTCCACACTTCCCACTTGCCAGCCACAGCTGCATAACATTCACTTTCATTAAAGTAACTGATGTGTGAACGATATAATGTTTGGATTAAGGAAAAGCTTGAGAGAGGGAAAAGGGTCACAGGAGAATCAGGCAGAGTGAGGCAATTGATCTAATAGCAAGTAGTAAATTCACTCAGGAATTCAAGAGAACCTTCTTTACCCAGATAGCAGTAAGAATTTGAGATTACGTGAAATAGTTGAGGCAAAAGGTATTGATGGATTTAAGGAGAAACCACAGGCAGGGATGTGCAACAGAGATTTAAATTTGCCAGCATTTGAAGGACATGTATAACATGTCCTGAAAACTGGGGGTGAACAAATGCACGTGTGCTCAATGCCCAATTTTAAATGTATTATTTAAGATGATAAAAGGCAACTAAGAGATACTTGCTGAAAGATACGGGAGAGAAAGAGAAACGGGGGGGGGGGGTATTTTGAAAGAGTGGGTTGTAAGATGGGGGAGGTCTGTGATGGAGCATAAACCAGCAAAAATCAGCATGTCTCTGTTGTGAATTGGATGTAATTCAATATTGCATAAATCCTACTGTGTGACTTTAGTTGAATTATTTGGCAATGTCAAACTCAGTACTTTGTGCTTCAGAAAGTAAACGGGGATGTTTTACAGTAGGTGTTGGGGGAGGGGAATATCTCAGTATTTTCTCTCAATCACTCACTGATACTGGAGGAAATCTGTTGATTCAGTGGAGAAAGGTACTTTATTTGAACTTGCACTACAAACCACAGCATTTCTTATTGTGGTGTCTGCAGATACAGCTTCTGGAAACCTCTATGCTAAAATATTTGTAGCAATATAAAGAGAGCAGTGGTCATATGAAGGAGATTGCCTGGGGTACTGCTATGGCCAGTTCAGTGTAGAATATAAATTCTCCTCTTCAGTGCCTCTAATCTATACACAGATTGCGTGCCTGGAAATTAGTGGTTCGCAGGTCTTTATTTGTTTCATTGTACTTTCCTGATTGATTGCCACAGTTCACTACCTCCTGGCACACGTCCATGTGTTATCTCAACTGGGATCACACTGAGCATTTGGTATTTCTAGTTAGGTATAAATCTAAATTCCACTTTTCACAATTCAGACCCACCCAGTATCATAGGTACGATTGAACTATCCAACATTTCTCGAGGCAGTGTGTTCAAAGCATCCTGAGGTCCTCTTGACCTCTCTCTGCACAAAGCTGTTGTGGTCCACAATTCCCTTTTTACCCCTTTCCTTCTGATGTCAAATATTGTAAAGTTCAACAGCTCTTGGATTCCAATACCCTCTCTACCTTCCTCCCCCTTCATTTTCCTCTGTCCCTGTCTCTTCTCCCAGCCCCATCCCCTGCCATATTTTCACTATCCCTTCCGATTTTCCCCTCTCTGATTCTGATTCTGAACAATTGGTCCTCAGCAGAGGACTCCGCTTTGTTTCCGTGTCCTCATCTTAATGAATTATGAGCTCAACAGTATATTGAACTCTTCTTCCACCATCTCCACCTCCACCAATTTCTTTGGCCAGGAGTCTTCACCCCAGACTGTGAATCCTTTCCCTTGTCTCCAGAGTCTCATTCATCGCTGTCCACATTACTCACACTAATCTGTTAACTTCTGAACTTCCAACACTCTGTTCACTCTGAAGCAATCCTGACATTGTCATCACACCTGCCAAAGAGGGTGGTGGTGTGTGGTCTGATGAACTGATCTCTATCTCACAGAGGTCAAATGTCAGCTCTCGGAAACATCCTCGTACCTCCCTCTGGACCATGACCCCAACCTCCAATCCTCAGGTCACTGTCTTGCGGATAGTCATGGACCTCATTTCCTCAAGAGGTCTTCCCTCCACACCTTCCAAACTTGTAGTGTCTCAACTGTACAGAACCTGCTTCTACCTCCTGCCCAAGATCCACAAGCAGGACTGTCCTGGGCAATCCATTATTTCAGCTTGTTCTTGCCCCACTGAACTTACTTCTTCCCACCTTAGCTCCATCGTTTCTCCTCTAGTCGTTTCATTCCACCTACATCCATGACACCTCTGCCGCCCTCTGCACCTTGACAGTTAACAATTCCATGGTTTCAACTGGCTCATCTTTACCTTGGATATACAATATCTCTACACACACCTGTTTCGTTGTGGGATATGTAGAAAAGTCTTTGCTTCATTCCTACTCAGGCCACCTCCATCAACTCTTTTTGCAGTACAATCCATGATAACATTGGTGCTGCTTCCTGCATTCACACACAACTTGAAAATTTCATTACTTTTGCTGCTTTTAGCTTCACATGCTCTGTCTCAGATTTTTCCCTTTGTAGGTTACTCCATCTCCATTTCAGGAGATTGGGTAGTGACAAGCCCACAGATACCCACAGCTGTCCTGAGTATACTTCCTCCCACACTGCGTTGCATTCTCCCAGATCCCCCATTTCTCTGTGTCATTTGCTCCAATGACAAGACTTTCTACACAGGTAACTCTGAGATGTCGTCCTTCTCCCTGAACTAGGCAGGGAGACAGAGTCCTAAACTGCATTTCATCTAATCTCAACCTCTCTCCTCCTGGAGACAGCTAGGACAGAGTTCCTTGGGTTTTCCCCTTCCACCCCACTAGCCTCTGCACATAAAAGATCATCCTTTGCAATTTCCACCGGCTCAACAACATTCCACCACTAAACACATCTTCCCCTCCCCGATCAGCATTTCAAAGGGACTATCTTCTGTCTTCTGGTCCACTCTTCTGTCCCCACCAACTGCTCCTCTTCTTATGGCATTCAGTTTTGTCTCTTCATTTCCTGCTAAACAATTCTGCCAAGTGAAGTGGCAATTCACTTCTTCCAATCTAGTATGCTGCTTTTAGTGTTACTAATGTGCTCTCCTCTACGTTAGAGAAATCTAGTGCACATTTGGTGTCTGCCTTGCAGAGCACCTGTGTTCAATTCACAGGGTCGACTCAGAACTCCCTGCTGCCCGCCACTTTAATTCGCCATCCCACTCTCACTTTGACCCATCTGTCTGTATCCTCTGGCATTGTCATAATAGTTTCTAATGCAAGTTTGAGGCCTTCTATCTGCGCACATTGTAGTCCTCAGGACTCAATATCAGATTCTACAATTTTAACGAACTTATTTTCACTGTCTGTATCAGGACTAGCCATTTCTGTGAGGTCATGACTGGCTCAGTTTTCCTCTCTCCATTAGTACAGCCTGAACCTGGGCTGATGCAGAGTTTCGACTTGAAACATAAACAATTCCTCGCACCCCCGCCCCCCACCCACCACAGATGCTGCTCGGTCCCCGAGTTCCATCAGCAGACTGTTTGTTGCTACTGAACCTGGGCATGTCCTATGTCCCTGCATTTTGAACTTTTTCCACACTCCTTTGTCTGTGTTCTCAATCTCTTACTGTCCTCATATCATAAATGTTGTTCCATTTTTTCTCTCTCTAATTTCCCCCATTACCCCATCAACCAGTTCACTGCTATAACCTATTGCCATGCCAACCCTGACCTCACCCTGTCAGAGGTATTCCCTTTATCCTCCAACACCACCCCCCCCCCCCCCCCCGGCAAAAATAACTTGGTCTTTCTTTCCCAATTCTGATGAAAGGTCCTTGATCTTTAAACATAAACTCTGTTCTCCTTGTTGCTTGACCTGATGTGTGTTTCCAGCATTTTCTGCTTTTATTTCAGATTTCCAGCATCTGCTGTTTTTTTGTTTTTCTTTCAAAGGTATAATTTATATATTTTTATCAATCAGCATTTTGGACACCATATCTCGGTATATTCTCTCATTCGTTCACTAGAGGACAGCAAGTACTTTACATTAACAAATAAAGGTACGTTATACAATAACCTAAATTGAGCAAAGCAGCATTTCTTGCTAATACTTTGTCGACAGAGACAGACAGCTTCAGGAACCTCGATACCAAAATATTTGTATCACTGTATAGAGCAGTTGTCCACATTACAATTCTTAAAGGGGTATGAAGACAATATCATTTACGTTATAGGGAAGGAATTGCCTGGATGTGTGAACCACATTTACTTCTCAATCTCCTGACAGTAAAACACTCTTTAAATTTCCATATCCCGCTACATTTTCTTCAGAATTCACTTTTTAATTTCTTTTAAGAGAAGTTAAAACACAACGTGCCTTGTCTCGTTGCCTCAGGTTGCAAAAGAGCAGTCTCACCACATTCATTAACTCAAGACAATTTGTGGCAGGAAGTGTTGGCTATTCAGTCTTGAGACTACCAATGAATTGGAGCCAAGATAAACTAAACCTCTATCCAGTACCCCCTCCCTCCGCCCACCCCTCATGTCCCTCTTCCACATCGCATTCTGATTTATTCTTTGTCAGGCAATGAACTGGGTTTCAATGCCAGTGGCACTGAGGGTTTGTGTTAATGCCAAACAGGAATTTTTGACCTTCAGTTACTTGAAAATGGGCTGATCAAGTGTTGCTTGGCCAGCAGTGAAGCTGTGACAATGACCATGATTGACCGGGTGTTGTGTTACAGCATCTTACCGGTCCTGAATCGGTCACTGTATCGCAGGATCCTACAGCACAGAACTAAGAGCACTTAGTCTACCATGTCTCTGCTAGTGGTTTGAAAGGGCCTTCCAATTCGCCCCACTCCCTATTCTGCATCCCTGCTTCTTTCTCTTAATTCTGCAATTTTGATATTTTCTTTCCCTTTTCAACATGTATCCAATTCCCTTTTGAGAGTTATTTGTGAATCTGCATCTGCTGTCCTTTCAGGCAAAACATTCCAGGTATCAGCATCTCACCGTGCCTTAAAAATAACTCTTTATCTCTGGTTCTGCTTTAATCTGTATCCGCCCCGAATCTTTCACTTTTGTCAGTGGAAACAATTCTAATTTGCCTAATCAAAAGCCCCCATAATTTCAAATGCTTTTATTAAATCTCCTAAGTTTCTCTGTTCTAGAGGATAAAAATCCCAGTCTCATTGCCGCAATCTAGGCTTTTGGTATGTCTAACTCCTTTAAAATTGTCAATCTCTGTCCCATTCTGTCCTTCCTTGGTGTAGCTGCTGTGTGGGGTTGAGCCCTGCTCAGTGTTAATCTGTGCTGGAGATTTTGGTTGAAGTGTCAGACAATATAGTCCAGTGATGGAATGGGTATGTAAAATGCTGCGTAGCATTGGCTGAGATCATATTGGATGGATGAGGTGACAGTGGATAACGTCTATATACTAAATCTGAATTATACAGTCCTCACAGGATAGTATTCTTACCTCTAAGGCAGGAGGTTGTGAGTTGAATTCTTGCTCCAGAGACCTGGGGCAAAATTAAGACTACCAGGCTGCACTGTCATTTTGATGAAACATTAAACTAGTGCACTGGCAACTCTTTTAGATTCCATGGCACCCTTGAAAGAAGCACATTCTTGGCTTCTACTTGTCACTCAACCAACATTACTAAAACAGGTTACCTTGTCATTATCACAGTACTCTGTAAGATTGTGCTGGGTGCAAATTGGCCGATGTGGTTCCTGACATCACCACAGTGATTTAACTTCGTTAGTTCTTCAACTATCAAGGCTCTTTGGGACACCCTAGAATTGTGAAATGGGAATTTTGTTTCTTCTCTTCAGTTTTAGAATGACTGTAGGGTTGTAAAGACAGGTTGTGTGCAGGGCGATCAATGACTTATTTACAGTGAAAATCACCTGTTTAGTGTTGTATAATTTTACATTTAGAAATTCTCTCTTCCAGGAATTTCTGGAAGATCAAAAATATAAAGATGAAGAAAACTTAGCAGAAAATCTGGAATCTTTCAAAAGTAAGTGAAAGAGTAGCCCTGTTTCCTGGTTGAATCTAGTGCAGTATTCTGCATTGTTCCCAGTTATCCACATTAATCCTGTTTAAGCCCATTGGTGTCAGTATCATATTCAGCCTCTGTCACGTCAGTAGGTGCTGAGTATCTGCTGGGTACTTAAGTGCTGATCATGATTCCCGTGGGTGTGCTGTCAACAATTAAATGCAAGTTGGCCCACATTGACACCTCCTGCTTTTCTCTCTTCAATTTACCTTACACAATTTAAGCTTCTAGCCTCGGGATCTGTCACAGAAAGTTCAGTCATCAATTGGTGGTGCTGGTGAACTCCTTGTTCTCTGTAATAGATCCTGCTGAGGTGACTTGCAGCATTGATTGTTGGAGTCATTGTGCTAACAGACCCCAGGGGGATGGAAGTGGCTGTTACATTATTTAGAATTTTTGATCAAATAAATCCAAGAGATTGGTCACATTACTTCCCTGCAGACTGTTTGGGAAAGTAGCACAGTCATTGCCACAAACTAATCATAAATGCATGGCAGGTGGAGGCCATTTGGCTCATTGCCCCTGTGCAGTTTTTGAAGCAGCTGTCGAATTAAACCCAATATCTTCTTCTTTTCCCCTTAAGCCCTAGAAATTTTCCTTTTTGAGTATTTATCCATTTTTATTTATTTATACCTAAGTATTTTACCTTTTAAATCTCTCCTTGAGTGCTGTCTATGTGGAATTTGTATTACCCTAGAGACCAAGTATATTTCACCTGGGTACTTTCCACCCACATGTCAAAAATGTGCTGGTTAGTAGATTAATTAGCTATTGTAACTTGCCCTTGGTGTAGGCAGATGGCAGGAAAATTGGTGAAGTGTGGGGAAGTTGATAGGGATGTAAGAAGAGAAATGGGATTAGTGAGAGTTACTGCTTGATGCGATGGGCCAAAGAGTCTGTTTCTGTGCTGTGTGACTCAATGACTCTAAATAGCTTTATACTAAGTGATGTGAGATATTGTCCAGTTATTGCTGCTGTGGAACAGAGTGAAACAGAATGGATGTCAAATGTTCCAGCTCAGTAGTGTAAGGGAATACTTGAGAAATTTGACATCTCTGAGTGTTTGCAGATTTTTACTTGAAGGTCTGCCTTAAACAGACAGACTTGAAAATTACTTTTCAATCCCATTATGCTTCACATCACCAACCAAACCACGGGAGACATGCTGACATTTATCCACCCTTCCACATTTTCACTCTTGTGCTTTGCTACGTTCAAAGCAACTTTTGAAATGAAAGAAGCAATGATTTCTTTCTGCTGTCCTTTGACAATAAATTTCTAATTGACCTTGATGTGCTTACTTACTGCTGTTCAAATTACTGGTCTTAAAGGAACAGGCCATGTCTCCTGCTTGGCAGCAGAATTGTTTGTATGGTATATGCTTCCAGGCTAAACAATTTATTCCAAGGCTTATCAGGAGCAAGTGGAGACAGGACATCTGTTCATAGGATCATTGTGCTATAGAAGGCATCACTCACAGGGGACAGAACTCTCTGTTCTAACCTCCTGAATATAATGACTTCTGTCACATTAAGCTCCGGAATTCCCTTACCAATCCCTTCTAAACACTCTATTCCTTTGTCTCACTCTCTTCCTTTCTCCTTCCTCTCCATCTTGCTCTCTCCCCTTTCTCCTCCCCATTATTCCTTCCCTTTTCCCTTTGCTACATCCTCCCCACCGTTCATTCATCTCGCTCCCTATTCGCTCTCCCTCACCATCCCCTTTTATACCCTCTCCCACTGTGTTCCCCTTCCCTCCTTGCTCCCCCCACCTTTTGCTCCCCTTTCTCTCCTTGCCCCTACTCTCCACTCTCTCTGACTTGCTCCCCTCCTCTCGTTACACCTACTCACCTCTCTATCCCCCATTCACCAATATTTCCTTTCCCACTGTTTGCATCTCTCTCCCCCTTCATTTTCTTTAAGACATTCCTTAAGACTCCTCTGACAACGCTATTGATTATTTGCTCTCATACCTCCTCCACATCTTTTGTTAACTTTTGATCATCATTCCTGTGGTCCTTTAGATTATTTTATTAACTTAAAAGTGCTATTTCATTGCAAGCTACAGCTGTTGACTATTTATTTGGTTTTCAGATGCTGCAAACCTTTAATTATCTGTGAATAAATGTTTGTTGTGCTTGGTTCTTGTCCTTGGCAGTACATTGAGGTTCACCATAACTTACTTTTTTATATTGCAGAGAAGTATGTGGAATTTGATCTCAATGACCAAGGTGACATTGGTGAGTTCTGGCATTTGCACACTGTATCAACCTGATAATCTTGTGTATGAAAGTGAAATGACTTTGAATGTAACGTGACTCTGCTTCCTGCCAACACTGCTCCTGTTTTTTGCCACTTCAAAGTCATAAGAGTGAAATAGTCACTAATTTAGTCTCAGTGAAGTTTGCTATTGGTTCAGACTTAGCCTGGCCCCAGCTCCCTTATTCTCCCGTGTTTCTAAATGAACTCAAAGGTCACCTTTACCTTCACACTAACCAGCATTACTCAACAAACTATACACTGTCAACTTCCTTTCAAGACGATAAACAACAACTTATATTGTATCTTCAAAGTGATAATATGCTCTATTGCACTTGGCGGGAATGTTATCAGACAAAAAGCTTGACATTGAGTTACATTAGGAGATATTAGGACTATTGACCAAATTAGATCTTAGAAAATAGATACCAGTTTTTTCGACCCCGAAGGAACCAGGGGTTATGGGGTAGTGCAGAAAATCAGAGTTGAGGCTATAGATCAGCCAGAATGTAGACTGGCAGTGCACGCTTGAGGGACCCTGAGGCCTGCTCCTACTCCTTATGTTATTACATTCATAATTGAATACAGTTCTGAAAAATCAGTAGCCAGACAAAAGCCCTGTACCATTCTGGTTCCAAGCATATCAACAACTCAGCACCAATGTGCTTTAGCTCCTTCCTTCAGTGGTCCATTGCAGCAGTTTGTGTAACATTCCTTGTTGATAGTTTAATGATAGAACCAAAGAATCAGGCAGAACAAACAGAAGCCATTCACCACTGTTTCACTGCTGACTCTCCAATTAGTCTCTCTCCATGCTCTTTCCCTACAGCTTTCCAAGTCCCTTTTTGAAAATTATTATTGAATCTCTTTCCATCAATTTTCCAGGCAATGCATTCCAATCACAACACACTGCTTAAAAAACACATCTCTTTAATGCGTTTGGCTTGTGTAATATTGGGAGAAATAGAGAAGATACTGAGAGATGGAGTCAAAAATGGGATTGACAAAACTGTACCATTTAGACTCCATATCAGAATACTGAACACTGGGGGTGATCTCTCCAAATTGAGATAACACATGGACTTGTGCAGAGACAGTGAGCCATTGCATTCAATGGGGAAAGTACACATTGGAACAAATAAAACAGCCCATGTCACTGGATTTCGCAGCAAGAAATCTGTCCAAAGAAGGGAGAAAATGGAGGGAGGAATTTACACTGTATGTTGAGCCGGCTGAGATAGATAAACTAAAGCAGATAAAAGTTAAGATGTTATTGCATCTCATCGATCAAACTGCCAGTGCATTGTACCACATATAAAGTCCTCTAGTGAGACCCTAAAGAATGCATCAACTGCACTGCAAGCACATTGAAATCCCACATGGAAATGTTGAGTGTTATTGGTTCTTTACACATAATCAGCAGCAGGGAGAAACCTTTGATGTTCTTAATGAAGCTAAGATAGTTAGCAGAATAGTGCAGTTTTGCAGATTTAGAGGATTCACTTATCAGAGATCGGATTACTTGTGGAATTCAGGAGTCCAACCTGGGGGAATGACCAGCAGGGGAGACAGAGTTAACTCCAGCAAAGTACATAGAGACCTGCAAAGCTGTGGAGCTATCCAAAGCCAGGCTCGACCTTTTGGATGGTCAGCTGAAGGAAGTACATGCTATGACGTGAGAGACAACAACCTTGGCCAACACGACATATTACATTGCACAGGAAAGCGAATTTGGCCTAACTTGCCCACACTAATGTTTGAAATGCCCCACGTCAACCACTTCCCTTTGCATCTTTGTCTCACACTGTCAGCCTCAAAGAGCCTCTTCCAGTGGGCTTCAGTGTAGTCTTGCTGAATATTGATAGCAGTGACTTGTTGGTTTTAACTGCACTGCCTCAAGATGGATAGCTTGTAAAGGAGTAGTGAATTATGTTGCTCCTGAGTCAAGGTGAAATGCCACTGGTTGCTCCTGTATCAACGATGTGGCTACTCATTGGTATCTTACAGAGTGAATGAGAGAATCTCAATGAAATAGGTTGACATAACTATACAATTTAGACTACCTGCCTAAATCTGAATACTAAACAATAGGTGTGATTCCTCTGGAGTTGAGATAATACATGAACGTGTGCTGAGGGAGAATGAGTTGTGTGATTCAATGGAGACAGTGTACAATGGAGCAAGTAAAACAGCCCAAGTCACTGGATTTGCCGATGAGAAATCTGTCTCAGTAATGGAGACCATAGAAGGAAACGTTTACACTCTACATTCAGGTGGCTATGGCAAATAAACCAAAATAGATGAAGTTAAGACATAATTATCTTTCACTGATCACAAAGGCAGAGAATTGCACCGTACCATAAAGCCCTCAATTGAGACCCTGAAGAATGCGGGAAAGTACAGCCAAAGTTGGTGAATGTGGCTGGTATTGTGGTTGGCAACAAGGGTTGGTGAAAAGGAAATGTCCTGCAGATGGTTAAAAAGTATGTTTGACGTGGATTGGAAAATCATTTCTGCAAACAGTGCATAATGAAGAGGACAGTGAAGGTCCAGGGGGAGAATGAGATGCAGAGACAGTCAGATTCAGAATCCCTGTTGAACACAATGTAGCATGTGCGAGCTGAGGTCAATTCTGTGGAAGCTATTCTGTGTCAATACAAAGCTGTTGATGCGAGGGCAACTTGCAACATTTCAACCTGATTCAGGAAGAACACTGAAACCTGCTGGGAGGTGAACTTAGTGTGAGGCAAAGTGGGGGTGGAAAGAGGCTGATGCAGGGCTCATCAGCCACCAATGTGGGCAAGGCAAAATTCCCTTTCCTACGTGTTAAGACCATGTTATGTGTGATGCATTGGCTGAGACGGCCATTCCAGATGTGGTGTTGGATGAAAGGGTCTAATTATGGGTGGCTAAAGCTCCTGCCTATTACAGATGATGACCCTCTTTTTATTATGGAAAATTGGGGTCCTGGTGTCATTTTAAGTTAGAGCTGGGCAAAGCCTGCCTCTGACCTACATGTTTTCTCCTTTGGGGGCCACAAAAATAACCTAGAACTCTCTCCTGAAAAGAATCACAATACAGTTACAGTAAAGTAGAAGGCCATTTGGTGCGATCCAGCAAGTCCTACTTCTCAGACTTGCAAATTCCTTCCTTTCATCAAGTTATCTAACTTCATTTTGAATGCTGCAATTGAATCTTCCTCCACTACTAGCCAAGGCAGTGCATTCTTGACCACAAGTACTTGTTGTGTAAACAAGAATGTTTCTGTGTGTCACTTTTACTTCTTTTGCCAAAGACTTTTGTTCTATGAGCCCAAGTTTTGACCCCTTTGCATATGAGAACTATTCCTGTCTAATTCTTTCATCTTTTAAAATGTCTCTATCAGATCCTCATGCAAGCTCCTCCTTTCTCAGAAGAACAACCTCAGCTTCACCTATCTATCCACATAAATAAAGGCACTCCTCTCCATGACTACAACCATTCTCCTCTTCCCCTCACCCCCCCCCCCCAATCCCAGTGGTTATCTCACTTTTGGCTACCCAGCCTAACCATAAAATGGAGGGTGGTGTGCAGACCATGGCCCCTCAGTTGCCATGTAGGATGACAGACTAAGAGTTGAGTTGGCCCTAGAAAGCAATCAATAGCAGGGGATGGCCTATGGGTACAGAAAATGGAACTAACATCAGTCAGTCAAGAGGCAGTTAAATGAATGGAGTAAACTCCAGTTAACAGGAAACATCAAAGAAACTGGGCTTTTTTTTCCTTAAATAGAATAACTTGAGGAGTCTTCAAATAAAAGTGTTCAAAGCCATGCTATGTTTTGATGGAGTGAGAAAGGGGTAACTGTTTTCCGTGTTAGCTTGGTCAGTACTGTTGAGTTCACTGGCAAAAGATACAAAAGAAAGATTAAAAACATATTTTCTGGAGCGCATTTTCTAATCTGGTTTCTGAAAGTACTGTGGAAGCAGATTTGAGAATGGAATGAATATGTGGAAAGGAAAAGATTGCAAGACTTTGGGGACAGAGCAGGCAGAATGGGAATGGATGGAAAGTTCTTTTAAACTGCTGACCCAGACACAATGGGCTGAATAAACTCCCACGATCCTCTGAACAGTCATTCAAGGTAGATGGGCTGAATGGCCTCCCTGGCCTGAACTCTGTGGCCTTTGTCAGGTTTGTGCACTTTGAAGGATTACTGATGATTTTTTTTATGCTTCTCCTATCCATCTAGACCTGATGAGTCTGAAGCAGATGCTAGAGAAACTTGGAGTTCCCAAGACTCACCTGGAAGTAAAGAAAATGATTGCGGAAGCTACTGGTGGCAGCAGTGAGACCATCTCTTACCGCAACTTTGTCATCATGATGCTGGGCAAGCGCTCCACAGTCCTCAGATTGTGAGTATTGTTGCTCCTCAAAGCCTGAATTCCCACCTTGCTAAGCCTGGCCAGGCTCCCCCCTGTGGTTATTTTAGGTAAGAGATGGGCAGACTTCCACTGAACACTTGTGATAAATCAAAAGAGTTCCAGCCAAAGTTAATCACTGAAGTGATCTCACTTTTGTGGCTCACAAAAATAACCTGGAACACTATTGCACCAAAACAGAATCACAAAATGGTTGCAGCATGAAAGAAGGCCGTTTGGCCCATTGAATCTACAACAGCTTTATGTAAGAGCAATCCATCACTCCTACTCATCACACCCCACAAATTCTTTCAGCTAGTTATCCAGCTTAATTTTGAAAGCTACAAATCAATGTCTCCATTAATTTGGCTTAATGCTGGAGGCATTGATTTGTAGCTGGCTTGAGTCCCTTCCATCACTGTTTCCTGTTAGTTCCATGTGTTTTACATTCTGCTGATTTGCAAGAGCCAGGTCACATACCTTCTCCCCATTCTCATTGATGGAACAGTATAAGCGATTGATGAATCCAATTGAATTACACTGCAAAATTCTTGTTCTCATTTTGTTCTCCATTTCAGCTTTCTCTAACATTGTCCCTCCAGCCTCCCAAAACCTTGACCTGTGAAGTGCAGTGCTTCATCACATCACATACCAGGCTGGGGATGTTCGTGGGGTAAACACATTATTTAATTTCCTGAACAATGCAAACTTGTATAAAAGACCCTGGAGGACTTTGGTGGTGGGGGAGTGAGGAGAAACATCTTCCATTAGCTATCACCTTTCACAATTTCAGCCACAAAATGCAGAGAAATGGTCAGATCATTTTCTTCAGTGATGGAGATGCTGGGATCTGCAGCAAATAAACACACTGCTGCAGGTACTCACTGGGTCAAGCAGCATCTGTGGAGGCAAAGGGATAGTCAATGTTTCGGGTTGAGACTCTGCATCAGGACTTATCTCCCCTTTACACTCTTGGTCCTCATGCAGGGTCTTGACCTGAACCATTGTCTATCTCTTTGCTTCCACAAATGCTGCTTGACCCACTGAGTTCCTCCAGCAGTTTGCTTTTGCTTCTTTTCAGTGATGCTGGTTGAAAGATAACTGGGCAGGACGATGGGGAGCACTCTCCAGCTGTTCTGTGTAGAAAGGGGGAAAGGACCTTGGTTTAATGTTTCATGTGAAAGGCTGATCCTCCCTTAGTGGACTGTCAGGTTTGGGCTAAAGTTTCTGGAGTTGGGACTTGAACCCACAACTTACTGTGACTAAGGTGACATAATACGTGGTTCCATGTGTAGGCCAATTACTCATTGGAGGACAGTGATGTATTTGACCATTACAATGATCTGTGTAACAGGACCTTTTAGAACTCATAGCAAAGTACATATTTTGACCTGCCATGCCACTATGGGGCCCAGCCTGTCTCTCCTGCTTAAAGGGGAAAGATTGGTGTCCTGAGCTTGAAAGACTGACCATCGCCCACAGGTGGGGTGCATTTAAGACAATGGACATTATTAAAAATGAGTATTTGTATTCAGTCCTAATATTCGGATGGGAAAAGGCATTGCCCTTTTAAGAGTGCAGCTTGACCTAGTTAACAGACTGTGTATGGCAGGGATTTTCTGTGTTTACATAGAACAAGATTAAGTATAGACAGCAACTGAAAATTATTTGTTTCAACCAGCTGTAGAAGTCATTCCATTTAAATTCCAAAGACAGACATTTGATGAATTGAACTTTTCATCATGTGGATGAGACTTTAAAACAGGACTCTTGTCTGCTCAGGCAGACTGAAGAGATCCCACGACACTATTTGAAGAAAGTGTGGGAGATTTTTCCAGAGGCAATGGTTATCCCTCAACCAACATCACTAAAAACAGATTATCTGCGCATTATCACATTGCTATTTCTGGGAGGTTGCCGTGGGCTAATTATCTCCCCTGTTTCCTGCATAACAACTGTGGCTACAATTGAAAAAGAACTTTATTTTCGGTAAAATGTTGAGATTGTGAGAGAGAATGCAAGTCTTTTTTCTACCCTGACCTAGTTGTGCTTGGTCCAGATGTCTGGCCAAGAAGCCTTTGCTGAGCCCACTCACTAAAGGCTGCTCAGAGTCAAACTCTTAGCCTTCAGACTTCAAGGCAGGAATGTCACCAATGAGCCGTGGGCTACTAAAATCCATCTGTATAAGGCAGGCATCGTCATGGAGAGAGTAAGTAAAACTCATCAAATCAGCCAGTGTCTGTGGATTAGGAATCATAGTTAACATATCAGGTTAAAGTTACAGGTAAAACAAGTTCTAAGGGCAGAAAGAATGAAAGGGATGGCCTTTATAAGGGTGGAAGAGGGGGGAGACTGATTGGCAAAAGTAATAGAGAGTGGTAATACGTTAATGAATGAGAAAAGGTAGGACTGAACGGTACGATGACCAATCTCACACATGGCAACTGGGTGCTTCATGCTTTGCTGCTTGCAGGTGCTTTTAAACTCACCTGATTTTGTGTAGTCACTTCTGGCCCCATAACTTAAGAGACATCATTGGAGAGGATTTAGCAATTCTGAACTTCTGCAAAATTGAACTTTTCAAGGTATGTGAAGAGGGAGAGAAGCTGAAACCTATAGACACTGACAATTCAGGGTTCCAACACCACTGGTAGTGAGTTAACTGAAGTGAGAGTTATACTCTGAAACATACAGTATCCGTAAGAATTGGTTTTCTCTTTGTGATCAGATTTTTTGTTGGCAGCTTAAAGATTACTCAGATATCAAAGCAAATAATTGTCATGCCTCCTCCAACCCTACAAACATCTGAGCTAGCTACACGTAACTGTATGGCCTTTTGGATTGTTCAGATTTTCATTGCTTCATTGACAACTGTGCCTTGAGCTGCTTATCCCCAGAGCTCTGGAATTCTCTCCCAAAATTCTCCTCTCTACCTTTCTTCTCCAACAGGATAGCTCTTAAAACCCACCTCTTAGATTACTCATCCTAATGTGGTACAGTATCATACTTTGATCATTGTGGAGTCCCTTGGGATGTTTTGTTATTAAAGATACAACATAAATTGTGGGACTTGCTGTGTGCAATTTGGCACCTGAATGTCCCACTTTACAACATGACTCCACTTCAAAGTGCTTCAGACATCCTGAAGTCAGAAAGATTTAATATAAAGGCAGATTCTTCATTTTGTATCTGGATAAAATGCTCTCAGTAAGGAATGGCTATTCTCAGTTATATGATATCATTGTAACTATCTTTTTACTTTTAAAATATTTATATAGCCATGATTTTTTTCCATTTCCATCATGGATGTCCTTCTCTATAATTAAGGTACAAGTCTGTGTACAGAATTTCAAAATGGATCTGTAGAATAGAATAATTGTTGGTATCATCAATTTGTTATTGAGTTTAATCAGGCTCCAGGCAAGTGGAAGGCATTTAAAATTTCAGTTATATTTGTGGATGGTTCTTGAGATTTGGAACATAGAAACAAAGCATGAAAATAGTGAATAGGAGTTGTTGAATAGAAGATGCACTCTCTTGCTTCATGTTAGTGATATCACTTACTCTATTCTCATTTGCCATCTTAAGCCTACACTTGTTGCATTTAAATGGGAATAAAATTCCTCCACAACAGAGTGGGATAGATGGGTTATTGTGGCCTGATGCATCATGCTTCAAGTCAGTTTGTTCAAAGTTTGGGGGCTGCATTGATTGAGAGTAAGCGCAGGCCTTAAAGCCATTCACAGGACTAATTCTCTGGTTGGACTTCAATTTCACTTTAATGGGTATCCTTCTTTAGAGGGGGTGTGAAAGCTCCGATGCTCCAATGCACTCCAGGTGAATCTCTATTACACCAGTGAATGATAGTCTAGTTTGCTGGTGATAGTCTAGTTTGGCATTGATTGGTGTGAATCAATGCCAAAAGCTACAATAGGAAAGAGTTATCAGATATAGGACACAATCCCTAGATTGGATGGTGAGATATAATGCACTGTGTGATCTCAGAAGTGTGGGGCATAAATCAATCCAAAGTTCACATCATGTCATTTGGCGCACAGTACAAATCCAAAGGACGGTATAGTGGGATTGAGTGGGTAGAGAGTCAAGATAGTGCAGTGGATTTCAGTGCATAATGCAATTCAAGGATGGCAGTGAGGGATTTGGTGCACAGCAGAATCTTAGAACTAACTATGCTGTGAATTTTCAGGCTTTAATGGTTAATCTCCAGTACACTCCTGTAAGTGAGAGTGAAATTTTTAAAAAAAGCTTTACATATTTTACCACTGAACAGTTTGTTAATTAGCTATATTTGACAACTGGAGAAAACGGACTTTATGACAGCTTGGGCAGTGTAATTGTAGGTCAGTCAGTCATGTTGCAATTACAGCCTATGCCTGTGGAGGTAACTGTTTACATAGAATTACAGAGAATGTCCTGCAGCGCTGGGAATTAATTTTGCCATACTTGCCAGGAATTGTTATGTGCACTGAATCACACCACAATGTCCTGAGCTTCACTGTGCATTGAATTCTTCCACAATGTACTGGGATTTTGCTGTGTGTTGAATTATGCCAAAGTATCCTTGGATTTTGCTATGTGCTGAATTCTGTCACAGTGTCCTGAAATCAAACTGAGCACTTCTACCCTGAGCTGGGTTTATGCTGTGCTTTGAATTGCACTACACCATCCTGGGTTTTCAATGTGAATCTGACAGTGCATTTTGATCACCATTATATCCTGGAAATTCACCGCATAGATGTAAGATTGCACTTTGCACCAAATCCCTCTCTACTGTTCTGGGATTGCAGAGCACTGAATTATCACATTCTTATGCTGATAATGCTCCAAAGAAGCCTTGTCCCACTCTCCTTCCACTATTAGTATAACCCCTGCTCCTTTCTCCTCAGGGTACTTATCTAGCTTCCCTTCAATGCATCATTGTTACTTGCTTAACTGTTTACTGTGGTAGTCAGTTCCACATTCTTAACACACTCTGGATAAGAAAACTTCTCCTGAATTCCTCATTTAATTTGTTAGTAACTTACCTCAATGGCAATCAATGTTGCAACTTCCCACAAATGAAAACATCTCTCTTTCTCCTGTATGAAACCCCTTCATAACTTCAAAGATCTCCATCAGTCATCTCTTTTACTAAGAATCTCAGCCTTTTCAGGTTCTTTTCAGTGCCAGGGTGAAACTGGAGATCTTTTTTTCACCTTCTCTAATGCCTCAGTATATATCCAAGTTTCTCCATCTTCGCCGCATCTGCTCTCAAGATGAGGCCTTCCATTCCAGGACAACTGAAATGTCCTCCTTTTTCAGGAAGCAGGGCTTCACTCCTGCCGTGGTAGAGGGAGCCCGCTCTTGCATCTCCTCTGTTTCTCGTACTTCTGCTCTCACCCCATCTCCCTCCAGACAGAAGAGATAGAGTTCCCCTAGTCCTCGCCTTTCACCTTATGAGTCTTTATATGCAGCACATGATCTTTCATCATTTCTGCCACCTGCAATGAGATCCCACCACACCTTCTCCTCCCTACGCCTTTCCATCTTCTGCAGGGACCACTCCCTCCATAATTCCCTGGTCCACTCACCCCTCCCTGACCCCTGGCACTTTCCCCTGCAGTCACAGGAGATGTAACATTTGTCCTTATACCTGCTCCCTCACTACCATCCAGAGATCTAAACAGTCCTTCCAGGTGAGGCAAAGATTCACATGCACCTCCTCCAATCTTGTTTACTGCATTCGGTGTTCCCGATGTAGCCTCCTCTACATCAGCGAGACCAAGTGCAGACTGGGCGATCATTTTGCAGAGCACCTACTCTCAGTCTGCAGTGACCACCCCAAGTTCCCAGTTCCATCCTATTTCAATTCCCTTTCACGTTCCCACACTGACCTGTCCATCCTTGGCCTTGTCTACTACCAGTGTGAGGCCCAATACAAACTGGAGGAACAACACCTCATATTTTGCTGGGGTAATCTACAATGTAATGGCATGAACATTGAGTTTTCCAGCTTTAAGTAACCCTCCCCTCCGTTGGGTTCTTTCTTCCCCTTCCCCCACCCCACCCCCACCTTTTTTCCCCTCTCTCCTTCTGATCCTCCTCTGGTCCTCCCATTTTTGTCCCCTATCCCTCAAACCCATCCCCATCCCCCACCCCCAAACACCCATCTTCGTCCCTTTCCCCCTCCTTGTTCCATCCACTACACACACAGTCCACCCCCCTCCCCTATCTGGTTCTGGTTTCATCTGCTATTCACCTTTTCCCTAATGGCTCCCATTTTAAGAGACGATCACTGGTAGCTGTTTGATTTCCTGCTTATCTCCCTCCAGCAGCTGTCTCTAACCTTTACACTTCCCTCCCCTCAACTTACTTCATCTGCCTCTCAATATTGTCTTTCTCTCTCCCTTTGTCGGTCTCCATCTCTCAATCACTGCCACCGTCTCCCAACACCCCCGCTCCCCTCCCCTACCTCGCGTAACCTGCCTGTCATCTTACACCCCTCCTCAGTCCTCCAATCACCTTGGACTCCTTTCTCACCACTCCCTTTCTCTTCTTTATATTGGCCATCTGGCCTCCCCATGCTCAGTCCTGATGCAGGGTTTTGACCCAAAACATCAACCGTTTCCTCCCACAGATGCTGCTCAACCCGCTGAGTTCCTCCAGGTGCTTCACATTCATCATCCTTTCTCACACCTTGTATTCTCTCCCCTGGGAATGAACTCTGGTGTTTGGTCTACTTATTTTGTTCCTTTATTAAACTACACTGCTACTGGTAGGGATGCAACCCCTTTACCCCATTTAGTTAATGTCCAAAGACCAGATGACCTTGCTAGATTTGTTGAGTGTCTCAATATCCTTTTTATAATAGGCAGCCACTCATAAGGGAAATTTCTGTTAATCATACTTAGTAGCTGAGCTTGAACTTGTATGTAACTACACTTCATTCCATGCATTTTTCTGGAGAAAATTTCCTGCATTTATTGGAAGGAATTGCACTTTAAACAAACTGATTCCTCAAAATATGGACTTTGTTTGCTCTACAGTATACTGTTTGCACCCCATCTTCAACTGATTGAGTGTTGTCAATAATTACCCTCGTATTGGGAACTGGATTGTGAGCACTTTGGTGAGATCGAGGTTGTGAGAAAATGTGGGTGTTGATGTAAGCTTTTTAAATGTCATCTGTGGCTTAGTCATAAAGTGCAGAAATACAGGCTGACACTCTTAAACAGTACTGAGGGAAGGCTGCACTACCAGAGGTGCAGTTTTCTAGATGTGACATTAAACCAAAGACTTTCTGTTCTCTCAGGTTAATGCCAAAACATCCCTCAGCACTGTTTGGAAGAAAAGCAAAGTTGTTATTGTTAATCCACTTATCATCATCATTCGCTGGTCATCATCAAGTTGTTGCTTGTGGGAGCTTGCTGTGCACAAACTAGCTATCCTGATTCCTGTGTTGCAGCAGTGTCTGAACTTCCAAAGTATTCCAAAGGCTGTGAAATGACTTGGTATTTCTAGAAACAGAACATTATAAATGTAAGGCTTTTTTTTGTCATTTTTTTAAATATTCAGTTCCACTGAAGAAGTACCAATAGGAAATTTCCTTTGATGCTAATATCACAAATTAAAGACTTAAATTAGAGCTAAAACATTTCTTTTCAGAATCATGATGTTTGAAGGAAAAGGTGACGGAAATGGTTCTAAACCCACAAGACCTCCTGCTAAGAGGGACATCTCCAGCCTCCCGTGACCCGGGGCTACTGGACAAAGAGCTGGGAATGACTGTGCACCTCTCTTGGATTGTAAATAACCCTGTGTGATGTTTCATCTTGGCCTTGTTGAGGTGGTGGGTGAATGGGATTGCCGCAAACTGAACTCTTTGCAGCCCTTGTCAGTAAAGACTCAGCATTCATATTTGCTATTTTTCAAATCTGTGTTATTGTGTAATGATGCATACATCTACCAATCCAATGCTATCCAACAGAACTTACAGACTATCCCAGGTGTGGATACAATGACACCCTTTTTGTTGCAGTCCCTATTTTTAATAGAAAGCACTATTTAAGTTTTGTGTTTGGCTCCAGTGATAGCACTGTTACTTCTGAGCCAGGAAGTTGTAGTTTTGTTCTCCAAGGATTTCAGTCCTCAGTCAACACTCCCAACGTCTTACCCAAGGTGTGAGGCATTGTCAGAGGTGCAATTTTAGGGTAAATTCTAACTATTCTCTGAGGTAGATGTACGAAGTTCCCTTACATGTGTTTCAAAAAAAGCTGGCTTCTGCCTGGTGTCCTGGCTGATGATTTTCACCAACCCACCACCATAGTAGATTATTGGGTCATTATCACAATGCTGTCTACAGGAGCTTGCTGCATATACATTAGTTGTCATCTTTCTTACTCTTTAAAAATAGAAAATTTTCTGTGAAGAACTTTGGGATATCCTGGGTTGCATAAGGCACCATATCAAAATCCAAATTATTTCCTATTGCATGGAACTGACTACTTTTTAAAGCCTGGCTGGGAATTTCTCATATAGATCAGTACTCCTGTTTCTTCCTATCCCTCAATAAGTTGCTGCCATTTCATGTGGTGCTGATTATACCTTGTGGGACTGTAGTAAATAGTGGTATGGGAAAGTTACTCAGAGATAACCCACCTTTATGTTCAATGGCAGGCCATTTGGCCTAATTCCTACCTTTAATTTTCCATTTGATTTATGAGTGATGAACTTGTATTTAGGATCCCAAGTTCCAGTCTCAACAGAAATGGAAATATTTTCTCTTGTGCCCACACAAGCAAAACTTTGTATAATCTTATAAAGATTTCCTAAAGATCACATCTCAGCCTTATGTTTCCAAGAGAAAGAAGTTCCAACCTGAGTAAATAAAGGTTCAGAATGAGAGATTTATGGATGCTTAAGAGATGTGGGGTTCTGGCAGGTAAGTGGAACTGAGACAGATAATTAACTGTAATATTTAAACATGTGTAAGGACTATATGGACTTCTATGTGACTGCTCTATTATGTTCTGAATTCTTTGCTTTCATTAAATGAGTAATCTTTGAGTTTTGGTTTCATCCTTGTATGGAATGTTGTATTAATAATCTTTGATTCAGTTCAAATACCACTCCATTTCTGCCATGTTACCTGGTTTTGGCTTTAGGAAATAGTTTCTAACTGCTTATTCTCTATTCATCTCTCTCTATGCGGATGGAACTAGTGTGAAGATTTCAGTATATTGTGCCATTAGAAACTGTGGGAAGAATGATTCAGTTAAGAATTTTGTACAGCTTCAGATACAAAATAAAGCAATTTATTAATGGAAGTTAATCTCTCTTTGTTCATTTCAAATAATTGGCTGTAATGCTTTCCTGCTCTAGGAAAGGGATTCATTGATGCAGCGCTAATGTGCATATGTGTGAAATTGAGTTGAAATTGGCATCAATTATCAAACTCTCCCCTGCTGACATCTGCCTAGTGCATAAGATCACATCAAAAGTTTTTAGAACTTGTTCCCTGATGAGTTGTTCTAATAGAAGCAGAGATTACACCTTGTGCTTATTGGGATATATCCAAATCATTGGCCTCATTATTAACACGCCAACAATTAGTCAACAGTGCCTGGGAGGTGGTAAAGAATGAATTACCAGGTATCATGGCTTTAAATCGATCACCTCTGTTGTTTCTATTGTTATATTTATACCTGAAGTATTTGAGTATTCTGCCTTGGGACACATGGGGCTGTTTCTTACATTGTCTTGTAGTACTATGGATACTCACTGAGCAAATCAAGGCTGAGATTAATATGTTTTTGAATGCTGTCAGAATCAAGGGTTCAGTCAGGAAAGCAGAACTATGACAGATGATCAGCCCTAATATTGAAAAGTGGAGAAGGATTGCAAGGCCTTTTGTATGACTGCCCTGTTATATTCTGAATACTTTTTTGCAGTATTCTATGAACACAGACCATAGTGGGGCAGCACCAGTGGAACCCAAAAAAAATGAGATGTCAACATGGTAAGGTTGCAAGGCAGAACTACCTTTGTGCTAAACTGCAAAAATTGCATGCGATAGACAGAACCAATGGATCAAATCCAAGTTCTGCAGCTGTGTGACATTTATTCATGAATGGTGGTGAATAATTAAACAACTGATGAGGAGGAGCAGGTTCTAAGGATACCTACATCCTCAACAATAGTAAACCTCAACAAAGGCTGAAGCATTTGTAACCTTGTTCAGCTAGTAGTGTCAAATGGATGATCAGTAGTGTCATCCTCCTGAGATCCTCACCATTACAGAAGATAGTCTTCAGCCAACTCAATTCACTTGACATGATATCAAGAAACGGTTGAGAGCACTGGACACATCTTGGCAGTAGTACTGAAAACCTGTGCTTCAGAAATAGTGGTGCTTTGGCCAAGCTGTTCCAGGAAGGGTTACAACACTGGAAGTTACATGACAATGTGAAAAATTGCCCAGGTTTGTCCTGTTCATAAAAACCAAAACAAATCCAATCTGGCTAATTATCTCCAAACCACTGTGAATTACCTCCACACCACATCAGTAGTTAACTCGGAAAATAAAGTAGTTCATCCTGCTTGCAGCAAGACTTAGACAACATACAGGTATGAGCTGATAAATGGCAAATAACATTTGTGCCACAAAGTGGCAAGCAATGACCATCTCCTGCAAGTCAGAATCAATCACATACTCTTTATGTTCAATGGTATTGCTATCACTGACTCCTTTCCACCAACATCCTAGGGGTAATCACTGACCGGAAACATGACCAGTTAAATAAGTAGGTAGGTAGTAAAGCAAGTAAGGGGCTGGGTATACTGCAGCAAGTGACTCACTTCCTGATGCCCCAAGGCCTTTCCACTATCTGCAAGGCACTATTCAAGGGTGTGATAGAATCCCTCCACTTAATTGGATGAGTACAGATCCAACAACACTGAAGAAGCTTGTCATCACTAAGGACAAAGCAGGCCACTTGGTTGATATGCCATCCACAACCCTAAACATTTACTTCCTTGCTAGACATAGTTTAGGGGCTTGCAAGTACAATGTGCAAGCTTTGAATTATACCCATGCCAAGACAAAAAGCTATGAATTTGGTGGATGGACAAGAGAAGATAAAGATCAACAGCCTTCCTTCATCATAAGGTCAAATCATTAAGGCAGAGATTGAGAGGTGGTTGATTGGTAATGGGTTTAAGGGTTATGGGGGGAAGTCGGAAAAATGGGCCTGAAAAAAAATCAGCCATGATTGAATGGCGAAGCAGACTCAGTGAGTTGAATGGCCTAATTCTGCTCCAATATCTTATGGTCAGAAGTGAGGATGTTCAGTGCTCAATTCCATTTGCAACTCCTCAGCAAATGAGGCAGTTCATGACTGCATGCAGCAAGACCTAGAAAACATTCACGATGGGTTGATAGGTGGCATATTCATGCTACAAAAATGTCTTGTAATGATTATCTCCAGCAAGAAGGTCCAACCTGTCATTCATTGATATTACCATTGCCAAGTCCCTCACCATCAACAACCTGAGTTCACTATTGACCAGAAACTCAAATGGACCACTCACATACATACTGTGGCTGCAAGAGCATACCAGAGGCTGGACATCTTACAGCAAGTGATTCACCTCCTTATGGCCCAAATCCTTTGCACCATCTACAAGCCACAAGTCAGTAGCATGATGGAATTTCACTCGACTCGATGGATGCATTTCTAACAACATTAAAGAAACTCAACAACACCCAGGACCAAGTACAGGCAGACCCTAGATTATGGAAGACTTGACTTGCAGCGATTCGACTTTAGCCAAATCCTCCCATGTTAAAAATAAGTTTGGCTGCTGTTCATCTTCTGGAAAAAAAATCATTGCAACCTAAAAAGGACACTGAACTTTATTCTTCCAAATTAAAAATGGAGTGATTTCCTCCCTTATCAATAATCCACAACAGCGAAAAGAATGAGTAATCGTGTATATAGAAATCTGAGAATGCTGTCAGTCCTCTATCTTTGTTTGCCCACATAAGCAAGAGAAATGGAAATACAAATAACAAAAACAACAATCAAAAACACCCCCATAGAAATTCTTAGTTTGAACATCAGTTAAGACTGGAATCTGAAATAGTCAATAATCTAAACTCAGTAATACAATTATGGAAGACATTTTTAAATGGAAATCCAATTAATTAATAATCATTAACATTATAGTTCAGACCAAATATGTTGCCAATCTGCTGCCAAGATATTTTGTCTTTCTTAGTCCATACATCAGATTGTACTATCTATACACATCTTGATTTTGGTGAAAATCATTCATTTCTGACTTGCAGAAAATTTGGTTTACAGACAGTTCTCAGGAATGGAACCTTTATTTAACCCACTTAACTGTCAGCCACTTGACTGCCACACCATCCTCTATCCTATTCATTCCCTCAACCACAAACACACTGTGACTGCAGGGTTTTCTATCCACAAAATGCACCGCAGTTACTCATCCACACTACTTTGACAACATTTCCCAAATATATGTGCTCTGCTAGCAAGAAGGACTAAGGCAGCAGATGCATGCAAACACCACCATTTGCAGGCTCTCTTCCAAGTCATAAACTATCATGAATTAGAAATATATCACAATTCCTTCATTATTGTTGATCTAAAACTTTTTATTTAAGAACACCATGGGAATCCCTCATTAGGACCAAGAAGGTGGCTCACCCTGCTTTCTCAAGGATGATTAAGGGATGAGAAATAAATTGCCAATATGGTGGCATCCTGAAATTTGAACGAAAATAAGTAACAAATAAGGCTGTGCACGGTCAATGGTGTCAGAAGTGATGCAGTGGCTTTTGCTGTCCTTCCTGCTGAGAAGGTCACGAAAAGTCCCATTCCCGAGACTTCAGTGTCAGCCCTGAGGGAATGCTGTACTCTTTTGGTGCCATCTTACAGATCCAATGTTACCTGAGGCCCCACCAAGGCCTATGATTTACGTTAAAGTTCCCAGGGTACTATCTGAACGTGAGCAGAGTTGGCCCCAGCGATTAACACTCAACTGACAGACTGGTCTTTATCATTTTGCACTCTGTTGGAAGCTGCTCAGTGCAAATTGAGCACAACAATTGGCACATTGTGGCTTTCCCCACACTTGAAAGGTTTCTGTGGTTTTAAAGCACTGGGGTTGCTAGAAATGCTATAAAAATGCATGCTCTTTTTCGTGTGAATAAGTTTCAAACAAAGTACCAGAGTTCCAACGTTCAGCAAGAATGCGTCAACTTAACTGTCAACTCTGACAACCTGCACCCCAGTTCTCTGCGCCTGGACCGGACTCACTCAGCGTTCAGACACGTGGTCGTCATAGCCCCGCCTCCTGCGGCTTCTGAGCTGTCAATCCGGCCGCTCGCTCTCACGTGACTTTGGCACTGTCTGTGATGCGAACATCGGCGCCGGAAGTGATGCGTGTTGTGGCCTGTTTGAGCGGGGACCTGGTGGCATCCGTTCGTAGTTTGTTGGGTTGGCGGCGGGGAACAGCGATTTGCGATGGGGGATGCTGTGGCCGCTGTCCCCGAGAGGGAGATGAAGGTAAGGCAAGGCGTGAACATCGGTGAAAGAAACTTGCTGGGATTCACGGACGGAGGGAGGGAAGAAAGAATGGTGACGACGACGATGGTGGTACTGGTGCTGGTGAGATGATGAGGAGAGTGCGATGGATGCAGCATGTGAGTGCTAGCCAGTAGGAGAGAAAGTGTGAGCACAGGTGGTGGTGTTACTTGAGAGTGTGATTGTCCAGGACAGAATACGTATGTTTCTTTAACACTCATTTCGAAATTTGTGCACTTTGCTTTCTGGTCACAATTAAAGATTCAAGGAGACCAAGTCAATTAGCAGTAGTAAATAATTATTGAGTATTATGAGAAGATACTTTATAATTTGTGTAACAGGAAAATAGGGAACTATTGACCGGTTATTCCTGACTTGAAATTCTGGGAACAGCTCTGGGCATACCTAAAAAAAAGAGTTGGTAATGTCACATCTGAAGTCATTGTTCAACATCATGAATTATGGTGGGCAATTTGACAACTGGCAGGGGGAGAAGTTTCCAAGAGTGTTCCCATCAGTGATGGCAGGGCTCAGAATGCGTATGCTGAAGACCAGGCTGTAGTTCTGTTATGGTGGGGTTAGGGAGCAAGCTGAAGTGGCACAAAAGCTGGTGTTTAACCAACTTGATTCATGCAATGTGATATTAAGAATTGGCTTCGAGCACTGGAGACAGTAAAGACTGTGGAACCAGACAACATTCTAGCTGTGGTGCTGAAGATCTGCATTCCAAAAATATCAGCACTCGAGCCAAGTGATTCCAAAACAGTTACAACATTGGCATCTACCTAACGATGTGGAAATTTGCCCAGATAAGTCCTGCGCACAAAAATCATCACAAATCCAATCCAGCTAATTATTGCAGAATCAATCTTCTCTTAATCATCACCAAAGTAATGGTGTAATTATCAGTGTTATCAAGTAGCACATTCACTGACAACCTGCTCACTGATGCCCACTTTGGATTTCACAAGGATCACTGTCCTCAAGATCTCATCATGATGCTGTAGATAACAAGGAAGATTAGGCTACAGTATAATGTTAATTAACTGGAAACTTGCAGAACAATGGCAGATGGAGTTTAATCCTGACAAGTATGAAGTGATGCATTTTAGAAGTTCATATAAGGGTAGAACAAACACAGTAAATGGAAGCATCCTAGGAAGTGTTGATAAACAAAGGGACCTGGGGTACAAGTCCATAGATCTCTGGGAGTGGCAGCAAAGGTAGATCAGGTGGTGAGGAAGGTATATGGTATGCTTGTCTTCTTCAGATGTGGCATAGAATGTAAGAGCTGGGAAGCCATGTTACAACTATAAAACATTGGTTAGGCCATATCTGCAGTATTGCATGATGATCTGATAGCCACACTGGAGGAAGGATTTGGTTGCAGTGAAGAGGGTGCAGAAGAGATTCATCAGGAAGTTGTTTGATTGGAACATTTCAGTTACATGGAGAAATTGGATAGGCTAGGTTTGCACTCCCTGCAGCAGGGAACGCTGAGAGGTGACATGATAGAGGTGTACAAAATTATGAGGGGGATAAATAGAGTACTACTAATCTCTTTCATGGGTAGGGGTTGTCTAAAACGAGGACATAGGTATAAGGTTAGAAATAGGAGGTTTAGATGGGATTTGAGGAAGAATTTTTTTCACACTGGGTGCTATTGGAATCTGGATTGCGGTGCCTGTGGCGGGATGCAGGTGCTTTCATAACATTTAAGAAGCATCTAGACGAACACTTGAATTGCCAAAGCAAGAAAAGCCAAATGGGGGTAAATGGGACTAGTGTAGATAAATATGGTGGTTGGCATGCATGTGATGGGTCAAAGATCCTGTTTCTGTGCCATATGACTCCTGAGCCCTGCCATCACTGATGGGAATACTCTTGGAAACTTCTCCCCCTGCCAGCTGTCTAATTGCCCACCATAATTCATGATGTTGGACAATGACTTCAGATGTGATATTACCAACTTTTTTTTAGGTATGCCCAGAGCTGTTCCCAGCATTTCAAGTCAGGAATAATAAAAGAAGTGCAAGCGTATGAATTAGGAGGATGATGATTAGTTCACTTAGTAAGGTCGTGACTGCTCTGGTTGTAAGTTCAGTTCTGCATTTCTGCTTATGCCTGCTAACCTTTCATTCCTTTGCTTTTCAATAATCCATCTATCTGCCTTAAAAGTACTTACAATTTGTTTTCACCACCCTGAGGAAGAGAGTTCCAAAGACTTGGGATCCTCAGGTGAAACAGAATCTTTACTCTCAGTTTTAAATGGATGACTTATTAATTGTAAACGCTCACTCCTTTAGTCCTAGATTCTCCTACAAAAGAAAAATTCTCTGTGCATTCATCCTGTCAGGATCCACTGGGACTTTGTGTTTCATTTGAGTTACTTTTGACTCTTCTAAACTCCATCAGATACAAGCCTAACCTGTCCAACCCTTGCTAAGACAACCAGCCCATTCCTGCTTTTAGTCTCATAAAGCTTCTCTGAACTGCTTCCAGTGCGTAAGAAATAGGAGCAGGAGTTGACCATTTGGCCCTTTGAGTCATCTATCGTGTATCTCAATGCCATTTTTTGGCACTGGCTGTACAGCTCTTGAACTCCTTACTGTCCAGAAATCTGTTGATTTCTGTTTTGAATGAACTCAGTGACAGAGCCTCTGCAGCCCTCTGGGGAAGACTGTTCCAAAGATACACGGCCCTGTGGATGCAGAAATTTCCCCTTGCTTCAGCCCTAACTGACTTGCTTATTGGTCTCAAACTGTGACCACTGGTTCTAGGCTCCTCAGTCATACTTTCTCCATCCAGCTTTGAGTCCTGCAAGAATTTTTAAAGTTTCAATGAGATCTCCTCTCATTCTTCTAAACTTGAGGGAGTACAGAACTAGTTTACTTACTCTCTCATACAACAAACGTCCCATCTCTGGAACTAGTCTAGTGGATTTTCACTGCACCCCCGCAATGACAAGTATATCCCTTTTAAGGTAAGGATTTTAAAAACTCTCTACTGGGTATGAACTCTGTTGAATCATTTTATTCCTGTAGTCAGACCCTCTATAATATAGGCCAAAATACCATTTGCCTTGTGAATCACCTGCTGCACCTGCATGTGGCTTCCTGTAACTTGTATACATGGACATGTAGGTCCCTTTGCACATCAACATTACCCAATCTCTCACCATTTTAAAAAAACTTTCCATTTCTGTTTTATGCACCGAAATGGATAACTTCACATTTTTCTGTATTGTGTTGCATTGCACCTACATTGTTCATACCCACTTCCACAGCTTGTCTCTATCACTTTGAAACTTCTTTATATCCTCTTCCCTATCATAATCTTATCAAATTTGATATCAACAGGTTTGGATACATGATAATTAATCTCTTGAGCCAAATAATTGACAGTAGATTGTGAATAATAGGATGCAAGCTTCGTTCCCTGTGGTACTCCCAAGTCACAGCCTGCCAAATTGAGAAAGATAGATTTATTTGCACTCTTTTGTTTTCTGTCCAATAATCAGTTCTCCATCTGTTTCATTCTGTTATTCGTAACTCTTTGTTGACTAGCCTCCTGCATGTGAGACCTTATTAGAAAACTTGAAAATCCAAAGAAACCACATCCACAGGAGTTTGTATGTTCTCTCTGTGCATGGGTTTCCTTCGGGTTCTCCAGTTTCCTCCCACATTCCAAAAAAACGTACAGGTTAGGAGCTATGGGCATGCAATGTTGGCGCCGGAAGAGTGGTGACACTTGCGGGCTGCCCCCAGCACATTCTCAGTGATGCAAAAAGACACATTTCACTGTGTTTTGATGTACATGTGACTAATAAATATCTTATTAAGATGTCTTATCATAATATGCTTTGAACCATTCTACTAATTATATCCTCAAACATTTCCATTGTGTGCCTACTGGAGCCTGTCCCCTGTTGTGTTCTGCACAACTATTGCCCTGATTTTCATCAGTGCACTTTCCAAAACATTCTGGATTCCAAATCTATAGTTGAATTCCCCATGCCTCATCTCTTGACTGGTCTGTGGTTGACTGTGCATTTCTCCTATTGCCACCATCAGTGACAGGTTACATTTCCCTCTTACCTCTCCTTGTCAAATTTCTTGTTACTTCCTAAATTCCCTTTTACAAATTTTGATCATTTCTTTTGTTGATTGCGGCATTTTTTTCCATTTTGAGCTTGATATCTTCTAGCATTTTTCTCTTATAAAGATGTTTTGGTAAAGGATCCCAGAGCCTGAAACATTAACTGTTTCTCTTTTCACAGATGTTGCCTGACCTGCTGAGCTTTTCCAGCATTTCTGTTTTTATTTCCACTGTCTGCAGACTTTATAATTTCCAGTTTCAGTAAAGGTTCTAAGGTAGTACAACTGTTGCAGCAAATCTGTGATGTGACAGAGGCTTGGAATTGTATAATCATATAATCTGATGGCTTCAATTCTGTCATTTGTATCAGTGTAAGCGTTTTGACACGGCTATCCAATTTGTCCTCGTTTTTTTTCCCTAAAGCACAGCAACTTTTCTTACCTCCAATTTATTTAATCCTCTTGCATGGATTTTCTTACCGCTTTGATGTCAGCTTTAAGTCTTAATGGTTTCCTTTAGTAAGTATTGTTATGCTCAATGTTTGAACATGTCTAACTTCCTTCCACAGTACTTCATGTTTCGGCAGATGAAGAGAATCCGGGTCTTTGAATCTCCGGATGAATTGCCGAAGGACAGGGTTAATCTCCTGGTCATCTCCAATATTTATGGACTCACCTTTATGGGAGGCAGCAAAGGCCTGAAAATTCTCAGTAGTCAATACATTGCTTTGGCTGACAAGGAAGAGGGAAGTATAAATGAAATCAGTAAGTACACTTAGTATCTTTATTTCAGTATAATGAGCTAATGACTCCTTTTTTTAACCAAAGGTAATGTGCATGCTTTTGATTGAATCTTCTCTCCGACATGGGTACTGCAACTTTGAAAGGGTGCTTTGGCCTCTGAGCTACTGCTGCACAGAATCAGCAGGTTTATTAGGAATCCATGGGAATTCTGAAGAGAGACTGCAAGGCTTCAACATTGGGTAAAAGAGAAATGATTTGATTCATAGAACATAGAACAATGTGGTACAGGAACGGGCCCTTTGGCTCATTATGTTGTGCAGAATTAATTAAGCTAATGATGCCTAATTACACTGATCCCTTCTGCCTGCACATGATCCATATCGCTCCATTCTTTGCATATTCATGTGCCTATATAAGAATTTCTTAAATGCCTCTATCATACCTGCCTCCACCACCACCCTTGGCAGAGCATTCCAGGCATCCACCACTCTGAGTAAAAAAAATAGATAAAAACACCCCGCACATCTCTTTTGAATTTTCCCCCCTCACCTTAAATGCATGCCCTCTAGTATTGGACATTTCAACCCTGGTTAAAAAAAAGAGAACAGCTATCTAGCTATCCTCACATAATTTTATAAACTTCTTTCAGGTCTCCCCTTAGCCTCCACTGCTTCAGAGAAAGCAACCCGAATTTGTTCAACCTCTCCTTGTAGCACATGCCCTCCAATGCAAGAGTTGAGGCAGATAGGTGGGAATGTACAGGTGAGGTTACAATCAGATGAGCTATGATCTAATTGAATTATTGACGACTCTGAATTCATATGTTTGTAAAAAGAAATTGAGGATTGCATATCTAAGTTTTCAGCTGCTAATTTTGGGGGACATAGCAATTGTGTAGGTAAAGATGAGAAAATGTCAAGGACATAGATGGATTAAGTGAGTGGACTGACTATGCCCAAATGGAATCATTGAGGCAAAGTGTGCCTTCATTCATTTTGGGCCTGAGAAAGAAATTGGATTCCCCCTTACTAAGGAGAATTGAGGAAGTGTGGAGGAACAAAGTTAGCTTTGGACTCCTTTGGTACAACTTGTTGATGAGCCCACCAGGGGATCGGCTGTTTTGGATTGGGTGCTACGTAACAAACCGGAGGTGATTAGGGAACTAAAGGTAAAGGAATCATTAGGAACTAGCAATCACAATATGATTGAGTTCAGTTTCAGATTTGAGAAGGAGAAGCTGATAGCAGGTGTATCGATCCTTCAGTGGAACAAAGGAAATTACAGTGGCATGAGAGAGGAACTGGCTCAAATTGATTGGAAGAGTAAGCTAGTTGGAGGGATAGCCGAGCAGAAATGGATAGAATTTCTACAAGAAATAGGGAAAATGCAGGATAGGTATATTCCAAGAAAAAAGGTTTTGAATGGAAAAAAGGCACAAATATGGATAATGAGAGAGGTTAAGGCTAAAATAAGAGCAAAAGGGAGGGCATACAAGGAAGCAAAAATTAGTGGGAAAACAGAAGACTGGGAAACTTTTAAAAACATGCAGAAAGAAACTAAGGAGGTCATTAGGAAAGGAAAGATGAATTATGAAAGGAAGTTGGCAGATAACATTCAAAAGGATACTAAGAGTTTTTTTTAAATACATGAAGAGTAAAAGAGAGACACAGGTTGATATAGGACCAATCGAAAATGGTGTGGGAGAGATTACAATGGATGATAAAGAGATGGCAGAGGAACTAAATGAGTACTTTGCATCGGTGTTCACTGTGGAGGACATCAGCAATATACCGGATAGTCAGGGGTCTCAAGGGATGGAACTAGGATGGATAGAGAGAAGGTGCTAGGGAAGCTAAATGGACTAAAGACAGATAAGTCTCCCAGAAAGGATGAGGTGCATCCCTGGGTTCTGAAGGAGGTGGCTTTAGAGACTGAGGAGGCATTGGTGATAGTTTTCCAGGAATCAATAGACTCCGGCATGATTCCAGAGGACTGGAGGGTCGTAAATGTAGTTCTGCTGTATAAGAAAGGTGGGAGGCAGCATAAAGGAAATTACAGACCTAGTAGTCTGACATCGGTGGTGGGAAAGATATTGGAATCTATCCTCAAGGATGAGCTTATGGAATACCTAGAGGTGCAAGGCAAGATAGGTCCAAGCCAGCATGGTTTCGTGAAGGGAAGATCCTGCCTGACCAACCTATTGGAGTTTTTTGAGGAAATCTCAGGTAGGGTGGATAAGGGAGAGGCTATGGATGTTGTGTATTTAGACTTTCAAAAGGCCTTTGACAAGGTGCCGCACAAGAGGCTGATTAATAAGTTGAGAGCTCATGGAATTACAGGTAGGATAGTAGAATGGGTGGAGCATTGGCTGGTAGGCAGAAAGCAAAGGGTGGGAATAAAAGGATCCTGTTCTGGTTGGCTACCGGTTACTAGTGGTGTTCCACAGGGGTCGGTGTTGGGGCCGCTTCTTTTTAACCTTGTACATTAATTATTTGGATGATGGGGTAAATGGTTTTGTGGCTAAGTTTGCAGACGACACCAAGATAGGTGGAGGAGTAGGGAGTATTGAAGAAACAGGAGGTTGCAGAGAGACTTAGATAGTTTAGGAGAATGGGCAAAGAAATGGCAGATGAGATTCACTGTTGAGAAATGTGCCGTGGTACACTTTAGAAAAAGAAGTTAACGGGCAGATTATTATCTAGATGGGGAGAAAATTCAAAGTACAAAGGGACCTGGGGGTACTCATGCAGGATACCCTAAAGGTTAACTACCAGGTCAGATTGGCGGTAAAGAAACTGAATGCTGTGTTGGCATTCATTTCGAGAGGTATAGTGTATAAAAGTAGGGAAGTGTTGATGAGGCGTTCTGGGGCACTGGTGAGGCCTCATTTGGAATACTGTGTGCAGTTTTGGGCCCCATATCTTAGGAAGGATGTACTGATGTTGGAGAGGGTTCAGGGGAGATTTACAAGGATGATTCCCAGAAAGAAAGGGCTTACATACAATAAGCGTTTGTTAGCTCTTGGACTGTACTCGCTGGAGTACAGAAGGATGAGAGGGGACCTCAGAGAAACATTTAGAATATTGAAAGGACTGGACAGAGTAGATGTGGCTAAGCTGTATCCCTTGGTGGGTGAATCCAGGACCAGAGGGCACAATCTTAGAATTAGAGGGTACCGGTTTAAAACAGAGATGAGGAGAAATTTCTTTAGCCAGAGGGTAGTGAAATTATGGAATTCTTTGCCACATACAGCTGTGGAGGCCCAATCATTGGAGGCATTTAAGGAGGAGATAGATAGGTATCTAATTAGTCAAGGTATCAAGGGATATGGGGATAAGGCTGGAAATTGGGGTGAGATAGGAATAATTTTAGTTTAGCTCATGGAGCAGACTCGATGGGCCGAATGGCCTACTTCTGCTCCTCTGTCTTGTGATCTTGTGATTATTTTCTGTGTCTAATTTATAAATAACATGGCTGATAGAATATCGTGCTTAATCTCAAGGGTTGTTTGGGGGGGCGGGGGGTGTGGTGTGGTGTGGTGGTGGCTTGTGTTTGGAATTCAGAAGTGAGGAAGTGATGCTGTATTTATATTGAACATTAGTTGGAACCACAAGGGTTGTTGTTCTGTGCAAAGCTTCTCAGGAAGGATAAATATTCCTTGGACTGATGTGCAGATTCACGAGACTGATTTGGGGTTTAGAGTTGTATTCCTTGCATATAGAATTTCAAAGGTAATCTAATTGATATGTATTGATATGTAATCTAAATGATGGGGAGGTTCATTAGGGAAGATACAGAAAACCACCTCTAGTGTTCAATTGAAATTTAAGACATTTGTCTTAAAATTAGAACTAGGCCATTTTTAAAAGGTTTTTGTTGAATTAGAATAACATGGAAGCAAGGAGGATTATTGAGATGAATTAGAGTACAAAATAGGTTAGAGGAACCAAATTCTGCCTGTTCTCATGTCAAGTGGACTCTAGTTTTGAAATTTATAACATGGAGGATAGCTGTTTGTCCCATCATTCCCATATGAACCAAAATAGAAATACTGAGACTAATTCCATTTTCCAGCTCTTAATCCCTAGTCTTGTGGGTGACAGCAGATCCATTGCATAAATTTTTTTAAAATATGGTGAGGTTTTCTGCCTCCATCAAACTTTCAGGTGGTGATGTCCGGTCTCTCACTAATGTTTGACTAAATTTCTTTTCCTCAACTTCCCTCTAATCCTCCTCCATTCTTTAGCTCTAAACACATTAGTTCATAACGTCTATGCTGAGAGAAATAGGTCATTACTATTCAACCTTAGCCGCTTAATTTTATACACTACTTAAATATCCCTCTAGATTAAAAAAATAATAAGCTTCCCTCTGGGTTTGGGATTATATGTGTCAGAACAAAGTTGCAGCAGTTTGGGTTATTTGGCTGTGAGGCAGTTTTGCTGGTGCTGCTAGAGTGGCAGTGCTTATGGGGCTGTGGTATATGAGAAGGGGAAGGGAATTGTTACCATAAACCTGTGCTTATGCCACAATGAAGCATCGAGATCTCTCACACTCCACTTTTTCTTTAAGTGGAGCAAGTTGGTGGAATTTCTGTTCCTCCGAAGCTGCTAACTGCATAGATAAAAGATTACCCTGGTGCTATGCTATGTCATTTCTGTATCTTGAGAGGGTAATTTTGTCTGTACCTGGCTGAGTCATTGAACAAGTTGTCTTTTTTTGTGTTCCAGTCGAAGATGCACCTTTTATGTCAGTTAATATGAAGCTCCCTGTGCACCACATTGCCCTCAGCTGTGATGATTTCACTCTTTCTGTTGCCATGGTGTCAGAAGAGTATGGGCTGATCATTGCTTTCTTTGACGTTCGAACATTTCTAAACAAGGTGAGTGCTGGTTTTCTTCATGCAAGCATAAGTTTGCTATCATTACACACTATCCTCCATCCACTGTCAGTGAAGGTAATCCATCCAAATATCACATTTTCATTCACATACTCCTCACATTTGTGTGTGGTGGCTGTTTTCATGGGTTCAGCAATGTAATTTAACAGCACAGAATGGGGCCATTGTTTCTGTGCTGGCTCTTAGCTATCTTGTCTGTCCCATCAGTGTAAAACAGTGGGGCAAGAATTGAAATTCATCATTTTGTTATATTAAAAAAAACTTTTTGCTGGAAACAGCTTTTTATTTTAAAAGTGATTATGAAGCTGCTGGCTTGTCTATGAAACTAAATGGTTTATGGGTGTATTTTAGGGAAAGAAAATTAATGTCTCTCCAGACATGATTCCAGTCTTGCACTAATCTGATTGTTCTTTAACTGTCCTCTGAAGTGGTTGTACCAAAACTATACATGGGTGAAGAAGTTACCTTGTCAGCATCATTGGGGGTGGGGTAGATCATGAACAAAAACCGTATCCACATTTAAAAGTTAGAAGGCTTATTGGGTACGTAGAATTACTTAAAATTTGTTACACAAGAACAAGACATTCAAATTATCTTTTCCAGTGTTTGTACTACATGTGCTCTTACCCTACTTCACCTAACTCCATTACCATGCCTTTTTGTTCTGTTCCTCCTTATTGTTAGGTAAAAGAAATAAAAACAAATTGTGAAGAGGCAAATTTTTCAGTCTTCTATAGAAGAAGTTTATGTGGAGCATAAATCCTGTCATAAACCTGTTGGCCTGAGTGGCTTGTTTCTATCCTGTAGTGAATACTACAATATATTATAACTCAGTTGCACCACTTTGATGAAATAATGAATGGTTGATATTCAGAATTTTAATTACTTGTGTTCAAATTGCCCATTCTACCTCTGTCATCTTCTCCAGCACTGCAGTCCTTTTGAAATCTGCGTGTTCTAATTTTCCTGTCCCCTTGCTCTTCTGCATTTTTTCTTATTGCTTCAGCACTAGGAACTGTATCCAAGGGTTTGGAAATCCCCCGTTGTCTCTAGCTTTCCTGTCTTCTCCTTGTTAGATCAGAATTAAGATGCCACAGGAGAAGGCTAGTCAGACCATTGCTGGCTCAAAGTAGAGTAATTTAGTTATTCCTTTACCCCAAAACTCTACAACTTATTTTATCTTAAATGCTGGCCCAATCACTTGTATATAAAAAAAAAACCCTTGCAGATTCTGTTTCCACCAACTATCAGGCAGTAACTTCCAGATTTGTGTGTCCTTAAAATTTAGGTTTTCTGGCTAAATTTTGGGTCATCTGTCCAAAAGTCTCCATATCTAGCTCACTATTAACTATCTGATTGTTCCTGCGTCAAATGCCTCCTGTGTGTGTGTTTTTAATGCAGTAATAGCAGTTATGTAAATGCCTGTTTTTATTGTAGGAGAAATCTCAGAAGCGACCATTCGTGTACTACAAGCCAGAAAAAAACTGTACAGTGTTGGATTTAAAATGGAATCCCGCAGTCATTTCCATCTTGGCAATCTGCATGTCAGATGGAAGCGTGACCATTTTGGAAGTTACTGACATCGTTAAGCAGCATGCCAGCCTTCCGGCCACTGCTGGCATCACTTCGTGTAGGTATTGCTCACTTAGATGTGACTTGGCTCCACTTAACAGGCACTACATTCTTGACATAATGAGTTAATAATGTAATTTCAAAATCTATCTATTCCAGTTATATTCTGCAGAGCAAGTGCTAATCTGTCATACTGTTGACTGCTCCATGTTGCTCCACCAGATTTTGCAATAAATTTGGGATCAATGTTCATAATCTTGAATATTGTACATGTATTTTCTTACCAACCTCAATACAATGTCTTTGGAAATGAGCAAATTGGGTGATGCAAAACTGATTTTATTATTCAACCACCACTTCATATTATGTGATCACGAGTAACCCTTGGACATGAAGTCCCATCTTACCAACCTGTTCTAGGAATGTGCTGTTGTAAAATGTACAGTGATATACTGGGATTGATTGTAATCCATTGTTGTAGTTTAACATGTTGTCTCTTTCTTTGCCCCTCCTCTTTACCCTCTCCTACATCTCCACTCTAGTATGCTGGAGTCCAAAAGGGAAGCAGTTGGCTGCTGGTCGACAAAATGGAACAGTGGTTCAGTATTCACCGGTAAGTAGATCTGCTTGCTCATTTTCTAGTGAGTTTTTACCCTTATCCTTTCCCTAAGTCTCTGTAACCTCCCCCAGTCCCTTGAAGCCTTAACTCTCCTCCAATTCTGATTTTCTCTGTTGTCTGCTATCATTATTATCAGTTGCTTATGCCCTAAGTTTTTTTGAATTCTCTACTGTACCCTTTTCATTCCCTTTTGAAAGGAATATCATACGGTTTGGTCTGATTACAATTCTGAATTGGGTTATTTTACTACATTAAAGAGCCTCAACAAATACATATGTGTTTCAGTTGAGAATAGAGGGCAATAATCACATTGTGAAATGTGCAAACTAATATACAGAAAGTCCCCAGGTTATGAATGATTTCTGTTTTTAAGATTGTTCGTAACCCGATTTTGTATGCAACTCGGAACAGTGTCCACACATGCGTACTTGGGCTGGGGATCGTGGCCGCACGTTGCCCCAGCTGCACATACACACTTGGCCCGGGGTTCCCCAGCTGCATATGCGCACTTGGCCTGGGGTTGGGCCGAAGAAGGTGTACTGCCGCCGTGGTAGGATCGGGGGCCGGGCCTGCTTACGAACCGACCACGAAGGTCGGTTCGTAAGTACGGGCGTTCGTAAGTCGGGGACTTCCTGTACTGTATTTTTACTTAAAGTTGAGCAAAGGTTACATAGACTCAGCTTGTCTTCTCTATTATAGACAATGCAGAAACATTGAGCATTTTTAACTATCTTATTGATTACTGGGGTTAGTTCTTCCAAAATGGTTGCAGAAGGGAGATAGGTTTGTAGTGTGGGATTATAGAGAGATGCGCAGTTGTGAACAAAATAGTTTCCTGTAGGAGTTCATTTTCTTTTAATGGGAATTATCTAAATAATTGCAATGTTGCCATTTTATTTTGTAGCTTTTGTAACATTGTCAGTAATGGACTCCATATTTTTAAAAGAGTTCAGTCCTTTTTACTTGTTCTTGTGATTCCTTGATCCCTCCAGCCCTTAAAATAAAACTAAATCCTTCTCGAATGTTTAATGAATTGGCTTGGATTGCTTTCCATGTTTTAGAATTCCATTGATTCAACACTCTCTGAAAAGAGAGTTTTTTTTAATTTCAGTCTTAAGTGGTCTACCCCTTATCCTTGTACTGTGACCACTGATCCTGGAATTCCCAGCCATCAGTTGCATCCTGCCTGCATCTAATATGTCCTGTCATATTAGAATTTTGTAGGTTTCTACGAGATCCCCTCTTGATGTTCTAAACTCTAGTGGGTAAAAGCCTCATTGACTCAATCTCTCGCGTTCAGTTCTGCCTTCTCAGGAATCAGTTTCTGAACCTGTGCTGAACTCCCTCCATAGTAAGAACATCCTCCTTGGATAAGGGGACCAAGACTGCACAGAATACTCAATGCAATCAGGCCAAGGTCCAGCACAACTGCATACAACATCCCTAGTCATACACTCAAATCCTCTTGCTCTGAAATCTAGTAGAAAACAATTTGGCTTTTTAATAGCCTGTTGCACCTGCATATTTTCTTTCAGTGACTTGTGTATAACAACACCCATGTCTCATTGCATCCACACCTATTCCCAATCTGTCACCACCAAAGAGGATAAATTCACATTATTCCACATATACCTTGTATCTGCCCACTTTCTCAACCTGTCCAAACCAATGTGAAGCTTCTCTGCATTCTCCTTGAAGCCTGTCATCTGCAAACTTGGAGATAGTAAATTTTCTTTTCCTCAGCCCAATTAATTAATATGTTTTGTGAATAGAGTCCCAAGATTGATCCTCATGATAGCTCACTAGTTACTACCTGCCACTCAGGAAAAAGACCTGTTCATTTAAACTTTTTGTTTTCTGTCAGCCAACCAGTTCTCTATCCATATCAGTACCTTGCCCTCAATACTGCCTGCTTAAATTTTGCATGCTAATTTCTTTGTGGGACCTTTTGAAAGCTTTCTGAAGGTACAAATAACCAGATCTACTGGTTCTTTTTTTTCTACCAGTTACATCTTCCAAAATAAAGTCCCGTTTGCTGTGGTTTTTATATTTTCAACATGGTGGTAATTAACAATTTTTATTTTCTTTCTAGGTACTGCAAGAAAAGAAAGTTATCCCTTGTCCTCCTTTCTACAATTCAGATAATCCAGTCAAAGGTGAGATGTACAGAATCATAGCTTTGTTTGTTGTGCTGGGTCTCAGAGAGCTTGCTCCTTTCTCCCTGTAGCTGTGCATTTTTTTCTTCAAGTATTTATCCTGGTCCCTTTAGAAATTGTTTCCATCACTCTTTCAAGAATTGCATCCCATCAGCCACTGAGTAGAAAGGTTTGTGCTTGTGTATCCGTATTCTTTCAAGAGTTATCTTGAATCTTATTTTGTTCTGAAGGTGGACCTACAGGCCTTACCCCTTTACCCCCTTCAAAATTGTATCTTATTTGATTTCCCCTCTGCTTGCTCTTCACTCCAAAAGACATTACTCTTAATGGCTTTATTGCACGGCGCTTAACAATGATAGAATGATTTAAGAATGTGTAGACTGTGGGGACCTCTGCTGGCAGAATTTTTGTTAATTGGTTCTGTGGCATTTTATATTTATATCCCTGGTGGACTTTTGGTTTTGGGCATGCTGTTTGATTTATTGAAAATATCAGAGATTCCCTCTACAGTGACTCTGTGAATAGGAGATCTTTGAACCTGTTATGTCATTCATTTAGATGTTGGCTGATATGTACCTCGGCTTCATTAACTTTCTGTTGCTCAGTTTTTCTTGAAATCCAAAATTCACCTGTTGGGCGCAGTCTTAAATTCATTTTGATGTCCAGCCTTTTGGGGGACACTCAGTTTTATGCTACCCTGTGAGTGAAAAATGCTGCCTGATTTTCTTCCTGAGGGCAAGTGTGAATTTTAAGGCTATCCCCTTCATTTTTAAGTTCCTCACCGAAGGTAATAGTTTCTTCTAGATCAAATCCTCATAGTATTTCCATACTTCAGTTAGGTAATCCAGCAATTTTCTATACAAACCTCACTGACTGAGCTTTAACCATTGAATTCTTGAGTGTCAGCTCATTTAGTTTAGTAAATTCTATCATATTAATAAGAGCACTTGCAGGTTCATCCTAGTATTGGCCAACTACACTGTCATACCATGGCTTCCCTCACTTTAGAATTTAAATCTAAGGGTTAGATTCAATTATATTATTTGACATCAGAATCAGGTTTATCATCACTGTCTTGTATGATGTGAAATTTGTTGTTTTGCGGCAGCAGTACAGTGCAAAGACTTTAAAAAAACTAGAAATTATGAAATAATAGTGCAAAAAAAGGAACAATGAGATAGTGTTTATGGACCGTTCAGAAATCTGAAGGTGGAGGGGAAGAAGCTGTTCCTGAATCAATGAGTGGGATCTTCAGGCTCCTGTACCACCTCTCTGACAGTAGTAATGAGAAGAGGGCATGTCCTGGATGGAGAGGGTCCTTAGTGATGGATGCCACCTTCTTGAGGCACTGCCCCTTGAAGATGTCCGCGATGGTGGGGAGGGTCGTGCCTGTGATGGAGCTGGCTGAGTCTACAACCCTCTGCAGCCTCTTGCATTCCTGTGCATCGGAGCCTCTACCTGGCTGTGATGCAACCAGTCAGAATGCTCTCCACTGTACACCTGAAAAAATTTGCAAGGGTTTTTGCTGACATATCAAATCTTGTCAAACTCCTAAAGAATTAGAGCCCCTGGAATGTTGCCTTCATGATTGCATGAATGTGTTGGGCCTAGGTCAGATCCATGGAGATGTTGACACTCAGGAACTTAAAGCTGATAACCCTTTCCACCGCTAACCCCTCAATGAGGACTAGTGCATGTTCTCCCAAATTCCCCTTCATGAAGTCCACAATCAATTCCTTGGTCTTGCTGACATTGAGTGCGAAGTTGTTGTTGCAACACCACTCAACCAGCTGATCTATCTCACTTGTGTATGCCTCCTCGTTGCCATCTGAGATTTTACCAACAACAGTGGTGTTATCTGTGAATTTATAAATGGCATTTGAGCTGTGCTTAGCCACACAGTCATGTGTAGAGAGAGTAGAGCAGTGGGCTATGCACACATCCTTGAGGTGCACCTATGTTGATTGTCAGCGAGGTGGAGATGTTATCACCAATCCACACTGACTGTGGTCTCCTGATGAGGAAGTCGAGGATTCATTTGCAGAGGAAGGTAGAGGCCCAGGTTTAGAAACTTGGTGATTAATATCGAGGGGATGATGGTATTGAATGCTGAGCTGTAATCAATAAACGGCAGCCTGACATATGTTTTGCTGTTGTCTAGGTGCTCCAAAGTAGAGTGGAAAGCCAGTGAGATTGCATCCGCTGTTGACCTGTTACGGCAGTAGGTAAATTGTAGCGAGTCCAGGTCCTTGCTCAGGCAGGTTAATTCTAGTCATAACCAACTTCTTGAAGCACTTCATTATGGTAGATGAGTGCTACTGGTCAACAGTCGTTGAGGCAGCTCACCCCTCACTACTTGGGCACCCGTATGATTGCTGCCCTTTTGAAGTAGGTGGGAACCTCAGACCGCAGCAGTGGGAGGTCAAGAAAGTTGATGAAAACTCCAGCCAGTTGGTCGGCACATTTTCAGTACCCGGCCAGGTATATCGTCAGAGCCAAATGCATTCCGAGGGTTCACCCTCTTGAAGGATGTTCTGACATCTGCCTCCGAGACAGATCACAGGGTTGCCGGCTGCTGTGGGGATTTGCATAGGTGTAGTGTTATTCTCCCTTTCAAAGCATGCACAAAAGGCATTGAACTCTTTGGGGAGTGAAACATCACTGCCATTTATGCTGTTAGGTTTCAGCTTATAGGAAGTAATGGCATGCAAACCCTGCCATAGCTGTCATGCATCTGATTGTCCCTCTAATTTCACAGGGAATTGCCTTTTTGCTCTCACAATAGTCTTCTGTAGGTCATACCTGGACTACTTGTAGGATTCTGGATTGCATTGATGATGAAGCATTGTTATGTGGCTATAGAATTAGTGCTATTAGATTATATAACCTCTCCTTGATCTAATACTCTTAAATTTCTTTCTTTTGTTTATTTGTCAGCTAAATCTGTTTCATAAATGTAAGCTCTGTACAGGTACACATACTTTTAAGACAAATTGAATGGAAAGATGATTGTTGTGAGGTGAGGATTTGTAACTGGTGATATAACACGAATCCCAAAGCCACATACCAATGTTTCATTGTTAACATTTAATTACGAGATTGGATGAGTGCAAAGTAATAGCTTGTTAAATTTATTTTAATCCATGCAATTGGCCGCTGCTAGGATTGAACTTGCAATTGCTCTTATTAGTGTCATGCTGGAACCAATTGATTTCACGCACAAGGACTTCAGTAATTGCTGAATTGATTTGAAGATGATACCGATTGAAGATGGATTCAACAGAATCTTTGGCAGTAGCACGAGTTAGATCAGATCAGTAAACCACTGATTTAATTTTAGTCCTACAGTTCAGCTGTTTCAGTATTTGAGGCCCTTAGTATTTGTGGATCTCACACACATGTAGAATTTTGCACAAGTCATTTTAAATAACTGCTGAATGCAGCATGAAGTCTGTTCAAGAGCCCAGTAATCTCAGTGCATTAGTACATCATGCATGTAAATGTGCCAGAAATCATTTTGGCCTATGATCTACTCTCGTCTGAAAATCACTCTCAGAACACATGTTTTTGCAACCTCGTTTCAAATAAAATGGCATGTTTTTATTCTGAAGATGCTGATGTCTTAAGGTGCCTGAATTAGCTCATTGGTGTGATTTCAATTTTTTTTTTGCTGTAAACAACTGTTTTAGTATTTAAAAGTTGCTTATTTATAAATTTGTCACTTTTACTTTGGCAGTTTTGGACATACACTGGATTAGTACATATGTCTTTGCAGTGGTGTTTGCAGCTGCAGATGGATCCCTGGAAACCCCTCCTGAACTTGTGATTATTTCCCTAGTGGTAGGTAGTTTTTAGTGGGAGTACTTAATCTCCTTCTTGCCATGCTCTGCATTTTCGTAAGTCATGTATTTTTCTAACAAATATAATCTTTTACTAAGTTTAAGGCACTATCCAAATGAATGTAGTTTGTTGCTGGTACTACCCTCCAACTCCCCCAATCCTGAAAATTAAGACCATTCTGAGGTGACACTTCACTTCTGCACCAAAGAAGCAATACACAAGTGGAGGTGCTGTCTTTTTCAACGTCCTTTCTTTCATCTCAGTTGAATGAAAAAATTCCATGCCATTGTATCGAAGAAGAGTGGAGGTTTCTCCCCCCCAATATGCTTTTGTGTGGTGTGCAGTGTTGACCAAGTGCTGGGTCGACAGAGTGTTTTACTTGTTGAGTAAGGGGGGGTGGGGGTGATGTGCAGCTTAATCTTCAAAAGAATTAAAATACATTCATTAAGTAATTAAATAATTATGGGTTTGGCAGGGCAGTGGTGTATTGCAATTCTGGTATATGAAAAGGTGATGTAACATGTGCAGTAAGCTCAAGGGACTTAGAATTGATAAGCTGGTGTAGATTCACACACTGGTGCGTCAGTGAGGGTGAAAGTTGTGCTTTGTTTCAAAAGGGAGTTCTATACCTCGCATTATGAACTGCAGGATTGCTCACTCAAGGTACATGGTGTCACTACAAGTGAGACAAGTATTGGGATCTAGCATGTAACACTGGACAAGCATCCTCCCGTGCACTTTTTGTCAGGTATTTAAATACTTGCAATCAATGTGAGTAAGAGTAGAGACTGGAGGGAGGCTGAGCAAACTGACTGTGTACCTTTATTGTACTGGGCTATTCAAGTTGGGGAGAGCAGAGGAATATAATAATGGAAAATTATGCAATTAGGGCATGGATATTGTTGTCTGCAGCAGTGAGCCAAACCTATGTTGCTTGTTGGATGCCTGGGTTGAGGGGCTTGGAGGCTGGAGAGAAACTTGGAGTGGGAGAGGAAAGATCCAGTTGCTGTAGAAGGAGAAGATTCTGGGGGGTGGGGGAGGAAGGGAATGAACAACATGGCTTCAAATTATATGGTTAATAATTCCTGGGTTTCTTCCTCAGCCATGTGCAAATTGGCATTGGTTGAATGCATCAAACAAAACTGCATCATTCTGCAATCTTTCTCATTCTTTCTTGCTGCAATGTTGTATCTCATCTCCAACAAGCTTTCTGTGCAGTGGAGCTAATCTTCAGAAGTAATGGGGAAACTATCAAGTCTACAGCAATTATACTCAAGTACCAAGGTTACCTGCACCCTGCTAGTAGAGATGCAGCAAGTTCCAAGGGCATGAAATACAACTTTGTTTTTACCAAAGATATTGAGGAAGCCCAGACAGAATATTTGGGGAATGGAAGACCAGACAGAACTTGTTTGGGGAATGAAAAGCAAGCTGGATTCACAGATGGTGACAATCAAAGCAACAACAAAAGTTGCAAATGAGACCACATTACTTTGGTTGGATCCAAGGCAAGATGGTTAAATTTGACAAGGAATGGGGATTTTGTTAATGCAACATTTTCTTTATTTGAATATGTCAAGCATCATGGAACATAACAGCATAATACAGGTCCTTCAGCCCATGATGTTGTGCCAACATTTTATCCTATGCTAAGATCTATCTAACCCTTCCCTCCCACTTAGCCCTCCATTTTTCTATCATTTGTGTGCTTATCTAAGAGTCTTAGATGTCCCTGCCTCTACCACTTCTGCCAGCAGTGCGGTCCACACACCCACCACTGTGCAAAACAAAAAAAAATTGCTTTTGATTCCCCCCCCCCCCCCCCCATCGTACCTTCCTTCAATCACCTCAAAATTATACTCACAGAACTCCCACATCTCACAAGATGAACACACCACTGGCCCTGGGGCCATTCTAACTACTTTAGCCTGGTACTAAAGGGAAAATCAAAGAAAGGAAGAAACTTACCTTAGCCTACGCCTCCTCACAACAAAGTCTCTGTCCTCCACTCTTAACACTGGTCCACTCCAACAATGGTAGCTCTGCTTGATCTTGCCTTTTTATTGGCTGCTGTTAATTAGCCAATCAACTATTAACAATTTGCAAACGTGGCTCTTTTAGGCTCCTGAAAAGTGAAACTTCCAAGCACAGAGACTCTCCTCTTTTCAAAGCTTTTGCTCCAACTCCCGACTCTGCAAGGTGAAACTCACAAGCACAGAGACTCTCTTCTTTTCAAAGCTCCCATTCCAAATCACTACTATGTCATCATAAAATACCCAATGAAAATCTGTTTTCCTGCTCTTGTGTCCAGACGTCTTGTGCATAGTTTAAAGTAAAAATATGTGCATAGTTGTACAATAAGCAGTTAAATTTTTTTTTCAGAAAAAGGATGAGAAGAAAGAGGACCAATTTTTGAACTTTAATGACCTGTGTTTTGGAGTGACAACAGAGAGACAGCACCATTACTACCTTCACTATGTAGAGAACTGGTGTGTAAATGACATATCTTTTATATGTGTTAAGTAAGTAGCATGACAACTTGCATGCAATGAGGTTTCCTCCTGCTTGGGGATGCACATTGTGTCTACTGACATCACAGCAAAGGTTGGTTCTGTCACTGTCTGACCTTTATATCTATAGACCTTGTTGGATATGTTTAGAAGTAGTGAGTCTACCTCTCTGTTCTCTCTACTTTCTTGAGTCAGACTATTTAATGCACCTCTTAATTAGTCGTGAATGGGTTTAGTTCCTTAGCTCAATGCAGAACTTGGTATCTTCCAAATGGGTAATACTTGGACCTTTGAGAAAGATGTATGTGGGTTGAGTCCAGTTCTTTTTTTATATACATAATTTGCAATGAAAGCACAGAGTTTTTTGTGTTGGTCTTGCTGCAATCAGGTTGCAAAAGAGTTGTTTCTTTTTACAAATGCAGCAAGTTTGTCGTACATTTCCTTATGCTTGGACCTTTAATCAATCTATCTTAATCAATATTCATTGAAATATTGGTTGATACAAAAATGCTTTCAGGGTGGAAGTCTATTAAATGTTTAATTTTAATTTAAAGAATCTGTGAAGTTCTGGTTCTGAGTTGCAGGCTGGCTGCTATCAGCAATTCACTCTGTATTGTTTCCCAGGGATCTTCTCGTGGCTTCTTCAGCAGCGTCCATAGAAGTCAGTGTCATTGCTCGGCAACAGGACAAGGTAAAAGTTGTTTTCTGAAGCATTTTATTTTGAGTTGGCATTAATTGTTGTAGTGAGTGAGAAAGTACTGGAAAAGACCTATCAGGAAGGTGAAGGAGAGTGGGTTGGGACTTTTTACCTTTATTAAAAAAAAGGCAGGAGGAATGAAACATTTAAAGTTTAGAATTAGATTGATAGGGTAGATCTAAAAAAATGGAACAAAATGACAGGATATCAATGTAAAATAAGTACAAATAAACAAAGTAGGAATTTTCAAATCACTGAAAACTTTTGCCTGTGAATGGAGAGATGGTGGGACTTGCTACTTCATGGAGTAGTTAAAGCAAATTGCTCAAATGCATCAAAGGGGTAGCTTGATGATCACATGAAGAGCAAAGGAAACGAATGACAAGCTGGTGGGATATGATGAAGATGAGGGCAAAGTTCTTGTATGGTATAAGTGGCAGCATGGTTTTGTTGGACTGAATACCCTGTTTCTGTGCTGCAAGTTCTAAGTCTGTGAGCCTCTACGTTCAGGTTAACTGGGAGGTGTGGGTCCTTGAAGATGCAGCTCGAGCAGAACTTCCTGTGACTGAGAGCAGTGATGACACCATGCCAGTTGGAGTCGGTATTGATTTCACCAGTCAACTGCCTGTCAAAGTTGGTGAGTTTTGTCCTTTGATTATAGATTTGAATCATTTATTAATTTGTCAGAAGAGGGAGAATCAGCATTCTGATCATTAAGGCAAGTGTGTAGATCCATTTAAGAACTTACTCACTGAAAGATCATTGCACCTGGAATAGGGAAAAGCAAATCCTGAAAAGCAAACCCCTTGCCCCCTGCCCCCACCCAAATTATTCTATTCCTATCACATAAATGGACCCTGTGTATCACTATGTATATTACTTACGATGGAAGGAGGTTTGTCTGAAGCATAAATATCATGCACTAGTTGGGCCTAATGTCTTAGTGCTGCACTGTAATATTGGGTGAGTAATGCTGCCCACAGTTGGCAAAACTGTACACTGCAACGACATAGGGTGTCACTTAAATAATATAGCTTGAAGCTCAATGCATTGTCATTGCCTGTTGTGAAGTTCTTTGTGCAGTCCCCACCCCTCAGGAATAGAAGTGATCTGAGATATGGCCCTGTTCTTTTCCAGACCAGGTCAAATAACCCTTCAATTGATCAAATACTTAAATCAGGTTGCTTTTCCTCCCATAATGTGAATGAGAATAGGTTACAGGGAAATAAAGTATTGGAAAAGAGATTGAAAATCAAAAAAAAATGAGGATGCTGGCAATCTTTTTAAGAAAAAACAGAAAAGGCTGGAAGCACTCAGCAGATCAGGTAGCATGTGTGGAAAGAGAACGCATGTTACTGTTGCAAGTCCAAGACTCTTCATGAGCAGTGACATTGATGAAATTCCTCTAAGAGCCAGCATGGACTTGATGGGCTGAATGTCTTCCTCCTGTGTTGTAAGGAAATATTAAAACTGATTATCTGCTCATTGCTGTTGGAATGAATCAGATGTGAACAAATTTGCTGCCTTGTTTCACACATTAAAATGATGACTACAGGAATATGAGTGCAAAGTACTTTGGGAGGTCATGATTTGTTAAATGCCCTTTGTAAATGTAGATTTTTATCTCTTTATTTCTCTTAGTATGATAATAGGAGAAGGCTCTGTATGATTTATCAAAATGCATCAGTACTTTGTCCTTTATAGTACTTTATAGTGAGGAAACTTGTTCTTTAGTTTATTGTCAGTCATGGGAATAGTGTGAAATAATTATAACTTAAAAATAATTTTGACTCGTAGGGCATGCAGGATGTTTGATCAAATTTATACGTTTAGGACATGAGGGAAAATGTTGTTACTGTGCAGAATTCAAGTATTCAGTGAATGTAGAAATGACATAATTTCTTTTTTGTTTATATTTGATAATTACATGCATGTCATGTTATCACTTTACTCAGTTACAAAAGAAAGAAATGTAGATTTGATCTAATAGTTTGATTAGTAGAAATGCTTTTTCTTTTGCAATCTTTGAAAGTGTTTCATTTGGTCTTCTGTAGGTGATGAGAAGGTTTATGCTCCTTCTCCTATCATGATGCTGCTCACAACTGAAGGGCTCCTTTGTCCATTCCACATGCTTAATTACATCCCTGGAGTGAAAACAATAGTAAAACCACCAAACTGTCCACGTATTGAAGGAGAAAGGGAACCTCGCCCACGTATGTATTAAACTTACAGAAAGCAGAAGAAATACATAAAATAAGAATTTTAAGTACAAAAGAGGCCACTTGTGAGTTCTATGAAGTGACTTCTTGCATTATCATCCCCTTTTAGAAGTTGAAATAGATTTTGCTTTAGGCAAAAGTTCAACCCATTTGAAACAGAGGATTGAATCAATGACCCACTCTTCACAAAACAAATTGACCATTACTCCATGCTAACACTGCCAAAGCGATAGTGAGGGAACACTGCACATTCAAGAAATATGTCATTAAATTATTGGCCCTCAGATGACAGTAAAAGGTGCTCAGATGTTTTCCAAGGGATGAGGGATTTTGTCTGCAGGGTTAGGATGAAGAAGCTGGTGATGTTGTTTGGAACATTGTCTATAAGGGTGGTGGAAACTGAGCCTGTCAGGACTTTGAAAAGTGAATTGGATAGGCACTTGAATGAAAATAATTTACAGGGGGAAGAATGGGGAAAAGGACTATCTTGGATTATTCTACAGAGATGGCCTGGGACAATGGGCCTAATGGCTTCCTTCTAAGCCATAGTGATTCTGTAAGAGTGAGAGTTTCTCTCTGGGCAGTTTTAATCTCCCAACACTTCATGACCAATGATATATTTTTAAAGTGGGGTCAACATTGGTAATATAAGAATGCAGCAGCTAATTTAAGCACAAGCTCCCATAACCAGCAATGTGATAAAGATGAGGTTTTTGTTGATGTAGGTCGATGTGAGTATTTATCAGGATATAAGGCAGAATGTCTTTGTTCTTTTTTCAGTAGTCTGGTGTAAACTTCCTTCACCTGAGATCAGATGGGGCCATGGTTTAGCATTTAATTCATATCTTGGTAGTCCTAGCACTGGATGTTGGCCTAGGTTTTTGCTTGGATCTCTGGAATGAGACTCTAACTCGTAACCATTTAATTTGGGGGCAATGATGTTACCTTACGAGTGATTAGCAGAGTCCTAGAACTTATAAGATCATTCAGGATGCAAGACTAATATACCGTTTATGTTGAGGTCTTGGAAAGTGTGGTGTGGAACTTAATCAGAATGTCACGAGGGAAAAGGGACATCAGCTATGTGAGGAGATGAGAGAAGCTAAGGATGTTGTTTTAGTGGTTAAGTTTATGGGGAAATATAATTGAGTTTCAAAATCTTGAGGAGCTTTGGTGAATGGAGATAAATTATTGAATTCTCAGTGAGGCTTACAACAAGATAATACAAATTTAACAAAAGTTGGCAGAAGAAATGGTGAAGATGAGATTTCTTTTATTACTGGAATGCAGAACCTGATGAAAGGGTGTTGGAAGCAGATTTAGTAATAACTTACTAAAAGGAAATTTACCTGAAAAGAACACGAAATTGAAGATCCATGGATAAAGAATGGGGAAGTGAGAATCAGTCAATTACTCTTTCAAAAGACTGGCATAGGCACAATCAGTGAATGGCCACTTTTGACATGATTCTATGAAACACTAATGAATAACTTATCCAACATTTTTTTAACACTGTTTAAAAAAAATTCTGTTGCGTTGAATTGATCAATTGCAATATTTATATAATTATTACTTAGCTACTTTGGAAAAGTATGAATTTAACATAAAGTTGAACAGCTTTTATTTTCTATGCAGCTCAAACATCAGTCCCTGCTCCCTCTGTATTGACGCCACCTCAGACTTCGACTGCATCACCACGGCACACTCCAAGAGTTTGTGCAGCCTGCTGCTGCATACCATTCACCTGCTTTCCCGTCAATGGTCTTTCCTGCTTTACCCCACTTTGCAAAGCAAACAATGGCACCATCAAGTTACAAAAACAAAACCTGAAGCAGGGTCTTGAAGATGGCACCAATGTTGAGACTGGAAGTGGTGCCACACCTACCATAGACTGGTCTTCCTCCTATGCTCCTAGTTCCAGTTCTTCCACGGACTCTCAAGTAGGTGACGTGCTAAAACAAAAAGCTGTTACCGCTACAAAGTTTGTTCGGTAAGTTCTGTCCTGTGCTTTTCTTAACTAGCTCGTGGAATTGCATTGAATTTATTGGACACTGTTGGGCATTTCTGTAGGCGGATCTCCCAATAATCAATCTCACGCAATCAGCAGATCCTTTCTTCCTCGTGTTTTTCCAACTTTTCTATCATTGCTGTGGTAATGAATTCCTTTCATTAGGTAAAGAAATTTCTTCTGAATTCCCTAATACTATCATATTTCTGGGCTTTGAGAGTCTCCATGTGGAAATATCTTGTCTGTATCTATCCTTTCAAAGTTTTTCATGCTTAAGGACTTGTATAACATCACCTCACACATTTGGAAAAATTGCTCCAATTTTAACATAAGAACAAGAAGAGGCCGCTCAGCCCCACATTGTTGTTTCATCATATAAAACAGTTGGGAACAGTGGTAGGCTGTATGGCTCCTCAAGCTGATTTAATCTTGGCTTCCACTCCACCTTCCTGCTTGGGCCCCAGAATGCTTGATTTCCTTAAGTTTATAAATAGATCTCAGCATTAAATGCTGCCTTCCCCTCTTCACTTCTCTTGCTGTCTGCCTTTCTTGCTTAGCTGGGTTAAGTACAGTCCAATATGGGTGGACCATTTGTCAAATGTGTATATTTTGATGACCCATAAGGCCTGTTTTCTTTCTGGAGCGACAAACAAATTGATGGAGGAACTCAGCAGGTCAGGCAGCATCTGTGGGAGGGAGATGGACAGTCGATATTGAATGGTCTCAACCCGAAATGTCAACTATCCATTTCCCTACCACAGATGCTACCTGAGCTGCTGAGTTCCTCCATCAGTATGTTTGTTACTCCAGATTCCAGCATCGGCAGTCTCTTGAGTCTCCTGTTTACTTTCTGAACTGCCTCCTTACAGTTTCTTATTACCTGAATAATTAAGTGAATCATTTGGTTTCATCTGATTTCAACCAGTGATGAATTTTTTTTCCATTATAGGTTCTCAGGATTTAGAAAATACATTAACTGGAACTTCAACTGGAACTTCAACTGACTCATCAGTTGAGTCAGTGCAACAGCAGTACAAGCCCAGAAAAGGAGCTATCATTTGTACAGCCCTCAGGTCCTGCAACAAAATCATTCCATGGCGCAAAATTAAACTCTACTGGTAATGACCATTTTTTTTAAGATTTAAAGCCAGACTTGTATTCTATTTTTGGTGTTCTTTCTTTATTGTTTTTTTATCCTATCAGTCTGTCTCTTTCAGTTTCTGCCCCTCCTTTCTCTGAATCTTCTTCGCTTGCCTTTCCTTCTGCTTTTAGCTGGCAAACACTTTCCTCTCTGCTCTCTTTATCTTATTTACAGTCACACAGCAGGGAAATAGACTCTTTGGCTGAACTCGTCCATGCTGACTGAGATGGCATCTGCATTTGACCCATTGTCCCTGTACTCCCTTCCTATCCATGAACCTATCCAAATATTTTTAAATGCTGTGATTTTACCTGCCTCCACCATCTCCTCTAGCAGCTTGTTCCATATACCTGTGTAGAAAAACTTGCCCCTAAAAGCTCTTAAATATTTCCCCTCTCACGTGAAACCTATTTCCTCTATTTTTACGCTCTTCTACCCTTGGAGTCCATCTACCCTTTCTATGCCCCTCATAACTTTATAAACCTCTACAAGGTCTCCTCTTTGCTTCCTTCACTTCAGTGAGAATAATCCCAGCCTATCCAATCTCTCCTTGTACCTAAAGCCCTCCATTCTAGGCAACATCCTGATGAATCTCTTTTGCACTTGTTCTGGCATAGAGCTTCACACAATATTCCAAGTTTGACCGAACAAATGATGTTCCAGCTCTTACACTCAATATCCCTGCCCATGAAGGCAAGCAAGCTAAGTGCCTTCTTTACTACTCTATCCACCTGTGCTGTTATTTTCAGGGAGCTATATGCTTGCACCCAAGGTTCCTCTGTACATCATCACTTCTAAGGTCCCTGCCTTTTTACTGTATATGTCCAACCAAAATGCGTTACCTCACACTTGTCTGGATTAAATTTCATCTGCCACTGCTCTGCCCAACTTAGCTGATCTATATCCTTCTGTATCCTTAAGGCAGTCAGCCTTGCTATCTGCAACTCTACCAATCTTTGTGTCATCAGCAAACTTATTTATCAGACCACAGATATTCTCATCTAAGTAAAAAATTTACTTTTTCCCCCTTACAACTTGTTTGTCCCTTTTTGTCTTTTTCTCCCCCAAGTGAATTCACATGTGGATCCTTCCTCATCATCTTACAAATCAGGACTCTCAGACATTGATTCAATTTTCCTACATCTATGAAACTAGTCCTGCAAAGACTGCGCTTCTATTTATTGTGTCACTTGTATGACGTGGTTTGGTTTTTGGCTTTTTTCCAATTCAGTCCATTTATAACATGTCATAAAATCGCATCAGCTAGTCTGAAAGGATAATGAAATAGGTGATCAGCACTGTTCCACAATCTGGAAGGACCATGGATTATGTGAGTGGAGGGAGTGACTGCTGTATGAACATAGAACACTACAGCACAGTACAGGCCCTTCAGCCCACAATGTTGTGACGACATTTCATCCTGCTCTAAGATCTATCTAACCCTTCCCTCCCACATAGACACATGAATGATAGAAAAATAGGGGGCTATGTAAGAGTCTCTTAAATGTCCCTAATGTATCTGCCTCCACAACTCTGCTGGCAGTGTGTTCCATGCATGCACCATTCTCTGTGTAAAACAAAAACTTACCCCTGTCATCCCCCTTATACCTTCCTCCAATCATCTTAAAGTTATGTCCCCTAGCAGAACATAGAACAGTACAGCACAGTAGAGGCCCTTCGGCCCACAATGTTGTGCCAACCTTTAAACCTCTCCTAAGACTATCTAACCCCTTCCTCCCACATATCCCTCTATTTTAAATTCCTCCATTTGCTTATCTAGTAATCTCTTGAATTTGACCAATGTACCTGCCTCCACCACTGCCCCAAGCAGCACATTCCATCCCCCAACCACTCTCTGGGCAAAAAACCTTCTTCTGATATCTCCCTTGAACTTCCCACCCATTACCTTAAAGCCATGCCCTCTTGTATTGAGCATTGGTGCTCTGGGAAAGAGGTGCTGGCTGTCCACTCTACCTATTCCTCTTAATTTTTTGTACACATCTATCATGTCTCCTCTCAGCCTCCTATCCAAAGAGTAAAGCCCTAGCTCCCTTAGTCTCTCCTCATAATGCATACTCTCTAAACCAGGCAGCATCCTGGTATATCTCCTCTGCACCCTTTTCAACACTTCCACATCCTACAATGAGGCGACCAGAACTGGACGCAGTACTCTAAGTGTGGTCTAACCTAAGTTTTATAGAGCTGCGTCATTACCTTGCGGCTCTTAAACTCGATCCCTCGACTTATGAAAGCTAACACCCCATAAGCTTTCTTAACTACCCTATCCACCTGTGAGGCAACTTTCAGGGATCTGTGGATATGGACCCCCAGATCCCTCTGCTCCTCAACCCTACCAAGAATCCTGCCATTAACTTTGTACTCTGCCTTGGAGTTTGTCCTTCCAAAGTGTACCACCTCACAATTCTCTGGATTGAACTCCATCTGCCACTTCTCAGCCAAGCTCTGCATCCTATCAATGTCCCTCTGCAATCTTCGACAATCCTCTACACTGTCCACAACACCACCAACCTTTGTGTCGTCTGCAAGCTTGCCAACCCACCGTTATACCCCCTCATCCAAGTCATTAATAAAAATCATGAAAAGCAGAGGCCCCATAATCGATCCTTGTGGGACACCGCTAGTCACAGCCCTCCAATCTGAATGTACTCCCTCCACCACAACCCTCTGCTTTCTATAGGCAAGCCAATTCTGAATCCACATGGCCAAGCTTCCTTGGATCCCATGCCCTCTGACCTACTGAAGAAGCCTACCATGTGTTACCTTGTCAAATGCCTTACTAAAATCCATGTAGACCACATCTACTACACTACCCTCATCAATCTGTCTGGTCACCTCCTAAAAGAACACTCAGGCTTGCGAAACACGATCTACCCTTCACAAAGCCATGCTGACTGTCCCTGATCAGGCCATGATTCTCTAAATGCCCATAGATCCTATCTCTAAGAATCCTTTCCAACAGCTTGCCCACCACAGACATAAGGCTCACTGGTCTATAATTCCCTGGACTATCCCTACTAACTTTCTTGAATAAGGGGACAACATTTGCCACCCTCCAATCCTCCGCTACCATTCCTGTGGACAACGAGGACTTAAAGATCCTAGCCAAAGGCTCAGCAATCTCCTCCCTCGCCTCACAGAGCAGCCTGGGGAGTATTCCGTCAGGCCCCAGGGACTTATCTGTCCTAATATGTTTTCTAACAGCTCTAACACATCCTCTCTTGATATCAACATGCTCTAGAACATTAACCTTACCAACACTGTCCTCAGCGTCATCAAGGCCCCTCTCCTTGGTGAATACTGAAGAGAAGTATTGAGGACCTCACCCACTTCCACAGCTTCCAGGCACATCTTCCCACCTTTATCCCTAATCAGTCCTACCTTTACTTCCATCATCCTTATGCTCTTCACATAAGTGAAAAGTGCCTTGGGGTTTTCCTTAACCCTACTCGCCAAGGCCTTTTCGTGTCCCCTTCTTGCTCTCCTTAGCCCCTTCTTAAATTCCTTCCTTGCTACCCTATATTCCTCAAGAGACCTATCTGATCCTTGCTGCCTAAACATTATGTATGCTGCCTTCTTCCTCCTGACTAGATGTTCCACCTCTCTTGTCAACCATGGTTCCTTCACCCTGCCATTCTTTCTCTGCATCACCAGGACAAATTTATCCCTAACATCCTGCAAGAGATCCCGGAACAATGACCACATCTCCATAGTACATTTCCCTTCAAAAATGTCATCCCAATTCACACTTGCAAGTTCTAGCCTTATAGCTTCGTAATTTGCCCTTCCCCAATTAAATATTTTCTTGTCCTCTTTGCTCCTATGCTTGTCCATGACAATACTAAATGTTAGGAGGCAGTGGTCACTGTCCCCCAAATGCTCACCCACTGAGAGATCTGTCACCTGACCCGGTTCATTACCTAATACTAGATCTAATATGGCATTCCGTCTAGTCGGCCTGTCAACATACTCTGACAGGAATCTGTCCTGGACAGTTAACAAACTCTGCCCCGTCTAAACCTTTGATACTAAGCAGGTGACAATCAATATTTGGGAAGTTGAAGTCTCCCACGATAATAACCCTGTTATTTTTGCATCTTTCCAAAATCTGCCTCCCAATCCGCTCCTCAGTATCCCTACTGCTACCGGGGGGCCTATAGAATACTCCCAGTAGAGTAACTGCTCCTTTCTTGTTCCTAACTTCCACCCATACTGACTCTAGCGAGGATCCTGCTACATTATCCACCCTTTCTGCATCTGTAATATTGTCCCTGACCAATAACGCCACCCCTCCTCTTCTTCCCCATCCCTTTTAAAACACTGAAATCCAGGAATATTCAGTGTCCAATCCTGCCCTGGTGACAGCCAAGTCTCTGCAAGAGCCACAATATCATAGTTCCATGTATTTATCCAAGCTCTCAGTTCATCACCCTTATTCCTGATGCTTCTTGCATTTAAGTAAAGGCACTTTAGCCCATCCACCTTACTACTTTCATACCCTATACTCTGCTTCTCTTTCCTCAACGCCTCTCTATATGTTAGATCTGGCTTTACTCCATGCACTTCTTCCACTGACCTATCCCTCCGGTTCCCATCCCCCTTGCAAACTAGTTTAAACCCCCCCAAACCACACTAGCAAACCTGCCTGCAAGGATATTGATCCCCCTCGAGTTCAGATGTCACCCATCCAATCTGTACAGGTTCCACCTTCCCCAGAAGAGATCCCAATGATCCAAAAATCTAAAACCTTGCCCCCTGCACCAACTCCTCAGCCATGCATTCATCTGCCATCTCCTCCTATTCTTACCTTCACTATCAGATGACACTGGCAGCAATCCTGAGATTGCTACCCTTAAGGTCCTGTTCTTCAGCCTTCTACCTAGCTCCCTAAACTCACTTTTCAGGACCTCATCCCTCTTTCTACCTTTGTCATTGGTACCAACATGTACCAAGACTTCTGGCTGCTTTCCCTTCTGCACAAGAATGCTGTGGACCTGATCAGTGACATCCTGGATCCTGGCATTTGGGAGGCAATGTACCATCTGGGATTCTCGCTCATGTCCACAGAACCCTCTGTCTGTTCCCCTGACTATCGAGTCCCCTATCACTCTTGCCCTCCTCTTCTCCTCCCTTCGCTTTTGAGCAGCAGGACCAGTCCCAGTGCCAGAGACCTGGCTACTGCTGCTTGATCCCTGTAGATCATCCCCCTCAACAGCATTCAAAGTAGAACATATAGACTACTAACCTGTGAAGTTTGCAAGGACTAATAGATCAATAGGAAGCTAGCGAGTGCAACTTCTCTCGCTCTCTGTACCTCGCTTGATTCTCCTGCCACACTGAGGACAACATACAATAGCCAATTAGCCAATCAGGGATGTGGGCGGAAACCCAGAGGGTCAAAGGGACAGAATGCAAGCTCTATACGTACAGCTCTGGAGGTCAGCATTGAACCTGGGTTGCAGGAGCTATGTGACAGTAGCAGTAATTGCTGTACTTATATTACTTGATCCCTTGCATCTCTTTCTTGAATATATTTAATGACTTCACCTCCATTGCTTTCCTTTACACAGGTTCAAAACCCTCTGGGTGAAGTAATTTTTTTCTCTTGATCTCAGTTCTATCCTAAGGCTGTGTGTATTGCCTGAGGAAACTTTCCTGAACACAATTTCACCCCATCTAAGCCCTTAACAGTATGGCACTCCCAGTCTATGTTAGGAAAGTTAAAATCCCCTACTATGACAACTCTATCACTCTTGCAACTCTCCACAATCTCCCCCCATATTTGTTCTATTTCCTGTTGAATGTTTGGGGCCCTGTACTACAACCCCAACCAGGTGATCATTCACTTCTTATTTCTCAGCTGTACCCATAAAGCATCACTAGATGATCCTTCAGTAATTTCATCTCTGACTACTGCTGTAATGTTCCCCTTGATCAAAAATGCAACTCTTCTCTCTCTTCTCCACCTCTATCCCGCCTGAAGCACCTGTATCTTGGAACATTAGTCTAGTAATCTTTTGTTGCACTCTGTCCATGGCAAGAGCATCCTTCCTCAGATAAGGAGACTAAATTGTGCGGATGATTCCAGATGGAGTATCACCAGAGCCTTGAGCTACAACAAGATGTCCATGCTCCTGTATTCAAATCCTCTTGTAATGAAGACTAACAAACCATATGCCTTCCTGAATGTTTGATTTCAGAACTGAAGTATTAGGTGCCTTTTCCTATTTTATCACCAACTGTTTTCCTGTTTTTAGTACCAAAGTGGATAACGTTGCATTTATCCACATTAAACTATGTCTGCCTTGCATTTACCTGCTCAACCAACTTGCTCTTTGCAATCCTCTCCAGTTTTATGTCATCTGGAGGTGTTACATTCAATTCCCTCATCCAAATTATTGATATAGATGGTGAACAGCTGGGGCTCAAGTACTGATCCCTGTGATATCTCTCTAGTCACTGCCTGCCTTTTATTTTGACCGCTTCTTGTCTGTCAGTTGATTCACAGTCCATGCAAGTGTATTACCCACACTTCCAGGTTTCAGTTTTACACAACAACCTCTTGTCAAAAGCCTACTGAAAGTCAAAGAGACACTGCATCCACTAATTCTTCCAAATCTATTGTATTATGTAGTTACATCTTTGGAAAAGAAAATGTAATTGCACATTGAGGAGGGGAGCAAGTGATGTTAGTCCAGTGGTCAGTAGTTTGCCTCCATTCAAATATGGCAGTGGACTTATTAATTGGTGCTCTCATTTGGTTTAAGAGGGAATTCATTAAACTGCTTTATATATACTGGCAGTCTGGCAAAAAATAGCCCTACCTTCTCTAGAAATAGCAAATGTTAGATATATATATATAAATTACAGGTTGGAGTTAAAACTGCAAGTGTTTCTGGAAATGAAGAATCAGCCCCTCAGAATCAGTTAATGTATGTGCGAAGTATGTATAACTGGATCGCAAGCCAAGATTGACATTTTCATTGCAGGATAGGTATGGACCCCATTAATTTATGTTTACAAGAAATGGACACTAACAGAAATCAGTCACTTAGGAGTGAAAATATGGCAATGTTTATAGTAGTCTGTCATACCCAGTCACTGGGGTTTGAAGTCCTAAGGTGGCAAAATAGGAGCAGAATGGCTTGTGATTCATTGTCAGGGAGGGGGGGAAGTCATGAAAGATGGTACTCATCTTGATATGGCAATGGTTGGTGCATTAGAAATTGAAAATGGCTATAGTAACTTCCAACATTTGTGATTGAGCAATACTAAGAACTATCAACTATTGGACCATTTCGTAAAAACTTTAAAAAGGGGACAAGGGTGAAACTAGGAAGATTTTGGAGTCAGTAAAGACTGAAGTATATGTGCAAAATAAAAAATCTGAAGGGGACTGGTATGTTGAGGGTTAGAGTACAAAAGAGTGGAAGTTGCATTAGTTATATAAAACTGTGATTGGACCTCACTTCTGGGTGTCACTTGACCCCTACAGCATCTCTAAATTGTCAAACTGTCCAATATCCATTATAGGGTGAAGAGAGCTGAAGCCATATCTTCAGTCTGTTACTTAAGAATGTAACATAATATACATGGAAGTAGAAGTTGGCAATGAAGTCCTTTGAGACTGCTCTGCCATTCAATCCAGTCGTGGCTGATCTTTACCTCCTGATTGTCAAGGTGGTCAAAACATCTCAATTTCAGCCTTGGACATACTTGATGACTGAGGGTCTATAGTTCTGAGGTAGAGAATTATCATGAATTGCACCTGACTGTGTTGAAGAAATTTCATCTCAATTTAGTCTAAATGGCTGACCCTTATTTCTGAAACTACGCCCCAAAATTTCAGGTCCTCCAAAGAGATGAAACAGCTGCTCGGCATCTGCTCTGTCCATTCCTCCCAGAACCTTGTTTGTCATAAACTTTGTTCCTAAACCCTTTCATCACCCATTCCTTTTGCTTACAAATGGCTAACAAAACTGACTAGACAGTTTGCAGACTTTGTCATATTTGATTCTGAATTGAGCTCTAGACCACATATCAGTGCTAACATTCAGACCGTCATTTTTCCCCTCTATCGTGTTGCCTGGCTCTGCTCTGGTTTCAGCACATCATCCTGTTACCTTTAGACTTGATGGTTCTGATGCGCAGTTAGTAGGTTTCCATTTTCTACCCTTTGAAAACTTGAGATTATCCATGCTCCACTGCCCTTGGCCTCCCTTGTCCTAAGAACCATTTACTCATCACCTCTGTGCTTGCTGACCAATATTGTCTCCAGGCTGGACAGAGAACAGTTTAAAATTTTTTTTCTTGTTTTCCCATCCCTCTGCATTGTCAGCCACTAAGGCCCAAAGCTTTGGAATTCTTTCACTCCATCTTTACTTCCCTGGTATTCTTTTCTGCATTAAGATACAGCCTAAAAGCTCTGTGATTTACCTTACTATTTGTTTATTTGGCTTGGTGTCAATTGTTGTTAACACTGATGTGAGGCATTATGGCATCTATTTACATTAAAGCTTTTCTATAAATACAAGTTGTTGTTTTATTCTATTTCTTAACCTGCAGAGTTCCTGATGTTGGCCTCTGGAAGCTGCAATTCTGATTTGGCTCATTGCATGAAAAGAAGTAGTGAAGTAGTGAATGACTTGCAGTTCCCCCCTTCAATTTGAGAGGGGGAAAATAGAGGGAAAATTGAAAATGTAGATAAAACTGTACAGTTTTAAATCCTTTTACTTTCCTCCCTGAAGCTGTGACCCGAAGTGCATTGGGCTCTGCTGCTGTAATGCCTGTTCCGAAGTCTTGCCCTACTCAGGTAAGAAATTCAAGAACAACAGATGCTGTGATTCTGAATAGTGACATTTGGTGTTCACCTGATGAACTTAAATGTTAGGCACAATATGGCAATACAGTGCAACTTGTGTTTTATTTTTAAAAATCTTTTTGTTTTAAGAAAATCAGTACTTTATTTTATTGACTTTGACTTGGGCAGGTGAGTGCTTCATAACAGGAGGAGATGCCAATCACTCCTTCACAAGCAGAGTTGAGTAGAGCTTAAAAGGTGACCTTACAGAGGTTTATAAAATCATGATGGGTATGGATAAGGTGGATGATCCCTGTCTTTTTTCCATGGTAGGGCAATCTAAAACTAGAGGGCATAGAGTTAAAGTGAGGTGGGAAAGATTTAAAGTGGACCTGAGGGGCAAGTTTTTCCACACAGAGAGTGGTGCGTACATGGAACAATCTGCCTGAGGATGTGATAGAAGTGGGTACAATTACGACATTTAAAAGACATTTGGACAGGTATGTGGAAAGGAAATGTGTAGAGGGATAAGAGCCAAGTGCAGGCAAATGAGACTAGTTCAGGAGGGCCCATTGGTCGGCATGCATGAGTTGCACCGAAGGGCCTATGTTCGTGCCGTATGGGTTGACAAAAGTTCATTTTAATCTGCCAAGGATTACTTACCCCCAGTCTCCCCTCCTGCCCGATAACTCCATGTTGCAAACTCCAGTCTTGTTAATTGTGCCACTTGCTTGATCCTGTTGATTTTTTTCACAAATGTGGAAGTTGGATATTAATTCATTATCCCTTAATGGAATCCATGCTTTTTTGTTGGCTTGTTAGCAGCATTGGCCAAAACTTCAAAATGCCCTTGTATTCCAGATGTTTCCACACAGCCAGCACTGTAGATCCCTTGCATTGCCATGGCTATTTACCATATGGCTCCTGGGGAAAAACAATATGGCATTGGATATCTGATTGCAATTACTTGTTTCTGCCACTAAGGGTCACTAAAACTAGATTAACTCCAGGTAACCGCTGTGTTGCAGCTGTTCAGGTTACGGAAATTCACCCTTACGGAATTCACAGATCACAACCTAAGAATTCGAGATGCAGAATAAAACTCGCTCTTATGAAATTTATGTAGGGAAGAAATTAAATAAATACAAAATGCAAAAGAAACAACACATTTTATCTGTTTGTTTCAACTCTCATTTCTTGATGCATGCGCAGATAATGTGTTTTTGTTTAGCTTGGTAGGTTCATTTTGCTGTCTAGCAGTTTTTTTTTCCTCCCCAGGAGTCTTCCATATTATTTTCCTTAAAGACGTTGGAAGCAGAGCCAGCAAATTTAAATTCCAGTTGTAAACCTAAATGACCATTGTTATCTGTTGTGAGTTATATCATGAAAGCACCTTACCTATATTTGATATGTTTTTAAAAGTGTATGTCACCATTCAAACTGAAGGCTGGAAGGTGATGAGCATTAGCAGTCACTTGTATCTCTAAACGCAGCTGCTGGCCTCTTAAGCAACTTCCTTGTCACTTTCCAAAGCAAATCTTGCAATGCCCCACCCCTAGCAGCTGTGGTATTCATCATTGCTGTTGACAGAAAAACATCTCACTTATAGCATGGGATTCAATGGGGAAATAAGATTTCGCAAATCTGATGGTTTTCTAGGAATGCAACCCTTCAGTGACAATGTTGTTGCCTGTATTTCTTTGTGGAAGTTCTACAGACTTCCCAGAGAAGTTTTGTACTTCATGAGCATGAGGTAAATGAAATCTTTCTAAAGACATTTATAATCAAACATTTGGATTCATGTATTCTGCGCTCATATGTTCTGCCTTTCAAGGTGGATCTAGTTGTTGATGCTTGTGCTGTCGAAAGAGGGAGTTGACAATTCTCACATCATTTAACAGAAAAGGGAAATAACCTGAGAGAGAGTACTTGTTCCATTGATCTCTGGGATTGGTTTGAATCACCTGAGGGAGTTGAAGATGAATGGTCCAGAGGGTTTTTCTTTGGGTTTGTGTTTTTTTTTACAGATTGTGCAGGATAGGGTGGGTCTGGAAGTGGAGTGAGTAATGACCATTTATCATTCTCTCGCCATCAATTGTGTTGAACAAGCTTGACAGAAGTCAAGAACCACATCACGTAGTCATATACTGCATGGAAACAGACCCTTTGGATCAACTCGTGCGTGCTGACCAAGTTGCACAACTGAGCTAGTCCCATTTGCCTGCGTTTGGCCCATATCCCTCTAAACCTCTCCTATCCATGTAACTATCCAAATGCCTTTTAAATGTCTTAATTTTACCCACCTGCCACTTCTGTGTGTAAAGTTGCCCCTTGGGTCCCTTTAAATCTCCCCCCCCCCCACCCCAATTTAAACCTATTACCTCTAGTTTCAGGCTCCTGCCCTGGGGAAAAGACTGTGGATCCACCTTATCTATGCCCCTCATGATTTAATAAACCTCTATAATGTCACCCCTCAGCCTCCTACACTCCCTGGAAAAAATCCTAGCTATCTAGTCTCTCCTTATAACGCAAGCCCTCTGGTCCTGGTAACATCCTCGTAAATATTTTTTGCAGCCTTTGCAGTTGAATGACACCCTTCCTATTTGGAGAACTGTATGTGGTTCTTCAAATAGGAAGGGTGTCAAATCCGTCTTCACCACCAAGTATCTCCAGAAGAAGCTCCACAATTTCTTCCCTAGCTTCATTTTCCTATACGTTTTGTATTTTGATACAAGTCCTTGCTTCATCTTGCCTGCTTCTGATTTATTAGGGGTACAAATATTTACGGATAGATAAAAATGCAGACTGTTTTATCTTTTCTCTTAAGACCTCCACAACAACAAAGGTTTCCGCATCTGATCTGGAAAAACAACTGCAACAACAGCCAACTTTAGACCCAGTGATGATGGGAATCATGGAGGAGGTGAGAACAGTGGGTGTAAAATATTTGGTGAAACCTCCATTCAACTTGATTGCTTCTGGTTGATTAGCTTTGATTAGCTATGAACACAGTTGTTCTTAAAATGAACTGTTTTAGCAATCTTGAAAGTAAAAGCATTTCATGATCACAGAATATCACAAAGCACAACAGCCATTGAAGTACTAATCAATGTTGCAATCTTAAATGTTGCAGCCGATTTGGACAGCAATAGATTCCACAAGTAGTAATGTCATAACAATTGAGTATTTTGTTTTTTGAGGGATGAACTCTGGCCAGTACATTAGGGTAACTTCCCCTTCTCTGATGCCAAGGAATCATGTACTTCTCTACTTGAGAAGCACACAGATGCCCTGTTTCATGTCTTTTATAAAACTTATGACAGGATCTTGCTGTGCTACTGTCAGCTGAATTTTGGAGTTAAATCTTATGGAGTTGTTTTGAAATCATTGACTTGGGGAAACAAAATTAGATGGAAAAGATCCCATATCAGTATTTGAAAGCTCTGGTGAGTTCTCACCAATTCCTGACTATTATTTACGGCTGAACTAGCATCACCAATACGAACTATTTGTTCATTTTCTCATGGTTCATGGGATCTTTCTCATGCAGATTGTCTGCTATTTTGCCTGGTGTTACAACACAAACTTATTGTTCAGGCCACTGTATAAATACAGCAGTTTGCTTTAAGGTTGCACCTATAACATATTCCAAGGGGTGGAAGATTCCGCAGTCATAAAGAAGTATTAAACCAATGCTTGATTAAAGGTGTTGGTTTCAGGGAATGATTAAAGGAGGTTTGGGAAGGATTTCCACAAGTTTTAGCCCTAACAGCTGAAGGTGCAGTTCCCACTAAGTGAAATGTGCAACAGTGGTGGTACATCCTATGTTGTGATGGGCTGTCCTGAGAATATGAAAAGGTTTCATTTTTTAAAAAAAAAATAACTTGTTTGGAAAAAGCTAGCTCTGGAATGCTAATACTGTGCTCTTTGTGCAGATTGCTCTTTTTCAGAAAGAGTTGGATGAGTTAAAGGCTCGCATGGCAAGTGCTAACTTTGTGGTTGGCAGCCCAAAGGACATGGCTCATCTGAAACTTGATGCAGAGTCACTCGATGCCTTCCTGTTGGAGATCAAGGAGACTACTGAGGCAAGTGGAGAAATGAGCTTCTTGGCTAATTTGTCCACCAAGTAAGAGCTGGTGGTTGTGCTAATTTGAATTTAGGCCATGTCAGATGTGAATGAGGAAAAGTAAATCTATTGCTTAATATCAGCACCACCATTCAAGTTTAGGGTGAATAATTGTCGAGACATGCAACCAATTGAGTTCTTGTTTCTCACTCCCCACACATGATCTAACCTACTGAATTAATCCAGCACTCTGTTTTCTTGTCATAACTCTCTGTTTAATAATCTAAATTGTTAAGTGAAGAGTAATGAATGAAGAATATACGACAGGCTTCCACTTGGTTGAAAAAAGTGAGAGCAGTTAGTGTTGCCAGATGTTTGCTGTCAATCTACTATAAGCTGGGCAACTCCAAATGTGTAACCTGCAGTCACTTCCATCTCCAAGGTCCAATGAAAATCCAAAAACTGCAGTTGCCAGCAATCTGAAATGAAAACAGAAATTGCTGAAAATATTTAGCATGTTGGGCAGTATCTGTGGAAAGAGAAACAGAGTTAACGTCGCATGTCAAAACTGAGTGTTTCCAGTGTTTTCTATTTTTATTCTGAATCCAACGCCCTTTACACCTGTCACCTTGCCTTGTCCTCTCCCCTTTGCTCCCCCATCTCAACCTCAGTCTCTAGCTTAATGTTACAATTGGCCAAAATTTGCTGCCTGTAAATTTAACATGTATTGCATAGAAGCAGGCCATTTAGCCCAGCTAGATTATGCTGATAATATTCCATATGAGTTTCCTCCTCATTCCGTATATTTTAACTTGGCATTTGAGTCATTCTTTCTGTTCTCTTTTCCCTCCTTACTGGTTTACTGTATTTTAGAACTGTTTAAACTATTGCCTCAACCATTTTCTGAGTTGCAAGTTCCCCATTCTACCAGTTTGAGTAATTTTTCCTTATTTTCTGATTGGATTCTGAATGGTTCCTTGTTTTGCATTCTACCACAAGTGAAACATTCTTGCTAGAAATGTTGCTTTAACACTGACCATTTATGGGCCATTTAACATCACTCCAGAAGTTTGGCCAGGCACATATGACTGTGTATCACCCTTGCATCTATGACACACTTGTGCATACGATAAAGTCATTCATCACCTGTCCATAAGACCACAAGATATTGGAGCAGAATTAGGCCATTCTGCTCATTGAGTCTGCTCCACTGTTCAACCATGGCTAATTTTTTTTCAACCCCATTCTCCTGCCTTCTCCCCATAACTCTTAGCCCCTTTACCAATCAAGAACCTATCAATCTCTGCCTTAAATACATCCAGTGACTTGGCCTCCACAGTCCTCTGTGGCAACGAATTCCACAGGTTCACCAGCCTTCAGCTGAAGAAATTCATACTCATCTCAGTTTTAAAGGGATGTCTCTTTTTTTTCTGAGGTTGTGCCTTCAAATCCTAGACTCTCCTACAAATGAGAACAGCCTCTCCACGTCCACTCTATCCAGGCCTTTCAGTATTCGGTAGGTTTCAATGAGATCCCCCTTCATCCTTCTGAACTCCCAAGTACAGGCTCAGAGCCATCAAATGCTCCTCATATATTATGTACTTTGGCAGAAAATTACAATGTTCTTTGGAGCATTGCTGGGGAATTTGGACTGAGTTGTACCTGGAGTGATAATTGGACATGAGACAACCAGGTCTTATTGCTGGGACACACTTACCTTTGTCCTTCACTACCTTTGATTCTTACTTACTTTTAATCACCCTCAGTTACCAGGTTTGCTCCAAACCAACACCATCCTCCCCACCCAGTCCTTACAAGACTTCTACAGGTTGAACAACACCACCCCACCCCCCCCAACAAACCCAAGACCTTGATTGGGTTTATCGCTGTGACCTGAGTTCTGGCTGACACATTTTTATTCCTGATAATGTGCAACTTTCTTAGTTGTAGGAGAATCCAATTCTTAACATCTTTTAACAATTCTTCACAATTTTGAAGAATTTGAATAAGTCATAGAGTGTTTCAGCATGGAGACAGGCCCTTAGGCCCAACTTATCCATGCTGACTGTGTGCCCAGCAAGCCAGTCCCATCTGCCTGTGTTTGGCCCATAGCCTTCTAAACCTCTGCTATCGATGTGCTTACCTCCTGAGTCAGGTCTCCTGAGTCTTTTGTTCTTTTAAAAAAAAACCTGTCTACCATTTTCCCAATAACAATAATCTGTCCTGTGCTCTCTGCATCTGTCCTTTTGGTTCCAATTTTTCTACTGGACCTCTGCCTCCTCAGCTATTCAATACAATCATGGCTGATCTATGCTGGCCTCAACTCCTCTTCTGTGCTGGTTTCCTATAGCCCTCAATTTTGCCATCTTTCAAAAATTGATCTACCCTCTCCCTAAATAGCTTTCATAACACTCTGAGGTAGAGAGTTTCACAAATTCGATACCCTCTGTGAAGATATTCCTGTTCTTCTTTGTTTTAAATGAATGCCCCCCTAATTCTGTGACTATGTCCCCTTGTTCAAGAGTCTTGCAGGTTCAGCCCTGGTGGTTTTTATTGGGGAAACTAAGAGTTTCTTCACAGGTGCCAATAATGACAGACTTTAGAACAGCTCACAAGCCTTAAATGCTTTGCGGCTCCCGAAGGCTGTGAGTTGGCAGGTCGTTTGTGAGGCACTGTATGAGAAGAGCCAGCTCTGCTGGGTTCTTGAGAGCTTCAACATTTATCTTATTGTGGTAACACTTCAGCTGATACTGGTATTTTGGGGCCAGGTGGATGGAGATAATAGAGCAGATCGGGGTGGTCAGTCTAGCAGTCTTGGAATCTGTCGTGCCTTGAGTGATACAAACATCTTTGTGGACATTTGTTAATATGATGATATAATCGAGCAGGTGCAGTGCTTAACCAGGCAATGCTCACTCTGTGAAGACAGCATTCCCCCTCTGGGTTGCCCCTCCATAAGAAGTTACACTGCCCACCTTGATCTTTTAAAATGGCCATCTGCTTAGGTGCAGAGATATCTATGTCAAACAATCTGTATTCCTGAGGTTTGACAGCACAGTGGTGTTCAGGTCTGTTGCTTTTCTGTTTGGCCACAAGGGACCTAACATTCCGGACCACAGACTTCATCTTGTGTGATTTCTTTTAACATTGAGCAGCTGTTGCTTGCTGACGATCAGGCTGAATTCACAGACGAAGTCCTGATCTAGTGGCAATTGAAGACTGGTGTTTGCTGTATGGGTATTAATGCGCACACATTAGTAGCCACACAAATATGTGCTACTCTGTCCGCATGCATGCACAGCCTGTCCACAATTTTTTTTTATTGATGCTCAAAGCAGAAATATGTTTGATTTTAGTAGCAGAATTTTCCTGTATTTTTCCATTTTAGATGTGAATGTGGCTGATGGATGTGTCTGAATTTCACCTTGGTATAAGAAAATAATCCTTTCTTTCCCAATAGGAAGGTGTACTTACTATGTTCATAACTCGTGTCCTCCACAGCAAATGCAAGTGTGGAGAAATTACATCATCTCCTACTCTACCCCATTCCCTGAACGTTGATTATAACTGACAGCTGCTGATTGGGGCTGCTTCCAGACTGCCAGTTATGCACTCAAGGATTGCACCAGCTGTATCTTGTAACCAGTCGCCTTCTCTTAACCACATACCACCACCACCACCATTCATTTATCCATCTTCTCCCAGGTGCATCTCTAGTGGTGCTCCCGGATTTTCGCCCCAGATTGCAGGAGGCCTCTCTACTGTCACATTTGGAAGTCCCTGTCCACCATGAGACTGCTCCTGATGGACCCCAAGGGCTTCTGATTTAAAAGGGCTACCTACGACAGCACCCATAGCACTGCTGATCTCGCAAACCAGTGCCTGCATTTGTGGACTAGTACTGAATCGAGATCCAAACGCCCTTTGTCGACAGAGCAGCTGGAGAATACAGGTCTGTCAGCACCATTTGTGTCAATAGGCATCAGAGGGAAGACATGCCAGAGTCTTACCTTGATCAAAAGGAGACGATTGTGGTTGTCTGAGGTCAATCATCCCAGCCCCAGCACATCACTGTATGTTTTCTCAAGGCACCTGCCCCGTTAGTGACCTCCCTTCATAGGATGTTCATTGATAATTGTACAACATTCAGTTCCATTCACACCTCAGCAAATGAAGCAGGCTGTACCTGCAGTTTAAGATCTATATAATATTCAGGCATGGAGTGATAAGAGGCAAGTAAGAGACACACCACAAAAGTGCCATGCAATGACCATCTCCAACAAGCAAGTCTAACCTAACTACTTTTGACGTTCAGTGGCATTATCAACATCAATATTCTGGAATCATCATTGGCCATGCACACAAATATTACGGCTGCAATAGCAGGTCAGAAGCTAATTATCCTCCTGACATTTCCTTGGTTATTTCATACTTATAATTATCCTCCTGACATACCCTTTCTGCCATCTGCAAGGCACAAGTCAGGAGCGAGCTGGAGTACTCTCCACTTGTTTGGGCAAGTGCAGCGTCAGCAACTCTCAAGAAGCTCGATGCCTTCCAGGTCAAAGCACTCCATCAACCACCCTTAACAGTTACTTCCTATGTCACCATTGCACAATGGCTGCAGCATGTGTCATCTACAAAAGACACTGTATTTATTAGGCCAGGTTATTCTGATAGTATCTCCTGTATTTGCAAGTCTACCTCCAAGAAGGAGAGCAGATACCTGGGAAAGAACACCACCACCACCAGATTTTCCTCCAACTTGCAGATACATGGGAAAGAACACCACCACCAGCAGATTTTCCTCCAACTTGCACACCGTCCTGACTTGGAAGTATATCAGCAGTCCTTCATTGTCACTAGGTCTGAAGTTCTGGCATCCCTACTTAATAGCACTGTGGTAGTCTCTTTACTAGGAAGACTACAGCTGTTCAGGAAGTACACCATTAATTTCCCAAAGGCATGAGAGATGGGCAATAAATGCTGGCCTTGACAGTGGCTCCCAGATCCTGAAAATAATTTTCTAAAAGGTCTCTAAATGTTCAGTAAGTTTTGCATTTGTTCTAAATTCAGAGAATAGAGTCCTATTCTACTTAAACTCTATATCAAATAATCTTCTCATTATGGGCATCAGTCTGGTGAACGAGTTTGTATCGCCTCTTCTGTGGCCAATGTATTCTTTCTGGACAAGCGGACAAAAACTATACCGTACCCTAGGTGTGCTCTCCAAACAGCAGGAAGACTTCCTTTATTCTTGTGATTCAAGCCTTGACAAACAATATACAAAGCTTAATGCATTGTTAACTGCTTGCTGTTAACTTTTGAAACAATAACATCATTTATTTGTCTGTAACTTTTATTAAAAAAATGCTGTAAATGATTTCACAACTTCATTACACTCCATCTGCCACAACCTGCCCACTCACTTCACCTGTGTTCTTTTGATTTCTTGCTGCTGCTTTGGCAATATTACACTTGGTCCTCTTGTGCAAGGCAAATTTGTAAATCGATAATTTCCCTTTAATGAATTTGATTACACTTCCATCTCCATGGTATTTCTAATGTATAGAAAAACATCTCTAAGGGGTAAATGGGTGTTAATAACTGGGCATTGGTGGATGGTGATGGAGAATGGAAACCAGTAAAATTCAGAGTTTTGAGCATGGTTATGAAACAGCAGTGAGAAACGATCTTCAGTTAATGGAATGCCAGCTTTTACACCGTGAGCACTAGAATACAATGAGGTCGAAGTATTGCTATGACTACGTAAATCCCTGGTTAGGCCTTGGAGAATTTCTGAGGACCACATTTTAAGAATCTTGGAGGGAGTGAAGCAGTGATTTGCCAAAATAGTACCTGAACTCCACGGGATAATTAAGAGGAACTACAGATTTAGAGTTACATTTCCTAGAGTTTCTGAAGCTAGGGCTAATTGGTTTATATTATGGGGATCCCAAAGAGTAGATAGTATCTATTTCTGCTGCTTGGGCAGTCTAAAACTTGAAACTTAAACTTAATATTAGACAAAAAATCTAAAGTAGGACACAGATCAGACACACATTCACTGAATGTGGAACAGGCAGTTGGGGAAGGGAGTGGGCTAAAATGGCTTGCTTCTGTTCCTAGCTTACGATAACTGGGTAGAAGAAAAACATTTTGGATCTGGGCCAAGCAGTGGGATTCTGCTCTCTGTGATGCAATTCTTGTATTGCCAAGCATGATTCTTCTAATTCCTTGTTGTCTGTTTTCTATATTGGTGCGAAGGCAATTTATTAAGGAATATTATGGGGCAAATGTGGATGGCATTTATCAGAAGAAATGTTATGAAGATTTGATCCTCAGGCTTGTCCTTTATCTATCTGGAGAATTATTTCTCCCCAGAATAATTTTCTGGTTGGCTGTGGTTTTTACTTTTCTACCTCTTTCCCACCACCTCCACCTCATTAGTCCTTGCATGGAGATATTGGCACCCTGAAGACTGTGCTGCTGGAAGGATTTGCTGCTGTGGAAGATGCAACTACGCAAAACCAACGAAGCATAGACCAGAATTACCTTCAGCTTCTGCGCCGAAAACCACTTGACCCAAAGAGTGAAGCTCAGCTTAAGGTATGTTGCTGTTTTATGTTGCTAACATCGGCCAATTATATCATTCAGTTAACTCATAAAGGCAAATCTCATGGGTTCTCATCTGGTTTCACCTTGGCAACAGATTTTCTTTTTATTATGACCTGGAAGGGAACTGAATATATACTTAAAAGGGGGAAAAATCTTTCTTCTGAAAGAACAGGAGCATGGAGTAAATAGATGATTTTAGAAATTGCTGGCACAGACATGTTGCCTTTGCTGGGAGAATCTAAGTGCAGAAGGTATTTCTTGGAAGGTTTAAATGTTAGAAAGATTTGATACTCGGCTAGTCCTTTATTTCACTGGAGAATTACTTCTCCCCAATGTCAGGGAAACATCATCTGTGATGCCCTGTAGTTCTTGATTGTGAGTATATCTCACACAACTTTTGAGGAGAATACAACTGACAACACTGAGTTGCACATTTAATCAATAAGTGCCCAAAGCAGTTAGAATGAAGGTCTGACCCAAGACAAGGAACATAGGTTGCATTTATGGATTAAGCCATCCGAAAACCTCCAGAACCTGTATTACAGTTTGATTGATGACTAGGTAAAGTTTGTAGATTGTGGCTGCTACTCTCTTGCTGTACCTGAATTAAGATTTGGAACTGGTATCTGATTCTGGCATTAGGATGCACTACCTCCTGTTCATCAAGGCTTTTCCCATTTGTAAGTTATGGCACAGTCTTGTTGACTGACATGTCTCTTGTTTCCACCATCGGCCTGGACTGTTAACCACCTTCATGGTGTAATGTAGCTGTTTTGAATTGTTCTTCAGCTATGTGTAACCAAGCTGATTTTTTAAAAAATTAAATTTCATTGATGGAAGAAAAGTAACCAAGAGGGAGTTGAATGAATAAGCAAAGAATTTGCAGGACTCTCGGGAGAGGGCCGGGGTGTGAGGTTACCTGGTTCGCTATTCCATAGAGTTAGATGGGGCATAGCAGGTCGAGTTGCTGGCTTCTGTGCTATAAATATTCTGGTCTGTAGGGTTCTGTTCTTAGCCACATCTCAACTGGTTGGACACCTTTCACTGATTTACTTCATTGTTTACCTGGAGTCTAGCAACTTGCACAGTGTCAGGTTCTTCATTCACTTCAACTGTAAACATGCAAAATGCTCGGGCCTTGAAGTCCAAGTTGTAGATTTTGCATACTGGAGTTGAACCACACACTCCTGCAGACATTGGATTAAAATAAATTCGTGGAAAGTGTTTGTCGCTGAAAGACTGGCATTTATATTCACTGTGCATAGTTGTCCAAAGAAGGAGGTAGTGGGTGGCAGTGTTCTTGAGCTATTTTGCCTGGTTTGATGCAATTGAATGTCTTGGCAGGACTGTTAAGGACTTCATAAGTGTAGGGCCTTGGAGTTTTATCTATGGCATGTTGAGAAAAGGGTGGCAGATCTCCTTTCACTTTTACAGATGCCAGTTCTTTCTTTCATTTCTGGGTTGTTTTCAACTGAATTCAGATCATGAAACTGCCATAGTGGGTTTTGAATGTACTGACTCTGGGTGGTTAGGCCTCCTTGGACTGGCAGTTCAGTAACATACCACAAATAAATTATGTTTTGCTCCCTTAAAGGTTAGCCTTTGCTACTGTAGTCAGGGCCTTTACATCACTGACAAAGTGCAATGCCAGTTTTGTGCAGAATACTCTAAAAGAAATGAGATCAGACAGGAAATGAGTGAATATTACCTCAAGTCCAAACCATAAATTCAGTATCTTGAGACACAAACTTTCTGTTCCACTGACCTTCAGAGGGATACTTCTGGCCAGTCAGAATGCAAGAATAAAGTAGCCTGAACCTGTTACGGAGGACTTTTGTGTAGAATCCAGTAATGTATGGAAGTCATTTAGCTGTTAGCTCTTTTATATTTTCTAAGCATATTTTTCTTGGTCTATGAATTTGATTGAAGAAAAAGATTAAAATGACCTGCAAGACCCTTTTTGATTTGCAGGAAATTCGCCGCCTACATCAATATGTGAAGTTTGCAGTACAAGACGTTAATGATGTGCTGGATATGGAATGGGAGCAATACCAGGAAAAGAACAAAAAACACAAGTAAGGGGGTTGAATGTGGACTTTGAAATCTGCCTCGGCTTTATAATATTGTCAGCCATGACTCAGGGTCGGGCAGTTTTCAAATCTGCCCTTCAGAGACTTGTGCAAGTGGAAGGTGTCCTGCACCTTTGGAAGTGCAACTGCTTTTTGGGTGATGTAGGCAGGGCTTTTAAATTAGCGCTCTGCCTGACCCCTTTGGTGAAAGTAAAGTGATATTAAATTTATGAAAAGACTTATGTGGGGGGGGGGGGGTGGGAGGTGGTGAGGGGAGGGTGTTGTTGGAGGGGAGAATGATGAACAGATTATCTGATCATCCTTTTGGTGTTTGAGTGCAAATTGCCAACTGCATTTCCTGTGTTATAACAATAAATGCATATTGTAACTGTTTGACTGCAAGGCACTTTGTGATGTACTGAGGTAAATAGTTATGTGGATGCAACTATCTTCAAATCAGGAGAGACCCATGCGCTATCAGCAAAATCCTGCAAAATGGTTCTTGAAGTCTTTTTTGTGGGTCAGTCTGACTATTTCCCTTTTATGTGGTGTTTTGAGCATCATGATTGAAAATGCCATCTCCTTGCTATTGGATACCAGTATGGTGGGAAATACATGTGAAGATTAGAGAAGGAGAGATGCCACAATATTGATGTCTTTGCATAAACCCTCTCCAAGGCAGTTACTGACATTTTTTTGGCTACCCTTGATGCCTCTATCAGAATTTTAATGCTGCCAGTGAGTTGTGCTCTAATTCTAGGAACAAGTCAGCTGACCAAAGAAATACATTACTGTCATTAGAGGAAACATTTGTTCACTTAACTAAAAGTTATTAAATAGCTTAACACCTTGATTATAAAGATGGCTATTTGGTCTCTGAGTTCTGGGGTCTCAGACTGAAAGCCTGTGTTAAACCTTCTCAGTGCCTCGCTATGCTTTTGAGAATATGAAGTCAGAACTGTGCACATTACTCTGTATGGTTTCATCAAGGTTCCATACAAACCTTGTTTGGTGATTGTCATCTTCGTATATCATTATTTGAGGAGGATTTGTGTGGTTCACCTTCACTGTTATCTAAACTTCAACTGTTTCCTTCCAGGCACTTGCTTTTACCAGAGAGGGAAGTACTGTTTAATGCATTGGCCAGTCATCACGAGATTATTAACCAGCAGGATAAGAAGATTAATGAGCTGATAAACAGCTTGCAGAATCTCCGCATATATAATCAGACCTCCAAGTGGTGCATGCCCAATGACAAATTTCTGAGTGACCAATGGTATGTTTTCCAAATGTTCTTGTTAAGAATATTACAAGTAAGAGATTCTCAGTGCTGCATTAATTTATCACCTGTGACTTGGACAATTGTGCAATCATCCCTAATTGTGAGGGATGAGGGTTCCAATTTCACTCCAGAGCACATACTCCAAGGCTGGTTCACTGGAGTCCTGAGGTTATGTTACACCATCAAAGGTCCTCTCTTTTAGATGAGATGTTAGAAATTCTGTCTGGCTCCTCAGGATAACACAAAAGATCCTAGAATCCTATTTCGAAGAAGGGAAGGGTAGTTCTTCCCAGTGTCCTGCATTACATTTATCTTCAACTTCAGTGAAACAGATCCTCTGGCCACTATCTCACTCTTGTTTGTGCGACCTTAGTATGCACAATTGGAGTTCTAAGTTTTCACCATAATAGCACTTCACTATTCTTTTAAAGATCTTGAGCTGTAAAGCATTTCGGTCATGAAAGGCATTGTATGAACAAAAAGTAAAATCGGTAAGTGCTGGAAATGCTCAGCAGGTCAGGCTGCATCTGTGGAAAGAGAAACAATAGTTAACATTGCAGCTTAAAGACCTTTATGAAAAAGGCTCCGACAAAGGGTATTTGACCTGAAACTTTAACTTGGGTTCTATTTCCACAGATGCTGTCTGACCTCCTCAGTTTTACAGCATTGTCTGTCAGATTTCCAGCTTCTGCATTTTCTGCCTTTTTTGTCTTTTATATAATAGACAATAAAAGTTGTGGAAATTCATTTAAAAAGCAACCCTTCACACCTCATACCCTCCTAAGAGAAGTTAACCAGCCATGATGTTTTCTGGATTTTGCTTTGCACAATGATCCGAATGTTCCCTTTTTGACCTTTGAGTAGATGATAGGGGTTTGCCATGGAGTATTCTTTTGCCTTCTACAGTTTTTGAATTTCCAATAGCAAATGGCACGTCTACTGAAAGAGTTCTGAAACTTTCTTATTAATTGATAAATGGATCATTGAAGGAGAAAAACTCCTAACCTTGAGCCGATAAATGGAAGGTATTTTTCTTAGTCTGCAGTAATATTTGACCCATTAACCTCCTGACTTTATTCAGTATCAGCATAGCTATGTGTTTAAAACTGCGGATTTTATTATCCTTGTCAAGAAATTTCTCTGTCCTCGCATAGTAACACTAATTTGATTGGAGCGAGGAAATGCACTTCAGGTTATTTTTGTGGGTGGGTTGCTGATTCAGAGAAAGTATTGGTATCTTGGCACAGTCCCAGTTGTTACAGGCAATGCATTAGATGGATTTTGATCTCTGGATGAAGCTTGCTTTTTGCCCCTTGGCTTCTGAATTAATGTGTTTCATTTGGTATTAAATTTTGGGCATCTGAGATGCCCCCATCACAGCAGGTCTTAAAGAATATTGTAAATGCTGGTTGGCAGTCCTGGGGTGAATAAAAAAAGCTGGTAATATCCAGAAAATATTTGCACAGGAGACACCACTGCATCCACTATGTCTCTGCAGGCTCCAAAACATTTACAAACTTGTCTTCCTAATCGAAATATGATTCATATTTTGTATATTTAATTTGTGTCCCATTCAATTTGCATTCAATATGTTCCTTTTCCTGCAGCTGGAATACAGAGCTGGAGATGCTTCGAAATGTTCTGGTGAAAACTACTTTGGATTCAGCGCCAAAGCTAACACCAAGCAGCCCCGGTAAATCATCTGTGTTTTTTCTGACTTATTTGTGGGGACAGTGAGAACCACGTGGCTACCACATAGTTTATCATTAACACACCCAATTTGTATGATTTTGGGTTTGACAGCCATGCTGATTAAGCTGATCTATGCTGGTACAGCAACTGGTGTCACGTAATACTCTTCTGTACAAAGATCGGGTAATGCGAAGGAGGATGTTGTTGGGCAGAGTTGGGAGGAGGCACTTGACCTGGATCTCTGCTGCAGACCAAAGTCCTCTGTACTCCACTGGAAGCTGTGTACATTTGGATCACAGAACAGTAGAGGAAGAGATTGCCTGACTCCATTAGACGTTAATGAACTCAGCTCTTTGCTACAGTTTTAGCTGATTGTGTGCTGAGGTATTGCTTCTGCAGGAGGGAGGGGATTTGAATGGGGGATTGCAGGGGAAAGAGTTTTCTCCCCGGTATCGCAAACATAATGGATGTCACATATGATGATCATAAACCAATTTCCAATATGTTCCAGCTGTCAGAACTTTGGTCTAAGTCAAAAGGTTGTGGGTCCAAGTCCCAATCCAGAGATTTGGGCATACAATCTAGGTTAGTACTTCAGTGAAAACAATGTTTATTGGGTGAGAAATTATGGCGTATTGGGTGTTCGCCTTCATTAGTCGGGGTATTGAGTTCAAGAGCTGCGAGGTGATGTTGCAGCTCTGTAGAACTCTGGTCAGACCACACTTGGAGTATTGTGTTCAGTTCTGGATGTGGAAGCTTTAGAGAGGATGCAGAGGAGATTTACCAGGATGTTGCCTGGATTGGAGAGCATGTCTTATGAGGATAGGTTGAGCGAGCTAGGGCTTTTTTCTTTGAAGAGAAGGAGGATGAGAGGTAACTTGATAAGGGTGTATCATCATTGCATTTTGTCCAAAAAAAATTGCTTCAACTAGCAAAATAGTAATTAGAACTGTACAGTAGAAAGAGTTGCTGGTCAAAAGCAAGGTTGAAGAGTTTGGCTTTGAAAGGGATGGTTGGAGAGAGTGTTTTTGGGAGGTGGCCTGTTGGAGGCAAAATTACTGAAAGATTTACAGGTGAAGGTTGAGGAATGGGGTGGGGGTAAGGGGGGAAAATCTGGAGAGGGTCAGAGTTCAAAGAATGAAGGGTGTGTTCAGGAACGCAACATTGGTGGAGAATGCCAACCTAACGAACAGCAGGATCATGAAGGATGCTATAAATGAGCCTAACTTGTGTTAAAATCTGTTTGTAGCTGGTTTGCTCTTGTTAGTTTTACCACACTGGTATTCTCGTGTGCATGTGCAGATCATCTGGTGTAAAGAAAGAAAATTGTTTTTGCTATAACCTAAAGTCTTTGGGGTTTTGCACTGACAGCCAGTGAAGTACTTTTAAAAGTGTTTAGTTCTAAAGACCGTTTTGCACATGGAGTAGGATTCCAAACACAGCAATATGAACAAAATACTGAAAGTATCAACAGGCAGTCCAGGATCCGTGGAGAATGCAGACAAGTCAGCATTTCAATGTAGGCTTGTATTTTTTTTAAATCTCGCTCATTACTATCTGAGATGTACTGCTTAAGAGGGTAGTGGAAGTAGATTCCATTGGAACCTTAAAGAACTTAGATCTGAACTTGAGAATGCATGGTTATGGGAAGAAGTTCTTTTAATGTCTACTTGGACTCAAAGGCCAGCGCGTTTAATTATGTGAGCTGAAGAAGACAGATAAATACCCCTGGATTGACTTTTAGCTCATGATCATGTACATTGCCTTTTGTTATATCTTTTTTCATCATTTTCAGGCAAACTATCTCCAATGAAGCAATCTCAGCTGCGAAACTTCCTTTCAAAAAGACAGACACCTCCTGTACGATCTACTGCACCAGGTAATACAGGCCCTCTAGGAAAACTCAGTGATGTTGGAGAGGGGCTGGTGGTACAAATTTTCATCGTATTAGAGTAGAATGATGTTCGTTTCAACCTGATTGGCCAGTGTAGTGACCAGTATAGCTTGTGGGTAACTCATGATAATGTCTCTTTTGACATTGGCCAAGAAGTTGTAACCACTTTCAAAATTGGCAGTTTCCATGACTTAAGAGCTCTGCTTCGTTCTGGCAGAAATGACTGAGCTTACTTGTGGATTTTCACTTCAATAAAGTATGATTGCAAGGACAAATATGGGCAGAGCTCCTGGATGATTGTGGAGTTGATGCATCTAATGTGAACTAGTATCTGAACCCTTGCAAACCATGCCATTCAAATCCTCCTGCAGTGATCACTGCGCATGTAGTTGTACTTCTAGGACTTTTAATATAGGTCAAATCACCTTGTGCACTTCAACCCTCCTGATCCCCTTTGGTGTGGAGTTATAGCTTGTGTTTAGCACTGACTGCAGTTTATACTTGCAGGTCTGATTGGGATTAGAAACCCAACAGAAGGTCAATGGAAAGTTCTTAAAATACTATAAATAGCACATACCACCTCATTGTGTATAGTGTGAAAATCAAGTTCACACTAACGTACAATGCTGCAAATATTGAAGACAATTTTAAAATCAATCTTTGCTGTCTGTTATTCAAAAGGAAGCTCTCTGCTCTTTGTTTCAAGGAGAATGATCTGTGCATATGTAAATTATTCTCTCCTACAGCTAATTTGTCCAGGTCAGCATTTCTATCCCCAAAATGTTATGAGGAGTTGGAGGATTCAAATCAAACCATCTCTGCCTTGCCACATCCAGAAAAAGCAGTTACTCAGACTGAAGAACTGGAGGAGACACCATTCAGGCACTCCCCTGTTGCAAGGCGACCATCATTTACACCAGCACTGATCACTGCACAGTCAACTCCCTTTGGCAAAGTTCAGCCCCCTGTCCATTCAGGTACGTTGCACAGCTCAGATACATGAAAGAAAATAAAGGTTTTGCATTGCACCTTCCACCAGCTCAAAATACAAATTATTTTACAGGTAATAAAGTACTTTTTGATATGCTGTTGGCACATGGAAATGTGGCAGCCAACTTCAGCACAAGATCTTACAAATGGCAGTGAAATAAGTAACCATATAATTCTGTTTCTAATTTTATTTCATGGCATTGATGGAAATATAAATACTGCTCAGAGAGAAACCTCCTGATCTTTCAAACAATGCAATGAGGGAAAATCTGTGCCTGGGCAATTAAATTTATTCTATTTTTATACATTAGTTGTTCATGAAAGAAAGTGTGTGATGAACTATGCTATTACTAAAAATTTGGCTGAATTGAAGCAGAATGTCTTGGCATAGCGAACTATAAAGTCTAAGATGGATTTACCCCTTTCTCCTCTTCTTGACTTTCCAGCTTAGGAAGACACCTCTCTGTTTCAATGAAACTTTGCAAATGCTAACATCTGTAGTGCAGTTCATTAACTGTTTCTCATGTATTAGATGCTTTCATGTGAAAAGGTTTCAACATTGCACAGGGTTATAAGATTTTTGTTCGTATTAGTTGAGTGCAGGCATCTTTAAGTACTTGGAATTGGAGGGCAAAGCCTGCTTACACATCGGGTTGGTGGAGCAGCACCTCATTATTCTGTCTTGGGAGTCTCCAACCTGACGGCCTCAACATCGATTTCTCTTACTTCTGGTAACCTCTCCCCTCCTTTTGTTTTTTCACCCCCTTTTTTACCCCTTGTTTTCCATCATTCCTGTGGCCCCCCCGCCTCACCTCTTCTTCCCTTCCCCCACCCTCTTGACCTGCCCATCTATTTCCCACCTTCCCTTTATTCCATGGTCTACTGTCTTCTCCTACTGGGTCCCTCCTCCTTCAGCCCTTTGCTTATTCGACCTATCACCTCTCAGTTTCTTGCATCAGTCCCCGTCATCCCCCCCTCCGCCACCCACCTACCTTTCCCCTCTCACCTGGACTTGCCTATAACCTGCCAGCTTGTGTGCCTCCCCACCCCGTACCTTTTTATTCTGGTCTGCCCTCTTCCTTTCCAGTCCTGATGAAGGGTCTTGACCCGAAGCATTGACTGTTTATTTTCCTCCATAGATGCTGCCTGACCTGTTGAGTTCCTCCAGTATTTTGTGTGTGTTGCTCCAGATTCCAACATCTGCAGAATCTGTCTCTTATTTGAGGACCTCCCTTTTTTTTGCCCACCTCAACTCCATTCAATTGAAAACTAGTAGTTTCCTTAAATTTAACAAACAAAAGAGTCAAAGTATCATTCTGCAATGATTAAAGTTTCATCATTTACTATATCCCACAGTAAAGTAGATTTTAACCATTGGCTGATTCATTCAAACAGAAAAAGCTGATGGTATTAAACCTGTATATTTGATTTGGTTATCTTCAGTTCTATTTTAATGCACCTCTAGCTGGTGTCCTGCCTTTCATTGGAGACTTCAGTTCATCGAAAATATAGATGGCAGTATTATGACTTGTGTTTATGTGTGACCTACGAGCCTGGTGATCAGCATTAAAATGACACTTTTCTTCAAGTTTATGCATGACCAGGCCCATTCCCCCACATGGAGCTTCCAACATGCTAAGGTCTCTCTCTACCTTTCTCCAAGGCTCTTGTGCATCTCTAATTTGTTTTATTTTGCCCTGTCCATTAGTTGTCTTTCTAAACTCTCTTTCCTCTTTTAAGATGCACCTGAAAAATCGGTATTTTGACTTGGTACAGCTTGCTGCCAAATTCTGTTTTGTAATCACTCCTGTGAAGTGTCACAGAACTTCTGATAATGTTGAGGGCACTACTGAAAGTTAAAATGTTGACATTTTAATGAATTTGGTTGTTATATTAATTTGTCTTCATTCCAATTACCATTAGTTCCAAAGCCAACAGGTAAAATGGTGAAGCAAGGAGTGCTTGTTCCTGAGAAGCCAATTACCAGTGTTCCTGCTGCCCAGGCTGCTGCCCAAGCAGCTGTTCGGAGACAGATGACTAATCTGACAGCAGGTAGAAAACTGCAGACTACTGACATGGCGTTACTGGGGAGGGAGGTTGGGTAGTACGGACAACTTGTGGGTTCCATCTCGGTTTGGAGGTCATCATAAATGTATAAAATAAATTAAACCCCATTTAAGTATCACAAATATGGTGCTCTAGACTTCATCTGGCTGTCATAAGGTGGCATCTCTCTGTTGCATTGCTAAATCAAGGCCTGCCTGTCCCTCCAAGTAGACATCAATGATCTCATGCTTGCGCTTCCTGGGATGGACAAATAAATCAATAAAATACTGCATCATTGTGATTGAATACCAAGACCTCAAGCCTGGAGTAAAACTCCGTATACCGGGCATCAGTGAACCCTGCCCTCCTATGTGCTTCTGAGTTTTGGACTACTGAAGGCATTGGACAAATACCACCACTTCTGTTTCTGCAAAATCCTTCAAATTCACTGGAAGAATAAGCAAATCAAAGTCAGTGTCTTCCCTAGCACAATATCCCCAGCACTGAACCCTAAATTACACTCCATTGTCTTTGTTAGGCAGACCACATTATTCACATGTCCACTGCCAGAAACAAAATTCAGAGCTCCATCATAAGAAGAGGTAATCAGATGGATAGAGGAAAAGTTTCATGGATTTTCTCAATGCCTTTTTGAATAAAGTGCAATGTTCTTACTGATTCATGGCAATACTTGGTCCAAGACCACTTGAAGCATGGAAGGAGCATTATGAATAGCACTAACTTCGAGGCCATACTTTGGGAGAACTGAGATACTCAGCTTAAACAAGTGAAGGTGCAAACCACCTCACAAACTCTCAACCCATCATGCACCACCTACCCCGTCTCTGCTATGGACTGCGAGTTGCACATTGACTTAATCAGTCATGTTGGAACCCATTGAGCCAGAGTCAAAGCAAGTCATCCTTGATCCCGAAGATGCCTAAGAAGGAAAAGACAATCTCAAAATTGTATGATTGGCTTTAATGAAATTTGGATCATTGTCATGAAAGTTGACTATATAAATGTATATATTTTTTAAAACCATAAGTCGGTGGTATTGAGGAAGGTTAGATGTCTAAGCAGTGGCTATTACAGTCTTGCCTCCAAACATCTCTTGTGCTTGTTGCTCATTTGGTATGTCCTGACTATAGTGTTCTGGATATCTGTTGTCTTGTTCCTCCTTCAGATAAATTCTAAAGCAGAACATCAAATTAATGGAGATTGAAACCTTATTTGTGCCCCATAAGGCCTATATATTTTTGACTGGATCCGGGGATGTAGAGGCAGTCTTCTGTTAATATGCATATGGGGATGGGGTGCAAATAATTGATTCATAAGCTTTCATAAATAATGCTGACAAAGGCATGTTCATGCTGGCTTTTGGTGATCATGATGATGGATAGCTGCCTGAAATTCACAATTCTACCACCAATTGATGCCAGAAATTATACAAGATTTTGACCTCCGTGATGGTTAATGTCATGATAAAGTTTGCTTTGGCATTGAACCTCTTCAAATGGCTATTTCCAAAGCTTTTACACAATTAATTAGTTCAGAACGTGTCGTGAAAGATGGAATGTGAATTGCTTAATGATCTGAATAGTAAACTTGTACATTTCAATAGTGACTTAATTTAAAACTCAAGTCATTTTGACAGAATTTGACACTGAACCCCAAAAGAATATATTGGCTTGTGATTTAGGAGTTTTAAGGACCATCCTAAAAAAGAGGTACAAAGGCTTAGGACCTTGACTGCTCTATGTATGCACACTTGTGAAGGGGTGATGAAAAATGACCTTGTGCAAGAGATCAGCAATAGAGGAATGCTGGGTTTTTGAGGTGGAGGAGGTTCAAGGGATAGGAGTGGGTGAGTCCATGTAAGGAGTTGGAGAAAAAAATGTAGATTTTAAAATGAAGTTGTTGCCTGACAAGAAGCCCATATGGAACAGTATGTAGTTCAGGATGACTGTATAGAATGCACAGCACATCTTGCATACAAGATACCATGCTGTGCAATTGGAATTGGCTAAAGTTATGGTAATACAAGTCATTGTAACTTAAGCACGTGTGACCACATTCTCCATTATTATAATCTTTAGATGTATAATATTAGCAACTGTAAAATAATATCTTATTGCATGATTATTTACTTTGAATTGTACTCCTTTTAAATTTAGTTCCAAATGCTTCTGTCACAGAAGCTGCAGTGAAGAATGTTTCTCATGTAATCAATGCGCAAGTGCTGAAAGAAACAAACCAACCTCCAAACTTGTCAACTATCATAAAGTAAGTTGCAGCATTTATTCTTTGAGAGAAATAGACGGAAATGCAAGTTAATGGCATTGCTCAGCTGGAATTTGCTTTTTTTTTCAATTTTAAAAAATGCCCTTTCCAGCAATTAACATAACTTTATCACTTTTGTCCCTTAATACCATTGTTCCACATAAATATCTATCATTTTCTGTTTTAAAAATTTTAATTTATGTTTTTAGGGGAAAAGAATTCCGGATTTCCACGAACTTTCATGATATCACCCTAACAGCTTAACTTTAATCTTGTGCATCCTTGTTCTGGATGGAAGAAATTATTCCTTTCTATCTATGCTAACAAATCTTTAATAATCATCTTGCAACTTCCAATGTGATCACTCCTTTATCATCAATATTTTAGGGAATGCAAGTCTAGTCCATATAACTTTTCTTTATAGAGTAACCCTTTTAATCCTGATACCACTGTTTGAATCTGCACTGCTGCCTCTCCAAAGCCAGTATATCCTGTTGAGCTGGGGTGCCCAGTAGTACTCTGAGTATAGCAAAATAGAAACCAATGTACAAATAACCTTTTTTGTTACATTGGTACCTGTGACTTTAAATCCCATTTCCATTATTTCTCAGCTTTTTTTTTTAATCACCTCAGTTGACTTTGTCTCCGTGGTTTTCTCATCATCTTTTGAGTCACACAGCATATAAACAAGCCGTTCAGCCCACCACGTCCATGCTGACCATCATGCAGTTATCTTCATTAAGACCATTTACCAGCATTTAGTCTTTGGCCTCCTTTGCATTGGACATTCAAGTGTTTGCCTAGATAATTAAATGTTGTGAGAGTACCTCTCTCTGTCATCCACTCTGGCAATGCGTTCTAAATTCCAAACAAGCTCTGGGTGAATAAGTTCTTCCTAGATCCCCTCTGAACCTGTTACCCCTTATCTGAGACCAGTGTCCTCTAATTTTAGGTAACCTCTGCCATGACAAAAGGTTTATGACTATCCCCCTATCTATGCTCCTCGTTATTTTGTATACCTCAATCAGATCCTTCACTCTGAGTAAAAGAAACCCAGCTTATCCAGTCTCTCCTGTCTTAGTGAATCTCCTCTGCACCCTCTCCAGTGCACCAACATCCTTCGTATAGTGTAGCAGCCAGAACTGTACTCAGTGCTTCAGCTGTGATTTACTCTTAGTTACTCCAATATTCTCTTTCCAGTTATCCACAAAACTCCACTAAATTTCTGAGGCCTGTACAACTTCCCTAAACTGGGGTGGTTAAACTGAGTGTTTGCAGCATTTTCTGTTTTTAAACTCCAATTTCAGATCTGCATTTTAATTTTTTTTTATCGCAAAGGGTTGCAAAGCTTGTTACAATAGAAAAGGTTGCAACTATTCCACTCAATTGTTTCATCTTCACTGTTCATTTCAGTAATTTAGCTTTGAACTATTGGAATAAAATAATGTTAAGGGTAATGTAAAGCAAATTTTTACTTTTCTATCTAGGATCTAATTCTATCTCTGAGAAGCTCTTCAGTCATTTAAGCACAGTCAATGATTGTTGTTTGGCATTGCAAAACACATACATTGCTTTTTGTGGAACCTATGCAAAGTCTAGGTTAAGTTGCTTTGGTTCGCTATTGGTTCCAAGTATGGCAATGCCATAACTTTAATGTTCTTGCATTTGATTTTAAATCTCACCATAGTTTCTCATTGCCTTATCTCTAATAGCAAATCTGCTTTCCAATTCTGGCCTCTTGATCCTGATTTTTCTCTCTCCCCACTGCCGCCATCATTGGTTTCTGTTCCAGGTTCGATAACTCCCTCCCTAAACTGTTGTACCAATTTGTGTCTCCTTCAAGCATTCCCAGAAATCTCACACTTTGGCCAAGCTTTGAGACACCTGCCCTAATGTACCTCTTTGTGTCAAACTGTTTGAGAATGCTCCTGTAATGTACTTTGAGAAATTTTTCCTAGATTAAGGACGTGGATTCAAATTGTCACAGGTGAATGATAACGATCTAAGTTTAGGATTGTGCAGAAATTCTGCAATTGAACTTGGACTTCCAGCCTGTTGGTTTTGTTGAGAGTCATAGCAGATGCCTGATTAATATTCAGCTTTCAGCTTTTCCTGTTGATTCAAATATGAACCTATCTTTCCATTTCTTTTTCCAACTATCACGATTTTCCTCTTGTAAAAATAAATAGGAATATTTGAAATGTCTTCAGTGTTGAGTGAAATAGAAATGACTTGAGAATTGGCAGAGATATTTTGGGTGCAGTATCTTGTTAATCCATGCTGTTTGCTCTCTCCTCAGCGCATCTACGCCAGTCTCAGCTGCAGAGGTTATTCATCAGGACTTAACAAAAGTGCCCTCAGACCAGATCAAACCAGTAAAGCTACCATTTATTTACTGATTTAAAAATCTGTCTTGTACAATGAACTAATTTTTTTGTTGATTTGCACTTCTTGAGAGCAGGTTATCACTGTTGTTAAGCCGCTGAAAGTCATCACCAGGGGTGGGGCTGGCAATCTTGTGACTGTATAACATTGGTTTGGGGGTGGGAAGTCCTTGATGGTGGCCATCCAGCAGTAGGGGGGGCTGATTTGGCATTTGTGTGTAGTCACTTGGAATCTGAGCTGAAGAAACAGGAGGGCATGTTGAATGTTGAATCTTGAATCTTCTTGCCTTTCAATAGGATGATGATTGACCTGGTTGTCAATGAGAAATGCAAAAAGGTGTGGTGGGAGCAACACCAGCGTACCTAAAGCAGGTCACTGAAAAGCCACAGCACGGAGCTGTATATGTGCTAAACAGCTAAGGCTTCATGCAGTAGATGGAGCTATGTATTTCAGCATATTTAGTAGCCAATTGAACAGTTAGTGGGAGAAGGAGGTTCTAACCTTAATGATGGTGAGGCTCAGCATACAGGTGCTGAAGACACTGGGGAAGCAATTCGCTGCAATTGGGATGAATAATCAAGTTTTCACAACCATCGATGTAACTGGTCCTGTGATATTGGAAATGAGTTTGAAAACTTTTAGCACAAGCCAGGGCTAACAAACATCTAGCAGGATGGGTACAGTAGATGGAAGGTGGACAACAGCAAAGTTGGGAAATACCATTCATCCCACAGTATTGGATTGCCTGGCAATCCCACATGAAACTGCTGCTGTTTTCTGCTTAAGTTCCACTAAGTGAAGAGGGTTTCTGGGGACCAAAGCAAATGTTAAGTAACTAACAATGTTTTTTGCATTAATTGAGTCTGGTTAATAGTTTTAAAGGGTGTTTTATATTTGTATGTTTTGGCTCCCTTAATTTTTAATACAATTTGAGTTATTTTTATTGTTGAACTTAAATAGTTTATATTTCAATATCAGTGACTTTCAGCAACATTCGTAGTTTTTGACACATTTGACAGCCAACTAAGCCAGTGATGTTGTTTAGCCAGCTGTCAAGTTTTTCAGTTGGTTCACTGGTGAAGCTTGTTCTGCCACTTCCTTTTCATCAACTGACGGCGCTTGTAAGCACAAGGCAGCACAGGCCCTCATCAGTGAGTATCAGACTGGCACTTTACAGGAGGTTGATGTGCTTCACTTACTAAGTTAGAGTTTCTACTCAAAATTGCAGGGATCTCAGATAAATGCGATGAAGGGATCTGCAATGGCACCCTCTGAAACTGGATTAGCTCCATCAGAATCCTCGTCATCATCTGTAAAAAGTTTTACCTTCACTGCTCCCACAGGTAAGGAGAATGAGGTTTGCTGAGGGTCTGCTTTCATTTGCCACTAGAGAAAATGATCTGTAGTAATTGGGGTGAGGTGTGTAGTCAAGTCTTGTGCTTTGTGGTGAAACAAAATAGGAGCTTGAGATAATTGGCAAAATGGTAAATCTAAGCAAATGCACCAAAGTTTTACAGAATGAGATTGTACAACCTGAGAGTCCATAAGTCCTGGGAACTGTACAGATAAAAGATGAAATGTTCTTCTTTAAGCCTGTGCTGGACAGCGTTGGAACAATGTAAAAGGTGGAAGACAGAGGTCAGAGTGTGATGGAAAATTAAGGTGATGGTACTGGGAGACTTGCAGACTGAACAGAGGTGTTCTGCAGAGTAGTTCGCCAGTCTGCATTTGGTTTCTCTAGTGCAGAGGAGACCACGTTGAGAGCACTGGATGCAATACAATAAAATGGAAGAAGTGCAAGTGAATTGCTGCTTCAGCTGGAAGGACCTTTTAGGTCTCTGAGAACGGAAGAGTTAAAAGGTCAGATGTTGCATCTCCTGCCTTTGCATGGGAGAGTGTAATAAGAAGCAGAGTAATTGCCTGAGATGGAAGAGTGGACCAGGGAGTAACTGAGGGACTGGTCCTTTTGGAATGCTGAAAGAAGATGACGGGAGGAATATGTAGCTTGTAGTTGGAGGTGGCAGAAATTGTAGTGGATGATCTGTTGAATGTGAAGGCTGTTGGGGTGGGAGGTGAGGACAAAGGGAACACATCTGTGTCTTGGCTGGAAGGAGAAAAGAGCAAAAGTTTGAAAAATAGAGATCCCTGTCAATTATGGTAGTGGGGAAGCCACGATTAAATGGAAAGGAAGACCACTTAAAGGCATTTATGTGGAAAGTCTTGACATCACATCAAGTGCAACTGAGATGGAAAAGGATTCTCATAGAAAGGAAGGTAGGAGAAGATGTAGTTGAGATAGTTGTGTGAATGGCTTGTATTTGATGTTGGTAGCTAACCTATCCCTAAGACGGAGATAGAGATGTCAAGAAAGAGAAGGGAAGAGTTATGTGGACTATGTAAAAGTGAGAATTGTGGAAATTGGCAGCAAAGGTGATAAAATATTTCTAGGGCTTAAAATTTGCAAACAAAAATCTCCTTTCCCCGTTTTGATAAAAGTTGGAAAACAAATAAAACTGCATATGCCAGAATCTGAAACAAAAACAGAAAATACTGAAAGGACTCAGATCTGTGGAAAGTGAAAAGAGAAAGATAAGGTGGCCCTTCCTCAGATGGAGCAGGCTTGAGAGGTCAAGTAGTCTACTACTGATCCTAATTTATACAATTGTGTGCATATTGGCTATTTCCAATCTCCGAATCATGGGAATTTTTGAAAATTAAAGTTAACACATTGACTATCTCAATAGCCACCTCTTTTAAGATCTTGGGATGATGGCTCCATCCATCAGCAATCTTTGTTATCAGTTAAGTCAATGATAATAAATAAACAGATTCTGATTTTCAGTTCCCCAAAGTTGTTTTCTATAAGAGTTCACTTTGTAAATACTTTTTTTAAATAGAAGCTACTATCTGTCTGTTTTTGCAATACCAGCTAGTTTTATTTTAGAATCATAGAATTGTACTGCATGGAGACGGGCCATTTGCCCCAACTCATCTACGCCAGCCAGTGGGTACCCTTCTGTAATAATCACATTGCCCAGCACTTGGTCCATAGCTCTCTATGCCTAAGCAATTCAAGTGTTCATCTAGACACTCCTTAAGTGCTGTTGACCCAGCTTTGACCACTCTCTCAGGGAGTGCATTCCAGTTACTTGCCACTCTGGGTGAAGAAGGTCCTCCTCATATCTCCTCTAAATCTCTTCCCCCTTACCCTAACTCTCTATCCTATAGTTTTATCTACCTCTGATATGGGGAAAAGTTTCCTGCAGTCTACCCTCTCTATATCTTTTATATACCTCAATCATGTCCCCTTGTAACCTCCAGGGAGAACAGACGTAGCTTCTCCTCGTAACTGAACTGCTCTATCCCAGGCAACATCCTGTGAATCTCTTTTGCACACTCGAACTAAGGACTGACAAACATAACCTCCTTACTTCTGTATTCACTGGTCCAACAAATGAAGGCCAGTACCCATATGCGTTGCTGACGTCATTATCTTCATGAGTTGCCACCTTGAAGGATCACTGGACTTGTACTCCAATGTCCTTCTGTTCCTCAATATTCCGAGACCCTACCATTCACAGTGTATGTCCTAGTCTCATTAGTGCTCCCAAAATGCATCACCACACATTTGTCTGGATTAAACTCCATCTGCCATTTTTCAGCCCATTTCACCAACATATCAACATCTCTCTCTGTAGCTTTGGACTACCCTCCACACTATCAACAGCTCCGCCAATCTTCACGTCATCTATGAACCTACTGCTCTTGCCTTCTACATCCACATCCAAGTCATTCACATACATTACAAACAGCAAGGGTCCCAGTACCAATCCCCGTGGGATACCACTGGTCACTACCATCCATTTGCAAGAACAACCCTCTGCCCGAACCTTCTGTACTTGAATTTTTCCATCTTTATTAATTTTATTTAGTCATTCTTGCTTTTTTATTTAATTAATCACAGATGGTGTATCCTTCCTTTAGAATCTATTCAAGGTATTCTGAAGAATGCCCCTATAAATATCTAGCACTCATCTCAAGAATTTGACTGATCCCTTACCCTAAATTGCCAATTTACTTTCACTATCATGCCCTTATAATTGCCATTATTTCAGTTTAAAATATTAGTCTTAGGCTCATTCTGCTCTCTCTCTCAAACTGATCTTAAAATTCACTCATATTATGATCACTGCAACCTTTGGCTGACCTTCATTAATTAAGCCTATTCCTTTGCACAAGGAACTTTGAATATGCAGCCCCCAGGTATGGGCTTCTTTTAAAATTTATGTTACATCTCTTTATTCTTCTAGAATATACCCCTTCCTAGTTTGCATGTAATTTAATTGGCTACATGTCTCTCCATTTCACCAGTTTTGATGTCTGCTGCTATCGTTTTCAAAGCTTGGATCCATTTGCTCTGTTTTGTGATTCATTGTGTGTATGCAGTTGATTTCTTTGGACCAGTAGCTTTGGACAATATTACTTTTAAGCAAAGAGAGTATTTACGTTGCTGGCTTGATTTGATTTTCATTTACCTTGTAATTTGCTGATTGGAGCTGTCTGAATAAAGATAGAATGCCACAATTCTGAATCACCCCTAGCAGAAGTGATTTTCTATACTAGAAACACACACGCAGTGGAAGAGCAAAGAGGGTTCACTTCAATGTGTTATGTTCTTAAATTTTCTATCCATATCTGCTTGATGGTCTGTATGTAAACAATATTAAACAGCATCTAAAGAGCACGGTATTCTTCCTTAACCAACAGTGCTAGAAAGTCATGGTCATACAGCATTGAATCGCAGCTTATATCCCACTATGTCCATACCCACTATGAAGCATTCATCTATGCTACCAGTTTTTCCTCTTGGATCTCCACTGATGACGACCCCTCCCAATTTGTCTAATACCCACCTAATCTGGGAGCAATTTACAATAGTTTATTTACTGACCCGCCAGCTTGTCTCTGGCATATGGAAAGATCTGTTGATCTTTGGTCATCTGGGACATTTACTGTACAGAACAGTTGTCTCATTCATTTATTAAATAGTACACCTGCCTCACTGGTTTTCCATAATTATTTACGAAAGATTCCTTTCTTTTTGATCTTTTTTTCTGTACAGAGGATGATGGAATCAGACACTCTTAGCACATTTCAAAAGAATGTTTGAATGCACCTTAGCCTACAACGTTAAGACTAAAAGGTGAAAAATAAGATTTTTCTCAGTTGCATTCTTTTAGCTGGCATGAGTACAGTGGGCTGAATGGTCTTCCGTGCCATAAAATTCTGTTTCTGAGATAGCCGCAGATATCTGAATTACAGGTTCCCCCTTACAACCCAATGTACTGCTGATTCACTGGTTCCTCACATTTCACCCCACCATATTACAGTTTCATTTTATCCATTTCATGCTGTTATTTCCCTGAATTTGTTGTATATGCTGAGGTCAGTCACTCAGAATTAATTTGTCCTTTTGACAGGGGGTCAAGCACAAAGTCTTTTGAAATCTGAAAATGTTATTGCAGGAACCCCTGGTCCCCAAAAAATCTCCTCGTACCCAGGAGCCTCCTCGTAAGTAATTTTTAAGTTTGAAGAATATTTACGTAAATTGGGATCGTACATGAAAAGTTTGAAACTTGAAAGCAGAAGCGGGTTAATCAGTTGTTTTTTTTTGCTCATCAAAATCCTGTTTGTCTTCTAATCATAATTTGTGAATGTGCTGAATAACTGGTGGTGGTTTCTTTGTTTATGTGCCACATGGCAACTGTGGTGATTTCTTCCCTGAAATGTGACCATGCTGGCACATCTCATCTACGTTATTGAGGCGTCAGTGGTGAGTCCCACTCTCATGCCCATGTGTCAAGTGACAGCAATAGCAATCCCAATCCCTGATTTAACATGGATGATGTGGTGATACAGATCTCTTTCTGAAAAGCGTCTGTTGGATACATTCCCAATTGGGAAACCTTCTCTAATGTTATTTTTCTCTTGCAGTGGGTTTCATTTTTCAAATCCAAGCACTTCGTCATTAAATGCTTTGAATGACATTGCACTGGGTAAGTCCTGGGTTATTACTATCATTTTACGCACTCCTCACAGTTTAACGGAGGTTTATTTTAGAGATTATTTACTGAAAACTTTATTTCTCAGAATTGTAAGCTCCTCAAGACCACCTGTAGGTTTTCTTGGGACTGTTATATTCCTTGTATATTTGTATAGAAAAGAAAACTTTCTGAATTAAACTAAATTGAAATGTTCCAATTTTCTATCAATCCATTGTCTCGAAACGTTTTCTGTTCTGTAGGGACACCTGGAAGTACAAAAGAAACTTTTCACACCAGCTTCGGAGTAACTAAGCCTGCCTTTGGATCTGGTGCTGATGCCCCCTTTTCCTTTGGGACCACAAAGACCATCCCTAGCTCCACTGCTGTATCTGCGTCCACTTCTTCTGGCAGTAGTGTTTGTACGTGTTCAGATCAAGCACCAGAGAGCCAGCATGCAACTGGAACACCCACTGAGCCTGCTACCCTTGGTACAGCAAGCCAAACAGAGGTGCAGCAGTCAAGAGCTGAACTCCAGCCATCCAAATCTGGGACTCGATCTTCCATGACAGAGTTTCAGGCACCTAAAGTCCAGCTGCCTCAGCAGCTGCCACCCAAGCTCGAGGTGGCGCAGCAGCAGCTGCCACCACCCAAACCTGAGGCAGAGCAGCAGCAGCAACCACTAGCCAAGTCTGAGCCAGTACTGCAGCAGCTGCCACCGCCACCCAAGCCCGAGGCACCATTCCAACAGCAGCAGCAACCGCCACCCAAGCCTGAGCCAGCATTGCAGCAGCAACCACCATCCAAGCCCGAGGTGGCACAGCAGCAGCTGCCACCCAAGCCTGAGCCGGTACTGCAGCAGCAGCTGCCCCCCAAGCCTGAGGCACAGCTGCAGCAACAGTCACCATCCAAGCCTGAGGTGGTGCTGCAGCCCAAGCCTGAGGTGTCACAGCAGCCACAACCACCTAAGCCTGAAAACATTTTCTTTCAGGGTAGCACTGGAGGAGTCACAATCGGCAGCTTCTCTGGTCTAGTGGTCAGTCAGACGGATGATGCCACCAAATTGGATAAATCTCTACAGGGGAATTTCAACTTCGCACAACCGCCTAAAACCTCAGTGGCACCTCCAGCTAGCTTGCCTTTTGGGAATACCTTTCCATTGGCAAAATTAGATTCCACAGAAGTAACTACAGCTGCATCTGTTGACACCAAGCAACCTGGGCCATTGTTTTCCTCCGTTCCTATGACCAGTGCCGAATCTTCCAGTTTACGTGGCAGTTTGCCATCAGCACCTAGTAAGTCCAGTTCCACTTCTAAGCTCAACAGTTCCGTGCAGAGTGCTTCTTCTGTTAGCCCAGCAGGTACTGTCTCAGGTTCAGCCTTCACAGGATCATTGGGCTCCTTGGCTTCCGAATCTGCAATTGTTCCTGAAGCTTCAAAGCTGCCTACTCCTGAAGAGAAGAAAGAAATTGGCAGTAATAGTCTCTCTATTTCAAGTTCCTCTGAGAAACCAACTGTGGAACCAAAAAATGATGCATCAGCAGGCACGCCAATTAACACAGGAATTACAAGTACACCATCCAGTCTTGTTTCACCAGCTGCAACTGTGACTAGTTCCTCTGCTGTTCCACCTGTAGCCTCTATAGGTGCACCAGCTGAAGCAGCTGTTACAACAGAATCCAGCCAGGCTTCAGCAGCACCTGTTGCATCATCCACTGTTTATCCTCAATCTACTGCTGCCATTGTGTCAGGGAGCAGTGGTACACCTGTCAGCACCAGCGTTGCTATGTCACCACAGCTCGGGACTTCTTCCCAGCCCAGCTTGGCATCACTCTTGGTGTCCCCACAGGTCAGCTCCAGCGCACCCGTGGCCATGTTCAGCCAAGCTGAAAATAAGGATACATCCTCAGGACTAATGCTCGGGCAGCAAAATTCCGCATCCTCTCTAGCTGTCGTGGTAGCCCCCCCAAGCAAAAGTGATACCACCAACTCTCCTTTTACTGGTGGTAGCTCAGGAGTCAATTTTGGAAAACCATCCTTTGGCCAACCTAATGCTATAGGCTTTGGGCAACCTGCTAGCACCTCCAGTGCTGGGTTCAGCTTTGCGCAACCAGCGTTTGGATCGCCATCAGTGTTTGGTCAGCCCACTTCTGCTGCACCATCGGCACCAAGTGGCAGTCCCTTCAGTGGTCCCTCAAGTGCCAACGCATTTTCATTTGGACACCCACCTTCCAGCAGTGGAGTAATGTTTGGGCAATCAGGTGCACCTGCATTTGGACAGAATGCCAGTTATGGTCAAGCTCCTGGTTTTGGATCCAGCACATCGGCAAATCTTGCATCTGGATTTAACTTTCAGCCTTCAGGTAAGAAAGAGATTTGTTTTAACATCAACATGGGAGGCATAGATAGGGTAGATAGGCAGAGTCTTTTTCCTAGCGAGTAAATGTCAAATATTGGAGGGCATAGGTTTAAGGTGAGAGGGGGGAAAGTTTAAAGGAGATGTGCGAAGCCAGTTTTTTTACACATAGAATGGTAAGTGCCTGGAACACATTGCCAGGGGAGGTTGTAGAAGTAGATATCATAGCAGCACTTAAGAGGCATTTAGACAGGCACATGAACAGGCAGGGAGTAGAGCAATACAAACCATGCGCAGGCAGATGGGATTAATTAGACTAGCATCATGGTCGGTGCAGACTTGGTGGGTTTAAGGGCCTTTTCCTGTGTCATTTTGTTCGATGTTTAACACTAGCTACAATTTTGGTTTTGTTCTTTTTAGACCTAATGAAATGTTACATTTATATATACTATCATTCATTACCACACAAGGGTCAGTGGAAGTATGTAACTCTCCCTTCCCATGATCTACCCAAAAAAAAAGTTGTTAAGGCCACAGGTCAGTTTTCCAACCAGGTTACCAGACTTTTGCCAGCATGAGTATTAGTAGATATGGAAATAAGATGGACAAATGAATTTAAGATGATGATCAGCCATGATTTAATTGAACAGTGACCAAGCTTGAGGCAATGTGACCATCTCTTGTTCCTATGTCTTCAGAGTGTTTCGCAACAATTTATTATTTCTTACAAGGAAAAGCCTTTCCTTTACGTACTGCATGATCCAAAAGGTGAGCTTTTTCCCATTTATCTCGTGCATTGAAAGTGTCATTGACAAAGGAAGAGACATGTTGTCATATTTCTGCTGCCCTCTCTTTTGAGTGGTAGATGTCCTAGGCTTAGGAGGTGCAGTCAAAGATGCCATATCACAAGGTAGATTGTCCACAGTGCAGTGATAATGGAGGAAGTGAAAGTCTCGATGAGTCAAGTGTCAATCAAGAGCTTTTGTCCTGTCAAGTTTTGAGTCTTGGAGCTGTGAAGAAGATTTGATCATATTCCTGAAAGCCTTATAGATGAGGCTTCAGCAATTTAGATATGAGCTAGCCTTTGATCTGCTCTTGTAGACACGGTACTTACTTTGTCAAGGTAATTTCTGCTCAGAGGTGACACCACATCCCTCCCCGTGCTGAAGGTCACACCTTTTTATAATGTAATTGAATGCAAAGGTTGGTGGTTAGATGCTTGCTTTTTGGAAATGGTCATTAGCCATTTTTTTGGCACAAATATTACCTGCCACTTCAGCTGATATCTGGATATTGCCCAGCTCTTGTGTCAGAGGATTGGAGGGCTGTTTACTCTTTAAGCAAAGTAATTTCATGTTAATTAAGTAAATTTTGGGAGCAGGGAACATTGATTTAGAAAAGTGGAGATTAGCCAAGGCCAATCAGCACAGATTTAAGGAAAAATCATACAGTATGACTAACTTGATTGAATTGTTTGAACAAACAAGAGAAGATTACTGAGGGCATTGCATTTGATGAAGTCTGAATATATTTTTGCAAGTCTTTTGACAAGTGCCCGAATGGCAGGCTGGCCAAATAAAAAAAGCAAAAGCCCATGGGGTCCTGGCAAATTGGATCTGAAATTGGCTTTGTGGTAGGAAGCAAAGGGTAATTGATAGCTATTATTGTGACTGGAATATTGTTACTGGAGGGTTTTCACAGAACATACTTGAATTGTATGGACAAACAAAGGGACCTTGAAAGTATTTGATCCCTTCCCTTAATGTCATAAAATATTAATGTTTTAGACTTAGGTATAGGGGGTCATGATAAAGAAGTTTGCATGTGATACAAAAACTGGCCATGTGGTTGACAGTGAGGAAGGAAGTTTAGGATTACAGGAAAATACAGATCTTCAGGTCATGCATTTGGGGATTTCAAGGGAAATGCACAATAAATGGGAGGATGTTGAATGGTGTGGACAAAGGGACCTTGAAGGTTGCATCCACAAATCCTTAAAGAAGCATAACAGGCCAATTTAGTGATTTTAAAAGGGCATTTAGTATGTTTCCTTTTATTAACTGAGGCATAGAATATAAGAAAGAGGTTAATTTAGAGCTACATTACAATATTTGTTAGACCATTACTGGAGTACTGCACAAGTTCTGGTCACCACATTACTGTAAGGATGAGATTGCACTAGAGAGGGTGCAGAAGTGATTTATGTAGATCAAAAAAACTACAGGTGCTGGCAGTTGAAAATAGTTGTAATGTTCTAATGAAGGGTCTCTGACCTGAAATGTCAACTTTGTTTTTCTTTACACCGATGCAGCTTGAACTGCTGAGTGTTTCTTGCATTTTCTGTTTCATTTGAGATTTCTGAGGACGTTGCCAGCAGTGGAAATACTTTGGCTTTTAGAAAAGATAGGATCGGCTATGGGGGTTTCTTTGCAACAGAGAAGGTTGAGGGGAGATTTGAGTGAGGTATATAAAAATTATGAGGGGCCTACAGAGAGTATATGGGATAGGCCTATTTCTCTAAACTTGGAGATTGAAAACTTGGTGGCATAGATTAAAATTATTTGTAGAAGGAATATAGGGAAGGTTACCCAAAAGATAGCAGCAATTTGGAGAGGATGGTAGGGGCAGAAAACCTCATTAGATAAAAATCTTACTGGGATGTGTACTTCAAGGGCCGTAGCCTGTGGAGCAATCACCAAAGTTTTGAAAGGTGGTATTAGGTTAGGTCGCATCTTTTCAATTGGTATGTACCACAGTGGGCTGAATGGTCTTTATTGTAAATATTTTGATTCTATGATCCTAACCTTGCATTGGAGGATAGGTCATTGATGAAGCAGCTTAGAATTTGTTGAGTTAAGGATGTTGACCTGAAGAGCATCTGCAGCGGTATCCTCAGGCCATGATTGCATAAAACAACCACAATCATCTTCCTTTGTGCTGGGTCCAATGTCAGGGATTTTCTCATTAATTAGCCTGATTGGATTGTACATACCTGGACAAATCTCTGCTTTGCAAAGTTGGTATTTGTGTTTATTCATAAAAACAAATGGAATGAAATTATTTAGATTTATTTATTTATTGGAATGAAATGAATTGACTGAAGATTTAAATTCTGTGATGATGAAGGGATCACGAGGAGGCCGAGATGCAAGTGCTTCAGACTTGTTTTTGGCACCCACCTGCTGGTCACTGCATATCAATTGGGGGGTGTTCATGAGTGTTAAACATTTATTATGGTGGTGTTCAGTTAGCAAACTTAATGTGGCAATTGAGTGCAAAATGATAATGTCTCAGAAATTAAACAAAATGGAGGAAATACTCAACAATGGCGAGAGAAACAGTTATTGTTTCAGGTACATAAAAACAGGCTAGTAGAAATTTGTGCATCAGATTCATCTGATCTATGATTGATTAAAAATCTGTTAAGTGGTTTTGTTCTCACTTCTCATGTCGTCTTAATCCTTTCTGTTACATGAAAAATTTTCAGAAAGCTCAGTTACAAAAATTATTTTAAGAAAATAAGAAAGTAGCAGCAGGAGTAATGCTGTCCTGATGCAGGGTTTCAACCCGAAACGTCGGCAATTCTTCTGCTCCCACAGATGCTGCTCCAGCAGATTGTTTGTTGAAGGAGATGTTGTTCAATGTGAGAACAATTTCAGCCAGGCAAATTAGAATGTTGTGGGAGGGGAGTTACTTGGGCCTCTGTTCAAGGAAGAAGCAGAAAGCTCTCGGATCCTCCTGATGTGGGATGGTACTGTAAGAGATTGTACGTCCATTTGAAGATGAACCAGTTGGGATAAGGAAATTGGAAACTGTCGAAGAAGCAGGGGACATCTAAAATATAAGTGAGTAGGGATTGGATCGCAGAGAAAAGCTGGAATTGAGGTAGAAGGAAGTGAGTTTTCGTGGGGCAAGTGCAGGTTCAAACAGTGGATCTGGCTGGATAGTCCTGCTTGTGGATTTTGGCCAGAAAGTAGAAAGGTTGAAAGCTGCTGAGTGAAGATCTGAGAAAATGAAGTCTGTGACTGTATGGAAGGCAATGGTCTGATGTTTGATGGCGCAGTCCTGGTTCAGAGAATGTATGAGAACAAGTACAACCTCCAGGGCAGTTTATTGCTGTTAATCTGGAGACTGTAAGAGTGTGCAGGTAAGTTGACAACTCTCCCCAGGAAGGTATTTGAACCAGGGCAAGCTTCTTTGAGGGATTGCATTTATTGGATTATCTTTACTCCAGTTGAATGCTGTGTACAGATGCTTAAAATATAGATAGATATTTGGGGCTTTGATGTAAAATTGATTTGAAGGACATTACTACAAATTGCCACTTATCCACAAAGTAATGGTGTGTTAAAAATGGGCAACTGGAAATGATTTTAACCTAGACTTTGAAACTTGTTAACTGAGGTGTTCCAAAGGTGGGTGATGAGAGCAGTGAACTCTCTGTCCAGCAACACATTCTATGATACCAATTTGATATCATATTCCTTTGCTTCACTGCATGGACACTGCATGGATTGAAGCAGTTCAGGTATGTGATACATCCATTTGGAGACATCAGTTTTAATCCCATTGTGGCAGCTGGGGAATTTAAATGTACTTAATTAAATCTGGGAGTTTTTTTTAAAAGTAGCTTATACCATCAGTAACATTGACTATGAAAGTGCTGAAATTGTCATTAAACCCATCTAGTTCACTAATATCTTTCAGGGAAAGGATCTTGTATCTTTACTAGGTCTGGCCTTTTCATAATGACCAATATCAATGTAGTTGACCGTAACTGCCCTCTAAAACTTCTGAGCAAAGCCTGTCACCAATTAGAGATGAGCAGTCCTGTTACATGCACATCCCTTGAATGAATAAGTAAAAATAATAAGCTGCCATTTGCAGCTGGATGTGGTTGGACTGTAGAACTTTGATCTGGATTGTTAGTGATAGGATAATTTAGCTATATCTAGAAGATACTTCTTTCACTGTTTAGCTTAGTGTTCTAAATTAACCAGGATTTCTTTGGTATACTGCTCACTGCATCAGAATCAGTCCCCTGAGGAATATGCTGAGTCATGAAATTTTACACTGTGGTGGAATACAATTCTGTACCTGAATGCCTGATTTTGAACTCTTTTTCTGTATCTGCCTTAATTGACATGATGGAAGAACCATCATTCTGCACTGATAGATTGTGTAGGAAGAAGATCCACCTACCACTTGCAACAGATCCAATCCAGCAGCTGTGACCTTCAGGACAATGCCAGCTTAGTCAGTAATGCTGCTGCTCAGCCACTATTGATGATGTGTATTGTTCTCCCTTTTCGGTACATTGTGTGTCCTTGCTACTCTCTGTGCAGCTTCTAAATGGTACTCAGTATGGGTGTGTATGCTGAGGGAGGGCAATAGGTAGCACTAAGTAACTTGTCCTAGTTTAGCTGTGTCAAATGAACTAGCACAATGGTACAACACCTGGGCTTTGTGACATGAGCACAGAGGCCACATATAGCAGCACCCATCTGGGACATTTTGACGTCCTGTGCCAATACACACATTTTCCTCAGAATGTGTCGACCTAAGCTCTATTGTGATAAGGCGTGGAGGGCAAATATCATTCGGAAGATGAGGACCATTTCAGGCAAGTTATTCAGTTTTTTGCAGAACTTGTTTGACCTGTAAGTTTTTCTTGTTTTAATTCCCAATTCCTTTCCCTTTCAAGCATCTATTAGATTATTCTCACAGTCTCCTATTTTGTAAATGAGCTTCCTTTGTTTTCCTGATTTAGATGTATTAAATTCCTGATCAGCAAACAGCTAATTTTACCTAATGCTTCTATTTTTTTTCTTTAAATTTTAACTATTTTGAGCATTTTATGATCGTGGATACCATAATTGATACTAGGCTTTATTCCACCCTTCAGAATGTTAAAAGACCTGCATTATTACAAAGAATTTCACGATTTCAATATATTCTAGTTTTTTATGTGAAGACTGTGGTTTAGTAGGAAAGGTGACTCTCACTTTAAGCACAGAAAACTGTCACAAACAGCAAAAAGATTCTAACCACGTAATCTGTTTCAGTGATACTGACTGAGAATTAATACTTGACAGGAACCCAGGAGGATTCTCCTCTAGTTTGAAATAGAAGCACGGAATCTTTTGTGTCCACTTGAGAAAGTAGGTGGCATTGGTTCAACCTCTCATCAGAAAGCCAGGGCTGCATTGTCACAGTACCAGATTGGAGTTTTACTCTGAATTGTATGTTTCTGCAATGGTATTTGAACCCACAACTTTCTGACTTGGCTGTGAGAGCTGGTGCCAAGTTGTTTGACTCTCAGTTTTCCCAATTCAAAAGAGCAAAAATCAGTCAAACCTGCTGGATAGTGTTAAACTGGGATATTTCAACTCAACTAAATATTTTAACAAAAATTGCCTCTAGGTTGGTATATTTTGCATGTATTGTTGTCTGTTCAGACTGTTTCCCAAGCACAAACAGCAGTGGATATGCTCTCAGTTTGTTTACCATTAAGATTGCTGATTTGTGTTAATTGAAGAAGGACCAGATTTGAGAATTTTATTTATATGCAATGAGGCGTTGTGACTACCTTTACAATCAGTAAGTTAGGCCTCAGTTGATATATTGTTTCAGTTGGTATATTGTTTCCTCCTTCATATCTTGGCCATGAAGAGAAGATCTATGAGAATGGCACCAGGAATTGGAAGAATTTCATTTATGTTGGAAATACTGGAGAAACTGAGATTGTTCTTGGAGAAAAGTTAAAGGGAGATTTAACAGAAGTATTGAACATATTTTCCAGAGCTATTAGGTGAAACTTTTCATCAGTGTGAGGTGTACAGACAGAGGACAATAATTTAAAATAATTGCCGAAGGAGCCAGGGGATGACAGGGAAAAATTTCTTTCTGATGTAGAACACAACATCAGAAAGTGTAATTGGATGTATGCTTCAAATGGAAATTGAATGGATACTTCATAAGGGAAAGATTTACAAAGATTTGGGGAAAGATCAATGAGGTGGAATTTTTTCGAAGACCTGATACTGTTCTTCTATACTACAGGATTCTGTTATACCCAACCACCCTTTTAAAAGGAATGACACAGTAAATGATCTTATTTATTTTGAGCTCTAATGCTAAGCAAGTTTTAGGCAGAGTTTCATCCAATTGCAATGAAATTCCTAGTTAGAATATCTTTGTGAATTGAATCACATATCTGAAATGCTGTCTTTTTGTCATTCTCAGGCTTTGGTGGTTCCTCGACAGGCAGTGTGTTTGGTCAGTCTGCAAACACCAGCAGCATGTTTGGTCAGGTAAAGTTCTATAAGCTTTGAAACACAGCCATATTGAATCCCAGTGAAACCAAAGCCATAAAATGACTAACTCTTTCATAGGCTCATAAAATCACAAGGTTCTTGGGCAGAAAATAATGGATGCTGGAAATGCTCAACAAGACAGACATCAGCTTTGGAGAGAGAACTGGGGTTAACATTAGCGACTCATCTCATTCCTGTCACTCATTGTCAAGATGTGACTATTGTTATTCCCCAGAGATCTATTCTGATGTCTCAGCTAGTAACACTATAATGGTTTAGATGTAGAAATTGAGTGGACTGTGTTTGTTCTGAGAACTGCACTTCAGGAAGTGTATTTTTGCATTCGTAGAGATGCAGTGCTGACCAGAATTATAACGAGCAACTGGACTGATAATACAAATCATGGTTGAAGGTTAAATTGCTGACCTCTACTCCCAAGTCCTTTACAACTACATCTAAAGTTAACTGACGTATACACAAATGCAGTGTAAAGCAGTGTGGCATATAATAAGGGCATATAATAAGGTCAAATAATTTTGTGGCTTCTTGTGTCAATTACATCTGAAGCATATTTATTTCAGCTTGTGCTCCTATTTACTGATGTTCTATTTCTCTCTTGGTTGCTGTGCTGGTGTTGCTGATGGTGTGTGCAAAGGAAGATATTGATTTGCGCTCTGCAGTACCTAATGAACAGCAACTCATTTAAAATTGTATTCCCTATATCATATATATGACTTATATTCCCCATATATGACTTTCTGTGACCAATGACCCACATTGGCAACAAACAATATGCTGGAGAAATTCAGTAGGTCGATTATTTGTTGACTGATTGTTGCTCCAGATTCCAGTGTTGACAATCTCTTGTGCCTCCAGACCCGCATTGGTTAATGGTCCAGCAATGACTCTGTTTGAAAATTTTCACCCTTGTTTTCATGTCCCTCTATGGTCTTTGCTTTCCCCTTCTCAAATTTACCTTAGCCTTCTAGAATCTGAGTTCCCTGAGTACAAGTATCTGGCACACCTTTGGTATCTTTGTTCAGGTTTGGTAACTGCATTTTCAGCTGCCATTGCCCTTTTCTCTGAAGTACCCTTCACAATTCTCTCAACCCTTTACCTTTTTCCTCCTCCAAGATGTTCTTAAGCTATTGTTCATTTGTTCCTGTGTTGCTTTGTGGCTCAGTGTGAATTTTTGTCTGATAATACTCCATTTAAGCACCTTTGGGCAATTGGTACCTTTTAGGTGCTATGTAAATGTTGTTTGGACCAGTGTCTGGGTGAAGGGTCTTAACCCAAAATGTCAACTGTCCATTTCCCTCCACAGATGCTGCTTGACCTGCTGAGTTCCTCCATTTTTTTATTTGTTGCTCTAGATTCCAGCATCTGCAGTCTCTTGTATCTCAATAAATTTTGTTCCTAGATAAGTTTGTCAAAAGATGTATAGCTGAATTGCCACTATTCCTTGATTCTACAGGGTGCTAAGGGAGCAGTCTTTGGCTCTTCAGTTAATACAACTGGATTCTTCAGTGGCCTGGGAGGAAAGCCAAGCCAAGATGCAGCCACTAAAAATCCATTTGGACAGACAAATTTTGGAACCGTTGACTCTTCAAGTGAGTTTAATATTTTGTTTTGGGTACTTTCAGGTTAATATGCTTAAGAATATGATTCTTCAGTCTGTATTGTTTGCGTATTACAGCTTAAGACAGTGAACAGAAATGGGTTCCTTCTCACACCTGAGTATGGACAGGCAGTGAGGCCAGGATGGATGTTTGTCAATGTTGCATGAAATATTACAAGTTCATGGCTTGGTTGTTGAAAGACATACTGTTGGATAAGATGTTCCAGGTTGAGATTTTAGATCAGTCCCCACAGACGAAGCATTCTGAATGTTGTGGATTTAAATTCCCACTGCAGCCATCTGAGGACAAATTCTAGGGTGACATTTTAAGACGCAGCTCTCAAGTATTACTATAGTGCTGGAGTTGTCATTTTTCAGATGAAAGATTAAACCAAGCCCCCACCTGGTCTCCTGGGTGTATTCAGAAGATTATATCACACTATTTAAAACAGCAAGGAAGCTTTCTCTGCTGTTCTAGCAAATATTTGTCCTCAACCAACATTGTCATAATAGATTATTAAGAGGTTACCTCAATACATTTAGTGAGACCTGGGTATACATAAATCGATTGCTGTGTTTCATGCATTGCAACTGACTGCACTTTGGGACATTGTGAAAGTTACTGTAGAAATCGAAGGCTTTTTTTTGACAAAAGAAGAAATGTACCTTTTGGTCATTTTGCAACTTGGTTAGATCTTGTTTCTCTTATATGTTGTAGAGTATATCCATTTAAATATATTGTTAACAGCAGCAATCAATGAAATCTTCTCCACTTTTACCAGAGATACTACATAAATATCAAGTTGTGACTGATCAGGACCTCACTATATTATCCTTTCCCAAAAGCTTCACTCCTCTCAATTTCTTTTATGTTTTGCAGAATCTTCATTTTCATAACTCCTACCAATGAATTCACTTGCTAGTGCAGTTATGTTACTGTCTGACAAAAGCCCTCTTTTTTTTGTAAAATGGGAATTCAGTGATAGGCATGACGGGGGCAGTAGTTAGAATCTTGTGTTGGAGATGACCATTCCTTTCACTTTTGAGGGCAAATATGCACGGTATTCCAGGTGTGGCCTGACCAACACTACAACTGTAACAAAACCTTCCTATTCTTAAACTCCAACCCCTTTGAAGGCCAAAATGCCATTTGCCACCTTAACTACTTGTCAGATCTGTCTGCCAACTTTTTGTGATTCATGCACCAGAACACCTAGATCCCTCTGAACTTCTCCCATTTGCAATCTTGCTCCACTTAGATAATAATCCGCTTTTTGATTTTTCTTACTGAAGTGCATGACTTCACACTTCCCCAGATGAAACTCCAATGGAATTTCGGATGACATATTTCCATAGTCACCTCTTTCAAAATCGTGGGATGCTGGTCATCAGGTTTTGGGGATTTACCAGTTGTCATTTCCCATTAATTTCTCCAATACTAGTTTTCTTTAAAATACAGTAGAACTCTGATAATCTGCTATCTATCTTTTCAAAAATAATTCCCAATAGTTTAGTATCTGCCTCACTGTGTGGGTCCTGGTTCCTGCACTCCATTTCACATTCCAAGACCCCAGTTCCTGCATTCCCTTTACCAGGTTCCCCTGGCAAATATTTTATTCCACCATGTAACTTTAAAAAAAAATACAAGTAAATTGAAACTGTGGGTTATTAATGAGAATAACATATATTTTTCTGGAAAATCAGCCAGTCCGGCATGAGTGAAGCTCCGAGCATGCCAAATTAATGGAATTTTACTGTAATGCTAATTTCTTTGAGCTCCTCATTTACTTTAGACCTGTGATCATCCATCACTGTTTCCAGGAGGTTTTTCTTATATCTTTAGTCAAGACAAAAACAAAATATTTGTTTACTTTCTCTTCCATTTCCCTTTTCACAAATATAATTTGTCATATCTCAGTTTGTAAGTGTCCCACATTAATTTCTTGCTAACCTTTTCCTTTTTACATGTGTGTAGAATCTATCCTTGTGTTTCTCACTCACTTACTCTTGTATTTACCTTTCCTTTATGTTTTAGTCCTCCTCTGCAGAATTCTGAAATCTTCCCAGTCCTTGGGCTTACTGTTTTCTTTTGGCAATATAAGCTTTTTTATTTGATCTCATAATACCTTTAACCTTACTAGGTAGCTGCAGCTAGGCCACTTTTTTAACTTTATGTTACACGTAAACCATAGTTTAATTTTTTAGAAGTTGGCCTTCTCTTATTTATTGTCATGCTCTTCAAGATAGTTTCCCAATCTACATGGCCAACTCAGACCTCCATGCCTTCCTAGTGTGTCTTATTCAGATTTAAGACCTTGGTTTCAGATTGGACTAAATTACTTACAGCTTTTAAATAAAATGTGTCATGATCACTGTTCATGAAGATTTCTTAGTCTAGCAGCATTTAGAAGAATGTGAGGTGATCTCATTGAAATGTATAAAATTATTACAGGCTTGACAGGTTAGATGTCAAATTGATGTTTCCCCTAGCGGGGGTCAGCCTCAAAATATAGGGTCAGCTATTCAGGACAGAGATGAGAATTTTTTTTTGCACAGCAGGTCATGAATCTTTGGAATTCTCTGCCTCAAGAGGGTTGTGGAGAGTCAATTAATTAATATGTTCAGGACAGATTTTTAAATGTTAACGGAATTGTGGGATTTGATATTGATGCTCGAAAGTGGGTCTGGGGTATAGCATCAGCCATTAACTTATTGAAAGGCAGAGCAGGCACAAGGGACCTATCTGCTTGATTTCTCCTGTTCTTTTGCATCTTTTGCTAAAGAATTGTGAATGGAGTTGAGCATGGTGCAACCTCAATGAACATCCCCACTTTCAGTCTTGTGGAAGGAGGGTCTTTAACGAAGTAGCTGAAAATGATTGGTTCAAGGAGCATGATCCTGAGCAACTTTTGCCCTCCAGCAACTGCAACACCTTCCTTTCGACAAGGCGTGACTCCGTTGACTACAGTTTTAGCAGGACTCCTTGATGTCACTCATGGTCCAAAGCAGACATACCCACCTTACATCTGGAATTTGGCTCTTTGGTCCACATTTGGATCAGGGCTGTGATGAGTTCTGGAGCCAAGTGGTTCTGGCAAAACCCAAACTGGATAATGTTGTGGAGGTTATTGGTGAGTAGGTGCCATTTGATAACATTGTCAACGACACCTTCTCTGTCACTATACAAACGATTGAGAGGAGGCTGATTTGATGGTAATTCGCCAGATTTAACAGAATGCAGCTGAGCAATATTCCACATTGGCTGCTCATGATAAAGCAATGAAAACTGGGGATGTTTAATTAGACTAAAAGTGACAATTAGTCTACAATTTATTGATGTTGCCATGCAAACATGCATACAGTTAAGAACAGGAGAAGGCCACTTGGCTCAGCTGTTCAATATAATTATGACTGATCTGAATGTAACCTCAGCTCCGCATTCCCGCCTAACCCGGCAACCGTTCACCCCGTTCCTTACCTAGAGTCTATCTACCTCTGACTTATAAATATTAAAAGACTGCTTCCACTGTCCTTTGAGGAAAAGAAGTTCAAAGATTCATGACCTGAGAAGAGAAAAAAATACTGCATTGTACTACATTTACCAGATCTTTGTCTTCTTGCGTAGTCTATCCATTGCCTTCTGTAGTTGAAAATTTTTTAAAAACTGCTAATGTTGGTAGTCTGAAATAAAACAAGATACTGGAAATACTGAGCAGGTCAGGCAGCAGGGAGGGAGGAACAAAGTTAACATTTCAGATCATTAACCCATCATTAGAACTTGAGTAGTGAGAAAGTAAGTGCATTTTAAGTTGCAGAGGAGAAGAGTCTGGATCAGTTAGCATTTTGGTCTCAAGCCTCAAGCTCATATTCTCACCTGCCACTTTAATGCATTATTATGTGATGGAGTCATCAACTTTAAGATAAGACATCATACCAAGGGCTTATAACCATTGCTATAGAACTGTTTGGAGTAGTGTAAGGTGTTCACCCAGGAAATTAAGCAAATAATCAAGTCATGTCTTCTCATTCTCCATTTGAAAAATTCTGCTGTGAGAAATTGCCTGTCATTTAGCAAGGAAATTAAATAGGGGGGAGGTGCAGAGCTGGCAGAATAATTCTGACTCTTAAATCATCAATTGCTAATAAGATCTGCTGAAATCAGTTGAACAAAATATATAATGGGAGAGTGATGACAAGTGGCTTTGTAGTTATGCTGAAGTGTCTGTTCTTTACAGATGCACCCAATCTGTTCGGGAACAGCGGTGCTAAGGCATTTGGATATAGCAGTGCCTCTTTTGGAGCAGATCAGAAGTCTCCAGGCTCGTTTAGTGCTGGTTCCAGTGTTGCATCCCAAGGATTTGGCTCCTTTTCCACTCCAGCAAAACCTGCAGGTGATGAGTGTAGGTCTTTTGAGTCATGGTGGTATCTTCAAAAAAGATCTTTTATGGGTGAGGTGGTTGTGCTTTTGGGAATATAATGAAAGAAGCTTAACTGGCAGGAGTGTATTGGAACTCTAAGCTTAAATTGAAACAACCATCTTTAAGAAATGTTCTTGGTTTTGCTTGGGATTGTGAAGTGGTTTGAATGAAGTTTAGACACTGCCTGTGATGGGATTCTAATTCTATTCAAGTATTTAAGTGAATAATATCTTGTGGATGACAGAAAATAAAGCTTCAAATAACTGAAATTATTTTTCTGGAAAATTATCTGCCTGAATATTTCAAATTTCTCAACACAACATCCCAGTCCTGAGACATTTGATTCTTCTTTACACACTTCTCTCTTGTCCTCATCCATAATCCGCACCCATCCCCTTCACCCCGCACTTGTGCTAGAACAGTCATTCTGTCACATGCCATCTCCACTATCAGTATTACATGGGTGAAATTGGTAAATGAGTGATGAAATACTTAATATTTCTTCCGTCATGACGTCTCACTCTTCTCTTCTGCTCAGGTAGTTTTGGTGCTGCTCCAGTGTTTGGCAGTCCTCCAGCCTTCGGAGGCGCCCCAACCTTTGGTGGATCACCAGCGTTTGGTGGGTCACCAGCTTTTTCATCTCCAATGGGTTCTTCTGGAGGCAAGGTGTTTGGTGAAGGAACGGCAGCTGCCAATGCTGGAGGGTTTGGGTAAGTTTCAGATATCTTCAGGTGTTGGAGTGAGAGGATCTGCATATGCTCTGAGTGACGTTGTGTATAAAATGCAATCATAGTTCGATATGAAATTTTCATGAGATGAGTAGAAGTGAGGGAGAAATTTATATTTTTGAATAAGCTGTAGTTGACATTTTAAGTTATATGTAGGATTCTCCAAAGTTAGTGTGATCTGAAAGGAAACTCAGTATTATGTACAACAAACTTAGCCTTGTAAAGTGCAATCCCTACTTTCAGTTTTGCAGTTTATCTATTACTTTGCTTTACTAATCAGATTGTGTGCACTAGACTAGTACAGATGATAAAAAGATTGAATTAAAATGTTGAAGGTTTCAAGGAATTGACCTTAAAGTTAGAGCTGGGCTAGTTGGGTGTGAACTACGAATGTACTCCTTCACAAAAAGGGTGTCAGAAATCTGGAACCCTGTACACACCTCCATCCCCACTCCCCCCACAACATGACCACCATCCTGAATCCATGACTAAGTATCAAAAATGCTGTTCTAGATGGTTAGATGAAAATTTTAAAGTTGTGATTGTTTGATTCTTGCCTTAATAAGAACCAAATTTGGGGAATTTTTGTGTATGTTGGGGGAGAACAAGTTACAGAGAAATAAGAGGAGTGGGAGTGATTGGATTGTTCTGTGATATGACAACTCAATAAATCAGAAGTAGCATGTGGATAATCCATTCTGTGGATAACATCACCAAAGTCAGTCTTCAGATGGTTCAATTGACTCCATGCGCTGTCAAGAAATGACAGAGCACTGGACAAAGACTATGGACCAGACAACATCCCAGGCACATGTACCTAAACTTTTCCAGTATTGTTACAGCATTGACGTCCATCTGACAAGGTGGAAAATTATCCAAGAATATCTTGTTTACAAAAAGCTGAGCAAATTTCTCTATTATTGCCACCCAATCAGCAAAGTGACGGGAATATGTTATTCACTGTACTATCAAGCAGTGCTTAACAATAATCTGCTTGCCGATGCTCAGTTGGGTTTTACCAGGACCATTCTGCTCCAAACCTTATTGCAGCATTAGTCCAAATGTAACTCAATGAGCTAAGTTCCAGAGAAGAGGCAAGAGTGACTGCCCTTGATGTCAAGGTAATATTTGACAATGTGATTTCAAGGAACTCTGATAAGAAAGGGCATTAAACTCTCTAGCAGCTGGAATCATAACTCGTGCAAAAGTATATAGTTTTGGTTTTTGGAGGTGAATCATGTGAGTCCTGCGGCATCACTGCAGGTGTTTCTAGGGCAGATTCCTAGGCCCAATATCTTCGGCTGCTTTATCAAGGTGGGGATGTTCACTAATGACTGCGTTATGTTTAATTCTATTTGCAACTCATCAGCAAATGAGGCAGTCCCTGCCTGTATTGAGCAATTGACTGATAAGTGGAACAGAGTACTAAACAAGTGCCAGACAATGAGCAGCTCCACCAATCTTTGATATTCAATGACATTATCATTGCTGGCTTCTTCTCCATCAACATTCTGGGTGCATCATTGAGCAGAAACTCAACTGGGCCAATCACAGAAATACTGTGACCTCAGGAACAGGCTGGAGGCTGGGTATTCTGGGGCAAGTGATGCACCTCCCAAAGCCTTTCCACTATCTGCAAGGTATGTCAAGATCATAATGGAATACTTTCTACTTGCTTGTATGACTGTAGCTCTAACAGCACCCAAAAATCTTGTCAGCTTGAAGGACAAAGTAGATTAGTTGACTGGCATTCCATTCAACACCTTAAACATTCACACCCTCCACTATCTACACACCACAGCTGCAATGTCCACCCTTTATAAAATGCATTGCATTTACTTGTCTCAGATCCTTCTATAGGACCTCCCAAATCCACAACTTCTGCCACCAAGGAGGAAAAGAGCAAGAGGTGCAAGGTAACATTACGACTTGCTGGTTCCTCTCTAAGTTGCCTTTTTTTAAAATCTTAGAACCCCATATCTAAAAGTATTGTGAGAGTACCTTCAGCAAAAAAACTGAATTGCTGAATTCAGCAATTGGTTCCAGAAAGTTGCTCAACACTGTCTTTTCCAGGGCAGTTTCAGATGGACAATAAATGCTGGCTTTGATGGTGATGCTCGCATCCCAAAAATTTGACTGAGTAAAGAAAATCTAATCTCCTTGGAATTGTAACCAAGTACTCAGCAATATAGAGTTCCTGAAATATATTTGGTCCACAAAAGGTAAACAGTATTCCTTTGTATGGAATTGTAGAGCACATAGCAAGTTTATTCAGTATATTGTGCTGCTTTCATCTTTGTAAGAATGTAAGAAGATTATAAGAATGTAAAGAAGAGCAAGAGTAGGCCATGTGGCCCCTTAAGCCATCTCCATCCATTTAATAAGATCATAGTTGATTTTTTTTTACCTCAGCTCTATTTTTCCGTCTTGTTTCCCATCCACCCTTCAATTTCCTTACATCTGGTTAGTGACATTTCCCTAGACAACGTTGCAAACTTGCCTCCTTATAGTATTTGCACCCATTCTGCTTCGGAATTACAAGTGATCCTGCTTCCACCACCCTTCCACTAATGAATTCCCACTTAACATAACTTGCTCCTGAAAAATTACTATCATTAAGTGCACTGGATTGTGGAAGAAAGACAGTGGTCAATTTGTAAATTGGCAGCTCCATGTACAAGTCTCTAATTCATAGAAGATTTATTCAAAATACTGGATATTTGGGCCTACTGGATTGAACTAGCCCACGTTGTTTCCTACGTATAGCCTTTTGCATGACTGTGAATTTAAATTTTGGACAAAAGATTCTCAGCTCGCAGCTGACTCTCATGCTCAATGTTACTTAGTTGGATCAATCTTTTCATAAAACCATGCAGTAGAGACTAGAAAACCTGTACAAATCTATGGCAGATTCATCAGCTCTGCTGGAAAGAACAGCCAAGTTAATATTTTGAGGCAGGCTCTTCATGACAACACATAAAATTAGAGATAATTTTACTGGAATCAGCATTAGTAAGCAAAAACTGAGTGAAGAATTGGTCAAATGACTGTGAGCCAAGAAAAATGCTTTTGACAATGCTTCATCTTTCTTTAACTCGGCACATTCCCTTCTTTATTTCTGATTCTTCTAAAATACCTGCTAATCTTCCATGGTTTTCAATTTTGACGACAGGTTATATGCTTGAAACAATGACAGTTTGTTTCCATCTTTGGTACTGCATTAGTGTGGAATGTGCTTTCCAGCAATTCCATTCCCTACTGTTGCAAATGCTAAGAGCCTTGATGATATCTCAGCTATAGTACTGGGGACTTAACAGAAGATCTAGCTACACCCTATGTTAAACTTATTCACCACAGCTGCACTACCAGTAACTCCTCAACTAAGTGGATAGTTGACCAGGTATGTCCTGCTTGCATTCAGTATGACCCTAACTATCTATTGCTCTATCAGATTACCTTCAATCATTAGCAAAGTGATGGCAGGTCTGGTTTAACCAAACTGTCAATAGCCAATAGTTTTCCTTTTAATGCTTGATTGGGTTCCTATCCTTCTGACCCGGTCATGGCCTTGGTCCAAGCATATATCGAAACTAAGTTACGGAGTTAAGAGAGACTGCCCTGATGTCAAGGCAGCATTTGACATCATAGTGGAAGGGAAACTGATGACCATGATGCCCATCCAGACTAATCCCATCAGCCTGCACATAGTCTATAGCTCTCCATTCCCTGCCTGATCATGTGCCAATCTGATTGCCTCTTAAATATTGCAATTGTATCTGCTTCCACCACTTTGTCTGGCAGCACTTTCCAGACACCATCCACTCTCGGTGTTAAAAGAAAAACTTGCCTCATAAATTTCCGTTAAACTTTACCGCTCCTACCTTAAAGCTATGCCCTCTAGTAATAGACATTTTTACCCTGGGAGAAAGACTCTGACCGTCTACCCTGTCTCTGCCTCTCACGTCTATCAGGTCGCTCCTCAGCCTCTGATGCTCCAGAGAAAACAATCCAAATTTTTCCAACCTTTCCTTGGAGCTAATACTCTAATCCAGGCAACATCCTGGTGAACCTCTTCTGCACCCTCTCCACCTCCCCAAAACCTCCACATCCTTCCTGTAATGAGATTAATAGAACTCCACAGTACTCCAAATGTGGCTGAACCCAAGTTTTATACAGCTGCAACATGACTTCTCAATTCTTATACTTCACCCTGAATGATGAAGGCTTTGTTTACCATCCTATCACTTGTGTTGCCATCGTCAGGGAGCTATGGACTTGCACCCCAAGATCCCTCTATACATCAATGCTTCTAAGGTTCATACCATTTACTGTGTACTTTCCTATTGCATTTGAGATGTTGCACTTTAGGAGGTCACTCTTGTCTAGCTTAACCTCCATCTGCCATTTCTCCTCCCACATTTGCAACTGGTCTGTCTCCTGCTGAATCCTTTGACAGCCTTCTACAACTCCACCAATTTTTGTGTCATCTGCAAACTTACTCATCAACCCACCTACATTTTCATCCAAATAATCACAAACAGCAGTGGTCCCAGGACTGATCCTTGCAGAACACCACTGGTCACAGACCTCCAGTCAGAATAGCACCGCTCCACTACTACCCTCTCAATGCTAAGCCAAATTTGAATCTAAGCTACCAAGTCTCCATGGATTCCATGTGCCTTAATCTTCTGGATCAGCCTACCATGGGGGACCTTGATTGAAAGCTTTACTGAAGTCCACGTATACAACATCCACTGCCCTACCCTCATCAATCAACTCCTTCACCTCTGCAAAAAAAACTCAGTCAAGTTTGCAAAGCATAACCTCTCGCACACAAAGCCTTGCTGACTATCCCTAATAAGTCTATGTTGTTCCAGATGCGAGCAGGTCCTGTCCCTAAGAATCTTGTCCAATAATTTCCTTGCCATTTGATGCAAGTCTCACTGGCCTATAATTTCTTGGTTTGTCTCTATTGCCTTTCTAAACAGAGGAATGACACTGGCTATTCTCCAGTCCTCTGGGACCTTGCCTGTGGCTGAAGAGGATACAAAGATCTCTCTCAAGGCCCCAGCAATCTCTGCTCTTGCCTCTCTGTTGTGTAACAGATTCAAGGGTTTCGAGGGACAAGGACTCTGGACACAGCCTTTGGAGTTAAAATGATTTATTTATGAAAGACAAATGCGGGACAGGATAATGGAACAACACACACGTACACTGGTGATTGCGAACGTGGGGGGGGGGGGGGAATTGCAGCAAGGGTAAGATGCACACACAACAAACTGGGTACAAACGATCAAGGAAGAAACAATACATTGCCTGCCACCCCTCAACTCAGTGCAGGCATGGCTCTATGCTACTAGGAATCTACTTTAGGACGCTCCTAACCCTGTGGAAGTGCACACTCTTACCAACGTTCTCTTCAGCGTTGTTTCACGATTCCTCGGAGCAATCAAGAGAGAGAGAACCACGCACATGTGGCACTCTTTATAGTGCTGGAGGGCTGGGTGGTCCAGCCCAGATGGTTCAAACAAACCAGTGGCCCAAGGCCAGGTACAGACGTGTTTACTAATGGTGGGTGGAGCCAGACCTTCATTGACAGTGATCAGGTGAACCAGTTTTCAACCACCTTTCGACCAGGTGATCAGTGGTGTCACGTGACAGCCATGACCCTTCACAATACAGTCTCTCAATAACCTTTCAATAATCACAGCCTCTGACTTCATTGCAGTTCTTCAGAGCAGAATCCTTGACTCAATGACATTGCCTCTACCTATTGAACCAGAAATAGGAAAGTTTGCTAATGATTGCACAGTTTTCAGCTGGATTTACATTTCCTGAGATAATGAACTGTGTGTGAGATGTTCTTTCCAGCAATTCCATGCCCCAGTATTTCAAAGGCTAAGGAGGCACATCCCTTCCATAAATCTTCAACAACCTCCACCCAGAAGAAGGCCTTGGAGGATGGCACGGCATCATCACTGCCTCCAAACGATTCTGAAAATGGCTTGCTGGTGTTTTAGTTTCATGCTATCTACATATTTTCTATTTGTCTCTCTCATTTTTTTGTTATTTTTGTTTCATTCATGGACAAGAATATTTGTTCATTGTTACTGGGGCAAAATCCTGGAATTCAGTAGTGAACACCAAAATGGGTGCACCTTTACCACATCAACTTTAGTGCATTGATCAAGAGTAAGGTCAGCACTGCTTCTTGAGCATCTTAGGCTCAGAAATATTTGTAGGCTTTGCCAGTGATGTCGACATCCGAAGAATTAAATATTAATATAACATGACATAAATGATAGAGAAAATGCTGGAAACGTTCAGCAGGTGAACATAAGCAAAGAGAAACTGTTAATGGTTAGGGTTAATTGCCATGTTGCTTTAAGACTGTACCTTTTATGTTCAATTACATTTCAGTTGTATATAATTTCTAAGAATTGTTATTCTTTTTAACACAGTTTTGTAAGCAATCCCAATGCACAGACCTTTGGAAGCCTAGCAAGTCAATCCAATGCTGCAACTTTTGGATCTGTATCACAACAGGGATCTGGTTTTGGCACACAAGGGACCAACTTTTCGAGCTTTGGATCGAGCGGAGGAGGTAAGGGTTCCCATACTTTCAGCTGAAGTTGGATGTGAATGGAGTATACTGTTTCAGCATTTTACAGCACAACAGCAGACCAATCAGCCCAAGTTGCTTTTGCTGGTTTTTACTTTCTGCCCCACTTTAATCTTACTCTATCTGCATATTTTCTCTTTGTCTCTTTCTCATGTTTTTTATATCTATTTTGCAACTAAAGGCATTTGTACTATTTGCCACAGCATTCCGTGAGTTTAGTATTTGCACCACAGCCTGGATAGGAAGTTTCCATTGGATATATTGGTGACCATTTTTATATTTTATCGATCCTGGTTTTGGAAATAACTTCTGTCTACCCTACCAATCTCTTCATAATTTTAGATCCTGCTATGAGGCCAATTCCAATTGTTTTTCCTGCATAGAAAGCCGGTCCGTTCAATATTTGCTGATGGATATTAACCACTCAGTTCTTTTATCTTGTAAATTCTTCTTACACTTTCCTTATCCTTTCTGTAATATTGAGACCAGAACTGCACCATACTCTTGAGTGCGTTTTAACAAAAGTTTTGTATGTTAAATGTAACTTCGTTAAAGTTTGTTACTCTTTAACATAAGAGTACCAAAGAGTACTCGAAGTAAGAGCTGGGATCACAGACGAAAATTTGTGCATTTCAAAATCACATAAATAGTAAAGGGTTAAATGGTTAACACCTGACAATGCAAGACTTCCTAAGTACTATTCTGTCTGTTTAGATTCTGTGTTTGGGATTCTGGAATAGAATGAGTCACAACTTGTACTTGACTGATTGAAAGGGCCAGGAACGTGCACAGAAAAATTCAGCTGTTTGGAACAGTACAACGGGAATACTATAGGCTCAAGCATATTACAGAGTGGCGTTCGTTGGAGTTCTTCAACTTGATGCAGCAACTTCCACTTTGCTTATTCTTCAACCTGTTCAATTCCAGAGAGGGATTGATTATTGACTCACAGGTCAATATTCAGTATGAAATGATAAACTATTTATATTGTATCGTTAACATGGTGACATGTCCCTAGATAGTTGAGAACATTATCAAATAAAATGTGACATTATACTACACAAGATGACATTAGGGTGGATGACCAAAAGCTAAGTATTTAATGAGAGGCTTAAGGAGGTTTAAGGAGAGAATTCCAGAGTTTCAGACCTTGGCAGAAGCAGGATCCTCAAGAAGCCAGAGGCCACAACTATCTTTAAAGGTTGTAGAGCTGGAGGAGGTTATAGACATGGGAACAAACAAGACAACAAAGAGTTTGGAAAGGAGTAGTATTTAACATTGTATTGTTTAACCAGGTGCTCATATTATTTAGCAGACGCTGGGTGCTGTGTGAATGGGACTTGTTGTGATTTCAGACACTGCAACAGAGTTTTGAATAATCTCAGGCCTGAATTGTAGAGTCCTTGAAATTATCAACTCGAGAAACAAGGTCTAAGATGCATCAGCAGTGAATGAGTTGAGATGAGCGCTGAGTTGGTCAGTATTACAGTGTGAAAATGGGTAATTTAATAGTTGCTGGTGGTAATATGGGGTCTGAAGCTCATCTCGGGGTTAGATGTGACACCTCATTTGTTTCAAGTTTAGCCAATTGCCAAGGAGAAGGATGAAGTCAGTTTGTTGTGGGTACTGAAGACTATACCTTTCAAATATTTATTGCCGACCATATGAACAAGTAGGGGCAGGCCAATGGAGCTCAGTCCACTATTAAGTAAGATAATGGCTGTTTTGATTGTAACCTCATCTGCTTAATTTGATAGTTTGGAGATGGTGCATGAGCCTTAGATGGTATCATCAGTAAATAACGATAGTGAAAGTAACTTTTAGTGCTTTTTGCTGTTGTTTTGGAGCTGTAATAATTTGCTTTCTCTTTTTTATTCCAATGACTTGAGCACAAAACCCAAACTGAGTGACAGTTTCCCTTGGATGGATAGTTTAGACCTAGTGTTCATAATCTCAGAATAAGAAGTTGGGACAGAGACACATTTGAATTTGGTGCAGCAGAATGACATCTTGAGCCTGTATGCCATTCAAAAAGATCATGCCTGATCTGGTTATGTTTACAACTTTGCACTTCCATTTATCCCCAAAATCCTTTCACCTCCATGTTCATCAAGTATCTATTTCCCTCTGCCATAAAGTTATTTAAAGGTTGCTTCTGCATCCCTTTGAGGAAGAGTTACAAAGATTTATGTCAAGGAAAAAATTCTTAACTCAGGGGATTGTGAATCTACCACAGAGAGCTAACAATGATTAGTTGCTGAGTATAGTCAGGCTAGAGATACGTAAGTTTTTTGACATTAAAGATTTCAAGGCATGTGAGATGGGACAGGAGCATGGTGTTAAGGAGACCAGCCAATAACAAATTGAATGAATGTATGAGGCAATTGATTTTTAAAAAATATTCTAATAACTTTCCCTGTAAACTTGAAATGTTGCATTGTCAAAAGTGTGTCTTTATTACAAAATCTTAAAATAAATCCTTTCCTCGCATCTTAAATGGATGTAAAACCCCCCAAGACTCTATTTTGAAAGAAGTAGGAGATTTAACCTGGTTAATAATTATCATCCAACCAGCATCATTTAGATGATACCTAGTCACTTGTTTGATTGTTGATTGCTTCTGGGAGTATATGTGCCAGTTGGCTGTCACATTTCCCTCAGGTTATAACCAATGAAATACAGTCATTCTTATAAAGCAGAGTTAGACTAAGATTGTGAAAAGTACTCTCAAAATAGAAGGTTTTCTTCCTTTTATATCTGAGTGATTGTTGGGGTAGATCTGGTCAAGCTGAGACTAATTTCTTGAATGTCCTTTCATTATTTGCAGGGTTTGGAAGTGGTTTTGGATCCACAAATCAGTAAGTAATGAGGCTGAAAGTTCATTTCTAACTGATACCAGAACTTGGAATCGTATTAACCCTTGCCTGCTGAACATGCTGGACCTACAAAAAAAGTGACCAAGCCTTTATGGGCTAAAAGACATTTTGCCCAATTTTACTTTACAGATGCTTTGACTTGTTTTTTGATGAGCTGTGTATCTGTTATTTTCTGTGTTTCTGTTGTAAGAGGATTGATCTGTTTTGTTCTCTTGTTACCAAATTCAATAAAGAATTAATCAGTGGAGGAACATACTTTATTACACAACAATGAGCAAATGGAAGGCAAAAGACTTAAAAGAATTAATATCATTTTCTTTTACTTAAATCTCCAGGGTGTTAGTATGGGAATAAGTAAACAACTGAGTAAATTGCATTTTCCTATCAAAATGTAGGTTGGATAAATCTATTGTTATATGGTTAATGTGGAGTTTGATTTAATTTGTGTGGTTATTTTTGTGAGAGTTAAGTATGAAATTTTCTCTTGTGCATACCAAGTTTTCAGAGCTGAACAGCAGATCCCTCTTTCTCAGTAGAATGCTCCTGCTCTTTGTCCAAATGATGTCTGTGGTTTGTCTGAGATGGCAGATCGTTCATTCAAACAATGATGGATACTTAGATTTTGTGCTTTAATATGTTATACAAGTGCTACCTAATTGATCAACAGTTGGCACCTTCCATTGAAGTAGTGTAGTTGTGAAGTAAAATATCAAAAATCTATTTCAAATAGATTTTAAATCTCTTTTGCTGATTTGCGTAATAAGTGGTTAGGTCCTTTCCGAGGAATTTCTGCTAATAATTTACTCTTAATGCGAGCACTATTATAACAGACACATTGGAGCTATATTTTTTTGCACAGTGCAAATGTTTAAATCTGTAAATTTTTTATAACTTGGCTCTTCATTCCAATGTACGTGCTGTCACAGTGTGAACCACTAACATGGCCACCTGCTTTGTATTGTAGTTAATGTAATGTTGATTAATTTCATTTGGCATGATGAACTTGTGCTTGACTGCATGTTGGTGCATTTGACCCTAACTGAGTAATCAGACTTATCTGTGTTGAATCCAGCACATGGGGCTAAGATGCCTTTTTTATAATGCAGATTAAGCAATTACCTTCACCCTTTCACAACCATCTACTCTCAGATCTATAACTCAATTATTGTTTTTTTTCATTTTGGTAAAATCATTAATGTCACATTACCTCTCATCATGATTCTGACATTATAACATTCAGTAATTCTGCTATATTGTGGCTGGTGACTTTATTCTGACTATTAAACTCTCTTCAATGCTTTCAGTTTTATTTACTGAGTTAGAGGATGATAATGAGGTTGGAGAAAGCTCATCCTCAGCATATGCCCTTGGATAGACCATTTAGAACAAAGAGTATGATTCTGTGGATTAAATTCTGGGCAATTGTCCTTTCATATCAAGGAACAGTCAATATCCAACTATTGCTGTTGTGCCCACAGTGCACCCTTCAGACTGCAAACCCTTGGTGCTCAGTACTTTGGTCCTCCTGGTATTTTAACTCATCATGTTTTTTTTTAGCCACTGAATTTCTGCTGCCTTAGGCTCTTTTTAAATTGAATGACAGTCACTTTCACTTACTGAAGTTGTGGAAACCTATTCTGAAAAATATGGCTAACTCTACCACCCAATTCAGTACAACAGGTCAGAGGCTGAGTATCCTGTGACAAGTGACTCTCCTCCTGACACTAAAGGTCTTTCCCACAATTTTCAAAGCACAAGGCAGGAGTATGATGGAATACTCTCTATTTGCCTGAATGATTGAGGGCCAACAACTCTCAAGAAGGTCAACACCAGTCAGGTGCTTGATTGATTGACACTCTATCAGCCACTTCCTCCACCACTCACATACAGTGGTCGCAGAGTGTATCAAATACAAAACGCACTACAGTTACTTGCCCACACTACTCCAGCAACACATAAAGTTACAACCTCTGCCATCCAGAGGATGAATGCAGCAGGTGCATGGCAACGTCATCATCATCTGCACATTCTCCTCCAAATCATGTATCATCCAGACCTGTGTCCTTCATCATTGCCATGTTTAAATCCTGGAGCTCCCTGTCCAACAGGACTGTGGAAGTACCTTCACCAGATGGACTGCAGTGATCAAAGAATGGGGCTCATCACCACTTTCCAAAGGGAATTAAGAATGGGCAATAAATGCTGGCCTTGTCAGTGAAGCCCAAATACCAAAAAAAGAATATTTTTTCACATCAAGGAACTGACCCAGTCCACCTTGCCCATTTCTGGTGGGAGATCTCAGCAGCAAACCAGAAGAGGTGCATAAATCATAAAGTAATTAAATGTATAGCACGAAGAAAGCAAATTGGCCTGTTATGTATATCAAATAATATAAACTAATTGGTTGATGCCCTATCTCCTAGAATTGTCTCAAAATGCTTATTTTTATATAATCTCAATTAGATCATCATCAGATTAAAATGTGCAACTTTAGCATAATCATAATGATGCCGAAGTGTAGGATTGTATGCTTGGTGCAATATGCCTCAATTCATGTGAGACTACAAAGTGGCCATAACACAGAAACAGCCCATTTAGCCCAACTCGCCAAGGGTGGTGTTTATACTCTTTATTTATAGGCTTTTTATATGCATTATCAACATATTCAGTTCCTTTCTCTCTTATACATTTACCTCACTTCCACTCAATCTTCACTCGTGGCCTCAACTATTCCATGTGTCAATGAGTTCTGCATTTCAGTCACTCTGTAAAGAGGTTTTTTTTTTCATTTCTTATTTTTTTTATTCATTCCACCCTGGTTTTGCAATCCCCTGCAAGCGGAAACATACTCTAAATCTACATTATCAAGTTATTTTTCATGGAATAATGACGTCCATCTGGTCATCGCTCAGCTTTGTTTTTTATTTCTGGAGAATAGAGCCCCACCTTTTACTGATAGTGATAGATTGAGAGAAAATTGACAATTTGCTTTGGCTATATGCCTTTGTAGATAAAATTAGACTTGTGTAAAATGGTATGAAATATTTGCAGTAAAACAAAGGCAAACACTGTTTAGAAAATGAGTCTCGCCGCCCCTTTATTATACATCTCCATTATATAACAGAGTCTACTGCATTCAAAATTGCTCAATTCAACTGAAGATTTTTTTTGAATAATAACTTCCCACTTTGTCTTGGATACCACAAAAAGTGAGACACTGTCACTTTTTGGAAGTTGTAGAACCCCATTCTGGAATATCAAAACTAATTCTTTAGCTAATTTCAGTACAACTGATGATACCACAAGTCCACTTTGTCCTTGTTCCAGTGAGGAATTTCAGTAGCAAACCAGGAGAGGCAGAAATCATAAAATCATCTAAATTTACAGCCCATTGTTGCTGTCAAATGAAATAAAATACCAACCCTTGCTTTCTCTAACTGACATTTCCTGAAAGTGAATGAGCTTCTTAAAAAGGAAGTAGTGTTAGAATTGAATTTATGTGCTAACACAAAGCTAAAATTTTACCGCAGCACACACATGAAATTACAGGAATACTGATCTGGCCTTTCAATGTTATGTTTTCTATTCTTCATAGTTGGGACACCTCTAAATGTGATCAGAAATGGCACTGTGTTTGCCTAAAGCTGCAGAATCTAGAGAGTGATACAAATCCTAATCTCTGGGCTTTGTCAAGGTAGCTAACTTCAGTAGTTGAGGTATTAGGTTGCCCAGAGAATCCCCTGAATCAGGCAGATGAACTACAGTAACCAGGTTTATACCCTGTTTCAAATGGGTTGTGATTGTCGTGCACTGAGCCCCTGTTGCCACTAGTGAGAGGGGACATGCCACCAAGAGGGGTGGGGGAGGACATTTCTAAAGTGCTTTTCTTCCTACAGTTCTTTACAGCTAATGAAGTACATTTTGAAGTTCATTCTAAACATTGGGGAGGACAGAGAGGAGAATTCCTGTGCCCTTTGAAGTAGCACCTTGGAACCATTTCTATTACCATTTGCCTGAGATAAAGTGTAGTTACATAATCTAATGTAACTGACAATGTAGCATGCCTTCTGTACTGTGTGGGTGTGTATCAGCTTGGATTTTTTTTACTCAAGTCTCTGAAGTGGGACAAAATCTTCTGACTGTAATTTTGATAAACTGCCACTGGTCATTTTGGGATGGTTGAATGGGAATTTCTTAACTGTTATTTTTATAAAGGGACTATACTTTCCTACCGCATTTCCCCTTCATCCCCACTCTCCTCATTATCCAATCTCCTTTGCGTTTCCAAGAGACTGCTTGACTGGATGTTGGACAGCCTTTGTATTCATTTGCTTGAAGTGACTGTGTTTGATTGCTCAGTGACTAGATGGTTTATGCTGTCTTTCATTTTCAGCCAGTTTGTGTGTTCTCTGATGTGAGCAATATTTGGGCGGGGGGCAAGACAGCATACACCAGAAACCAATATTGTGATTTGAAATAAATTTCCCTAATGTTATGGAAATTCTTTTGCCTCCCCTCTCCTCCTTCCCCCTTGCCCTCTCTTCTCCTTCCCCCTTGCCCTCTCTGCCCCTTGCCCTCTCTATAAAAAATCCTGGTAATTTTGAATACATTCATAAAATCTCCTCTTAATTTTGTCTATTTCACAAAGAACAGCAGCATTTTCTGTAGTCTTTGTTTCTCCTAACAGATAGTACATATTAATAAAGAAAGTTTTACAAGAAATAGCATGAGACAATTTGATACAGAATGAGGATTGGGAGTTTGAAAAATTTCTTTAGTGACATAAAGCAAAGAGATACCACAGTGTAACAAAATAATTATTTTCACCCATTGAAATATCACTGCTGCTTGAACGTATAACAAATTTGAGTCAGTTGTTGGGTTTCACATTGGCATCTGATATTATGAACAAATTTGTTCAAATTTTCCTCAATGCTTTTTCTCTTCTTGCAGGTCCAGTCAGTCATTCGCGAGTGGATGGAGGGGCTGAATTCAATGCAGCTTTGCTTTGTTCTATTTTTAAGACATTATATATATATATATATATATATATATATATATATATGATAAAAATACATATAGAAAATGGCATTTAGTAGGGCAAGAGGTACCATTGATGGTGTGATTTACAGTGAATAAAAATGCAAGCCATTTTAAGTCACTGGTTACTGTGCAGTGCAAGATGAAATAGTAATCATATCTTCAGGAAATCGTGTGAAAGATCAATGTCACATGATGTCATATCAATGCTGTATTTTGTCAAATAAAATTCTTTTTAATTTTGGCTTAACTTTTCACTTGTTGATGAGATGCTACTGAACGTTTAACCCTTTATCCTTTTAAGTCTTCCACAGTCACAGTGTTCCATTTTTTCTCAGAACTATATATTGATGAAACTGCATCCATTGTTGGTCATATCTACTTTTCCTTGCACCTTTGTGAAGATATTTCAATATTCAGCTTCCCAAATGTGAGTATCTGCACTGCTCCCTCAATAATAGGAAGAACTCGAATTTGTATTGAGGCTAAGTTTTCAAAGTCGGGTGCAGGGCCCTTAGGGCTGATGTGGTAAAGTTAAAAGGAATGCACAATTATGTTTAAGAGCAAAAAATATATTTGGGGTCCTGTGGTATAAAGCTCCCTGCAATCTCAGGATATTCTGAAGTGTTTTATGGCTGCAATGTAAATGAAAATCCAAACAAACTGCTGATGCTGGAAAGCTAAAACAAAAAAGAAAATGCAGAAAGTACTCAGCAGAGCAGGCCACATCTGTAGGAAATGAAACCGAGTCAATGCTTCAGGTCGGAGACCTTTCATCAGAATTGAAAAGGAGAACTCGACCTACCTGGAGTTAAAGAATTCAATATTGAGTCCGAAAGGCCGCAACATGCCCAGACAGACAATGAGGTGCTGATGCTCAAGGTACTTCAGGTAGTTTGATTTCTAAGTCTGTATCAGTCATCCATCTGTAATATTAGCTCAGTTTTTTGTTCTCTGAGAGTGGAGGATATGCCCAGCCTGACCCCCTCAGCTTGTCCTCCTCCTCTGCATTTTGCATCTCCCACATTCTTTTCTCTAGGTCCTTTTGTTGATGTCCTCACCCTCTAACTGCTCCCATTCACTCATTGACCAGCTAACTTTGTTGACAGTTTTTCACCAGTTTTACCCTATCAGAGACATCCCCTTCCCCTACCCTCTGTTTCGGTCTTTTCAGTTCTGACAAGGGGTCTCTGACCTGAAGCATTGACTCTGTTTTTCTTCCCACAGATGCAGCCTAATCTGCGGGGTATCTCCAACATTTTCTGTGGTTTGTTTTATCTACAATGTAAACACTATTTTTCATACTTTATTGCTCTGTTGTGATGTAAGGTATTGCAGATGTCTACATATTTTTCATACTTGATTGCTCATCAGAAGGTTAGGCCCTCCAATAAAATGTGGTACGGCACTGCAATATTGTCCCCATTCACAGCTGTCAAGTAGGGATGTCCCTATGCAACAGAGCTACCAGATGGAGGTGACCTGGCCCAGTGGAGCCACGCAACAGTTCTCCATTGTGATTATACCCAAGAAGTATAGTGTCCAGTGTGGTCGTGCCCATGTAATGGTTTCCCATTTTGACATTTGAGCCTGTCAGGGTGTCCCTGCAGTGGATGCTGTGGCTGGCATTGACTAGTTGGGCCGAAGGACCTGTTTCCGTGCTGTATTACTCTCTGACTCGTATGATGGTGCTATGTGGAATTGTGGAGTCGTACAGTGTTTCCCCCAGTGTGATGATGCCATACATTGTTGTCCCATTGTGGAGATTCCTACATTTCTCACACTATTATCTGTTACCACTGTATCCTGTCAAGAACATTGCCAGAAAAATGGTGAGAATAAAGAAGACCTACAGGAAAATAACAATCACAAAATTGATGCAAGGATTAAGAGCCGTTTTGAGAACTTTTTACAGAGCGGTGGGGTTTGATTATGATAGATTAACCAGCATTATCAGAAACTGTGATTGAAATCTGCTCCTTCTGCATCCATCCCTCAAAGTCCACCATGTTACTTTCTCAGGTCAGATTGTGCTGTCCAAGCTCATGAACCAGATGGTGAATGATTCTGATAGCACTTTGGGACATTTACAGCACAAAAAAGAAGGCTGCTGAGGCCAATATATATGACTGAAAGAATCCAAAAGCAATCCCAATGTTTCTACAGAGCTGACACCTTGTGTTTCAAGTATCTATCTACTAGCCAATGATGAGGAATTTCTGGGATGTAGGGAATTGTTCTTAGAATGGAAGAGATTGAGGGAAGACTTAATGGAAGTAATCTTAAGAAGAGAATTGAAGAACTACTTGAAGAGGAAAACAAATCAAGGCCATGAGGATAGGACAAGGGAGAGAATTAATTGGATAGCTTGTTTAAAGTGCTAGCACAAGTACTGTGGGTTTAATATCCTTTTACTCTGTTGTGTATATCCAATGATACACTGATATCTGCCACAAATACTGCTTATGGAAAATGCATTCCATGTTGCCACAACTTACCACCTGTTAGGGCAAACCATTCCCAAATAAGTCATGATGGAGGGCAGGAATCTTTTTATATACTGAAATCATTCTAATGAATAGAATCTGACCTTTTACTTAAAAGGGTAAAACTTTAGACTGTCAGAGAATCCACAGTCTAAGACAGGACATTTTTCCACAGTATATAATTTAAAAATTGCAAATAATTATATTTTCACCAGCTACAGACAATCAAAACTAAATTCACTGGTAATTCCCTTGCAGCACTCAATTGTTTAAAACTAAAATTGCAGTACTAACACAGTGCGGGTTATAATTTACACAATACAGCACATCAAGTATTTCCTGATTGAGTTACTGCCTCTCATATTATAGTTTGATATCTGCAGCTACTGCAAATCTATAGCATCTAAATCCATCATTGTGTCTTTTGTGTCCAGTCCATTTCTAAAGACCAGTACCATTAAGAGACAGCTTTAAGTTTCAATTGTTCTGAAAAGATACAAACAAATTCACCGTTTCAACATTATTCTGGCCAGATCTGCCTTTTTTGGACAATTTCAGTTCTTTCAAAACTCTGCCCATGTTCCAACCTGCATGAATTCCATTTGTCCATCGCTCTTGACCTCTATGCTCAATAACTTACATTTGTTTCCAATCGAGCAGCACCTAATTTTCAGATGACTCTGTGATCTCAGCCTTCCATATCTTGGTAACTTCCTCCAGCTCAACAACCCTCTGTTCTCCTCCAATCCTGCCTTTTTTGTATCTCACTGCCATTATTGTCTGTGGCTTCACTGGCCCAGGCCAAAGCCTCCTATTCCTTAGTCCTCTATTCTTTTTTGACCAGTGGGATCATGAAAGATCCTTTACATGTGTAGCTCTTTTAAATAAAAATAAGAAAACTGCAGGTGCTGGAAATCTGAAAAACAAACAGAAGGTGCTGGAAACACTTAGCAGATCAGGCAGCATCTGTGGAAAGAGAAATAGATAATATTTCAGGTCGAGGACCCTTTGTCAAAACTGCATTCAGTTCTGGTGAAGGGTCTTTGATCTGAAATGTTAACACTTCATCGTATAACACAGATTTTACCTGACCTGCTGAGTGTTTCCAACAATATGTTTTTTTAAAAAACGTTTTAAAGCTTTTGACCGGGTTTTAGGCTACATCTCCTTGAATCTTTGCACTGTCAGCCTTGGTAGATAGCAATTTAAATGTGACTGTCAAATTTTGTTTGACACTGTTCCTATGAAGTGTTTTGGGATGTTTTAATAGGTTAAAAAATGCTTTATGAATTCAAGAGGAAAGCCAACAAAAAAGTACAAGGAACTTTATTTTTGCAAAAATCGAGTCATGTGATGTATCCAGGCCCCAGTAAAGTTAAATAACTTAGTTTAAAACTAGATGAGGCAACAAGATCTTGTGTGCACAAAATCAGGAAGTATGCTGTTCCAAGATAGAAGTTGTGGCACAGTGGTGTTCATTTGAGGATGTAACTGTCTGTTTCCTCCAACACCTTTTACAAACTTGCCTCTTGCATTACAAGGATATAAAACATTTTATCAGTTTGCACTGCTCCATCTGTGAGTTACATTCTACCAGAATGTTGTTGATTGCTCCAAATTAGATGATAGGAAGGATATGCATTCTGTGACACTTGTTAAAGAATATATTAATTAACATGCTCTTCCTTCAATAGGGAAAACCTTTTCTGGAGCACTGTCAGTGTACATGCTAATCACAAGGTACTGCAAGAGAAATAAAATCCCGTGTCTTGCATTTCTACAGCAGATTTCAGAATTTAGCATTTTCCTAAAAGGCTTTAGAACCAATGAAGTACTTCTGAAGTTCAGTCACAGTTCTAATGTAGAGAATGTGGCATTCCATTTGTGCACAACCTCTTGAGCAGCAGATTTAAAATGACCAGATCTTGTGTCTTTTGAAGTTTATGAAGAAGTGCATTGTGAGATAGAGAGAAAAGGTTGATGTCTGCAGAATGACCTCCTGTCCACCAGCTGAGAAAATAAATTAGTGCAGCACACTACACTGCAAGATATGGTAACCAGAGATGAAATATTGGATTTGATTGCATTGGGAGCCCCAGTGAAGATGGGAAAAAGGAGGCAGAGCAGAGAGCACAAACCGACAACCAGGATCTGACTCTCCTTCAGTTGAAGCAGGAATGAAGCTGTTCTTACTGGGCGTGTGTGTCAGTATGATCCCTGGGAAAGGGACTTGTACATGGAATGAATGATCAAAGATGTTTGAAGTGCCTGCTTTCAAATTAGTTCTTAAGCTTTTATTACGATTTTCTGGTTGACTTGTTGAAGTAATTTTTTGAATTATCAGGAGTCCCCGAACGTGTTACATTATTATCATGTAACCCCCATGTTTCACACAGCAATGGAAAGAATTATGTTCAAGCTGACAAGTTGAAGACATCCAATTTTGCTCTTTCATTTAATGATCAGATCTACCTTTTGAATCCAGTGGCTTTTAACAGAACAGAATGAACAAGTATAACCAGTATATGCAAGAGGCAAAAATGGGAACAGCTCAGTATATTCACCTGATCCAAATAGGTGAGGGAATCCATTTTGGTCCATCTTAGCTCATCAATGCAATCTACTAAATCTTTCGTTTCATTATTCACTTGTTTCTGAAATGGTCATGTGTGGGTGGAAACTGAACCAGGCCAACCCCTTTGGTTGCTGGAACACGTCAGAGACTGAATGTACTGCAGCACAAGACTGACCACTGGATTCTCGAAAATATCTGCACTCTCCATAAGGTTCAAGCACAAAGTGCAGTGGAATACTCTCTACTTTTTAGTTGTATACAGCTGAAACAGTGTTCAGGAACATCAACACAATCTGGGATGCCCTCTGAAAAGCTTTGGAGACCTGAACTATTGCAGGCAACTCAAGGCACTGGAAACATACTGCAGAATGTCTGTTTTAGGAATCTGGTGTCACCTATATGAACAATGTGGCCTCCCCATCTGAACTGGCTGAATGTATTTAGGGCCTCAATGCTGGGGATGTTGGACACAGACCTTGGTTCGCTTATCCTTTCAGTGAATTTGAGGGGGGCACTGTTTCTGTGAATCCTCCACATCCATGGGAAGGATAAGCAAATCACTTAAATGTGCAACATCCCCAACACAGGCCCTAATTACAGTCAATTGGGTCCATAGGACAGTCCATATGATCTACTTACCCAACACCAGACTCCTGAAACAGACATTCTGTTCAGAATGCTGCCACATGAAAAGATTACCAAGCAGAAAAAGGAAGTGATTCAAGGATGTACTTAAAACTTTTTGGAAAAATAATACTAAATCCTACTGCCTCTTGGGAATCCCTACTCAAAGGTGGAAAGAAAATATTCAGGGTAGTATTGAGAATTTCAAACTTCACATTTCAGGAGCTCAGAGAAATCCATGATAGATAGCAGAAGAAGCACACCAGCTGCTTTGTGCCCCATCATTTCTCATCTTGACCTCACCAATCTCCTCAGAACCCACAAAACTGAAGTAGAATCATCAATCCCAAGGGGCATCTTAAGAAGAAGATGATGCTGTTCATTGGAAACTTATCAATTGTTTGAGGCATGGCTACTTGTATTTCAATTTTCTGTTTACAGTTTTCATGCTCAACAACTTCAAATCATAACCACTGTTCCCTCTTTTGGGCAGCATGTGCAGGTAACTATTCTGCTATAACCACTTAAATCTCATCCAAGTCCATCTTTGATTTCCATACTTACATGTCCCATTATCACATTAGTTTGCCTTGGATCCCTTTTGTCATTTGATCCATCCTGCTTATCACAAACTTTCCCTTTTGTTCTGTCCTGCACAACTACCTATCCCACCTATGCACCTGCTTGAAACCTGGTGTACCTCAAAGGAGATATTTGGATTCTGGCAAATATAATTAACAATAGAAAGTGTTGGAAAACCTCAGCAGGTCAAGAAGCATCTGTGGTGAGAGAATCAGAATTAATGTTTAATTTTGAGAGAAGTGAGACAACAGAGAGTGACGCAAGAGACTGCAAATGCTAGAATATGGAGCAACAAACTATCTGCTGGAGGAACTCAGCGGGTCGAGCAGCATCTGTGGGAGGAAAGGAATTGTCAACGTTTCGGGTTGAAACCCTGTACCAAAGATGACGAGTACTGTAAGCTGCAGAAATGAGGGATAGAAAGAATAAAGGGAATGTCTGGTAGGGCGGAGACCAAGTTTGTCCAGATGATTCGATATTTTCGGAATTGTCTAGATGAATGAGGGCAATTGGTGGTGGTGGAGGGGTGCATGAGGGGGGACAAAAACACATCAGAGCACATTTCTGATTCATAAAGGCTAATTTATCTGAAATTGCTAATTCCAATATTGAGTCCCAAGAGGTGCAGCATGCCTAGATGGAAGATGAGGTACTATTCCTTGAGCTGCTGTTGGGCTTCATTGGAACAGTGTAGAAGAGTGGGGTGGAGAATTAAAGTGACAACTAGAAGCTGTGAGTCCCTTGTGAACTGAAGAGACATGTTCGCCAAAGCAGTCGCCCAACCTGCATTTGGTTTCTCCACTGTCAAGGAGACCAAACTCTGAGCACCAAATGCAACATGTTAAATTTGGAAAAAGAGTTGCTTAACCTGGAAGGTCCATGATAGAAGTACAAGGGTAAGTGTTGCATGAACTGCAGTTTCATGGAAAAGTGCAGTGAGAAGGTAAATGTTTGTGGAGACAGAAGAGCAAACCATGGAGTCACAGAAGGAACTGTTCCTTTGGAATGTTTAAAAGGGAAAGAGAAGAGAAGATGAGTCTGGTGGTGAAAGCTTGTTGAAGGTGGCGGAAATTAGAGGATGATCCATTGAATGTGGAGACCATGGGGTGGAAAATAAGGACAAGGGGAACCCTATCTTCTTGGGTGAAAGTAGAAGTTTGAGAAATGGAGGGGACACAGTTGAGAGGGAAAACCATATTACAGAAGCAGGATGACATCTCAGAAGCTCTGGTGTGGAAGGTCTTGTCATCAGACAGATGACAGAGACTGAGAAACTGGGTGAACAGATTGGAGTCCTTGCAAGAAGCAGGGTGAGAGGAAGTGTTGACAGCTGTGAGAGTCTCAGGGCTTGTAATGGAAGCATGGTTACTAGCTGATCTAAGATGTAAATAGCAAAGTTAAGAATGGGATGAGTCAGGTATGGATAGTGTGAAAATAAAAGGAAGGTGGAAGTTTGCAGAAGTAATGACATTTTTGAATACCTTATGAGTGAAGATGGAAGCGAACCTGTCAAAGTGGCAGAGGGCACCAGAGGTATCATTGACGGAAATGAGAAGGGTCCAAACTAAGGAGAAGGAATAGAGTCAAGCTAGGAGGATGTAAGTTCAGTGGGACAAGAACAGTCTGAAACAATAGATCATCTGGACAGTCCTGCTTGTAGATCTTGGGGATGAGGTAGAAGTGAGCTGTGCAGACTTGAAAGACTTTAAAGCTTGGGGCCTGTAGATCTTCAGAGGAAGTGAGCTCAGTGACTTCTGGGAGACAACTGTCAGTGGTGTGTCACAGTCCAGAAAAATTAAAAAGGTATCTGACAGTTGATATTTGGCCTCTGCAAAGTAGAAGTTAGTTTGTCAAACCACTTCCCTTGTCAGCAGGTTTGATGACAATGTTGAAGTTGGTTCTTAGTAAGCAGAGTGCTACAAGTTCAGAGATGGGTAGGTTGGAGTTTGTAAGGGTGGCCAAAAAATTTGAGAATGTCAGTGTCCTGAAGGCTGTCAGTAATTAATAGATCCAAAGAGAGTAAGAGGCCAGAAAGGGGGGGCCAATTGGATTCAGAGTTCTGGAGATAGGAGAAGTGGCCTGTAATCTGGGATGAAGATTTACGGCCATTCCAGGACTGATCACTCAGAATCAGTGAAGAACAAAAGGGACAGTGAAAATGCAGTGAAGGGTGGGGCTGAAGGGGAAAGAGATAGGTTAGAGTGGGAGAAAAATCCAGAGAAGCATTAGAATTCAGGTGCTGTTGAAGAATGCAACTTCTGATATCCAAATGAAAGGAAAAAAATCTTGTTGAAAGACTAAATGTGGCAAAGGATAAGATGGAACTGTGGCCCAACAGCTTTTGAGTTAGAGTGAGTTGACGTTGTTGCAGAAAGAGGTCAAGAGGATGCATGTGCTAGTGCCAGTCTGATAGAATTGGACTGGATTTGCATGTTGGCCATTTAGGGTAAGTTTCCTCATTGGTCTCTCAGCACAATCTTATGAAAAACTGTTTCTTGTATGCTCCATGAATTTATCCTTCATACTATCATTACTTATTTGGTTTGCTCAGTCTATATGTTGACTAAAGTGCCCCATAATTACTGCATTACCTTGTTATAAGCACCTCTAATCTCCTACCATTATTTTAAGACCTTTAATTTCCCGTAAATTGCCCCTAGAGTATAGGTGTGTGGTAGAATTTGGGGGGAGTTGTTGGGAATTTGGGGAGAATAAAACAAGGTTAGTGTATGATTAGTGTAAGTAGGTGCTTTGTGTTCGGTGCAGACTTGGGGGCCAAAGACTTCCTGTACTGTGTGACTCTGTTACATCCACGTCCGTCTAAGTATCAATACTTTGCCATCTCTACATATTTAATAAATATTTCCGCTTTCTATTTTTTCTATCAAAGTGAATGAGCTCAGGTTTTACCACACTATATTCCAAATGTCATGGTGATGGCCATTCCCTTAAAGACTCTGTATCCTCACAAACCACTTTTGCACCCACTTTATATCAGCAAATTTGGATATATTACACTTGGTCCTCTCATTCAAATCATTAATATAAATCATGAGTAGCAGAGATCCCAGCATCAATATCTCTACCACCCCACCAGTCACAGCTTCCTAATGCAAAGATGATCCGTTAATCCCTACTCTCTTCTGTTCACTGACATATTTCATCCATGCCAGTATATTACCTCCAATTCCATCTCCCCTGATTTTGTTTGATAACTTGAGTGGCACCTTATCAAAGGACTCAAAGTCCAAATACACCACAACCACTGGTTTTGCCCTTTATCTGTTCTGCTGATTGAAAAAGGTTAACAGGTTTGTTTAAAAATGATTTCCCTCGTATAAACGGATGTTGACTCTACCAGTTCTATTATAGTTTTCCAAGTGCCTTGTTACCACTTTCTTATCTTCCGTACTATTGATAGCAAGCTACCTTCCAGTCTATGGTAACCATTTTATAATTTTTGGAAGATGACAACCAATGGATCCATTATTTCCATGGTCACCTCTTTCCCCTTCCACCATAGCCAGTTTACAATTCACAGTTTTGTAGTTTGGTTTGTTGAAACCCTGGTTTCACATTTGAACAAGCTCACTTTCAGTTTTTAACATGACATTTCATCATATTATGATCGTTCTTCCCTAAGGACCCTTTAACTACCAGAGGATTAATCAATCTTTTCTCACTTCAGGATAGTGAATGCTTTTTAATCGTAGCTGATCTGCCTGGAGAAGTAAATAGAAGGTCATGAATGAAAACCCAAGGTGAGAGAAAAATGCTGCGACTTTGGGATACAGAAAATTGCAGATGCTGGAAATAAGATAAAAAAGAATGCTGGAAAACTCAGCAGATCAGGCAGCATTTCAGTGACTAAGAGCAGTGAAAACATTGAATTGGTAAGTGTCACGCCAGCAATGAACAAGAAGAGGATGAAGGATAAGATGTTCACTGTGTTGTTTACTATACATTGGAGAAACAGAAAGTAGTGAGTACTTTGCAGAACAGTGCGTTCAGTCAGCAAGGGTGATCACGAGCTTTAGTTTTCTGTACTCAAATTCTCCATCCCATTTCCACTCTGGTCTCTCTGCCTTTGGCCTCTTACACTCACCCAACAAAGCCCAATGTAAGCTTCAGGGAAACCATCTCAGCTTCCAACTAAGTATTTTTGACCCATCATAAATAAACATTGAATTCAACAATTTCAGTCAGTGAGCCTTTCCAGTTTGTATCAGAACTTTCCATATCATTTTCTCTCCACAGACTCTGCCTGACTTGAGTATTTCCTGTACTTTTTTTTAATTTCCAGCAACTACAGTGTTTTGTATCTCATAGTTCCAACATTATTTTCTCTCATTTAACTCCGACTTGTATCTTCAGACGAATCCGTTCTAGTTAAGCCTTCACCATCCTCTCAATCAGCACCACTGCCACTCGTGTCATTCAGTGTCTTTGGTCTCTACCCTATTGCAGACATTGCCTTTGTTCTCTCCACTTACTTCCTTCTCTGCAACTTAAGATATAGTTGATTTCAGACTTTTGCTGGTTCTGGTGTAAGGTCATTGACCTGAAACATTTCTTATTTCTCTCTCCAAAGATGCTCTCTGATCTGCTGGATATATCCAGTATTTTCTGTTTTTATTTGTAATTACTATTGGCAGTGTCCAATGTGTCATGCACTGGGTTCATGGTTCTAAATTTGAGGTGAGATACATTGTTGTCAAGCTACAAAAATTCAGTATGTTGAGCTTGGGAGCAGAAAATAAAAATACAGCAGCCAGGAGGTCATTGCTCCTGATTGCCATCCATAGATCTACAAGTCCATCAGTAGTTGTCTGGTAAAGACAAGGCCCTGGCCATTATATTCTTCACAGTCAGTGTCTCAATCAACAAAGGCCAGAATGGTTAAACCAGTTATGGATATAAAAATGCAAATAGACCATATAGTCCCTTGAATCAACTGCACTATTCAGAAAAATGATGGTTAATCTACTCAACTGCACTTTCCCACTCTATCTTTGCATCCCTTGACTCTCATTCTGCCCAGAATTCAATCAAAGCTCCTCTGGGATAGAAAGTTACAAGCACCTAGCCCTCAGTGGAGAGATTTCTCCCAATGTCAACACTAAATAGCCAATACCTTATGCGGAAACTGTGATAGTACATATGTGAGCACGTGCCCGTACACAAAGCCAAGGTCCCCCTAGATATAATGTGGGTTTGTAATACATTTTACAGCAAAGTTTCTTTTCTCTCTGCTTTCAGCTGTTATAAACTAATAGGACACAAAGCAGGTGCCACTGATCTGGTCCCCCTCAGAATTTGGAGAAGCTAAAATTAACCTTGGCTTCAGAACAGGTCTCAGCATGCGTTCAGCTGTAAGCTAATTTTAGAAGTGAGACGTCTCCCTGGCCTACTACTTGTCCTTGGGAACACAGCCACCATATCCTAGGAATTTGTTATGCACAGATCCCTAACTTGTGCAAGTGCTGCAAAGGCACTATTAGATGTTAGCTGATTACAACATTTTTGTGACATTAACTTCAGAGAGGTTCAGAGGAGGGAATTAGTCATGGGGATTCTCTTTAAGTGAGATTCTGTTACCATCATGGTTTAAGTTTGTGAATAGAATTAGGTCAGATTTGAGATATCAGTTTGAACTACACATAGTTAATGAGGGCATTGTGTAATTTTATAAATTTGTGTGTCAGCTCTTTTGAGATGTTTAAAAAGCACAATTTGCAACAGGTTTAAGGAGGCTATTTAACCCACTGAGTTTGTGCCTGATCTTTGCCTAAATGGTCCAAAGCTAATCACATAGCTCTACATGCTCTCCAGGACACCCTCCTCTGTTTCAACTTGTTATGCACTTTTATTTCATTAAAAGATGTTAAATGATCTGTCCCTCAAACCATCAGTAGCATGCTGCAAGAAGACTATGTGAAGAAACTTTACCTCACTTCCCTTCAGTCTAGCCAAATCTTAAATTGATAATTCTTTGTAATGGATCTACAACACCAAATTCCAAAATTCTAAAACCCCACCAACGAACATTGCTTCCTGCTCCAACAACTCCTGATTTCATTGTTCTTCTACAGTGTTGCCAACACTGTATTCCAAAATTCAGGTACTAATTGTGGGTAGGGCTTGTGGGTGAGGTTTAACCTGATTATATTTTCATTCCTGTAGACCTGTCCTGTGCATACATATTTTGTTCGGGTTCAGAAGGATTGTTCTGTTTGCTTGGTGTTTCACTCATTATTAAATTCAGTGAAGCTATCTGAGGTATTAAAATTGAATGTCTCTCTATCTGGCCACTTCTCCAGACAGTGGAGAACCCTGTTGTTCATTTGCAGTATTGTGGTCTGGGAAATTTGGTCCCTGGATAATTTTTGTTTTAGAAGAGCTTGCACTTGAGCTGGCCATTAACCCCCAAGCCTCTCATTTTCCCTTTCTCATTGTTCCCTCTGTCTCCCTCCTTCTTTCACTACCCCCACTCCTCAAGTCTATCTCCCTCTCAGAAGAACTTCCGCCATCTCTCAGATCAGATGGCAGCAGGTCTCTGAGCCCTTGCCTACTATTTTGAATTGTCAAAGCAGTGAAGTGAAGACCACTCCTGCCTTTGATGCAGTGAGAAGGATCTGAAGCCTGACATCCCAGTCGATGGAAGACCAAGAACCCGTTGGGCCTGCCATTACATTAGGCACACTCCCCTGGGTATATCAGACACTGGGGGAGATCACGAGTAGAGCAGTGAAGTCTGAACACCATGGAGAATTAGGGATACAGCTTTAGAGTCGAGAAACACCCCATGTTGAAAAGGCTGTAGTAATGATAATAGTAATAATTATGAGTTCAACTCCTCATCCCTCTGCAGCTACTGCCTCACTCCCCTGAAGTAACCTTGGTCATTAGATGCTTCTAAGTTTATCATCAAATCTGTGGGTGCTTCTATGGTGTTTAGGCAGGCCTGAATTTTCCTGGCCCCAACACCCCCACCCCATCCTCTCTTTTGACTTCATGGTAAATTTGGCTTTCTGTTTCAGAATTGCATGGGACAACCAAATTTCCTTTGAGACTCAGGAGATCCCATTTAATAAAGTATTGGAGGTGACCTTCTCTCCAGTTTTTTTCAAACCTTTGACCATTTACCCTTTCCCATCTCTGCAACTGCCTTGATCTTTATAATGCTCCAATTATTGTACCTCTATACTATAATTCCAGCCTTTTCATCATGCCCAATTCCATTGCTTTGTTTTGTGTTTAGTTACCTTGGCCCAAAGTATGGAATTCCTTTTGTATATCATTCCACCTCTCGCTCGCTCTCTCACTCTCTCTCTCAGGTGTTCTTCAAAACATAGATTTGGTCACCCATCCTGATGAATGTCGGTGTCATTTTTGTGATAAAGTAGTAAAATGCCATGGAACAGTGTATCTTGTTTAAGGAACTACCTGTATAATTGTAGTTTGTAGAGGTTTAAATATCCTATCCTTTTTCAACACATCAAATTTCATTGTAATAACGCATTTCAAATCTTACTCTATTTTTTCTAATTGTTTCTTCTCAAAATTATTGTTTGTCATTCATCAGTCATTTAAACTTTAAAGATTTATCACTTTCCTTAAAATAGTAGCACCATTGGGACTTTTGAATAGAATGATGGGTTAAATGTCAATATTACATAGCACAGTTTAAAGCTGATAGAGAAAATGGATACTTGGGAGTGAGAATTGGAATTGGTTTATTATTGTCATATGTACTGAGGTACAGTGAAAAATTTGTCTTGCATACCATTCATACAGATCAATTCATTACACAGTGCCTCAAGGTTGTACAAGGTAAAACAATAACAGTACGCAGAATGAAGTGTAACAGCTACAGAGAAAGCGCAGTGCAGGTCGACAATAAGGTGCAAGGTCACAACGAGGTAAATTGTGAGGTCAAGAGTCCATCTTATTGTACTATGGAACTGTCTCACTGTCTTATAACAGTGGGATAGAAGCTGTCCTTGAGCCTGGTGGTACGTGCTTTCAGGCTTTTGTATCTTCTGCCCGATGGGAGAGGGGAGAAGAGAGAATGTCTTGGGTGGGTGGAGTCTTTTGACTATGCTGGCTGCTTTACCAAGGCAGTGAGAAGTATAGACAGAGCCCATGGAGGGGAGGCTGGTTTCCATGATGTGTTGAACTGTGTCCACGACTCTCTGCAGTTTCTTGTTACAGGCAGAGCAGTTGCCATACCAAGCCGTGATGCATCCAGATAGGATGCTTTCAATGGTGCATTGATAAAAATTGGTGAGGGTTGATGGGGACATGCCAGATTTCTTTAGCCTCCTGAGGAAGTAGAGGCACTGATGAAATTTCTTGGCCGTGGCATCTACGTTGTTAGACCAGGACAGGCTATTGGTGATGTTCACTCCTAGGAACTTGAAGCTCTCAACCCTCTTGACCTCAGTAACGTTGATGTAGACAGGAGCATGTGCACTGCACCCTCCCACTTCTTGAAGTCAATGTACAGCTCTTCTGTTTTGCTGACAGAGGGAAAGGTTGTTGTCATGACACCATGTAACTAAGCTCCCTACCTCCTTCCTGTACTCTGACCCTTCATTATTTGAGATCCGGCCCACTATGGTGGTATCAACTGCAAACTTGTGGATGAAATTAGAGTAGAATCTGGCTCAAGATTCTGAATCTAGATTCATGAGTGTACAGGGAATAGAGTAGGCTGAGAATGCAGCCTTTTGGGGCACTGGTGTTGAGAATAATTGTGGCAGAGGTGTTGCTGCCTATCCTTACTGATTGTGGTCTATTGGTCAGGAAGTCAGGATCCAGTTGCAAAGGTAGGTGTTGAGTCCCAGGTCTCAGCGTTTGGTGATGAGTTTGCTTGGAATTATTGTATTGAAGGCAGAGCTGTAGTCAATGAACAGTAGCCTAACGTAGGTGTCTTTACTGTCCAGATGCTCCAGAGGTGAGTTGTAGAGCCAGGGAGATGGCATCTGCCATAGACCTGTTGCAGTGGTAAGCGAATTGTGGTGGGTCGAGGTTGTCTGGGAGCTGGAGTTAATGAGTGCCATGATCAGCCTCTCGAAGCACTTCATGATGGTTGATGTCAGAGCCACCAGATAGTAGTCATTAAGGCACGTCACCTTGTTTTTCTTAGATACCGGGATGACAGTGGTCTTCTTAAAGCAGGTGGGAACCTCAGATTAAAGCAGGGAGAAAAAGGGTGCATCCGATTCAGAGAGTTACACAATGTGTAAACCAATGTTTGAATGAAACAGTTCAATTTTTGTGGAATAAACATTTATTATCCCTGAAATACAAAGCACCTCAACTTGCATTTCAAAATGTCAGGATGTTCAAGAATGCCTTGTAGCCGATAAAGTACTTTGCAGTAGTTGCTATGGCAGTGTAGGACATGGTACAGTCTTTTTATTTTGAATTATGGAAAGAGGGTCTCACTGGCAAAGCCAGAATTTTATTACCTGAGCCTATTGGTCCTCAATGGCTGCCACTTTCTTGAACTGCTGTTTGGTAGATGTTCTGTGACTTGGACAAGCAAGGATGAAGGAAGAGCACAGTACTGCCCAGTCAGGATGATGTCTAGAGGTGAATCTGAACATAGCCAGGTCCTACATACAGCAAAGAGACAAGGGCCAAATGATCTTTTTCTGTGATGTTGATTGAGGAATATTGGGAGTCAAATTTAGGATTAGAATTGTTCCCTTGTAAGCATTCATTCATGGTACAACTGGTTAGCATAAATTGAACTAAACCAGTTTCCTCTTCCCCACTGTCCAACTGTGCAAAGGAATTTGGGACGTTCTCAGTTTAGTTGTTGATTGGCATGAATCAACAATAGATTATTATTTAAAAGGAGAAGCTAACTTATCAATCTCATAATTGAGTGTTAAGATGGTGGAGTAATCAGAGCTGTTTTCCAAGGTGCTTTCCCCCCCCAGCTCTCCTTCCCCGTTCCCATACTATGTATTAGTCAAGCTCATTCTTTCCCTGAGGACCTGACACAAGTTATAGAGAAGCTTGTGACTGCAAGCTGGCATCAGGACAATTTCATGTGGCAGCTAAAGTTTCCTCCACTGTCCCAGGGTTGAAATCCCAATGTCACAATGACAGTGATAATTCTTGTCTCTTTAAACAAAGACAAGAAATCACATTCATGGGCCTTTTCACAGACAAAAGCTCTTCCACCTTTCTTTTTCAATGATTAGTTACAAATTTGGGTCAGCTAGCATGGCTGCAGATATCCTCTTTATTTGGAGCGTGTGGCTATATTTTCTTTAGGAGGGAAATATTTTGAAAATATTGAACCATCATTGTTGGTTCTGGAGTGCATAGCTTTGCTGTCACTATTGGTGATGCATTCCACTACCTGATGACAGTTATTAGACAGGGGGACAGAGAATGAGCAGTTCCTCGCACTTTGACCTCTTTTAAAATGCTCAATCAAGTGCAACAGACATTGCAGCACAGATTTATCATTACAAGGGGGATGCATTAAATTCTGTTAATATTTATCTCTACCCACTTTGCTCAGGTAATTTTAGCACAAACGTTTTCATGTTGGAGGTTTTGGGTACTGAAGTGTTTTATTAAAACTTAGCTATCCACCAAGAAGTCTTTTACTGCACACCACATCTCCAATATTTTTAAACATTTGGTCAAAAATGAAAATATACAAATTCACTTTTGCTCCTTGGCCTTTACTAATTGAAGATTGATTTTGGACAATTCTATTGCTGGGAATTCTAAGGCAGGTTGAGAGGACAAGCAACCCCAGATGATACTCCAGGAAAGAGGCCATAATATTGCAGTTGTACCATTTATTAATCAATTATCACAGACCATGTGCTAAATTAATTTCTCCCTTCTCGTTCTCTTTTTCATTTCTGGAGAATTCCATTCAAGGAATTTCTGCAGGAAACTTGCTGAGGTGGAACATTTGTAGTTGACTTGGAACTTTTGTTTTTCTTTACTCTCGGTAAGGAGTGAGTGTCTGACAAGGCTAACTTTTATTGCCTTTTTTCACCTGCCACTGGTTTCCCTTGAGAAGATGGAAGTGGCAGGCCACCTTCAGTCACTACAGTTCATGTAGTGAAGATGCTTCCCCAAGTGCTGTTGGAGCAGAAGTTCCAGGTTTCTTTTTGGCAGTGCTGCTGTGAAGCACTTTGGAACATATTACTATATTAATGCTCCTATTTAAGGTAAGTTGATGTCATCTGATCAGACATGATAAATAAATGGCTAATATGTGTCTGAGTTTTTCCTGCCACTTGGAAAGGAACATTGGCTTTCCCATCCACTTGCTCGCATTGACTTCTAAGCAGTGAAGGTCACAAATTTGTGAGGTGCAATGAAGAAGCCTTGATAAGTTTCTCCAGTGGATCTGAGTAGGATACACTGCATCCACTCTAAAATTAAGTTCTTCACAAAATCAAGCATTTCTTCCAGAAATCTGTGAAAATTTGATGGAACCTTGATGTTGCTGTGGACTTTGAGCATTCTGTTTCTGCAAGTTTGTGTTTTCCCACTGGATTCTGGGTTACGGTTATCAGACCAGAAAGGGTGACACAGTAGCACAGTTAGTAGACCTGCTGTCTCATCGCTCTGGTGACCTGGGTTCAATCCTGATCTCCAGTGCCATCTGTGTGGAATTTGCTTGTTCTCTCAGTGATCACGTGGGTTTCCTCTGATTGCCAAGTTTTCCTCCCACAGCTCAAAGACATTTCAGATCAGACCTTTATTAGTCACATGTACATCAAAACACACAGTGAAATGCATCTTTTGTGTAGAGTGTTCTGGGGGCAGCCCGCAAGTGTCGCCATGCTCCCGGCGCCAACATAGCATGCCCACAACTTCCTAACCCGCATGTCTTTGGAATGTGGGAGGAAACCGGAGCACCTGGAGGAAACCCACGCAGACACTGGGAGAACGTACAAACTCCTTACGGACAGTAGCCAGAATTGAACCCGGGCTGCTGGCGCTGTAAAGCGTTACACTAACCGCTACACTACCGTTGATAGGTTTAAATGGCTATTGTAAATTGACCCTTGTGGACATGAGTGTGGTAGAAACTGGGGGTTGTTGGTGGGAATGTAACGAGTTTAAAAATGGGATTAGTGTAGGATTAATGTGAGTGGGTGCCTGATGATCAATGTGGACCTAGTGGGCTAGAGGACCTGTTTCTGTGCTGCAAAACCACCTTACGGGTGAATGAAATGAGCTTATAGTCCAATGCTAGTTCTGATTGGTACAGGTTATGTCTACTATAATAGCAAGTGAATGTCAACTTCCCTCTAGTATTGGTAGGTCACTGCATTTGATTTTCTTTTATGGCACTATATTTAACCTCCTCCACCATTCCCTTACAATTCAAAAGTATTTCATTGGCTGTAAAACCTTTTGAAATGTTTTCAGATAACGAAAAGAGCTATAGAAAAGCAAGTTTGTTATGCACCTTGAGGTGCTTTTTCTATATCAAAGATATTGCGTTATGCAAGTTGTTGAATGTCGGTCAGATGTGCAAGAACTATTAATTTTATACTGGAACAGGGCTGCCTGTCCTAAGTTAGAGTTAAAGTTTTATCATTTGTCAGAATAAAATATTAAATTGGAAATGTTTGTCACAGAGTAGAAATAGAAGGAAGAGTTCCACTGTGACTTTGAGCATTAGAAATGGTTGTTGTGAGGCAGCAGCAGGTTGGCTGTGGAATGCATCAGCAGGGAGGTAAGAGAGGGACCACATTTTCTGAAAGAAAACCAGCAAACCCTGGATTATAACTCAAAAAAAAATAGAAGGCAGAGCGGTTGGGCTGCGAATCTGTGAGTACACATTCTTGGGGAAAGTTAAAGATTTGACTCTGAATAAAAGGTCTTGCTTTTCTATTGCACCTTTCACAGTCTGAGGTCATTCCAGTGTCTTGCACACAACGAACTATTTTCTGAAGTGTAATCACTGCATGAGTGGAGGATGCACAATGCAAGTATCACCCACTCAATATTTGTATTTTAAAGGGATAAATATTGTCCAGGACACCTAGGAGAATTACTCTGCTTCTCTTTGAAATAGTGACCTTAAAGTCATTTAAGTCCACCTTAGCAGGCAGCCTGGATCTATGCTTAAAGTCACATTCCTCTGACAGTTCAGCATCCCTTGGTTTGCTGGGAATATCAGTGTTTAAATCTCTGGTGTAAAACATAAACTCGACCTTCTGATTCAGAAGCAGGAAAGAAACTTGGCTGGCTACAAATTGGCTGTATTTGTGATGACAAATGAATTACTCATTCCCTTGACAACAGACTGATCAGTCACTTTATTTCTTGCTCAGCAACTGCCAGTGATAATTAAAAGCATGCTGTTCAATCAACATTGCTGTAATCATCTTTCATGTTTGTCCCATGTGCTCTGTTTCAACTGATTACAGCTACAAAATTTTGCAATTAATCAATTCAGCAATTAATATAATAGGGATTTAGGATGTGGAGAATCATTAATTTGCAGTGTTCTTTCCATTCACATTAAATATTTTCAGAATTATTCTCTAATATTAAGTGAAGATGAAGTGTTTGACATTGCTTGAACATCTCTGCCTTTCATTCTGCAGAGCCATCAAATTGAAGTGAATGCAACTGACTAAAATTAATAGTCAAATCCTCAGAAGGATGAGTCAGTTATTGCTATTCACAGGAAATAAAGCATTGATGGCAATTCAATGTAGCCATATCACAAGCCCTTATAAGAAGGTGGTGCATTTCTTCAAAATTATTGCATTACAAATTAAACAGATCAGAACCAATTTGTTTGATGTGTTTACCTTTGCAACTATTGTTATGAAGGTGGATTTGAGAAGTGTGAGCAGTGGCGAGCATTGTCGAGTGTTGCTGTATGGATTATTTCTTCACTGTAAGTACTAAGTATTATTTTGTTATGGCAGCATAATGCTTTTGACCTGGTAAAATGTCCCAGGGTGCAATTTGGGAGCATTATCAGACAAAGTTGCAGCAAGCCAAAGTCATTGAAATTGATGACCAATAGACTGGTCAAATAGGAGGAGAGAGAAAGGAAGTGCAGAAACCAATTGGTACATTGCACGACTCTGAGCAATGGAGATTGAATAAAAAAAAAGCAGTTAATTAGATTTTCATGATATATGAAGTCTGAATGTTGACCAGGGTACCAGGAAAATTTCTGTACACTTCAAAGAATACACTGGAATCTTTAATATTCACCTGAAAAAGCTTGTTGCATGGATTAACACCTCCAACTTTGCAGCTGCTCATCGGCTTTTTGTTGGGTTTCAGCTAGTTAGTGTGCTCAGGATTCCAGTGTGAACTTAAACTCAGTTTTCTGACTCAGGAGAAACTGCTCCCCATTGTGCCACAGCTGTTGTACGAGTTTAGGAACTTCAATTACATCATTAGGTTGGAAAGGAAAGAGGGGGATGAGATGTCTGATAATTTACGTGGATGGGGAAAGAATTGGAAATTAGTTTACAGCGTAGTCGTGAAGTAGAATGCATGTTTGTATTGAAGATTCTGGAAAGCTGCAAAGCCATCTTAAGTGACCTGATCTTCCTATACTTACTGTACCTAACCCATATTCCCTACATCATCCTGTTTCTTAATTTTTATCAAGAATTACCCCTCATTTGCCCCTCTGCTTGCTGGCCTACATTGACCTTTACTCCAACAATGTTCAATTTTAAAGTTCTTATTCTTGATTTCAAACCTTTCTGCATCCTAACCCTTACTTAATTTTGTAACTACGTCCAGCTGTATAACCCGCAGATATCTCCACTTCCCCAATTTGCTGCCTTGAATATCCCTAAATCATTGCTTCTTTATTGGCAACCATGCCTTCAGTGTCTATGATCTTAAGTTCAGGTGTTTCCTCTCTCAACTTCACCATCTCTCTTTTTAGAACAGCCCTTCAAACCATCTCTACTGATTGAGCTTTTTGTTTTGTGTTACAGTGTCATTTTGTTTGATAACTCTTCTATGGACAGATGCCTTTGGACATTTTGTAATATTAAAGGGGCTAAATAAATACAAAATACAGTGGCTCATTTGTTCATGGTGCTCCCAGATTATAAACGCCTGATTTATGGACAACCCCAATGTACAAACCAGCTCTCATAATATTGTTAAATTTAAAAGTCCGACATACTTACGAACAGCAGAACTGGTTTCCTCTCCCTCTCTCCACTTTTAGTAATTGTTCTTATTGATCTTGTGTGCTTTTGATGCCATTAATTTACATACCTTGGCGGTATGGTTACCATATCAAGTGATTTTTGTTTATTTTCGGACTTGCAGACAAAAGCAACTTATGGGTGTCTGTAAAAATGAACCCGTTTGTTACCTGAGGACGGCCTGTAGTCAGGTTCCAACTCCTTCTCAGTCCCAAACATGTAATGCAGAGAATAATGGGGACAACAAGTGAGAGCACTTGTAATTTCACTTTTTTTTAATTCTTCTTCAAAGAACTTTTTTTTCTTTTATAGCCTTCACAGCTTTAGCAGGAAACGGATCCATTTTAGATTCAGTTGTCAGGGTGCAAATGTTGCAATGTTTCACAATAATGGCAATATCATCAAGTTTAAATCATTTCCAAAAATTTTTACAGCCAAGTAGTTCAATAAATAACATTGCAGGCTTGAGGATTGATTGCCCTTAACACTGTTCTCTTTCATGCTGATTAATAAAGGGAGAGGCAGTTAAGGGGCACATAATCTTGATGCACTGAATTATTATTGGCACCTCAGTCTGATGTAGAGGATGCCACCATTTTCCAAACAAATACCCTGGTTGTTGAACGCATTAGATCAAACCCTTTTCTAGCCATCACCTCATCCCTGGCACATGTTGACTATAAATTCTTTCCTGGAATCCTCTTCTCAGGCAAATATGTGAAGTGTGACCTGAGAGATGGCTTCAAAATTTTGATAAGGTTCATTGCGGAGATGTTATTTCACTAGTGGTGGCGGGTGGTCCAAAACTACAAGCAATGAACATAAAATTATCACTAATAAATCTAATGTGATGTTAAGGAGAAATGCAAATTTCCCCAGAGTGGTGGGGATGTGAAGCTCACTACCTCATGGAGTGATTGAACAACAATCATGTACTTAAGGATAAGCTAGAAAAGCATATGAGGCTCAAAGAAATAGAAGGGTATTTTAATGGGGTTGGATAAAGTACTGCATGAGGAGGCTTAAACACCAGCACAAACCAGTTAGACCCAAATGGCTCTCTGTGATGTAAATTCTCTACAGTTCTATGATGGGAGTTTTTGTGAGGGAAGTACAAATTCATGAACACCTGCAATAACCCTTGTGGTGAGCGTATAGGGAACTGATATCACTCTGCCTGCTGTTGGAAAGTATATCCTTCCAAGTCTTAACCAGAAACATGAACATTGGATTTGGAGGAGCCCATTCACCCTGTAGATCCATGTTGCTGAACTCATTATCTCATGGTACTAGATTAACAATATGCATTGAACCTGCATTGTCTAAGAAATATTCTTCATGAAAATTGAAAATATAGTATAAAACATCTCAGTAATGTACCAGATGTTAATAATGGTGGTTCTCGGGGTCTCGGTTATTGGAATATTGTGGTCTACTTCAGTTTGTTCTAAATTGACCATTGCTTGATATCGCCCTATTCTGGATACTGTCACATCACATTCATATTCTTGACTATCAATGAGCAGATTTTGGGGTTAGTTAATTAGATTCCACTTGAAAATGCATTTTCAGGACCTCGCCATAAAATGAAAAGTGTTCAGGGTTATGTATGAAGAAACATTTTTCACAGATCAAGAGCAGGCTGGTTTATAATCGCATATTGCAGTCATAATGAAACAGCATTCAATTTATATTCATGGTGAAGTTCTTTTGACATTTTAAGGCAAATACTTGCAATGAGATGCTTTTGCTAACTTAAGGCAGCATGGTTAGGAGATAGTTTTTTTTTCTAGTACAAAAACAAAAGTTTGCAAAAATTGTTCATGTGCAATTGCATTCCAGTTTTGACCGACATTCAATAAAATTTCTTTGACTTGTGCGATGCTTCAACAGAGGACCAGAAGCCAAAGCTAAAGTCTTTAAGATGAGATGATCCCACAGTGTGATGGCCTTTAGCTCAGCAAACAAATCAGATTTCAGCACAGTGATGTTTTTCTCTACCATTTTGGTTCAAGGTAGAGGAATTCTTATATGATTAGTGCACATGTTGGTTTTGAACACCCAGTGCTGTTTTGTGTTTTAGGAGCATCAACACAAAGCTAGTTCTTCGGAGGGATGACTACCTGTGGTTCCCCGAATGTCGGCCGCCACATCAGCACCTGAGCATCATTTGCATTGGGTTTCTTCAACACATTGGGTGCAATTGGCTCATTCTTTGTGAGAATCAGAGGGCGTTCTTGATTAATAGGCTCCATCAGTACAGCACGCTCTCCCAGGTGTTTTGTCGGATCCACCGCAATGTGAAGCTTCATTCTCCATTTGATTGTTTGCAAGATGATAATCTCACCAGTCCCTTGATTGGAGGCCACCAGCCAGGTGGTGAAACTTTGGTCTCTCTTAATACTGGATAGTTGGGGTATATTGGACTTGCTGACAGGGATGGCCCAGGTGACACTGGGGTAGAAGTTGTCATTCATGCTGACTGTAAAGCGAACCTCCCTTCTGGTGGGCCCAACTATTGTGTGAGTTTCAGTGGTGTTACCGTACCAAGGATAATTCACTCCATCAGAGTCACTTATTGCACTAATTTTTCCATCTCTCAGATCTGGCAGCTCCCAACTGGACCTATGTTTTTGAGAGAAATAGTCTTAAAATTCAGCCACGTTCAAAATCTTTTCACAATGAACAGAAATCTATTCTTTCCCACATTATTACTAAAATAAATTAAGTTAAAAATGATTATTAATAATAATTAAACAGAATATATACAATCTCTCCTAGGTTCAAGATGCCTAACCCCCTCATCAACAACCCACCAACCCAATCAAATCAAACAAGGCCGCTGCTTAACAGGACATATTCTAATCATAAAATGCTTAACTGCAATGAAAATGAGGTTGTTTTGGCTGTTACATTGCTGATGAGTCAAAGAAGAGAATGGAAGCATTTCCTTGATGTGTTTAATGACCTGCAGCTTCATTGGTTTGATAATATTATGGTTGTGAAATGCACAAGTACACAAAGAACAGGAGCAAAGAACAAAAGGTTTCAAACGTGGATACCCATTCTTTAAAGAATCTTTTGTAGTTACCATACAATTATCATTTGTAATATCTTTAAAATTATCAGTTCATTTATCACAATATACAGATAGTCTTGCTGAATAGGTCTGTAGTCTAAAGCTTTTTCTCGAGTTTGCCAGTGTTCTTACCAGCTTCCAGAGGGAGGATTGCTCCAGAATGGAGGAAAGTGGTTGTCATATTCTAAAGTACCCATTAGTGCAGCTCCACAACTCACTTGATTTGCCTTGAGAAGACTGGCAACAATAACTGTACTTTCAAAGTATTTCATTGGATATAAAGCATTTTAGACAATCTGCACCAATGAATGTTTCTATAGAAATGCATCTGGACAGATAGTTGGATACAATAGAAGCACCAACAATATAAGTGGAGGAAACTCGCTGTCAAACAGCCTACATTCTTTGTGGCCATGTCTTTAGCTGTTTAAGTCCAAAGTTCTGGAATTTCCACTCTAACACAACACTTGTCTCTCCTCCTCTAAGATCCTTCCTGAAACAAACTATTCTAACCAAACATTTTTGTTCACTTTTCTAAAATCCTAAAATCTACAAAGTGCCAGAGGAATTTTACAAAGTTAGAGATGTTCTACATATTAAACGAGTTGCAACGCTTAGTTGAGGGTGAGAATGGGATCAAAGTTTGAGCTCTAAGTTACTGTGAGAGTACAGGAGGAACCAATGAGATTGAATGGTGAAAGTGATGTGCAAGCATCCTGCTAAGCTACAGTTGAGTAAGGTGGATGACAATATTTAAGGTGGCAAGAGAATGGTTAGGGAGAATGAAGAGCATCAGAAAATCCTGTGTCTTCCTCACATAAGACGTTGCCAGTGATCTTGACCAAAATAATCCCCAGTTAACAACAAGGCACTGCAGAAGGTGCAAAAGACATACAAGGTTGATGCCTAAAATGAGAAGCAGAACTTGAAAGGAAAGATTGAATAGGCTGGAACTAAGGAAAGTAAAAAGTGGGCTTGGAAAATTAGGAAAGATTTTGAGAAGGTAAATGTAGAAAAAATGTTTCCACATGTGGGGGAGACAAAGTAATTACTCATAAGTTTATAGGGAATTCTGAGGTTTCAAATATGATTAGATTGGAGAACTTGCTACTCAGCTTTGAATTGTGCCATCCCTACCCAATCTGACCTGTGTGTGACTCCAGACCCACCAATGTGTTGCCCCTTAGTGCCTCATCAGTTCAGTGGCAATTAGGAATGGGCAATAAATTCCATCAAAAATCATATCCTATAAACAAAACAATAAGTACAGATGTTAGCAGTCAACAGTATCGTGCATTTAAGGAGAAACTTGATGGATTCATCTGGGAGAAGGGAACATTAAGTTTGTGCTGGTAGGATATGAAGAAGCAGGGCAAGTGGAGGCTTGTGTGTAGTGTGAACACAATCATAAATTGGTTGGTCGGAATGGCATATATATGAATTGTAAAATTTATATAATTCTGTTTCAGTGTTGAGAATTGGTTGGTAACTGAATGAGAAAGAGTAGGGCAAGAACTCTGCATCAGAGGGTGTCACTGAGATTCTGCCTCAATCTGTAGCACATTTACTGTTGAGTCAGAAAATTGTGGCTTCAAATCTTAATCCAGAGACTTAACCACAAAATTCTAGGCTGATACACTATGCAGTACTGAAGAAAATGAATATGTGAAATGAAAAGTTAATTTGAGCCCTTTCTGCTCTCTCTGGTAATAGAAGGGACCTCATAGCATTATTTTGAAGAAGATCAGGAAGTTAACGCCAATGACTTGGCCAATTTCACCTCTCAATATGCATAACCATAAAAATGATCTTGTCATTTAGCTTATTGTTGTTTGGGGAAATGAGCTGGGCCAGGTAGAGCGAGTATCAGTGGGGGGACATTTAGAAAACAGTGATCATAATCTCATAAGGCTTAGAATACTTATGAAAAATGATACCAGAAGATTGAGAGTAAAATAGAGCAGAAAAAAAGAGCAAACAGATACCCAGTTTGTTAACACAAGTAGGAGCCAGGCTGAATACAGGAAGTTCAGATGTGGAAGGAAAAAGGGAAATAATAAAGTTGAAGACTGGCAGCAAACATAAAAGGAAACCCAAAAATATCTACTGGGCATGTGAACTGGGAAAGAGTTGGAAGAGGAGAGGTGGGGCTGATCAGGACTAAAAAGGAAATTTATTTATGGAGACTGAGGATTTGGCTGAGCCACTAATTGAGTACTTTCTATCAGAATTCACCAAGGAAAATGTTGTTGTGATAGTCTCAGAAAGGGACGGTGATGTTTCTGCCTGAGCTAAAGAGCAGGTGCTAGAAAAGCTATCTATGCTTAAAGTGGCTAAATCACCTGGATCCAGAGGGGAGGCATTCTAAGTCATTGAGGGAAGATATACAAAGGCCCTGGCCATAATCTTCCAAACATATATAGATTCAGAATTGTTGTTTGAGGACTAGAAAATTGCAAATGTAACAACCTCATGCAAAGAGGGTGAAGGGGTGAAGCCGGCAACTACAAACCTGTTAGTTTGATCTATGTGTTTGGTATAGTTCTAGAAACAATAATCAGGGACAGAATTAGCAGTCAGTTGGACAAATGTGGATTTGTTAAAGGCAAATTGTGCCTAATTAACTTGATAGAGTTTTTTGTTGAAGTAATAGAGGGGGTTGACAAGGGGGATACAGTTGACATGATATGTATGATCTTCCATAAAGCACTTGATAAGATGCACTCATCATCTAGATTGAAGGCCATTGAATAAAGGAGATATAGTAGCCTGGATAGAAAGTAGTCTAAATAATGGAAAACAGAGTAATAGTGATAGGTTGTTTAGACTGGATAGAAATGTAAAATGGAGTTCCTCACAGGCCAGTAATAGGACCACTGCTTTACTTAACATACATTAATGACTTGAACTTGGGCCTACAATTTCCAAATCTGCAGATGACACTTGGAGGTGCAGTGAACTGTGAGGAGTGTAATAATAGACTTCAATATATCAACAGATTGGTGGAGGTGACAGATGAATATTAATGGTGAGAAAATGTTACCTGGGAAGAATGAGAAGAAACAATATAAACAAGAGGGCATAAGTCTAAAAGGGATAGAAGAACAGACCTGTGAGTATATGTGCATAATTTGTTGGAAAATTTGCAAAGCAGTTTGAGAAAGTGGCATAAAAAACTATATAGGATCTGGGTCTTTTTAGGTAGAGAGGTAGGGTACAAGAGAAGGAAATCATGATGAATTTATATAAAACACTAGTTTGACCAAAATTAGACAGGGAAAAATTGCAAGGAGTTCTGATAAAAGTATTTAAAATTATAAAGGCTATAGTCAAAGTGGATAGAAAGAAACTCAAGTTTACAGTCAGATTAGCCAGAATCTTATAGAATGATGGAACAGGCACAAGGGGCCAAGTGGCCTACCCTTGCTCCAAACTCAAGGATTCATAAACAGTTCCCATTGGCAAGCAGTCAAGAACGGAGAGATGAAGAGTGAAAGTGCCTGGCAAAAAAAAGCAAAGTGAGGTAAAGAGAGTAGTAGTGGAGGGAGATTTGTGACATTCAAAATGGAATTTGGTAAGTATCTGAAAGGAAAGAATTTTCAGGGCAGAGGTTTGGACTAACTGACCAAATGGCTGCCACATTGTATGCCCCAGAGCTGAATGATCCTTGCAAAACACAATCTAGGCATCGGAAAGCATGTTTTTGGAGAATAAGTGCTGCTTGACAGTACATGATTAAAAACAGTCCGATTGAGTAGTAATTGATGAGATTGGATATGATATTTTTTGTGATTAGTACATCTCTGGGCAATTTTCCACATTGCTAGGTAGATGTCAGGATTGTAAGCATCAGGGCATGGGTTTTGTTTTTGGAGTTGCCTCTTTCCATTAGCTGTTTAATTGTCTGTCACCATTCACTACTTCATGTGGTGGGGCTGCAGACTTCCAACCCGTTGGTTATAGAATCATTAGCCCTCTCTCGATTGCATGTAATTCTGTGTTATAGCTATATAGGTTGACATCTTTTAATCTATGTCTGGTGCTGCTCCTGGCAGAGCCTCCTGCACTCATTGAACCAAGGTTGATCCCTTGGCTTAATAGTAATGATAGAGTTGAGAATCACATTTTGTGATGGTGTACATTTCTGCTGTTGCTGATGGTCCACTATGCTTCGCAATGCCCAGTTCTGAGGTGCTGGATCTGTACATAGTCTATTCCATTTAGCACAATTGTAGTGACATTCAATATGAAGGCAGGTGTCCTCGGTGTGAAGACTTTTGTTTTCCGAAGGCTTGTGAGGTGATTGTTTCTACCATTACTGTCATGGGCAGATGAATCTGTAACTGGTAGATCGTTAAGACTGAGAACGTTGGTTGACCCCTCAGATTGGTTCCCTCATTCGCTGCCACAGACACTGTTTGACAACTATGACCATCAGGCTTTAGACTACAAAACTGCACTTGGAGCTGAATGTTGAAGTCCCCCAGAATACATTACATATCTTTTCTACTTCCAGTGCTCCCTCCAAGTGTTGAGCAACATGGAGAAGTACTGATTCATCAGTTGAGAGAAGACAGTTGTGAAAGAGGAGGTTTCCTTATCCATATTTGACTTGATGTCATGAGACTTCATAGGGTGGGGTCAAGTTTTCAGATTCCCAGCGGTACTCCCTTCTGTCTGCTCCCACTGTTCCGCCATCTCTGGTGTGTCTGTCCATCTAGTGAGACAGGATATTCCAGGGATTATAATGGGGGTGTCTGGCAAGTTATCTGTGAGGTATCATTCTGTGAGCATGAATATGTCTGGCTGTTGTTTTATTAATTGGTGAGACAGCTCTCCCAATTTAGACACTGGTCCCAGATGTTAGGGGAGGACTTTGTAAGGAAACTGGGCTGGGAGTGAGTTTGCCATTTGTGCTTTTGAGTCTAAGTTGATGCCAGATGATCAGCACAGTTTTTTCTGTTTTAGTGTAGTAGTTATGATACAACTGAGTGGCTCGCTAGGCTACTTCAGAGGGCTGGTAAGAGTCAACCACATTTTGAGGTATATAGGTCAGACCAAGACAGAAGGGCAGATTTCCTCCCATCATGAGTGAACCAGATAGATTTTTTATGACATTCTGGTAGTTCTATACTTATCATTACTGAGACTTCTTTGATTTAAAAAAAAGTCCAGATTATGAACAGACTTTAAATTCCGCATTTGCATAATGTGATTTGATCCCATTTCTGAATTATTTCCAGGTCTGGCAACACCCCACTGTACACCTTTGTACCCACTTGTGCCACTATCAATTTTATAAAATTAACTTCATGATGCATGGCACATAAACTAAATTAAAGAGCCTGCACCTACCTTTCACAGTTTTAGGGCGTCTCAAACTGTTTGAAGCAAATTAAGTACTTCAAGAGTGCAGCCACATAAGAAACATGGCATCAAATTTGCACACAGCAAGTTCTCGCAAACAGCAATGAGATAAATGAGCAGAGAACATTAGTGATGATGGCTGAGGGAAACATATTTATCAGGTCTCTGCCATTTGGAACAAAGCCCCTGTGTCATACAAATAGAACTCACCTTTGAGTGTACTGAGATGTCTGTGAGGTTTTAAAAATTCACCTTTTTAATGCTAAGAAATATCATTAGTCACACTTAGTTCAGTAATATTATTTACTGAACATATTTGAGCACTTGAAAGGGATTAAGAATCATATATATTTTCAAGCAAGATCCACCTTGATTCTTTGTCACAGAAAGATACAAACCTCTGTAAGGGACTTGCAGTCTTCAAACATTGACCAGAGGATTTTAATTTGTTGCCCAACTAGTTGTTGAGGTTTTAATATTTTGGGGGTTGATTTGGAAGTTAAGTTTGTAGTTCCTCTGTCAAAATGTCACTACTAGTTTATCCTTTCCAATTTGAGCCCATTTTACCCCTGCAACACTGTGAATCCTTACTGAGAGTTCTGTTATCTTGTTCATTTTCCTGCCAAACACCTCCCCACACAAAGTCCAAATCCCTTACCTTTGTACCTGCATCCCCCACTACCTCTAATACACTTATTGAAAGTCAAGGAATAAATTATGTACTCTTAATTACTTTCAAAAACATTGTTTAGAAGACTTGATACTTTCTATTAGCAGTAAAAAAAATGCATGGAAAGAATTACCATTTACAATTTTCCTTGTTTTATAAGCACTAAGACATTATCAATAAACCACACAACACAGATGGATGCAATTCGGTCTGTTGTGCTTGTGCTGGCTGGTAGCACAAACTAATTCTTTGCATTGCCCCTCACCCTCTGCCTGTAACTGTCGTGTTTCCTGTCTTACAACACTGACCACATTTGGAAAGTATTTCATTGGTTTAAGCACTCTGGGACATACTGAATTGAAAATCAATATCTAAGAATGTTAAGTTCTTTCTCTGTGCCTTCATAATGCTAGGCTTCTTGATTTTAAAATGTGCCACTTTAAACAAAATCTGTGTTAAGTAAATATTATTGTAATATATTTATGTAACCCAATAAATACAGTATTGTAGTGCTCCTAATGATGCATATTTTAAGAAGATAATTTCTTTTTTTTCAATGAAGCTTTTATTTTAAAAATAAAACCATCTGTTATTGAAACTGAACTACTGAAACTCATGGGCTTGGCAAAACTACAAAGAGACAGACTTTTAATGTGTTTTCTTTCTGATGTGAGGAGACACCGCAGCTCTTTGCTGCCCTGTTAATTTTAGAGACCAGGTTTTTACTCATCATTTTGGCCCAGAAATAGAAAAGTAAACTCCTTTAAGCAGCAGCCCACAATGTTAGTCGGAGCCTTACTGAAACCTTTGTGCAGATTGATTATCTCATGCTGCTTTATATTAACAAATGATAGACTAAGAAAGACTTGCATTGCCGTAACATCTTTCATGACATAAAGACATCTCAAATCCAGCACCCTTTTTGCACACAGCAAGCTCCCACAAACAACAATGTGACGCTTTCATTCTTTGTTACTTGTTCATTTTTAGCTGCCCAGGTTCATTTCCCGTGTTGGCACTTTTGTGGCACAAATACTACCTGCCACTTATAAGCCCATTTCCAAATATTTCTTTGTTTTGCTGCACTCAGGTGTGGTCTGCTTCACTTATTGAGAAGTTGAGAATGGAATTCAACATTTTGCAGTCATCAACGAATATCCCCTCCCTATTTCCCCCTGCCCTTCTGATCTAATGATGGAAGGAAGGTCATTCATGAAGCAGCTGAAGATGGGTGAGCCTAGGACACTGCCCTGAAGATCTCCTGCTGGATGTCCTGGGCTGGAATGATTGACCTCCAATAACCATCTGCCTTTGTGCAAATATGGTTCCAGCCATTGGACCATTTTCTCCCAGGTGGTCATTGACTTCAGTTTTACCAGGGCTCTTCAATGCCACACTCAGTCAAATGTTACCTTGACATCTCACTTCACCTCTGGAATTCAGCTCTGTTCAAGCCATGGCCCTAAAGAAATGCAAATTGCTTGTTGGCGAACAGGTTATTGGTGAGTAGGTGCCATGTGATTGAATTGTTGTTGACATCTTCCATCACTTCAATGACTGAGAGTAGACTTGATGGATGCTAATTAGTTGGATTGGATTTGTCCTACTTTTTGTGAAGAGGATGAACCCGGGCAGCCTTCCACATGGTTGAGTAGCCTGTACGGGAACAACCTGGTTCTGGAGCATGTGTCTTTGGTACTGCAGCCAGAAAATTACTGGTCCCATGCCCTTCGCCATATCCAGTGCTTTATATCAAGTCAAGTGCATTGAATTGGCTAAAGACTGTCTTTCTTAATGGTGGGGATCTAAGGAGGAAGCTGAGGTGGATCACCTCCCCAACACTTCTCCCTTCTTTCTAACACCAAGATCTGGCTGAACATGATTGTGAATGCTTCCACCTTGTCTTTTGCACTCACTTGTTGGGTCCTGGCATTAGTAAGGATAAGATACGATAAGATTTCTTTGTTAGACACATGTACATCGAAACACACAGTGAAATGCAACTTTGCGTAGAATGTTCTGGGGGCAGCCCGCAAGTGTCGCCATGCTTCCGGCGCCAGCATAGCATGCCCACAACTTCCTAACCCGTACGTCTTTGGAATGTGGGAGGAAACTGGAGCACCTGGAGGAAACCCACGCAGACACGGGAAGAAGGGAAGGCTCTTGGAGCCACCACCTCCTTTTAGCTGTTTACTTGTCTACAACCATTCACAACTAAATGTGACAGAACTCCAGAGCTTTGATCTGGCCTAATCTGTACTTAGTCCATTCTATTTAACACAGTTGCCATGCCAAACAGCAAATAGAGGATTTCCTTGGTGTGAAGACAGGTCTTTGTCTTCATAAGGCCTGTGCAGTGGTCAACTCAAGAGATCTTTACAGGCCTGACCAACTGTTGTCCCAGTTGGACAAGAAGTGACCTGGTGCCAGATGTTTGAAACAGTTGTGAATAGGTGCTGGGTTACGTCCATGATGGCTGCATTCTTTGTTCAAGTGTCCAGAGTGGTGATTTCAACACACTGCTGTACAAACTCAGAGCCAAGCATGCTAACCCACTGAGCTATGACTTATGCATAAAGTTTTGGAGCAAGCCCAGACTGCTGAATTAAAGGCATCCTGAGTTAAACCTGCAGGTTAAAATGATAAAATGGCAATTGGCTAACAACAGATAGACACTGAGTTTTTGAATAATCAAGCATCAAATTACAGGGGTTTTGGAGATTTCAGGAATGGAAATTATGTCTTTCTTGAAATAAAAATAAAGTTTAAAATGTGTAAAATGTTCACAGAAGGTAAAGATATTCCTTATTATAAAAATTGCGTAATGATGAAGGCAGATGACAGAATAGCAAGCAAATACAATCAGCCAACCAGTTTCCTGCAGAAGTTCATAAGAACACAGGATGAAATTGTTAAAATCATTTGAGCCATTAAGCACAATTTCTGTGTACGACTAGTGCAGTCATGAACTCATTCTCCTTTCTTCCCATGACCAAGATCTGGTCCAAACCTGTATATGAATCAAATGAATACATTTTCCTTCTCCTTTAGCCCTTGGTTAAACCTAGCTTGCATTCAGTTATGTTCAGGTATGGATTCTACTTCAAGAGGATGATGACTAATTTGATTTCTCCCTTGGAGGTAATGGGGTTTCTCAGCGTACTGTCATTTATTGTATTAGCCATACAAAAGAACCAACAGTAACTGCATTTAAACCTGCACAAATGATTTGAGAGTTGCTGTGAAATGTGACGCTACTTAAGTTGATTGATCTGCTCCCTAAATCCTCTCTAAACAAAGAGCCCTCAAATAGAAAATAAATCCTGCAGGGAATTGGGAGAATCTTCTTTTTAACCCAGTGATGAGAATAGAGCTCAGCACAACACAAAGCAATTACATAGGAGATACTGTATTTAAGGGGAAGCTTAATAATGTAGGTGGGAGGGAATAGAGTAGAAGAAAATGTTGACAGGATGTGATAAAGTAAGATATGAGAAAACTTATATAGACCTTGGACTAGTTGGGCCCAATGGCCTGTTTCTTCAGCCTACCTGCTTTATAATCATTTTAGTCTGCGGGGAATAAGTCTTTTGCACATGCTAGTTGTAAGATGTGACATTTGAAAAGAGACAAAGGACATTATATCAAAGCCAATATTCTCAACTTGTGCCAATTTCGGAGCAAATGGGAACTATGAAATCAGCCTCTTAATCATCTGAAGTTGAGACTACTGGACTGTTTTATTATTAGGCCTTGAAAGAAGTTGATTTAAAGTCCTTAGATGTGACGTGCAATTCAACAAACAGTACTTCAATAACGAAGGATAATATATGCTGATATTATTAAGCAATGTGCCAGTGACATTACCTCACACTTGAAAGGTGATAATAATTATCTCTGTAACACTTGCAGAATCTGATTGAACCAGTGCCGGTGGAGATTCTGGTTAGAATCAGTGCTTGTTGATGAGCAATGCATGTTAATAAACGAGTGCAGTAATATGTGTGTTTGCACACCCCTGGTTAACTTCACAGAGCCCACACATAACCTGTTCCTGGTTTTCAAATCCTTCAAAGTGCAGAACCTCCCACTATAATTAACTCATATTTTAGGACTTCTCCCACCTTCCAGCCTCCCCATTCTAAATTCTGTGAGATAATGTCGCATGGTGAAAGGAGAATTAAATTTTAGTTATATGGAAAAATGAAAAACATTGAAGAATGGTAATAGCTGATAATAAAAGGCAAAAGGGAGAGGAAGAGACCAAATACTGTTGAACATCCTGTTATCCAATTCTCCTGTAAAGATTTGCAAGAAGCTGCTGGTAACTCCCCATGATTTTCATTACAGCCTTGGTCCAAACAGGTATATGTGCTGAATTATAGAGGCAAGAGTGACTGCCCCAACACCAAGACAGTATACCGCTGAATGTAGCAGCAAAGAACTTTGAGCAGGCTAAAGTTAGTTTGGCTATTTGAAATCAGCAACTCAGTTGGATCAGACATATTAATGCTATGGCAGGACAGGGGTTAAATCTTCTTCAATTAGTTACTTACTTCCTGACTTTCCAAAGCATTGCCTGCATGGTTGAAGCTGCATGTCACTCAAATAGCTCAGGTATACCCTGGGCACAGCTGGCATGATTGGTGGCCATCCATCATCTTAAAAAACCATTCCCTTCATCCCCACGCATTAGGTACTGCATCTCCCCAAGTGTTTATGGGGATTCTCAGATTGTGTCAGAATTTATGAAAAACCCTGGAGTCAGTATTTACAGACGTCACTGAGAGGGTGTTAGTATTTACAGATTCTCCCCAAAGACATGCCTGTATGTATGGGAATTGGGGGAGGGAGTTACTTGGGCGGTCAGAATGGATGCCTGAAAGCTTGCCAGTATTTCTAAGGGATTCCTGGGAATATATCAGCATTCCTAGAAGGACTCCTGCACAGGGAAACAAGAGCTGATGTAATGGATATTTTCTTGGCCTTGAATCAGTCATTGTAAATGTTTTGATGCAGAATTTATTATTACTGATGCAGTATTTTGTCAGGAGTAACCAAAGGGCAGTCAGTATTGAACTTAAGGTGCTACGCAGCAGATCACATTTGCTCTGGCTATTTTCAGTGCTTTAGCATCACTCCAATTTCAATTGGGCTTCCAAAAAGTAGCTTGAACTTTGAGAGGCTTAGCTATCTCACATTAGCTGCGTAGATGTTATATTATATCTTGGAATCATTGCCAAAGACCAAATTGAATCTGAGCTTCTTCTACCACTATTTAACTGATTATAGACAACCTACAGCAGCAGTAAAGATGGAATGTAGAGACTGAATGGAAGACCTTTAAAATTGGTCAGCTCAGCACTTGTTTGAAGCCTTTTAAGACTTGCGGATATTCTACACCTGGATCACTGTCAGTGAGATTAAGGAGTCGACCTATCTTGCTCAGTGGGCAGTATTCTCACCTCAAAGTCAGAAGGGTGTGTGTTTTCCCCCTCTGGAGATTTGAGTATAGTACTGAGGCTGATGTATACTTTTTAGGAATGGACATTTAAACCATTGCCCCATCTGCCCTCAAGGCACTATTTCCATCTTCCCCGGTGGCCTAGCTAAATTTATTCTTCCACCAATACAGGTTTATCTGGTCATTAATCACACTGCTGTTTGCTGAAGCTTGCTTCGTGCAATTTGGCTGCTTTGCTTCCTACATTTCAACAGTAACAGTAACTACAAATACATTGACTATGAGCTTTCTTGGTTTAAAGTCTCATCCACATGATGACACCTCTGACATTGCAGCACTCCCTCAGTATAGGCTCTAGTTTCCACAGTCACATGAAAGTTGTTGAGTCATTTCACATGCTAAAACTTCCTATTTGTATGGTGTGTTCCTTTTTGAGTACTAAAGTCCATTGTCCAAACTGCCCAACGTAACCTGTTGGGTTGCATGGGATCTATTGCAGATTAATTCTTATCAAATAGGAAATGAGGAACATTCTGTGATTCCCAGCTTTTAGACTTATGGAAATCTTCACCTGGAATCATGCAGCATGAGAGGTTATTCAGTCCACCATGCAGCACTGGTTCCAGAATAATTATTTAATCTTGTAAGTGCTGTTCCTACTTCTCTAATCTTGTAACATTGCCCTGCATTTTTTTTCCTTTTCAGGCATTTATGCCTATTGAAACTTGTTGACTGTACTTCCACCAGCTTCTCAGGCAGTGTATCCCCGATCAGAGCAACTCACTGAGCAAAACAAAAATCTTGTAAGTAAATATATTCTTCTCCCAAATTATGGGATAGTGAGAGGGTTACACCCAGTCCTTGATTACATGGGATTATTTACAGTGCCCACATTAACTTGTAGCAGTATGTTTAACAAAATGTGTTATGGCCAGTATTACTGAAAACAGATTATCCGCCCACCATCTCATTGCTGTTTGTTGGATCTTGCTCTGCGCAGATTGGTTTTCATGTTTACTATATTACAACAGCGATTCCAATTCCAAAACATACCTCTTTGGCTGCACAGTACTTTAGAGTGTTCCAATATCATGAAAGGCACCACAGAAGTGTAAGTCTTTCTTTCCTTTAGCCAGAATAGTGCTGGTACAGACTAATGTTTTTTTCATTGTCCATTCTTTTCCACCTTCACTTTAGCAACTTTGCTTAAATTGTTGAGTGGAAAAATGGTCACTAAGGTTAACATCAAGGTGGTGGCCATTGTTTGCTATCTTGCAAACTATTTGCAGCAGTACTGGTAACTAGGTTTACGCTTCTAGTTTGTGATCAGTCTCAACATTGTAACAATGAGCATTTGTACAGTGCCATTAGTCAAGAGAAATCTCCCAAGATGATTCACAAGGGTGTAAATTAAACAAAATCTGACATCAGATCACATAAGCAACTATTAGGACAGGAAACCCAAAGCTTGGCCAAAGAGGGAGCATTTTAAGGAGCATCCTAAAGGGGGAGAGGTTGAGAAATGGAAATATTTAGGAAGGGAAATCCAGATCTTATGGCATAAGTACTTGAAGGCACAGTTGCAATTCAGATAAGAAAACCTTTCCAACATGTTCACTCTAAGACCTTTTAGCTGTAGACTCCAATTGGTGCATGAATAACCCCCAGAATCGGTTTCCTTTGCACAATCCGCTGATATCAAGTGTGCACACTAACCAGACCCAGGGGAATTTTCATAAAATACTAGAGACTCAAACCCACTATGTCAAAGGTGGACCAGTGGAAATTAGGGATGCGTTGGAGACCCACACTGGGGGGAAGGCAAAGCTCTTGAGGTGTTATAGGACTGGAGAGGGTAGTAGAGGAAGGAGTGGGTAAGGTGAAGCAGTGATTTGAGCACAGGGTCCAGAATGTTATAACGGAGTGCCCAGTAAGTTTAGCATTTGGAGGTTGAGAAAGCTTTTTTTTCTATCTTCCCTTCGTGGTGGTTGTGATGTAACATTACAAAACACCAGTACAAACCTTTCCCATTTGTAAGTTCACCACACCTTTCTCTCTGCACAGTATTATACTTTAAAGCAGTAATTTTGGTTCTGATGATTCCATACTTTAGCTGGAGAGCAAGACCTGAATGTTTTAACAGGTGTCTGAGTCCTGCGTGTATTGCCCTTTTTTAATCATCTACACATTTCTTGTGATCTGAGTTAAAATAAATAAAACATATTTGAAGGTAATGTTACAAGGTAAGGGTGTCTCCTCTCAAGCTGCCCAATCCCTGATCCCCACCATGGGCAGATTGGCTTTTGTAAAAGGCAGTAGAATATTTTGGAACCTTCATAGAAAGGTGGTGCAGGGGGTCTTCAATAACATAGCACAACAATCATTCAAGAAGCCAAAACAAACTACTGATGCTGAGGCTCTGAAATAAAAATGCTGGAAATACTCAGCAGGTCAGGCAGCATCTGCAGAAAAGGAAACAGAGTTAATGTTTCAATTGATGATCTTTTATCTGTTGCTGAATCATTCATGGGTCCACCCCAGCCTGCATCCTGCTTTGCTCTCAGTTCCCGTACAGCTCTTAGTTGCCCAGTGACATGGAACTTCATGAAGTCAAGAAGATTTTATTAGTAAAGACCCAAGAACAATAAATAGGGGCATGAGGAGATAGATCATGAGATCCCTTGCACCTGCTCTGCCATTCAATAAAGAACAGCCCTGGTTTGACTGTTAGCCTCAATCAGCTTTCCTCCCTGATCACCATTTAAGTATCAAATGGTATCTGGCAAAGATGTGGTAGATGGAGTTGGTTTACTTCAACCCTAATCTAAATAAATAACAGAATGCTCCCAAGAGTGGCTTGTTGCTATGGTTTTTGAGTGCTGATCACCCTCTAGTTGCATTATAATTTATCAGGAGATGTTTTTCTGATCAGAGATGATGGCGTAGTGATATGCTGAGCCAAGTTTAGGACTGTCCTATAGTCATAGAGAGTTACAGTCCTCATGAATTATCTCTCTATTATGAATTCCCCTTTAGACCTATGCAATTTCTGCTGAATTCACTAGGTTCACACAAGTTTCAAGGACTGTTTTATCTCGTCCAGTTTAACCTCTTGCTTTAGTACTTCTGAATCATGTGCATTTCAATAGTCTTGCTCTCTTGGGAAATCATTTTGCAAAATATACGCTAGAAATGTAATGTTATTTTTCTTCTGAGAAGGTTAATAGCCCTTTGGTTTATATTCAGTATTCAGGTGCAAACACAAAACTTGATTGGAAAGGAGGTTGGCATTTTCCTGCCAGCTTGCTATTAAGATAGACATGTGCTTAATTTAAAATATATTTCACCTTTCCTGACAAACAAGGAGGCAGGAGCTCTTAGTCATGCTATTGTAATCTTGCAGGTCACGGAGGACCCAATGAAATAGACATTAGCCAGTAACTTGCAGTAGGCAAGCTTAATAGATCCAGTGGGGAATTCATGAGAAACTTCATACCCAGAGAGTGGTTAGAATGTGGAATTTACTACCACATCGAGTGGCTGAGTCGAATACCAAATGTGTACATTTAAGCAGAAGCTAGGTTAACACAGTGGAAACAGATTCAGTGGGAACTTCCGGAAGGGCATAGGATAAACACTTGAAGGCATTTGCCAGACCTTGGACAAAGAAAATGGACAAAGATAGAGCTAACTTGATAGTTCTACCAAGGAGCTGACATGAACGGGATGGGAGTTGTAACCTCCTGTTCTGTCGTCTTCATTCTGGTTCTATGAGGGAGAAAGAAATAGGCATGCTGATGGCATGAAATGAAGAGTGGGTATGAGGAAGCTCCCAAGGAACATAAACACAGTATGAACCTGCAGGACCAAATGACCCAATTCTGTGTGGTGTAAATTTGATGCAAGCTTATATCTAACATTAAAATATAAAAATTAAAACTTTAAAAATAACATCATAAGAAGTAGGAACAGGACGAAACCATTCCATCCCTTGAGCCTGCTCTGCCATTCAATGAGATCATGGCTGATGAAACATTCTTAATCCCCGTTACTCTTGATTTTCTTATGGATTAGAAATCTCCTTCTTCCTCATCTGTCTAAAATGGGTGCCTCTTGTTCTGAGACCATGCCCTCTGAAGGCCATTCAGCTGATCTGACATCATTCTAGTACTCAAATGGACTAACTTGTTTGGTAACTCCTTCATCTTCCACCTCCAAAGCTGACAAAAATTTGTTTTGAAGACTGATATTGACAGTTTTGTTGATGTCTAATCAAATGATAGAACCAGCCTGAAGGGCTAAATAGCAGTTTTTGTTTTTGCTTCATCATTGGATTGATCCAAGATGTAAATGTGGTTTGCGTATATGAGAATATGATGTTCTTGAAGAGATTGCTTTTGAATACCATGTACATTGTACTGACATAATCCATGGTGAAAATGTTTTTACTGACATTGTTAAGTGCTTACAGAACAGAGCCAGATTCATACATGTTCCTCTCCCATGAAACTCACTATTACTAAATGAATTTGCTACATGTGGATGTTGTTTTTCAACATGGAGAAGTGTGAGGTGGTACACTTTGGAAGGACAAACTCCAAGACAGAGTACAAGGTTAATAGCAGGATTCTGGGTAGTGTAGAGGAGCAGAGGGATCTGGGGGTCCATATCCACAGACCACTGAAAGTTGCCTCACAGGTGGATAGGGTAGTTAAGAAAGCTTATGGGATGTTAGCTTTCATAATTTGTGGGATCGAGTTTAAGAGCCACAAGGTAATGATGCAGCTCTACAAAACTCTGGTTAGACCATACTTAGAGTACGATGTCCAGTTCTGGTCTCCTCATTATAGGAAGGATGTGGAAGCATTCGAAAGGGTGCAGAGGAGATTTACCAGGATGCTGCCTGGTTTGGAGAGTATGCATTATGAGGAGAGGCTAAGGGAGCTAGGGCTTTACTCTTTGGAGAGAAGGAGGATGAGGGGAGACATGATAGAGGTATACAAAATATTAAGGGGAATAGATAGAGTAGACAACCAGCGCCTCTTTCCCAGGGCACCAATGCTAAATACAAGAGGGCATGGCTTTAAAGTAATGGGTGGGAAGTTCAAGGGAGATATCAGAGGGAGGTTTTTTACCCAGAGAGTGGTAGGCGCATGGAATGCGCTGCCTGGGGTAGTGGTGGAGGCAGGTATGTTGGTCAAGTTCAAGAGATTGTTAGATAAGCATATGGAGGAACTTAAAATAGGGGGATATGTGGGAGGAAGGGGTTAGTCTTAGGCGTGGTTTAAAGGTCGGCACAACATGGGCCGAAGGGCCTGTATTGTGCTGTATTGTTCTATGGTTGGCAAATCCACTATTTATTGCCTCCAGGAAGGTGGTGGTGAGCCACCATCTTGAACCACAGTAGTCCTCCTGCTGACTGTTTTCCCAGTGTTGGGTTCATCCCACACCAGGCCTCATTCCCTGACTGAGGCCATTTTGTCCACCAGCTTGAAACACACCCAAATTGACTTTGATCTTGTTACTTGGGGATGATTTTAAATTTTATGCGTGTATCAGCTGTGGTTCAGTGGATGGGACCCCTGCCTCTCGATTCCCACGTGTGAGCAGAAGGTCTGGTCAGTCAGGCATGTACCTGTGGGAAGTTGGTGCAGGTCAGTGTTGGGACTGCTGATTAAACCAGAGTCTACCACTGAAAGCCCCAAATCCATTAATATGCCAGGCTTCCCTCCAAATGTCCCCTGTCATGTTGGTTGGGATACATTTCTTCAATGTTACTTCTTTGAGGCGATGTTGATGTGGGTGATCGTTAGGGTTCTGTGTAGCTGCTCTGATTTGGATCAGTTTGGCTGAACAGGAGGGATTTGTGTCCTCACGCCACAAAGGGATCACATTGGATTATATTTTTAGTGTGCCACAATCCTGCTGCATCTGTACAGATCCCCCTACCACAGTATCATGAAGTGTCAGCCAGGAAGAGCTGTGTCAGAGCTATCTGATCAGGCGGATGTGACTGAAACCTCACTTCTGCTGCTTCAGAATGATTCCACTGAGTTGAGTTTCTACCCAAGTACACATATCAAGTTGCATTCTACAGCCAGCCCCGTGTATGACAGGAGTAAGGGAATGTGCACGGTAGTCATGATCAGTAGAGTAGAATAGAAATCAGTCACACTACTTATGCAAGCAGTATACTGTGACTTTCTGTCAGAATATTCTACAGTGACTATTTTACCTCTATATTTATATCACATGACATTTGGACTACTGTTCCTCTGCCTATAAAAATGACATGACTTGTATAAGATCTGTGTTGTGCTTGTATGTATCACATTGGTTATACAGGGATTCTACTGTCCCTGCCTGTATCACTCCATACAGGACTATATTGTGCCTGTTTATTGGTTATTCAGGGATTGAACTGTGCTTGTGTATATGACCCCACATTCTCCTGGTCCTCTGGGAACTGTTACCTTCCATCACTACCCACCCCCTGCTGCTGCCACCCTTCCTCAAAGAGCCAACCCCTGACTCCACTTTCCTTACAAACTGCTGCCCCATTCCTTCCCACTCCAGTTTCTTGAATATGCAGTCATCTCCCATCTTTTCTGGAACTCCTTGTTTGAATGCTTGCAGTTAGCTTTCTTCCTCAGTCACAGTCACAAACAAAGGTAATCCACTCCTTATCGTCCTGTTTGAAGTCCTTGGCGTGGTGATCCCACTATCCACCACCAATGCCTCACCACTGTAGTCCTACTGAAGGGCACCTCATTCTTTTGGTGCTAGACTTTCCATCAGCAAGGGCTCCTGTTTCTCCTCCACATGCTGCCCTTGGCAACATCACTGGAAAACACAGCATTGGTTTCCACATTTGTAGTGACAACACTTGGCTCTGTTCTTATTACCACCTTTTCTAATTCCCCCACCATGTCCAATTTGTAGGTCACTTCTGATGAGCCAAACTTTCCTCTCACTATATAATGGGAAGATTAAAGCCATCATCTTCAGTCTCCACAATACCATTCCCTAGCCCCTGACTCCATCCACCTCCACAACAAATGCCTGAAGCTGAACCATACCCTTTAAAACATTGGTGCCACATTTGGCCCTGAAGTGGGCTACTGAGCAAGCGTCCATGCCATCATTAAAGCTACCTATTGCCTGACTCTGAGTGGCCCCGGCTCACCTGTTGCTGGAACTCTTCTCCATACACTTGTTACCTCCAGTCTTGAGTGTTGGAACATATTCCCGTCTGGGCCTCCCAAGCTCCACACTCAGGGCTCATTCAGAACCCCACTGGCCGATCTTCACCTGTGCACAGTCCCTTTCTTGTGGTTGCTGAGATACACAGGCTGCGATAAGCAATGCTTGGACTTTAAAACTCATGCTTATTTTCAAATCCTACCATGGCTTCCTTCCTCCCCCCTCTCTCCTGTGCACCTGAAGCCAACCAGACATCTGCGCGCCTCCAATTCGGCTCTTTGAGCATCTCCAATGATGGACCGAGTCACCATTGCCCCCGCCCACAACTAGGCCCCACACTCTAAATCTTTCCCTCTCCCTTCTTCTTTTGAAAAGTCTCCCAAGAGTCTACCTCTGTAAGCGTTTTGATCATCGACCCTCACATCCTTACTTGGCTTCGCTCAAGTGTTGACGATGATCTTCCTGTGAAGGCCCTCATTCAAGGTGCTCTTTTAATACAACTAGTTCTCGGTGTGGTGTATATGCAGGGTCTGTTCTGTGCCTGCGAACAGACGCTAATTGCACAATGATTGTATTCGGACTGAAATTCCGATCGGTTAGTTATTCTAGATTCGTATTGTAACTGTATATAGCACCCTGATTATACGGGTAACAGAAGGCTCTTTGTAATGCAGTTAAAACATAGTTTAAGATGAAATCTGACGTTTGGTACTGGAAGGTGTAATTTCATTAGTCGGTATATCACTCCACAACGATCACTGCGAGAATAGAGTGTGAGTGCTACTTTAGCCTGAGCTGTTTCATTAATTATATCTGCACGTAGCTGTGAATCACTTAGAGAAGCGGGAACACTGGCCAGTGGGTGGAAAGCCTCACTGACTGAGAGCAGCCATGAATGAGACATACTCTGGCCATCTATTCTTCACCCTCTCACCCAACTCCCGGAGCGATCGAATAGCGTGCACTGAAAGCGGAACAGGGCCACGCTCGTTGGCTCAACAGCCCGCACGCTGCGTGAAGCCGCCAGAGGTGTGGAAGCTCCGACCCCGGCTTCGGTCGGGGCATTTCGCCTCGCTTCAATGTCACCGTTCAGTGCTCAGTCGGCGGCAGAGTGTGGCGGCCGCTGGCTTTCCGAAGCACTCGGTCCAGCCTCCCGTGCGGGTTCCTGACACTGAGCGCCCTGTCATTCCCACCCTTCCCCCCCCCCCCCCCCCCCCCCATACACACCGCATGCTCACACTGTCCCGCACAGTCTAGCGGAATCTCACACACACACACACACACCTTTGTAGACACATTACGTACGCACACTTAGCCCCGGACAGACTCGGCCAGAGACGGTAATGCTCACATCACACACATGCACGTTATCACACACAATGTCAGACCCTGGTCTCCATCTGTCAGTGCCCGCTCTAGGTTAAGCTCCCTCGCTAGCTGCACACACGCACACACACAGGAACATACTCACATGCCTAGATCCCCGTAGGTGTTGTAAAACTCCATGTAGTTGCAAGCTTGAATCCAACCGACCACCCAGGTGTCCGCCTTGAGAATCGGGGGCACGCAGACCCGCGCCGAGGCTCGGAAGTAGGGGGTCCGGTAGCGCAGCACGATGTCCGACGACTCGTCGATGCTGGTGGGGTTGCTGTCGATGCTGGCCGAGATTTCATGCAGGGAGATGGAATCCCGGCACACCCTCGGCTTGCAGGCGAGGCTGTTGATACAACCCATGGCACTTTGTAGGAAGACAAGGAGAGCGAGAGACGGGAGCCCCCAAGTCTCCAGGAGAACCATCGAAATCAGCACCGAGGGAAGAACTCGATCAGCAACCAACTCACTGAGCTTCCTCCCACAGCAGACATTCATTCAACCTTCTACTGCAGGCGAGGGAGAAATCTGCTCCTGACAGGCCCTAAAGCTTTTGTGTTTTAAAACACACTGTAAGTAAATAATACCGCTTTTTTGTATAAAGAAAATGTTTAACCTTTTTTTTCTTTGAGGGGAGGTTTCAGTAGAAAGGAGATTTGGGTGGAGAGCTGGTGGATCCTCGTCTCTCTCTCTCCCGCTGAATCCCAGAGCGAGGAGCGAACTAATTCTCGTTCAGGTGAGAAGGAGCCAAAGCCCGGTTCCAAGTGCACAGTGGCTGGGTTGCAGCCTCTTCGGCTCCGGCTCGCCTGCTCCGGGCCATGTCCCAGCGAGGAGGTGAGGGGAGGAGGAGAAGCTAGGACTCCCTCTCTCTCTCTCTCTCCTGTCCTTCTGGTCCTGTCAGCTCGAGTCAGCGGTGGAATAGAAGGTGGACGCCGAAACTCCTGTGTGTGTGTTTGTGCGCGCCTTGGGGCTGTCGGTAACAGTAGAGAGGATGTTGCTGACTTCCTATCTCTCTCACTCTGTACCACCCCTCTGCGGCTGCTGACTGTAGTCATCGGCCGGCCGGCCAGCAGCTCCACACTGTCGCTAGCGCTCACAATACTTCACATTATTTGGCCATTACAACACCGCGTTGCCGTTGGGTCACTGCATTTGATAAATTAAATAAAGTCCCTGAGCTCCATCGCGTCAGTTTCCAATCCCCCTGTCTGTGTCAGTAAAATAACAAATATTATAACCGATTGTTCTTCCTGTTCCCTCCCTCCACACCCACCCCCAGACCTGTTCCTCTGTGACATGGAATGAATGACCTCCTGGGTTGAAGGTGATTTGAAATAGAATCTCCGTATCTCACCGAATTACTGGACCGACCCTTTTATCTTCATTCAGGGCGATTTCCGGGATTTACGATCTTCAAGCATTGTGGGAGTTGTAGTTTTATTGTCCCACCCCTCCCTCGTTGATTCCACCTCCGCTGTTTTACCCCGCTCAGTGTTCATGGTGTCTAAATTTATGTCCGGTTCGCTCTTCAGCACTGAGAAGTTTTTTTTAATATGCTACTTCTTTATCTTTCAGTCAGTGGGTTTCAAGGGTATATGTCCTCAGTGTAGGTGCACGCTTCAAGTATTTGGCAGGACCCTTGTAAATATCAACGGACTTTCCCGGGGACCTCCAGTAAGTTTAAAATATAGTCTCCCTGAACTCTTCCCCATTCCCTCAAAACATTAACACTCTCCGAGACTCCCCGTAAGTATCAACACACCCTGCAAGGACAACTGTAAGTATCAACACACTCTTTTAGGACATTTGTAAATATGAACACACTCTCCATAGCCCATACTATCTGCCCCACACACCCTCCCCACCCCCCCACTACCCTCACCCTTGGTAAATGTCACCACATACCTCTGGGCAAGTCTTGTAACTATCAGTACACTCTTCAGGAATCCCTTGTAAACACTTTCCCCAGAGAACCTCCTGTAAATATCAACACAACTCTCCAGGACTTGTAAAAATACATACAATTTCCGGGGAGTTCATCTGGAAAATCCGAGACCACTTCCCCTTCATAAATGTCAACATATTCTCCTAGGAAACCCTCAATATGTAAGTAATGATGCACTCCTGAAAAGAACCGCTTCCCCCATCTCCAGTAAATATCAACACCTCCTGTAAAAATGGACGTACACAGTAAATATTGAAACTTCCCCAATAGTCATCACCTGTGTTCCCTCTATCCCCAGTTGTATCCCATGTAAATAATGTAACACTCTGTAAATCACCACTCACAACTGTGAATCCCTATAAATACCACACTTTTCCAGGAAATCCCAATCTTTTTTTAAACAGTACAGAACTCCATTTAAGTACTGACACACTTCCAGCCGAGCCCTTATAAATATCAACGCATGGCCAATTTGATAACCTTTGGGTCCTGAAATATTGACACACTCCTAGGGACCCCAATTATCTTCTGCTTCCCAAACACATCCATCTTCCATGGACCTTGCAATTACTGACATGCTCCTGCGGACTCCAAGTGCTGATGTTCCTCAATGCATACCCCTGCAAATATTGACATAATCCCTGAGACTCTACACCCACATCAAAGGAATTTTTATAGCATCTTTAAGAATAATAAAACATTCCAAGGTACTTCACAGTGTACAGGATTGTGAGAAACAAAATTTGATACAGCTGTAAAAATGCAATTGACCAAAAGCTTGATCAAAGGAGTGTTTTAAGGAACATCTTAAAGGAGTAAAGTGCTTAAGGTTTTGGCCATAGCTATTAATTGTGGAGCAGCTAAAATTAGGGATGAAACAAGAGCCAGAATTAATGGAGAACTCAGGGTTGGAGGAGCTTACAGAGATAGGGATAGACAAGGCCTTTAAATAATACCAGATGGGTGAAAGGGAATTAGTGCAAATTAGGAAATGGACAGCAGAATATAGGATGACTTCTTGATTACAAGTAGACCAACCAGGTGTGTGTTGGAATAATCAGAGAACTAAGGTGTCAATAAAAGAAAACTGTGGTAGATGGAATTCAATGTGGGCAAGGACAAGGTCCTTTGGATTTGGGAAAGAGAAATCAGAACATTTTCTCAATGGTGAGAGACAAGGCACTGTTGAGAAGTGAAGGGATTTATGTTCAATATGTAAAACTTATTTAAAGCTAAAATACAGGGACAAAAGACAAAGGGGAGTTGAAATACAGAAATGAAGGAGTGACTCATTAGTTCTGTTGAGCAACTGGCCAGAATCCCTCCAGAGATTCAGGTTCAGTCTTGGTATATTGGTCTTGGCAGATTCGTGAGAATGATAACCGGGCTTAAATTAATACATTATATAAATATGGCATTTATTTACTTGTTCAGAAGGCTGAGGTATATCTAATCAAAATATTTTAAACCAAAAAATTTTGAAACACCAATCTCTTTTATTTGATCAGTTAACACACATTCAATCTGTTTTCTTTTAGTTTGATGGTTCTAAACAGGTTTTCTAAATAGTTTTTTATGTACGTTGCATTAGAGTTGGAATTCTTTCACAGGATATGCTCCCATTGATGCTGCCATTCAGTTTCAGAGAAAATAAGTGTCCACCAGAATCTATTCAGGTCATTGGTCCAATTGGCCTGGTTTGAGAGTCTGTGGCTAAAAGCCTATTGGTTCCAAAGGGACCAATAGGCATTCAGCTATGGGCTCTCAAACCCAAAGACCCCTATTTTTCTGAATTAAAACATCAGCACAAATTAGTTGCATATTCTTTCACTGTATTAAACAATTTATTTCAACAGGTCCCTTCATTGTCCAAACACCTAGGTGTAGTAAGTTAACACTATTGCTTTGATACAGAATCTGAGACTGTTAGGCAAGAAATAAAAACAGCATCTTTTGAAGCTTTCACGATGTCAAGCTTTCATAGTGGATAATAGCCAAGAACCTTTAAAGTACGTTTGTCACCGCTCATGTTGGAAATGTGACAGCCAATTTGTGTGCAGCTGGTCCTGCAAAATGCAAAGCAATAATACCCTGATTATGATAGCATTGTTGGTTGATGGATGAATCTCAACCACAGTACAGGAATTAAGGGTTGCAAATCAGATGGATTTGAGATATGGATCAGCACTAATCAAATTTAATGATGGAACAGATTTGAAGTGATTAATAGTTTCCTACTCTTTCTATGGTCTTATGAAGGTATGAAAAAAATAAGCAGAGAAATAAATAGTTAATGATACTTGCAAAATATATTTCAAAAGAAACCATCTATCTTATGAACAAAGTTATTGTTTAAAGGACCACAGGGGCAATGTTGTTGCTCAGTTCATCTGTCCTGCTTGTCACTGGGAATCTACAGTATCCTCCAGGGATCCCATCAATTTGCCCCGAGCTGCTGCCTTTGATTAACACCAATATACTGCTGACTTTCTTCACAACACTAGTAGCAGGCTGCTCTTGTCTCTCCTAAGTAAGGTTTCCAATCTTCTCGATTGCTTCAAGCTCACCAGGAATTAAACAAAAAAAAACAAGAGAAGGCTGTAATTCCCAAGTCAAAAATTGCTGCAGCAATAATACTGTATAATTGAGTGTTTACATTTTTTCCTTAGAACTTTATTGTTGCTTACAAAAATTGTGAGTCTTGGGAATAAAGGCTGCATGATAAACACTGAAATATCATTCAGTCCAGCAATGAGTCTCTGACTTTCTGATTGGTTTTGGAAGGTGGAATAGCATTGGAATGGATATATTGGGGAAGCAGTGGCAAGGTGTGGTGTGGATTATATCCTACGAGACATGGCATCCTGCACCCAAGCTACATTTAACAAACGTGAACAAACTTGAATAGCCCAATAAACTAAAGAACTGTTTACTGATGTTATACAAAGTTATTCTTGTTATAGGAAAGTCTACATTTGCAATGCTGAATGAGAAAGAAATTGCATTTATGTGGTGCTTTTCATGACATCAAGTTGTCCCAAAGCTTTGACACTGAAGGAAGTACTTTTGAAGCCCTGTCACTGTTGAAATGAAAGAGACAGCTATTATGTGCACAGCAAGATTCCACAATATGCATTTTGATTTTGAGTCGGTAATCTGTTCTACTGCAGTTGAATGAAGGATAAGTATTGATCAGGACACTAGGGACAACTACCCTTCTGTGTGTGTCTAGATATCTACCTTTTTCCTTCTCATATTCAGCAACTTGGCCTCTTGCCCCACTGTGTAGAGAATTCCACAATTCACCACCTTCTGAGTGAAGAAATGTCTTCTCATCTTGGTAGTAAATATTTTATCCTCTGTAGTCAGGCTGTGACCCCTTGTTCTAGGCCCTCCAGCTGGGGGAACCATCTCCCTGTATCCAGTCTATCAGGCCCTATCACAATTTTGTATGTGTCAATGAGATCTCCTCTCATTTCTCTAAAGTCTAGTGAATATAGGCCTACTTAACACAATCTCTCCTTGTATGACAGTCCCATTATTGCTGGATCGGTCTGCTGAATCTTCGTTGCACTTCCTGAATGGCAGGTATATCGTTTCTCAGGTTTGGAGATCAAAACTGCACACATTACTTCAGGTGGGTTCTCACCAAGGCCCTACACAGCTGTAGTAGAGTATCCTTGCACTGGTACTCAAAACCTCGAACAAATGTCAACCTACCATTTGCCTTCTTCATCTCTTGTTGAACCTGCATGTTTACTTTGATGATTGACTCACAAGGCCATCAACATTTCCCAGTTTATCACCGTTTAAACAATTCTCTGCCTTTGTGTTAACTCTAACTTCACTTTTAACCATGTAATACTATATCTGCCATGTATTTAACCACACATTCAACTTCCTAAATTGCCTTGAAGCCACTTTGCATCCTCCTCTGAACTCAATCCCATCTAGCTTCGTGTCATTGGCAAACTCTGAAATGTTACATTTGGTTCTCTAATCCAAATCATTGATATATATTGTGAGTAGCTGGGGCCCAAACAGCACCTGCTAGCTTACAGAATAACCTTTTATTCCTACTCTCTGTTTTATGTCTGTCAACGAATTTCAATCCATACTTATATATTACCTTCAATCCCTTGTGCTTTCAGTTTGCGTACGTGTGGGACTTTGTTCAAAGGCCTTCTGAAAATCCAAATACACTATGTCTGCTGCTTCACCCTTATCAATTTTACCAGTTACATCCTCAAAAAAAAACTCCAGTAGTTTTGTGAAACATAATTTTCCTTCCATAAATCCATGTTGATTTTGCCTAATCCTGTTGATTTTTCCTTAGGCTTTCGTTTTCACTTCCTTAATAATAGACTCTTACCATTTTCCCACCTGACAGGATCTATCCCAGGATGCTATGGAAAGCAAGGGAAGAGATTTTTAGGGCACTAACAGAAATCTTTGCACCTTTATTACCCATGGCTGAGGTACCAGAAGACTGGAGGATAGCCAGTGTCATTCCCTTATTCAAAAAGGGCAGTAGGGTTAAGCCAGGGAACTACAGGCTAATGAACCTGACATTGATAGGAGGGAAATTATTGGAAAAATTTCTACTTGGAAACAGATGGACTGATTAGGTGGAGTCAACATGATCTCACAAATCTGATTGAATTTTTTGAGAAGGTAACTAAGAAAATTGATGAATGCAGTATGGTAGATGTGGTTTACATGAACTTTACCAAGGCTTTTGACAAAGTCCTACATGGTAGGCTGTTCCAGAAAGTTAATGCACATGGGATCCAGGGTGTGTGGGCAAACTGGATGCAAAGTTGGCTTGGTGATAGGAGGCAGAGGATAGGGTCAAGTGGTGTTTTTCTGATTGGAAGTCTATAACCAGTGGGTACCGCAGGGATCGGTGCTGGGACCATCGTTATATATAAATGACTTGGATAAAAATATAGGTGGACTGATTAGTAAGTTTGCTGATGACACAAAAGTTGATGGTATAATAAATAGCAAAGGAGGTTGTGGAAAGATACAGAGTTGGAAAGTTAAGTGGAGTGAGTGGTGGCAGATAGAATTTAATCCAGATAAGTGTGAGGTATTGCATTTTGAGATGTCAAATACTAACAAGACAAATGCATAAATGACAGAGACTTTATGTAAAGGGACCTTAAGTTTATGGCTCTCTGAAAATGGGAACAGAGGCAGATAGGGTAGTGAAGAAGGCATGCAGCATGCTTGCCTTAATAGGCTGCAAGTAGAACAGTTGGGAAATCATGTTGCATCTGTACTAAACACTGGTCAGGCTGCACTTGTGTGCAATTCTGGTCGTCACACTACAGGAAGGATTTGGTAGAAATAGGGAGAATGCAGAAGAGATTCACCAGGATGTTGCCTGGAATGGAGGAGTCTAAAAATAGAGGATGCAGGTTTAAGGTGAGAGGGGAAATTTAAAGGCGATCTGAGGGGCAAGGTTTTCACACAGAGGGTGATGTTTATCCGGAACAAGCTGCTAGAGGAAGTAGTAGAGGCAGATACAATTACAGTGTTAAAAAGGCATTTGAACATGCTGTTGGATAAGAAAGGAGTGGAGGGATAGGGGCTTAATGCAGGAAAATGGGATTAGTGTAGATAGGCATTGCAGTCGGCATGGACAGGGTGGGCTGAGAGGGTCCACTCCTGTACTTTCAACTTCACGACTCTAGAACTACTAATGTCACTGGCCTCTTGGTTTCCCAGCATCTCTAAGTTATCTGGAAGCTTTAATGTCCGACCTGAGCAGACAGATGGCACCCCCAACAGGAATGTCAGCCTTTATTTTGCATTTAAATGTCTGGCATGGCGTAGTCTTCTGATTCTGAGATGAAAGGGGCTACACATTGAGTCATGGCATTGAAGTACGGGCACTTTCACAAAGAGGAAAATTTTATTTCCATTTTCTTGGTCACAGATTTGGGGGGGGGGGGTGGTGGGGGGTGTCCCAGGTGACAAGAAATGGTTGTTGCATGTTCCTGACTTGCATTGACCCACCTTTGGTAGCTGTGGCTTCAGCTGGACCCTAAGCCCTCTTAACCCTCTGTGCTTCTCTGTAGCTGTCCCTCCTTACAGCCAGTTCTAAAATCCACCTATTTCAGCAAGCTTTTAATCACCTGCCCTAATGTGCCCACTTATGGCTGGGTGTCACAATTTGTTCACTCCTGTGAGGAAACCTGGGTCATTTCATTGCATTATAGAAACTACTCTTGCTGTCATGTTCCTTCATAACCTACCTATCTCTGTTACCCAGAACAACCCCACAACTATCTGAGATCTCAACCCCCTCCAGTTCTGGCCCCAAGGACAGGCCCAATTTTACCTACCTCATCAGTTCATTCAACATCACTCAGATGCTATCTAAATGCACAATTTTGTTATATAAATACAAATTATTTTAATTTGGCTTGAGCTGGTTTTGCATGATCTCATTGATGAAACTGATGCCTTCCTTAACTCAACATAACCTAGTTTCCCATGTTATCTACAGATTTGTTGCGAGGATAAGGTGACAGTAGAACCCAGGAAGTCAACTATTTTGACATCATTCTCACAAACAATGAAGCAAGCACTGGAATAAAAGCAACTGCAGACTTACCAAACTCATTCAACAGAAGAGGGAGGTGTTCACCCAACTGAAAATCAAATCCCAGGAGGAGAAAGAGTCTTCTAGATTTACTTGTATTCCCAGCTTTCCTCCTAATTATATTTGAACCAAATGAAAGATTCTTAAATTAATCTGAGTTCCCTGTGAGAAGAGATATATATAACATACTCCTGGGTTTTGGAGCCACCTCTAATCAGAACAATGAAAAGGACACACAGCATGAGGAGATGTATTCACTCTGGCTTGCTATTCTTATCTTTGGAGAAATAAAAACATAATAAAGTGGTGACAATAAAATATTCCTTTATTAATAAAATTGAATGCATGATGCCACCACCTACATATAATTAAAGCAGAGAAAGGCTTTGAGGAGATTTGACAAGAGGTGTTTCAAAATTGGAGGGGTTTGAGAGGGAGGAGTGTCAGTAAGCTGATGTTACAGATTTAAGGTGAGTGATGGGGTGTGTGGGTGGTGGTGGGGGTGAGATGTGAAGATTTCATTTTATTCAACCAGTTATTCTGATATGGAATTTGCTGCCTGAAAGGCTGGTAGAAGCAGATTCAATTATAACTTTCAAAAGTAATTGTATAAGTCGTTGAAAGGCAGAAAACTGCAGATTCCAGAGAACATGCAACAGAACTGAAGGCCATTCATCCCACTGTCACTATGTCAACTCCTTGAAAGTGTTAATCTCAATTCCTCCCCCTTCCCCCAGCCTGCTGTTTTCCCTTTGCCACAGAAATTCATCATAAATAGGGAAAGGAGAAGGTGGAATCGGGTACTAGAAGCAGTTAGAACACCAAACAGCCTTTCTTCTGTACAAATGCAGGGTTGGGGGGAGGTGTGAGAGGAAGTTGGTGGTCTGGTGGGGGTGGGCAAAATAAAATCAATTTATTTGGTTCTTTTTCTTCATATCCATAATTAACAAAGCACCTTAGGATTGGAATAAGAGCAGAGCTGCTATTAATACTAATAACTAGAGTTCAATCTGTTTGGACCAATTGCATAAATTGTTTTTAACCTGCAGTGTTACTCTATTTATAGAGGAGAACATGGGGAAGTGCAGTCTCTGGATTTTGTATCGTGCAATAGCTGTATATTGTAAATGTGATTTCTTCTTTTATGTTGGAGAGAACTGCACATCAATGGAACTGAGGGTTTATAGTCTTATTGTTACACAGTTTTAAACAAGTTTAAAATGCAGCTGAAAATAAAAGAATACTTTGTGAATGTCACAAGAGAAAAGATAATTGCAGAGGTATGGATAAAGAGTGGGCAGATGTGGCACTAATTGGATAACTCTTTTCATGGGGAGGCACAGGATGATGGATCAAATGGTTCTGTGGCTGCAGATTACAGCTGTGGCTAGTGGGTACCCTATAAAAGGAAATCACAGGTTCAACTTCCATCCATGAGAGGGCATTCAGGAAGTTTGGTTATCATCCTATATGAAAGTCAGCACCTCGATTTCAGGATTCCCTAAGGGTTGGTACTGGAATCCTAGGTTTGATCATGTCTACAACCTCCATGGCTACCACCGTTTAGGTAGGTGCATTGTAAGCAGTTGTGGTTTTGAGTTGTTTCCTTTGCTTTTACTCCAATTAAAAACAAACAGAATCTGAACTTAAGTTGGAAAGACCCTTAGGGCATGAATCATTTACAGATACGTTGGGAAAACAACTTTGTAATTGCCTGATTTTAGACACCAGTCTTCTCTGATTTCTAATGTTAAATAGTCAGGAATGCAGCAAGCCGTGACACATTCTAACATTTCCCAGTATAGTTATGTGGTAATCCTGGATGAAAGAATTGTCAGTTTTGATCCATTAGACTGGAAGCATAGTGAGCAGTCCCTGAATAAGAATCTCTTTCTAATATATCTAAGTATATAAACTACAAAAGTGGTTTATCTCAATACAGTACTCCATACAAGAACCCCAATGATGTATACTTTAACATGGAACCAGTTGAGATGGTCTGCTCCCAGGACTGTGCAGTTTCCAAAACAAATTCTGGGAATTTTCTAGGGGGGTGTTCCTGCACTGCAGGGTTCCCTTGATAGAGGTCCAGCATAACCCTATCACTGAGATTCATGACTTGTGGTCAGGAGTGTTGTGGGTTTGAACGCCAGCTTGCAGCGACATTCATCATTCATGTTCTTCAATCATATATCCCTGTGCCTTATGTTTAAAAATATAATTGCATCCAAATCCTTCCGTGGCCTAAACCCTCTTAATCTACGTAATCTCCTCTCAGCCCATAACCCCCTCCTCTGAACATCTAATTCCTCCAAACATGACAATGTACATCCCTCTCTCTCTTAGCTACAACATTCAGATTCAGGAAATGTTTTTCTAACCCTTCTACCCTACTCTTTCTTTAAGACTACCTTCGACCAAAGGGATAATTTTTTGGTAATGTAACCTCTGTTGACAGAATAACAAAAATTTGGTGTATGTGAACAAGCTTCTGTCAGTTTTCCAACTCACCTGGAATCACTGGGATCCACTGATGTATTGCTAACAAGAAACACACACATCTTGCTTTAGGCTTAAGAGTGGAACCATAGTATAGAAAGGAACTTGGCAGGGTGCCGAGCTAAGAGTGAATATACATACTTGATTCAACTGGGGATTGATTTTTCTACTCTGTGGCAATGTGAAGAGCTGGAATGAGATCAGTCACTGTTCACTTACGACAATTCACATACCATGAATGGGTAAGCACCGCGACTAAGGAAATTAGATGGAAGCCAGGTCCTCTTGAAAGAGCTTTTGGCTTATGCTCAGACAACATTCCATCCCTGCCTTGAATAGAGATGTCGCTTCAGGGAGGCCATCTCCTTGATTCTGTCCATATGAACAATATATATACACACACACGCACACTTTAGCCCCTCTCACAACCTTATGATGTACCAATGCAACTTAAGACCAAAATATACATGTGAATTGCAATTATTGATGTAAAATAAGAACTCCAGCAGCCAATTTGTGCACAGCAAGATCCACAAAATGCAATATGATAATGATCAGATTATGATTAAATCACTTTTTTTTTGCTTGTTGTTTAAGAGACTGGGGATATTTATCCCGCTCCTGCTCCCTTCAACATAGCATGAAATATTTTACATGCACCTGAGAAAACAGACACAGCTTGACGTTTTATCAGAAGAACAGCATTTGAGACAGCACTGTACCGGGTAAATTTGTCTGAATTATGTGCTCAAGATTAGGGTTTGGGGGCCTGTAGATAGATCTCTACGACTTTTTGAATTTCAGCCCATTTTGTATTCCACTGATGGCCAGATGTCTACCTAAGTACCCTGACGCTGTGGGGTTAGATTTCTGATTTGCCGCCAGCTGGCAATGTGGATCATCTGCCAGAAGAAATGGAATAGAAATATGACTGTTTCCATTACAGTCTAATCCAAAATCCTTATACTCATCGATGAATAGTAAATCAATTTTCTACCGTATGATGTCAATGCAGCAGATAAGATGATAAATCAATCACAACCCAGCTTTGGGTAAATTCTTGCATACTTTATCGGATATAAAGGGTCAACCATTTAGAAATGAGCTGAGGAAAAATTTCTTCTCTCAGACAGTTGTGGATCTCTGGAAGTCCATACCCCAGAAAGCTGAGTATGCTCCCTCTCAGAGTATACTCAAGGCTGAGAATGATGAATTTTTGGACACCGAGAACCAGGTAATATAGGGATAAGATTGGAATATGGAGGTTAAGTATAAGATCAGCCACGACCTTATTGAACAGCAAAGCAAGTTTGAGGGATAACATGGCTTACTCCTGATTCTATTTTTTGTATTCTTAATATTTAACATCTGCCAAAAACTTCATCATTCAGTTGAGAATATCTCAGGATTTATTATTGTCTTGCTTATTTCTGGAAAAGACATCAAAAATTACAGTAGGATCCAGTCACATATCTGCCCTACCATTTGGGATATTATTTACAAAGCAACATGATCTATTGGACATTCTTAAACAATAAACACCAATGTAAAACTGAGGCATGAGTTTCACACTGGGCATTACAGTATTGCATTTTAACCTGATTCAGTGGTGACCACCCAGGTTCTTAAATCTACAGGCAGAAGTTCCTCCTCTGTTCTTACTGGCTGGCAATATTCTATCCATTTCAGCTCATGGATAGGCTGGAGGAGCACACAGTTCAAGTTCCATATTATGCATTGCAATATGTGATGGCATTTCCCACAGTTAAATCAGAAGGTAAAAGCAAATCTGGTGTTCTTTTTGTGTGTGCACAGAAATTGAGACATCCATTTTATGAGGAATAAGAGCAGACCCTTGAGCCTCTTGAGTTTGTTCCACCATCCAATTAGATCTGTACCTTAACTCTGTTTATCCACCTTGGTTCTATATCTCTAAATACCCAAACCTGTCAAAAATTTATCTCAGTTTGAAATGTTCACTCGTCCTCCAGCATCTGCAGCTTTATGTGGGGAGAGTGATCCCAACCGTCTCACAAGAGGGTTCCTGATTGAGGGCAGAAAGTTTTTGTAAGGAGTTCATTGTTGCCCTGTTGGCCGCATTCTCAGGAAATCCCAAACTAAAGCGCTTCTGAGATGCTGTCAGTGAATGTGGCAATTCATTTGTACACATCCAGGTCCCACCAATGACAAATGAGATGAATGACATTTAATTGGGTTTTTGATGGTATTGTTGAGGGAGGAATGTTGATCCAGAACTTTGAGAAAATTTGTTGCTCTTTCTGTGAATGATCCCAAAGGATCTTCTACTTCCAGCTGAACACAAAACATCCAGACAAAGCCTTGAGTTAATGTCTTGTTGCACTGTGACAGATTCTGAAACAATTTAACAAACTTGCTAATTTGTGAGTATGTGTTGAAAAAGTTTTGTAAGAACTCAAATGATTAAAAATGCTCCTCGGAGATGGAAAATTTCTTTGCCTTTCTGGACATATGATGACAGTTTAACCAAGTGATTGATGCTTAACATCCTCGGGGAGGGTGGTACCTTGCTGCATCCCAGAACTGTAAGAGTAGGTCAAAAAGGGGGGCCTCGGGATTTTCCAGAGCACTGTAACATCAACTTTTGGAATGCAGTAACTGCTGTAATGTAGAAAATGCAGTGGCTTTATGAGTGTTCTCCTGGGTTGCTTGCTGTGGTGGTGTGATGTTTAGTTCCTGAACAGTCCAGAAAATATTGGAGGCTGGCAACTCTAAACACCATGTGATGACCTTGCACTATACTTTGTTTAAATTTATGTCTGTCTCACTTAACTACCCAGGTTAAATTGAACTATAAATAATCATCTAGGATTTTTCCAAGAATAGTCTTTCTAAATCTTTAGTAAAGGGTGTGTTTAAATTCTATTGTTGGCACTCCTGTGGGACGTAGGAACTACACAACCCATAATGCATTGCCAGCACTGCAAATGAAGGAGCAATTATAAGCTGAAGAACCAACCCTCCCTGTTACAGGCTTGGATCTTCTAAAGGTCGATTGAATTGCTGATTGGCTGGGCCTAATGTCAATCAGTTGCAGCATGTGCAGCTGTCAGGCTAGGATGAGCTGCACAGTAAATAGGTTTTGAATTCTTCCCGTCTAAATTTAACCAGTGCGGGAGTCTGCAAACAGCAGGGCTAGCAAATCTCAATTGCCCACATCAAAGATTTTTTTCTATTTTTATTTAAAAGTGGATGAAAACAAGATAGTCTGCAATGCCAGCTCAGCATAATAGATCAAGGGCCAAGGACAGAAACAATGTTTTAAACAGACCTGAGTTTATGTCTCTCAATCAACCCATGAGGAGCATTCATGAGGGGAGAAGTTCAGCGAGGAAGTACAGCGGACAGGCAGGGCAGCCGCAGCAGGCTCCAGGCGACAGCAAGGAGTCCGCCCAGCTACCAGAGGAGGACTGCATGCAGCTCAACCCTTCCTTCAAAGGAATTGCTATTAACTCTTTGTTGGCTATTGATATCTGCTTATCCAAAAGGATGGGGGTCTGTGCCAGAAGCTCCTCGACCTGGAGCAGCGCCAGGCCTATAGTCAAGCTGATTGGAATCACAGGTCATGGCATCCCCTGGATTGGTGGCACAGTCTTCTGCCTGACCAAAAGTAACACCCCAGCAGGCCAGGAGGTCCTTCTAAATCTTCTAATGGGTGAGTTGTTCTTTTTAGTAACAGAGTGAATTTCTCAACCACTTACGGGATTTATTTTGGTTTGAATTACAACAGATGGCACTGAAAATCAACTAAGCACTTTTGCCATGAGAAGGGCAAAGTGCAAAGGGAATTGGGTCAGTGATCACTCTGTAAGATAATGACAGGTTCTGGGCTTGGAGTCTATGTTGGAAGTTTTGTTCATGGTGTTTGCTTCTGCTTCTCTGTAATAATGGTGTGTGTAAACTCCAGCCCACAGGCCCTCCCTAAACCCCGCCCCCACTCCCGAGTCCTTCCTAACATCTGGAGATTTTATTCAGCAGGATTCCCAACCTTGCAGGACTGCCTTGGATTCACCCAGAATTGTAGACTAATCCCCTGGCTACCAATGTGAGCAGAATACAGGGAGGAAAATCATGGGGAATTTAGATAACATGTTAGAGAGGGGAAGGAATGTTTGCCTTGGTTGAACATTGAGATGCCATGTGATGAAGGCCCAGGAATACATCTAACCAAAGCTAGCAACTCTGGTATGCTTTCTGTGACTATAATTATTTGATATTATACCTTCAATATTATGGGTTTGGGAGTCTGGAAAGACCTTTTCTCAGTGTGGTTGCCTAAATCCCTAAATCAGAGCATTGAGATCTGTCAGTAACAACAAAGTGAATTATGTGCAATTGGGCACTTTATTCTCTCCCTGATACCTTGTAGTAGATCCCTATTGGTTCATGAAGCTGGAACATTTCTACTACAGTCCAATCTGTAGGTTGGTCAAGACGTAACAACACCGACACGTGCATTTATAAAGCATTGTTAATGTACCAAGGTGCATCAGAGGAAGGCTTGACACTGAGCAACAGAATGGAATATTAGGGCAAGTGCCCAAAAAATTGGTCAAGGACTCAGGTTTTAAAGAGTGCCTTAAAGAAGGATGGAGAGGCAGCGACATGGAGAGACTCCAGGAGGGAATTCCAGAGCTACCAGAGTTAGGAATGAAGATAATTAACCTTGACACCAGGGAGAAATCCACTGCTCTTCAAAACATTGGCTCTGTGAACTTACAGTCATCCAAAAAGACAGTTAAGAAATCAATTTAACATCACAGCATGAGAAGAGCCTTCTGACTGGGCTGTCCTCCCTCAGGACAACACAGAGCATTGGCTTGGAGTCCTTGAGCCCCTGGAGGGAGACTTAAACCCAGTTTGGATCCACAGATGAAAGTAGCCCATGTGACTGTCTGGTAGTGTTTTTCTGTGCAGCTACAGTTGATGACAAGGATGAAAAAGATTTGCAATGAAGAGAATGATGCTGAGGTAAGTTGAAGGCTCAGTGTTGGAGCAGTTGCCTATATCTGAATACCTGACACAGAGAGATATTTTGGACTACTGATCCTGGGAGCTGTAACTCCCAATGGGTGGCACAATGGCACAGTGTCGCTGTCTCACATACTGACCTCCAATGCTGTCTGTGTGGAGTTTGTATGTTCTCCGTGTGACCTCAAGGTACTCCAGTTTCCAAAGGCATGTAAATTGGATGATTAATTGGCCATCATAAATTGCTGCTGGTGTGTGGATGAGTAGTAGGATCTGGGGGGAGGTGATAGGAATGGTGGGATTAGTGTGGAATTGATGTAAATGGGTGCAGGTTTGGAGGCTAAATGGCCACTATAACTTAACCCTGGTGCAGATGGAAAGGGAATTAAGGTGGAGTTGATGGGCATTGTGACATTAAAAATGTTACAGAGAAATAAGTGGGGGAATGAGACTAATGGGATATCCCAATAGTTGCATAGACTTGAAGGGCCAAACAGTCTCTTAAATTGTAAGAAATATGAGAACTGACATTGATGTGGGGCAGGTACTGACAGCAACACCTGGAGCACTAACTGACAGTGACACCTGTACTAGTAACCGACAGCAGGAGCTGTTACCGACAACAGAACAAGACCAGTCACTGACAATGAGAACAACTGACATAGTGGACAGAAATCGATACCGGGATTGGAAACTGACAGTGGGAACAGTAACTATGACTGGGAGCAGTAACTTGTAGATTGATGCAGCATGGAACCAGGCCCTTCTGCCCACCGAATCCACACCGACCATCAACCACCCATTTACACTCATCCTGCGTGGGCACCAACACAGGAACAGTAACCAATACCAGGAACGGTAACTGACACTGATAGCAGTAACTGACTGTAGGGGCAGTCACTGATACTGGAAGCAGTAACCAATACTGGTATAAGTTACTGATGTCAGGAATAGTAACTAATACCAACACTAGGAGAAGTAACAGGCACTAACAGCGGGACCAATAACCAGCAATAACTAATACTGGTAGCAGCAACCAACTATGGGAGGAGGAAATAATGGAAGAGCATAAATGATACTGGGAGCAGGCTCCAACACCAGGAGCAGTAACCAGCATCAGGTATAGTAACTGACATCAACTGCAGGTACAGTAACTCTCACCTGGAGCATTAGCTGACTCTGGGAGCAGTAACTGATTGAACTGATACCAATTCAGCAGCAGTAATCGATAGAAGTAGTCACAAATACTGGGAGCAGGAACTGACATTGATACCTGGAACAATAACTGATGACAGTAGCAATAGGTAACTATAGGATTAGTACCTGGCACTAGGATCAGGAACTGGTACCCAGAGCAGTAACTGACACCAATACTGGGAACAATACATGACACTGGTAGCAGCAACTAAATATAGTAGTAGTAAATACCACTGACAGCAGGAGCAGTAATTGATACTGGGAGTAGAAACTGACATTGAGAGCAGCAACTGAGACCCAAACCTGCCACTGGCACCGGAAGCAGGGAACAACACCAGGAGAGTTAAAGAAGAGATAACTTGAGGCATCAATTCGTTGTGGTCTGGATTGCTCCATCCAAAGTTTGAGCAAGTAGATTCAGTAATTACTCACAAAAAGGAGAATGAATAAATACTTGAGAGTGATACATTTAACAACACTCCTGTGAAAGGGGAAAAGCTCTTTCAGAGCACTGACTCCGGCATGTTTGAATGATCCATCTTTCCACTGTAAGATTATATGAATGGATTTTTCATTTTGCTCATTTCTGCTTTTGTGAAGCATTTACTACTTAGAAACCTAATGACCTATGTTTAATCTGCACTCCTGATGCTGTTTATTGATTGCCCTATTGACAACCTGTTTCCATCTCTCACTAATCTAGAGCTGGTTAGGTTAAAGGCATTCCCCCCACTGAGGGCAACTGGTCCAAATCTTGACTGGCCAAATTTAACTGGTCACATTTTCTTTCAGTTGAGCTCCCACAACATTACATGACAAATGGGAATAATATTGAAAACCTAACATTGTTACCAGCTGGACTGCCTTGTAAACAAGTTGATGCAACCTGATATGAACCAGAGTGCAAGTGTCTTTTAATAGACCTGCTGTCACTGCATTTGGTGGAAAAGAGAAATGAAATCTTTGTGACCAAGCAGTAGATTTCAGCTTAAAGCTAAAGTTAACCAGACTAATATACCATGTTAATCTAGTGTTCCTGTTTGATAAGAGAAAGGTCTTTATTTGCAATGTTCATTTTATAATCGCGAGATGTCCCCGAGCATTGACACAGGAAACAGTTGATTGCAAAAATGTGTTTTCTAATTGTAGTCACTGAGTCATATCTATAGATGAATTTTTAGTTTGTAAAATCGGACATAAATACATATCATAATATGAGACTTTTAAATGCTACTTGAGTATTAAAAATATACAGAAAACTTCTAATCCTTGACATGGCTTCCAGATCCTCAGAAAGAGAAGTTTAAGGGGTGAACTGATCAAGGTATTTAAGATTCCTTTTAACTATTTAACTACTTTAATTATTCTACTTTTTAACTATTTCTTCTGGTGGGAGAGCCCAGAATATGGGGGATGGAATTGTCACCCGTAGCTTAGTTAATCACTCCCTTGCCACTGACTCAGAAAGTCACACACTAGCACAGATGTGAGAACCAGGTGTGTGGTAGGTGCTGTAGCACCCAAAGGTATGAAGTGTTTGCTGGTTTAGAGTTATGTTAAATGATTTTTAGCACTCCCACTATAAAAATGGCCCCTGCACCACAGGATCCATGCACAAATGTCCAGACTGATTCTCCAGGGAAGCACCAAAGGAATACTCCCCTGTTGGAGTTGGTTTCTTTCATTTAACTAAGGTCTCATCTGCTTTCTTTGATGGAAGCAAATGATTGCATGGCACTAATTTAAAGAAGAGCCGAGAGGTGATACCTTGGTCAATATTTATCTCTCCATCAACCATTTCTAAGACCGGTCATTTGGAGTTTATGAGCTGTATGTGGGTTTTGCTCTGTAGAAATTACATGTTACATTACTTATAGTCTTACAGAACAGTTCCATTGGCTGTCGAGTATTTTGCAGAACTGTGAAAGCAGCTCTAGAAATGTTCCCTTGCAATTAAGACTAGGCTGTTTTGAGAAGATGTCAGGAGGTACAACTTCACACAAAGGATAAAAGAAATGTGGAGAAAGGACCAACAAAAAGTTGTTGAGGCTCAGGGTCAACTGAAAGTGTTGGAATTGAGATTGATGGATTTTTGTTGTTGTTGTTGTTATTGGGTATGGGATGTGGTAAGAATGTGAGGATTATGGAACCAAGACAGGGAATGAGGTGGAGATCAAACATGATCTTTGAACAATGCAAAAGTTTCCTAGGTGAACAGGCAATTTCTGTTGTCCTTTTAACACAGGCTTGGGAATAGCTTGTAAATTATATTCCTGTAAAGATCTTGAACCTTCCTTTGCTGAAGGATTTCATTTTCCCTGCTGAGCTCCCAACTTCAGTGCAAGCAATTTCAATTGTTCTAATCTGGGAAACCTGTTTGACGATCATTAAACGATCTCTGCATACTGAAACCTGGTTTAGCCTGAAACCTTATTTAAACCTTGTGTATATTCAGCAGGTATTTATCAAGGAGTAGTGAGAACAGAGCCCAGAGTTACTTTTAATAGTATAGATGGAAGTAATTGGGAATAGCTAGACCAGTTTTCAGGCATATCTTTTCAGATTCTGCTTTTGGTGTCATGGGGCACAAAGGAACAATTGCTGCAGTGGGTGGGTGAACACATAGAATTATATAGGAGCTACAGCCAGAAACAGGCCATTTGTCCCAGTGTCCATCATGGTTTTGCACACCACACAGATCAAGGTTCCTTAGCTTAGGCACCCAGAACTAACAGAAGGATAGCCAGTGTTTTTCTACTGATTGACCAGTCAGGCTGCTTCACCAACAGGACCTGGAGATGAAGACCAATGTTTGTATCTGGGATTCTAGCCAAGTGGCTTCATATAAATCTTATATTGCTAGCTTTGGTTGACAGGGAAACCTGAATGGTTCATCACACTACCTGTCTTGCAGTTGCCATGACTGGTCTCCTAACATTAAGGGATGTTAGTGAATTAGTTGGGGTTTTACTACAATCTGCCTTACCTGCATGGCAATTTTTACTAATACCAATGATGCAAGATGAACAAATCACTCTGGATTATTAGATTGGCTCCCTGGATTACTGGATTGACAATGGAAGCCAATATAAAACTGGTGACAGTTGGTATTACACCAGTAAACCAGCCCAAAGTTTCTGTAGTAGTTATATTTCGTTAAAGGCATTAGCTAGGGTTGTAAAATCTAATTGGGTGTAATTCTGAAGGCTTCATTTCATCATACGACCTCTTTCCTCCAACTGATTTCCCCACCCCCCCCCCCCCCAGGCTTATAGCCAGTAATTACCCATCCTTGTGACGTAGGCTTCCCACACCACTGATTTTCCTTAGCCAGCTCTAACATCTTCAGAATGAATAGACTAAATGTTTGAAAGAAATAGTTTATTGGCCCAAGAATTTTACCATGGTGTTGCTCTGAAAATTAATCTTGAGTTTCTGGAGACTGGGACCATCCTGGAGCACTGGCAAACTATGGGTTAATGCAACCAAATTATAGATAGGACCTATGTAGGTAGAGAGGTAACGCAAAGATACATAGGTTTTCAATGGTTTTGTGCAATTTATGTTTAAGGCTGGGCCATTGAACCTGTGTTTATTCTCCTGCAGGAGTAGAAATCATCTTTGTAAATAAGTCTAAGGAAGGTGGAGAGAAGGTTGTTCAAATTGTTACTTAGGCATAGTAATGTCTGTAATGGGAATAAGAGAGTAGACCACTCAGTCCCTCAAACTTGTTCTGTGGTTTCTCTGTTTACTATATAGAGTGAATGAAGCAAATAGCAAAGATATATTTAAATACTTGAGGGTGAAAGGAATAGGAAAGGATGCTGATGGGATTAGATTATGCAAGATGGGAGGACACCAGAATGGAGCATACACTTGCCACATGGCTGTAGATTGTGGTTTACCTGCACGGATTTACCTTGTTTTGATCCATATTTCTTAATACTCCTTACCTAACAAATTTCAATCGATTTCGGACCTGGAGGTTCCAATTATTGTTCAACGTTCACAGGCATTTGGAGAAAGACCAAGTTCAAGACTTCCAGCATGTATAGTGCTTCCTAATTTCACTGCTAAAAAGTCAGCTCTAATGTTAAGGTACGTCCCTGATCAAATGGTATAGTTACCCCATAACTACTCTATCTAATCCTTTTCACATATTAAGTACTTGATCAAATCATGTGCCTGTGGCAGCCTGACTTTAACTTCCTTGGGAATATAATGAGTGGCTGATTCACAACACCACCTTTCTACTTAAGTTGCATGTTGATGAATTAAGACAGAAAAATTAGGGAAAAACTTGCATTTATATAACACCTTTCATAAAATGATACAATGATGCAGCAAAGAAGGAGGACCTTTGGACCACTTGCCCATGCCAGCTATCTGAAAAAGCTCTAATTAATCCACCCTGCATTTCTCCCATCTCTCTGAAAATGTCTTTCTTCAACTATTTATCCTGTTGTCCTCTGAAAATTATTGTTGAGTCTATGTCCACCTTCCTTTCCAGCAGTTCATTCTCAATCAACATAACCCACGATATAAAAACTATCTTCCTTTTGCTTGCTCTGGGTCTTTGGCCAATAAACAAATCTTGTCCTCTGGCAACCAGAACTTCTGCCTGTGGCCTTATTTCAAACCCCTCATAATTTTGAATATATCCATCAAATCTTCCCGTAACCTATCCAGATATAAGGAGAATGATTCAGCTTTTCCCGTCTGTCCTCACTATTCAATAATCCTCTCTAAGGCCTTAACATTCATCCAAAAGTGTGGTGCCTACATTAGTCACAAAACTTCAGCTGGGGTCCAATCAGCGTGTCTTAAAGGGTTAATATAGCTTGTCTGTTCCTGTACTTTATTTATAACGTCAAGGATTATATTTGCCTTTTTAATAAACCATTCAACTCATGCCACCGTCAAGTTTCTGCTGTACACCTACGATGCTGCACCTCCACTAAAACCGCATCATTTAGTTTCTGTCACCTTTCTTCGTATTTCCTCCCAAAATGCCAAATGTTGTCTGTTATGGATGTGTCCGTTTCAGCATTGTGTCCTTGTCCTCCTCAATGGCAATTCCAACTTTTATGTCATCTGAGCTATTCCTTATATATACAGGTCATTATTATATATCAAAAAGAGCATGAGTCCAATGCTGACCCTTGGGGAACAGCACTGCACAATTCCCTTCTTTTAAAACAAAATGACCTATATTCTCTGCTTTTCTGTCCTTTAGCCAACTTCCTTACCTACATGGTCACAATTCCTTCAATTTTGCGATCATGTTTTTCTACATTGAACTTTGTCAGTATTTGAAAGTCTGTATGCACAACATTATCTGCACCCACCACCCTCATCAATCCTCCTTGTTACTTCATTAAATAACTCAATTAGATCAGTCAAACACCATTATGTTTAACAAATTCATGACTTCATTTATTAACTCGTATTTTTCCAATTAATTTGGTCCTGCATTGCATTTGTGTCACTTATTTCACTTGGAGTATTGGCAACCTTTCAAGAAGCACCATCTATCTTTACCTTACCTACTTTCTCCACTAGCTTCTATGTTATTATGGTGTTAGCAGGATATCCTGCTTTTCTTTTGCTGGATTGTTCATGTCTGCCTGTGGGGAAAGATAGATCTTTAATGTTCCTTCCAAAAGACAGCACATTCAACAGTGCAGCACTCCTTCATTACCTTCATCAGTATTCAGGGACTTAGGTCTCCTGAAGTGGGACTTGAACCCAAACCCTTCTGATACAGAGGCAAAACAACTACTACTGAGCCATGGCCAACAACCTTATATTCACACTTCATTTAAGTTGTCAAACTGTACCACTGGAGTACAGTGAATATTTCTCAGCCTAACATTCCATGGAGTATGCTGCCAAAGTTATGGCCCACATTTTGCTGGAGCAGGCTGGTTGTGGTATGCCTCATTACTTAATCTGGTTTGTGCACAATTAAGTTTAAAAAAAAATTGCCCAGAAGGCTGTTGGACATGCAACAGGACATCTGGGACCTTGATGAATCACAAAACCAACAAATTATTTTCTTAATCAGTGAGATTTAAGAATTGAGTATTAAAGAATGGAAGAACTGAGAAGGAGTGAGTAAAGTCAATGCCAAATCAGAAATAAAAACAGAGTGAGAAAGGAAGCTGGGATTAAGAGAGAGGAAGAAGGTAGAAAGGACAAGTAAGGAAAAAAAATTAAAATACAAACTTTACCTTTTGAAGAATATCCACAAAAATTCACTACCTGAAGGAATAAAATTCCTCACTTATAATTATTTGCTTTCTGGGTAAGTAAGGTTGATTGGAAGTCATCAACCATTATTATGTTGTTGAAAGAATAAGGCAGCACAAATGATCCACAATGTGGTGACTCCCAACTCACAGAGAACTTCTTCCTCCCCAAAAGTTGCAGGACATTTTGGACAATACTGTGTATTGTTCCCACAACATTTTTTTTCAACAAGATCAAATCCTTCATATTTTTAACATTAATAATTGAAATCAGTTAAAAGATTGTCTGGATTGGACCTGCCAAACACTGAACAATTGATGATGAAGGAACAGATGTAAGGGTTGTATATAAATAGCACTCCTGAGGCCTCTCGGCAGTCTGTAACTCCTTTGCCAGTGCAGTTTCCAAGCCTAAGAAACACCACAGTCCTCAAATGCATACACAGCACAGGAAATGATTAATAACTGAAGGGATATAACTGCATACAAACTGTATTCTGAATACGAATGGAAAACAATATATTTATCATTTTCTGTGGTTTCTGGCACGACAAGCATCTGTTAACGCCCCCTCAACTCTTCCACTAAACCCACAGAGTTAGCCATGAGAGAGCGGTGACATCATTAGAATGAATTGCCCTATTTTTCCCTTTTTCAGCTAGATATCCTTTTAATGTAATAAAACAAATGCTGTACAAAAACGTGTATATGTGTCTATATAGTCTTGCAGAGTTAAGGCTACATGCTCATGGAGTTCCTGAGTTCCACCGTGTTATTAAGTTACTGCAGGTGGATTATGGCAGAAGGAGAAAGGTCTCTGTCTGTTTCACACTCAAGAGTCTTAAAATTGAATGACAAATTGTGAATGACAATTAGATCATTCTTGTTACACAAACCTGCCTTGAGAACAAGCATGAGAAAAAGAGAAGCGGCAATGAAAGAGTCACTCTGTTCTGACAGCCATAGAAATATGTCCTACTGACCCCCCTTCCCTCCCTCTTTATGTTGCTATCTCCCTTCCCCGTCACAATTTCAACTCTCTTTTCCCTTCCCATTTCTCTCATTAAACAAACAGAAAGATCTTCCTGGGGTGCAATGGAAGTGCTATGCATCCTCCTGGCCATTAAATGCTAAAAACAGAAAATGGTTTAGGGAGGCTGCAGTTTCTGTGTTGCATCAGCCACTCAGAATCCCATGAGAGGCCTCTCCATCATAGAGCACACAGTGTCTGACCACGACTTTGGTCCAGTAATTAGACCCTCTTCTTTTGCAGGAGCCTTGTTCATGCACTTTAAAATTTAAAGCAGCCAGGAGTGGGGTCCAGTTTCTCCATCATGATTTTTAAGCACCCACGACCCTCTTGAACATCTAAGCCCCAAATAGATATTTCACTGTTGCTCTACTGTTAGGCAGTAGAGCATTTACCTGACCAAAAGATCAGATATTCCTTCTCTAATCAACTGTTAATCTCCCCAACCCCAGTTACTCACAAGGCTATCATGTGACCCTTAAAAGATATTTAAATATTTATGCATCTGATCCATGACATTGAGAACACATGAGACAGAGGCAATACAAACACAACAATCATTTGTATTGTAGAAACTTGTTTAAACACAGCATACACCAACAAACTGTGTTCATCAAATAGAAGCCTATCCTCAGCCCCTAACAAAAATTCTCTACTGCTTTGATAAATTCTCCATTTAATTTATTCTGTATCATGAAAAGGACTCAATCAATTTGACCAATCTTGTGGAAACTAGTTCAAAATCTCCAGTTCCATCTCATTTTTAATCTCCCATAAGGATCCCACCATCATAACCAACAAATCACTGGGCTTTGTAACCAATTGGAGACAACTGCTGGGCTTCATAACCGATCATAGATAACTACGAGGCTTCCTAGCCAATTAGCTTCCATCACTGAACTTTATAACTTATCAGGGACAACCTTTAAGAGCGATCACTGAGCCAAACATCAGCACCACCTCCAGAAGCCAATGAGAAGATTCTTAAAGAAACATATTTCGCTTTCAACTCACTTTTCAACCATCTTTCACCAATATGTTCCAAAGCACTTTACAGAGTGATCACCCAAATCATGCGGGGGTTTGGGGGAGACAAGGCAGCCAATATATGCTTAGCCAGATCCCACACACAACAATGTGGTAGTGGCCAGTTCATCTATTTTAGTGATGGTAGAGGAATTTGTGGAGAAAATCTACAGGACTATGATGCTGACATCTGTTGCTGGGCGGGGAAAATGCTGATGCAAACCCACTGGCTGAGAGAAACTAATCTATGAAAGTAAGAGATGTGGCTGGACATTTGGCCAAAATCTGAAATGAAGTAACGGATGATGGATTTTGTGAAGTGTAAAGAGCTAATGCTGCAGACAGAGGGCTAGACAAAAGCAGAACTGGCAGACAATATTCAAATGTTTGCAAGTTATATACGTATCAGCACAGTGAAAGGAAAAGAAAGGGTAGCATTTCTTTAGTACTTTTCACAACCTCAGGATATCTCAATGTGCTCTACAGCAAATGAAGTACTATGCTGATGTTAGAGGCTCATACAAAAGCGATATAATGGCCATTATTTTCGTGATGTTCACTGGCCAGAACACCTCACTGCTCTTCAAAATACATCCACCTGAAAGCAAAGGGAGGGTGGTTAATTTAAGTCTCATCTGAAACAGTGTCAGTATGAATCTTCATCCTCAAGTCTCTGGAACAGGACTTGGGTTCACAGCCCTCTGACTCAAAGGCAAGAACACCAACCAAGTCCAGATGACAGTGGGAAATGAGTAAGCACTTAGCAGGAGTTGGGATATGGAGATCTGAGTAAGCACCAGACTTCCTCAATGGTACTGATTGAAACATATCCCATCCTTTACTGACTAACGACCTAGTCAATCAAACTGTGTTAAGTGCAAAAATGCAAGTTATTGTTGATTTTTTAAAGTTCATTCTCAGGATAAATGAAGCATTGGCATTTGTTGCTCATGTCCAGTTTCTCCTTGAGGTGCTGATGGTGGGCCCTAAAGTAGTGAAGATGCTGTGTTGGGAGTTTGAGGATTCTAAACCAGTGCTGGTGATACATGAATGAGTCAGGGTGGGGTCTGACTTGTAGGGCAACCTGGAGGTAATGGTGCTTCCAAGTGGCTGCTGGCCTTGTCAGACTAGGTGGAGAAGGTGGTAGGTTTGGGAGGAGCTGCGTGAATATAAAAGGCAGGCAAAAGAAAGATGTGAGCAAATACTTTGGATTTGAGGCTCTGAGAATTATATCTAACATTCATTCTATGAGGCAATGTAAATATGTGTGTCTACTGAGTGCATGGATCATCTTTCACTAAGAATAAACCTAGTGCTGTTGTAATAGGATCACTTCTTGGTCTCAGCTGTCCTGCTCTTGGCTTGTTTTTCAGTTCCTCAAACATTTTGATTAAATGAGTTTCCACTTGCTGATGCTGTATCTTTTCCATCTTCTCGGCTTTACCCCAGTCACTGTGTCACTTGGCTGTAGCAGCAGGAAGTCGGTTACAACGGAGCAAAAATGTGAAGTGACCACAGTACTTTGCATCTGTCCAGACCTGAGTAACTGTGGACAAACCTTGGAAGTACAGCTTACTATGGACCAGACCTGTACAAAATACTCCTGACATAGTCTCACCAGGGCCCTATATAATTGGAGCAATATGTCTCTACTCTTGCAGTGAAGGCCAACATACTTTTTGCCTTCCTATTTGCTCATTGATCTTTATCACCTCAGGTGATAACTCACAGAAGTAATTTTGCAGCGTTGTGAAGTTAATCAGTTTCCTCAGTAAATATTACGTGACCTTATAATATGTAAATGCTGGCATGTTTTTGAATAAAATGTTTATCAAGATATCAGACCACAGCTTTTAACCCTGTCTCTTGTTCACACAATTGAAAGCGAAGAGTGATTTGGAAAGTTCCACTTCTCCACACGGCCTTTGAATGGGAGTTGTGGGCTCCCTCTGTGGGTGTCTGCACTTTGATCTCATGATCACCTTATGATCATCTCTCATATCTGCAGTGCCCCAGCAATATAAGTAGGTGTTGATCTGAAATGCAGTTTTGTGAGTAGCGTCGGTCTATTAAAGAGCTTCCTAACATCAGGTCTATCTTGAGTGGTTCTTGGGCCAATTGTTATTTTTAGATGAAAAGTTTCCACCTCACAGGTGCAGTTAAAACCTTGCTGCTCTGCATTTTATTTGTGGGTGCAATGTTTGTGTGAAAGCATTGTCATTGTCATACGTTACATTTGTTACATTCAAAGTCAGCTTTTGTTCTTAAATGATTCATTCTTTGGATGACTGACCTACATTGGCTTCAGGTCCTCCAAAACCTGCATTTTAAATTTCTTATCCCCAAACTTAAACTCTTCGTGGCCTCTGTTCCTCCTTACCTCTGCATTCCTTTCTGTCCCTGCTAGCCCCCCACCCCCTTCCTCAGAATTCACAGTCCCTCTGACAACCCAGCCTTGTGCCTCATCCCCTTTGCCCCACCAGCTTTCACCATCTCGCTCCCTGATCCATAGTTCTCTCCTGGAATGCTGTCACTTCCTTCTCTTTCGAGATATTCCTTCAAACCTACCTCCCCCTCCACCAAAGATCTCCTTTGGCTTTAGAAATATTTATTCTTATTACACCTCAAGTCATTTTTCCAGCTTAAAAGTACTGCATTAGTCAAATGGTGTTCATTGTTGAAGCTGATTGCGGTATTTGAAAGAGCTGCTTTCGTCTGCACTGTCCATAAACAGTGGATGGAGAGTGATACATTGGATAAATTATGAAATAAGAAGGATCATTTGCCTTTTCCCCTCAAGTGTAGAAAGCTAAATTGTGATCATACGGAGGAGGTTAACATGATTGATGGAGTTGAGGGGTATTTAGGAAGAATTTAATCTTAAAATTAATGTCAGATTATTCAGGGTGATGTAGGAAGCATTTTTTCAATGCAAAGGGAAATGAAAATTTGCAATCCTTTTGTCTCAGAATGCTGTTGAGACTTGAGGCAAGTTGAAAATATCAAATGAATTTTTTTTTAAAACTGCAGATGTTGGAAACCTGAACCAAAAAAACAGAACATGAGCTGCTGCCCCATAACCCCAGCAACCTGGGTTCAGTCCTGACCTCCGGTGCTATCTGAGTGGAGTTTGCACGTTCTCTCTGTGAACACATGGGAATCCTCTCACATGCCAAAGACAGAGAGTTTGGAGGGTTAATTGGCCATCGTAAATTGCCCCTTGTGTGTCGGTGAGTGATAGAATCTTGGGGCAGTTGATGGGAATGTGGTGAGAATAAAATGGGATTGGTGCAGATGGGTGTTTGATGCTTGGATGGATGTGGTGGACTGAAGGGTCTATTTCCATATTGTGTGACTCTATAAGCTGAAACATGAATTGTTTCTCTTTCTACAGATGCTATCTGACCTCCTGGCGTTTCCAGCATTTTCTGTTTTTGTTGAAAATGTCAAAACTCACATTCTGAGTGCTGAGATTGCACTCCCGTCCAAAAAAAATCTATCAATGTTATAGGAGGGTAGGAGAGCAGAGACTAAATGGAGTTGAGGGACCGATCAACCATGATCTCCTTGAATGGTGGAGTAGATTTGGGCTCCTGTGCCTACTTCACTAATTAGTCACTAAATCCCCGAGCAAGTAGGAATTTGCAATGTTCCGTAATTTGTTGATTAAATGATCTATCTGTACAAAACCGGCTTTGTACAAAATGAGCTGTAATATCAAATATTCATTTGGTTGAATATTAATCGACAAAGAAATTTTGATCCGTTACTGGTGTGAGAGTGTTGGCCCTTTCCCTTGCCTCCTCCTGTGCCCCTTTGAGAGACGGGGTGGTCCCAGAGGCGGCACTAATTGATGTGTGGGTCAGCTGGATGCAGGCTGTGAAGAGCAGGGTGTGATTCTCAGCAGCACCAGCCGCTGTTTGTGACTCTCAGTGCCCCGCCCCCGGCTCTCAGCAGCGACAGACAGCTTCCCTCGCCGCCTCCGTCCAGCTCCCAGACCCCGGGGGCTGGTGTTTAGCAACCTGGAATTTGTGAAGAGCTTGCATCAGAATGATCGTTACTATCGGGTGACGACCGTCCCTCACCCGCAAACTCTAACGGGAGAAAAGTGTTTTCCGCAGCCAGCGCTGATCGGCTGCTGGAGCCTCACTTGTTACTCCCCTCTCGAAAATTGATGCTAATTTTCTACCCCTCAATCTCCACACACATACACCTCGTTCTCTTTTATTCACATACACACTTGCGGCTCTCACTCACTGATACACGCCTCGATCTCTCACTCTCTCACACACGCTCATGGCCTGGATCGACACAGCCCTGTTGTAAGTGAACGGTACTCACAGACCCTCACCTCCTTCTATCGCACACAGCCTGCACGCCTCCCTCACACACCACAGACCCAGACTGTCCCCTCATGCACACCCACAGCTCTCCTTCACACACAGATCCATATCTCACAGACCCTGCCTCTGGCTCTCACAGAGGCGCCTCTTACACACACTCATATCCCTCTCTTCCTATTTTTCTCATGTACTCATTCGTTCAAACATTACTCTCTCTCACACACACACATTCCCTCTTCCTGCCTCATACATACAATCACTACCATTCTTGATTTCATGTTAACAAACCTTTCACACGTATCCACTTTCTGATAATTCATACATCTATTTTGTTTCCTCACATTTATAACACTGCCTTCAGAGTCTCTCACTCTCCTGTGCTACTTTTTCCAAAAATACACCTTATACATAAAATTTGCAAATATATAATACATTCATATGTTGCTAATCACAGTGCAAGACATGTCATCGATTTGCTTGTAAGATTTACATTATATCAAAGTCAAAGAGCTAAAATAAATACAGCATGGAAACGGGGCCTTTGGCCCACTGACCATCAACCACCCATTTACACCAACTCTACATTTAGAAGAGCATGCAAAAGCTGCTTCTCTTGCAGTCCATGTATTGGATGTTGAGGAGGAGCTCCAAGATGAAAGTGCCAGAGAGCCTCTCTTTGGTGACCTTCTGATCCAGTGTTCACATTGCGAAGCAGCATGAGACATGATCAGCGACTGTAAGGAAGATGCCGGCTCTGTAATGTCCTCACAGCCAGGTGCATTAACGATCTGCAAATTCTTCTATGCTGGACTGTACTATTTCAAGACCATAAACAGCATGGGCTCCTAAAACTTCCTGTCCTCCATCTCAAAGGTTTTAGATGGCAGCAAACAGGAGAGTCTGGACTACCAGTTAACTCTGGATAAGCTGACATGGTCGATCTGTTCCTTTACAGCAAAATACAGCTACTGGAAACTACGGTTTGTCAGCTGAGTTGTACTTGGCTCTGTGAGACTGAATCAGCCCAAACCTGCTGGGAGTATAGAGCACCATGATTCCAGCTGTAGGCATGTTAGACTCCATGAGGAAGGGCACCATCACCCTTATGCATAAGCAGTGACAAGATTCAGTCCAAGGTCATCATCAATTCAGTCCAGTCTGCTCTTGGTGCTGGTGATTCACCTGGATCAGAGCTGCACAGTGGTCAGCAGAAAGATCTTCGACAGCCTTGCACTACTCATGGTTAGGATTGCCGATGTATGGTCAGGGGTGGAGAAGGCGGCCTCCTGTACGACTGTTTCACACTCGCATGCACATTTCTCTCTCAAATTCACCTGCATACAGCTCTCTCATATATACATCCATACAAATGACTCTATTTCCCTCTTTCACTACCTTTCACCAGCGTCATACTTGCTTTCACATATCTGGCTTTATCGCTTTCTCATTCTCCATCATTTACACAAAGATAAGATAAAATATCAAACTCCTTGCAGATAGCGGCTGGAATTGAACCCAGGTCGCTGGCACTGTAAAGCGTAACACTAACCACTACACTACAACATGCATACTTATCAATACAGTTAGTGATTATAGCTCAATTTACTGGTGAGATATTAGACTTTCTCCTTTGAATGTAAGGGGTTATTGTTGTGTAAGAAATATGAAGCTCTGATGAAGAGCAAATTTGATTTGGATCAGAGTACGTGGGTGATGTTTAAATCTGGTGATGGTGTATTTGAGGTCAATTAAGAAAATATATGAAGTACATTTGATAAAACTGAATTATCAATTTGACAGATAATAAAAGTGCAGAACGGGCCTTAAACCTATCATTCCAACAGCGACAGCTTGTATTTATATAACGCTTTTAGCAGAGTTAAAAGTTCCAAGGCACTTCACAGAAACGTGTTTAGAAAATACTTGACACTGAGCCACATGGAATCATAGAAACTTTACGACACAGAAGGAGCACATTTGGTCTATCATGTCTAGACCAGTTGAAAAAGAGCTATTTAGCCTAATCCCACTATAATCCCAACTCTTAGTCTGTAGTCCAGCATGTCATGGCTATTTAAACAGACATTTGAGCACTTTTTAAATATGATTAAGATTTCTGTTTCTACCATTGTTTCAGATATTGAGCTCCAGACCCTACCATCCCTTGGGTGAAAAATATTTTCCTCATCTTCCCTCTGATCTTTCTATGAATTACTTTAAATCAATGCCCCTTGTTTTTTCTTGATCCCTCTACCAAGGGAGATAATTCCTTCCCATTTATCCAGGCCTCTCATAATTTTATACAACTCAATTAAGTTTCCTCTCAGCTTTCTCTGTTTCAATGAAAGCAACCCAAGCCTATCCAAACTTACCCCAGTAATTTTCCAGTCATGGCAATATTCCTGTAATCTCCTCTAAATTACATCTTTTCTGCATTGCGGTGATCAGAACTGTATGCAGCACACTAATGTAGCCTAAGTAGTGTTATTCTAGTAAAATCTTCCTGCTCTAATGTTCAGTGCCTTGGCTAGTAGAGGGAAGCACTCTGTATGCTCTATATAACCACCCTCTTGATCTGTCCTGCTACTTTTAATTATCCGATGTACAATCCATGACCCCTCTTTGCTTCTACACCACACAATACACTACTGTTCATTGTATAATTTCTTGCATTATTGCACCTCATAAAATGTCTTACATTGGTGGGAAAGGAAAAGATGAAATGACAGACCTCTCATCTCTTGTGGTTGCAGTGTCATAAGACAGGAGTGGTTGCTGGGGATAGAAAAGTGGACCAGGGAGTTGCAAAGAGAGAGAGAGCCCTTCAAAATGCTGAAAGGAGGGGAGTTGGGGAATATGTGTCTGGTGGTGGAATCTTGTTAGAGCTGGCAGAAATTAAATGCAAAATTAGGTGTAAGATGAGGACCTTGCTCTCTCCAGGAGGAGGGGCAGAGGGAGCAGAAGTGTGGGAAATAGACAAGATGTGGTCAAGTGCTCTGTCCACTACAATAGAGGAAAAGCCATGGTTCAGGGAGAAAGATGACATTTCAGAGGCTCCTCCATGGAAAGTCTCATCATCAGAGCAAATACAAGAAAGGAACAGAGATTCACTTGCACTTCTTCCAAACTCATGTACTGCATTTGCTGTTCACAATGTGGTCTCTGTATTGGAGATATCAAACACAGGCTGGGTGATTGCATTGTGGAGCACTTGCATTCAGTCCATGGGAGCAACCCTGACCTTTCTGTTGCCTGCCAGATTGATTCTCTGTTCCACTCCCACTCTGGAACACAAAATACTGCAGATGTGGGAATCTGGAACAACAATCTGCTGGAGGAACTCAGCGGGTCGAGCAGCATCTGAGGGAGGAAGGAATTGTCCTAACCTATGTGTCTGTGGCCTCCTGCACTGTCACAACAAACCCCACTGAAAACATGTGGAATGACATTTCATCTTCCAACTGGGTATGTTGCAGCCTTCCAAACTTAATATCAAAATCTCCAACTTTAGGTAATTAATTTTCTTTGCGTGAATCAGAACTGGCCATTTCTGCTGTAGGTCATCCATCTGTGATAATAGCTGAGGTTGTCTCTCTCCATTAGCATAGCCTGGCCTGCTGGGCATGTCCCACAGCCCTGCTATTAACAACACATAACACTGACAAAAGAAGCATAAATACCATCTGCCTCCATTAACCCTTTTGACCGAATGATTTATCCCCATGGCAATCCTGGCCTCACCTGTTCTCTTTGAGCTATTCATCCCTCCCATCACATTCTCTGCAATTTAAAACTACTCTTTTATCTCTCTTTCCCAATTCCGCTGTAGGATCTTCAACTTGAAATGTTAACACTGTTCCTTTTTCCACAGATGCTGCCTGACCTGCTGAGTCTTTCCAACATTTTTGTTTTTATTTCTGATCAGCAGTTTTCTTCTTTTTCATTTACTGTTGAATTCACTGCCACTTCTCTTCCAAGAATGCCAAGCTTTATGAAGCTCTCCTACATTCTCTGATGGGATTTCCATCTGTCTCTTTTGCCTTGTTCACTTTCAATGGTTTGTTTCCCTTCTAGTCTTCAATCAGATTGTAACCAAAACTCACTTCTATGGCCAAATTTCTTTCCTTATCAAAGTTTTGGTTCCAACTTATCCCACTTGGATTTCAGCTCAAATACTACCCTTCACAATTCAGACCCACCCAGGATGACAGGTATGTTCAAACTATCCCGTGTTTCTTGAGGCACTGTTCTCATCACATCCTGAAATCCATACTTAATGCCTTGCAATCATCAGATCATCCTTCACAATTTCTGCCAGCTCCAACAAGATTCTACTACTGAACACACATACCCCTCCCCTTTCAGACTTTCAAAGAGACTATTCTGTTTGTGCCTCCCTGGTATGCTCTTTCATCCCCACCAACCACTCCCCTCCTTATCACACTTTCCCTTGTAACTGCAGTAGAGGCAGCACCTGTTCTTTTACCTTGTCTCTTCCCACCATCCAGGGACCCAAACAGTCTTTCGAAGTGAAGCAGCTATATAGTGTACTGCATTAGATGCTCACAGTGTGGTCCCTCCATATTGGAGGAACCAAACATCGATTGGGTGATCACATTGTGAAGCACCTGCATCCAATCCACTGGAGTGACCCTGAGCTTCCTGCTACTTTAAACTTTCCATCCCACTCCCTCTCTAACCTGTCTGCCCAGAGCCTCCTGTACTGTTATGAGGCCCAGCACAAGCTTGTGGGATGATGCCTCATCTTCCATTTGGGCACTTGCAGCCTTCCAGACTCAATATTGAATTTTAGATAACTTGCTTGTTCTGTCTATGTTAGCACTAGCTATTTCTGCTGATAATCATCCATCTGTGATATTGGTTCAGTTTTTCTCTCTCCATTAGTATAACCTGGCCAGCTGGGCCTATCCCATGGCCCTGCTGTAAGCACAATACACAGACAAAGAAGCATAAATCACCCTCATTAACTCTTCTGACCAGACAACTCATTCCCATGGTAACCCTACCTCACCTCATCACAAAAATTCCCTGTGTTCTATCCATCCTTACTGCCACTATCTCAAACTTAAAACTTTATAATCTCTTTTTCCCAGTTCTGATGAAGGGCCTTTCACCTAAAATGTTAACTGTTTCTCCTTCCACAGATGCTGCCTGACCTGCTGACTGCATTTTCTGTTTTTACTACAGATTTCCTGCATCTGCAGGTTCTTTTTGATTTTCACTTCTTGAAGAAAAACTGAGAATGGGCAGTAGACATTTGTTTAATTATTTTTTTAAACAAAATAGAATTTAAGGATTTGTGAGTCAAAAAATGACCAAGCTCCACCGCCCAGCAATGTGGTGGTCAGATGAACAAATGACAACTGAGTTTTTGATGTATCTTCCAATCAATCTCAAAAAGTTATCCTACAACAGACCCAGGTATGAGATCAGTAATCTCCAGTGGTGGAGAAATTTGGGAAGCATATGTTCATTGTTATCTATTCCTCATGAACATAACTCAGTAGTGTGGGTGTTTTCTTGATCTGTGATTAAATGTTAGAAACTAAATGTCTCTATGTATTAAGCGTTAATCATTAGACCTCAATGAATCAGCAACATTTTTAGGCTCATTATTAAAAACACAATATAGCTTAATAGCCAGCAAATCTCACCTTTCACTTAGTATTGGTTTGTTATTTGGTGATCAGCCAACCTTTTCCGTCTCACATAACAACACCGAAATGGATTATCTGGTCACTTACCTCACTGCTGTATGGGAGATATTGTTCTGTGCAAATTGGCTGCAATGTTTCCTTATGTTGCAATATTTCAGAAATATTTAATTGGCTGTAAAAGCACTTTGAGATACCCTGAGACTGTGAAAGCTGATTGGGCATACAGCTATAAGAATTTCAATTTTAAAATTATGCTGAGGAAAAGGACAAGTAAAAAAATGACTTTAGTAGGAGGGAGATGCATTGGTGATGATCCTTTTGTCAAATAGTTTCAATCCAATCAGTGAAATGATTCCAGCCTGTTACCATTCAGAATATCTTGAATAAATACCCGAAATTTGCTGCGCCTGAAAGGGAAAGAGTGGTTAATGTTTCTGCCAAGATCTGAGCTAAGGAATGTATGTTCTGTGAAAATTACCAGTCATTTTTTTTGGAACATATTTCTGGTATCCAAAGCCAGCCAAAAGCAAAATTCCACATGCCTTGTTGACACCATATAAATCATGCTAAACCATTAGTTAAGCCACTGCAGGAGGACTGTGTCCCAATTTGGCCATTTACACTTCAGGAGGAATTGTCAAGGCCTTAGGCTGGATGCAGAGGAGATCTATTAGAGTTCTACCTGGGATGAGGCACAAGTTGTCTGAAGAGGCTCCTTCGAGCAAAGAAGGTTAAGGTGAGATTTAATAGAGGCATTCAAAGTTCTCCATTGGCAAGAGAATCAGTAGTCAGAGGATGCAAATTTATAAAATTTGGCAAAAGAACAAGAGGACAAAGTATTTTTATATGAGTTCTGATGTGGACTGCATTGAAAGGGTGGGAGAGCAGATGAAATAATAACTTTTCAAACTGGGAATTGGATATTACTTGGAAAGGAAAGAGTTACAGGGGCAGTGGGGGGTGGGGGGAGGAGTGGGACAGTATTTAGATCTCTCAAACAGCCAGCACGGAAAGAACAAGAATGACATCCAGCCATGCTGATGGCTCCATGTAAATGTGCTCGTCTACCAGAAAGTTGAATTCAAAATCTGTTTTACCAGTTGCTCAAATATCAGTATATTTAAATTGTAAAAGGATTTATTCTACAGGTTTTGTAAATTATTTATTACTGTGAAACTCAACAACCTAATTAATGAAATATTTGGCAATGTTCATTTACATGTCTCATGTTATTAACTGTTAACTCTGTTTTGTGTTGACAACCATCCATGTCCAATGCAGATGCTGGCACCAGGGTAGAAATAGCACAATGGATGTGATCAAATGTAGATCTAATCTGGATCTATCTTTATTCTTTGTTCATTTAGTGAGCATAAGAACTGACCAGTTTGCTGGCGTTAATTTTTTTTAAGCAAAGTTCAGCACAACATTAGTGAGAAAAAAACGAGAGACTGGAAAGAAGATTAAAATGATGTCAGAGATTGTGCCTGGAATTCAGTGCCCGTTTAAATAGGAGCATAACATCATAAGAAGTAAAATCAGGAGTAGCCTCTTCAATCCTTCAAACCTGTTCTGCCCTTCCCCATACCATTCAAACAGATCCTATCTGATCTTCTAGCTGAACCCTATCTTCCTGCACTTACCTCATCCAACAACCTAAGTGGAAATGGAGAAACAAAAATCACGGGTGAGGGAAGAGAAGAGAAAATGCTGCAAAAAGACACTTTTGGGCAACTGCAGTCCTAAAGTAGCAACATGAACAGAGAAGAAGTATATCTTTTCATGGGACCTTTCAAAGCTCAGCGCTTCACAGCCAATGATATATTTATGAAGTGTCATCACTGTTGAAGAAAATGTGGTCGGTGATTTGCACTTAGCTAGATCCCACAACGGGATAATTTGGTTTGATAGTGAATAAATATTGGCTGGTACACTGTGGAGAACCCCTTTGCTCTTTTTCAAAATAATCCTGGGGGAGCTACACCAGGAGGCCCAGTGCAGATTGTATGTGTTAGTCTCAGGAGTGGGACATGAACAAATGATGTGGTGACACAGGGGCATGGGTGCTACCACCTTACACAGAAACTAAACAGAGCGTACAGTAGCTATAGAGGAGAAGACTCAGATTGTTTATAGGAGTTTGGCATTGCTTTATACCCCTCGACAATGAATTGGTAAACTGGAAGGCTGCAGTACTGAAAACAACTTGAAGCACTGGTCTGGCTTAAACATATTTACTCAGAGAATGGTGAGACCATGGAATTCCATTGTACACCGTCCAGGTGGGTTTCTGAGCTGTTGGGTTGGGGATCCTAAAACATAATGTGAAGTCCCTGTGTGTGGTCAACACTTAACAGAATTAAACAAAATTGCAGTCATGTACAACTGAAATGAGTCAGAAGATAACTGGCATTCTCAATCTCAACATTTGAAATTCTGACCATCCTATCGAGGTTGCTCTTTCCTAATGATAGCTTTCACTGGGACATAGGGAGGCTAAATGCACAGTAGGGGCAACATAAGGGAGCTTCTGTCCAAGGAATGTTGTCCATCCTGAATTAACTATCATTGCATCACCACTTTTCAGAGGGGAGTAGGATGCCTTGTGACATCAGCTCTGCTAATAATTAGTCCACATCCAGTTAGTTCCACTCCACTCTCCCAACCTCTCCCCACAGCAATTTGTTTCCTTTCAGGCTTCCTTTTGCTCAATACAAGTAAATCTGCCCCTACTTCTGTCCCGGTAGTGCTCCTAGACTGGATGAGTAAAAACATATAAACTTCCTCATGTTGCTATTGATTCATTTGCCAATCACCTTCATTCTATGTCCCCTAGTTCGTGACCCCTGCTGATAGGAACAATTGTTCTCTATCTATACTCTGCATATACCCTTCGTGACTTTAAATATCTATCATATCTCCTTGCAACCTCCTCTTTCCCAAGGAGAGCAATCCTACCTTCTTCATTCTGGCCACTTAAATAAGTGGATCATTTGAGTCCTCGGGCAGTATGATGCGTGGCCCCCCGTAGCCCTCACCAGCGAGCCCCTTCAGCAAGTTCCCCACATCTGGTGCCAGGCTGCAGCCAGCTAGTGAGCTGAGGTGAAGGATGACTTACTTCCAATCTAGTTCTGTGAGTTCAACAGGCCAATGTGGGATCCACACACAGGTGAAGCATATAGTGCTTATTGGGTCAAGTGGTTGAGCAGAATGGAAGGTGCTGCTTAAACCATTTCATTATCGTATATTTGAAGGCTTGACTTTTGTGTGGGGTGGAGGGGCTAAGAGGGATGTGTGGGGCTGTGGACAGAGGATGTGTATGTGTGTGTGTGTATGTAGTGTGTGTATATGCACATGTATAAGTAAACAGTATTCTTGTGTGGTTCACTTTGACATATCTAGTGAGAACAAGAAATATTTTGTCTGGGGTTTCTCCCTCCTGGAGAAGACCATTCCAGTCACTCGTGCCCAGCACTTCTTGTTCATCCAATTGGGACTGTTGCCCACTTAGCACACAAAGTGCTAACCACGACTAAAAGAATAGCGAGGCAACACGGTAGTGTAGCGGTTAGCATAACGCTATTACAGCGTCAGCGACCCGGGTTCAGTTCCGGCCACTGTCTGTAAGGAGTTTGTACATTCTCCCTGAATCTGCGTGGGTTTCCTCCGGGTGCTCCGGTTTCCTCCCACATTCCAAAAAACGTACAGGTTAGGAAGTTTTGAGCATGCTATGTTGGCGCCGGAAGTGTGGCGACACTTGCAGGCTGCCCCCTGAACATTCTACGCAAAAGGTGCATTTCACTGTGTGTTTCAATTTACATGTGACTAATAAATCTTATCAGTAGTTATCTGAAAATAGCTTATGTGCTTTCTACAAATAACAGCAAGACCCAGAGATGTTGAAATGTCGGTTCACCAGAATCTGATCTGATGAAGCCGATGACGTTAGGAGTGAGGTCACTGAATATTTTTCAAAACCTCAACTTTCTGTCCAGCATTTTGGTAATGGAACAGTGTTTAAGCTGTAACCTTCAGAAACTGCAGCAATATCCACCGTCATCCTGTCTGTTGCTAGTTAAACTCTGGGCCGAGTCATATCAGGTTTTGAAAGGAAGAGCTATCCATTTTGGGCCTGTGCAATTGACAGTGGTAAAGTGTAGATTCTCCATCTTACATCTTTATACAAACTGAGTTTATAGGGCAGAAACAGGTCAGTTAAATACACCACATAAACCTCCTCCACTCTGCTTATCTCATGGCTCCCTAATGACATACTGCTTTATTCCTTTCCTCATCAGTTATCTCCTCAATCCATTTAAATCATCAGTTACTTTTACTGGAAACTTGTGTTTCTATGAATGATGCCGAAACATTTCCACGAATAGGGCTCCCCAACACTCCAGGATTATCCTGGAGCCTCTAACAGTTAAAGATTAGCTTCCAGATCACCAACACAAATACACAAGCTTTTTTAACATATAAGGAGAACTTCCTTAATAAAGTCAGACATTTTAGCTAATACATATATTTACGTAATATACATTGAAAGAATGAGATAAAATTTTACAGAGTACAGGTTCTCATGCAGATTTCCTGTCTTCAGTCTATCGTTATGCTAATGTGTCTGCATAACAATGTATTTAATATCTGGGTAAATTGTTTCCTTTCATGTGTCTTGACAAAGTGTTTGATTAAGTTGTTGACCCTGTGAACTCTTACTTTGCCAGCCTTGATCCTTGATATGCTGCTGGGGGCAGGAGTGCAGAAGCTAGTGAAGAGAAAAGGGCCTTCCGAGGTGACTCGGGGGATTTTGGATTACGTCGTCATGGATGTGTTTGCTTTCCCAGCTGCTCAAGCCAGCAGAGCAGCAATGGTGACGAGATTCTTCCTCAACCACCTGGTCCTAGCGGTGCCCTTGCGAATCCTACTGGTTATCTGGGCCGGTGTCATTGGCCTCTCCCGTGTGATGATTGGGCGACACCATCTGACTGATGTCCTCTGTGGATTTCTCATTGGCTATTTACAGTTCAATTTTGTGGAGTTGCTATGGCTACCATCTGGTACCTGCCAATTACTGGCATCAGCGATTCCAATATGACAAACATTGGAGCTGCAAGGATGAAGCAGATATGAGACGGGTATGGGGCGGTGGAAGTGGGATGCAGGGTGGGAAGGACACAGGCACCCCCATTGATGAAATGGTGGAACTAGAATGTGCCTCATATAGCCCGTCATAAATGCATTTTTGGAAAAGTGAAAGACATTTTTGCCTTTTAGATTCTTTAGAAGATAGAACTTTTGAAAATTGCATTTGAAATTTCAAAAGATTTGCTTGTTATGAAGGTTAGCTGGGTTGTGGGGGTGGGTGGGTGATGGGGGCTTTGCATTGGCTGCCAATATCACATAACCTTCAACTTATCAATAGACAATGAGACTTTTAATAACAATTAAGGATGTCAGAGTCTGTTTAATAAGAAATGATGGAACATTCAACTGGTAGAAATGTGGGAAGGATGCTATCGTTTCCCACTGACTTCAAAAACTAGCTGTTCTTGCCATCTCTAACTGTCAACATGGTATGTTATCGCCCAGTAACTTGCAAGTAAATGAATAAATAAATAATCGCCATGGATTTAAAAGCATATGTAGTACTTGGGCCTGAGTTCAAAGTATGGGCGTTGACTTCCCATAGAACAACTGCTCCCAAACCAGTGGCCACACCAAGACAGCTGGAACCAGCCCATTGACTGTCACAAGCCAGCTGTCATCCAAGAGCCATAAACTGGTGTGAATGAGATGTATCAATGCATTTCGCTGCCACTTAACCTTACTGAATGGGGCGGGGGGGGGGGGCGGGGGGGATGCACTTCAGTGGCACAAGTGTGACTGGGATTTGTGAAAGGACTGGAATGATGTAACTCCTTGGAATAAGCATAATTGGTTTTGTTTATAATCTTAATGTATTAAATGCATTTGTATTCTGTAATGATATTGGCTTGATTATTTTCATATAAAGCTTTGGTTGCATTCTAGTTTATGCAGTTGTATCACAACTTATTATGTGCCTCAGAAAGTTCTCAAGTGCGTGCCAAGGAATTGCCTTTAAGAACAGTTACTGCCACTGTCCGAGCAGAGTCCACTAGCAGTAATCTGAATCACAAGTTGGTCTGCCTCTGATGGTGTTGGTGGTTAAGGTAAGAACACAAGGAGAACTTCCTGCTTCTAAAGAAAGAAAGAACTTACATTTCTGAAGCACTATCCACCACCTCAGCATGGCCTTGGGCACTTCACAGAAAAGGTAATTTCTGAAGTGGATTCACCAGGGCAATGTAGGGAACACAGCAGCCATTTCTCCACAGCAAACTCCCACAAACTGCCATACAAAAACTGATTTTTGGGAATAACTCATTGCAGCCATTCAAAATAGTGATGTCAGATTGCAGACGGAGCTATGTTCGATCTTGCACCCAGTTAAGTAAAACCAGTCCCCCACCATTCTCTACATTCAGTTGCATGGGAATACTGTCACTTCTAGGATTCTCCACAAGCCACACACCATTCCAACTTGGAAATATATCACTATTCCTTCATTGTCATTGGATCGGAGTCCTAGTAGTCCCTGCCCAGCAGCATCATGGAGCTGCTTTCACCACACAGCCACAGTGGGGCAAGAAAATGGCTCGCCGCCATGCCTCAGGATAATAAATGCTGAACCTCACAAACTGAGGTTTCAGTTTCAGAGCTTTTTGTATGGAAACCATTTCACCTCAGAATATTCAGTTTGCTAATCAAGGTTCAAGCAATCTACACAAGAGTTTATTGTACAAGCGTCGGAAAAGTCTAAGGCTGCCTATGCACCAAAATGGTTTACAAAATAAAAGATCTCAAACTATTTTTGAAACAGTTTATTATGGAACATAATTGCCTCCCTTGTCCTAACAGTAAATTACAGCTTACATTGATTACCATTATAGTTGTACAATGTGATCAAAACAAAACACTGGATAAAAAAATAAAACAGCCAAATCAGCCAGTGCCTGGTGGAAACACTCCACAAAGCAGCCCAACGGTCAGTTAAAGTGCTGCTAAAATTATCTTCAAGCACTTCCCACCCACCACAAACATGAGCTACTCTGAAACTCTGCTGCCCTTAATCTGACCAAGACTGGTTTACGGCCACTCCTGCAGATACAGACCTATGTTCCCACTGGACTGGGAATGCTTTGGGTTCTAATTCACCTGCTCAAGACCTTCCAGCATTTGGCCTTCCCCGTATCTGTAAACTTCCCCAATCCTTTAAGATGTCTGCACTCCTCCAATTCTGGATTCTTGCACATCCCTGAATTTTTTCACCCCACCACTGGCAGCCATGCCTCAGCTGAGTCATGGAATTCCCTCCCTAAATCTCTCCACTTTCCAACTCTCTCCTCAAAATTCCTTCTTAAAATCAGGCTCCTGTACCTCCTCCCTGATGGTAGTAATGTGAAGAGGGCATGTCCCTGGTGGTGAGGGCCCTTAATGATGGATGCCGCCTTCCTGAGGCACCGCCTCTTGAAGATGTCTATGATAGAGCTGGATGAGTCTACAACCCTCTGCAGCCTCTTTCGATCCTGCACATTGGAGCCTCCATACCAGGCGGTGATGCAACCAGGACCAACCGGTGATGGTCCAGCTCCTGTGCTATAAGATTCTCCTTCAGATGTGGCTTTCTCTAATCAAGTGACCATATTTTTCAGAATGGGATGCTGCCCCCTTTACAAGCCCTCCTCTTGGGACAGCCTGGTGACACAGCTAGTGATGCCACTTCCTCACAGCACCAGAGACCCAGGTTCAATCTGAGCTTGGGTGCTATCTGCGTGGACTTCGCACATTCTCATTTTCCTTTGTGTATGACAGTGAGACCCTTTGCAGACCTGTCCCAAATACATGGCTTGCACTGCAGAACTAGGGAAGTTCCTGGTGGATTACAATTGTGTACAGTGTTCGAAGCAGCTCTGCATTATAACCTCATCCACCTTCTTCAGTGAGCTTTACGCATTGATTTAATGAGCACAAGCCTCCCCTCCACCCACTCCCACAGATAGAGTGGACAGCCAGCACCTCTTTCCCAGGGCACCAATGCTCAATACAAGAGGGCATGGCTTTAAAGTAATGGGTGGGAAGTTCAAGGGAGATATTGGAGGTTTTTTACCCAGAGAGTGGTTGGGGCATGGAATGCGCTGCCTGGGGTGGTGGTGGAGGCAGGTACATTGGTCAAATTCAAGAGATTGCTAGATAGGCATATAGAGGAATTTAAAATAGAGGGACATGTGGGGGAAGGGGTTAGATCGTCTTAGGCGAGGTTTAAAGGTCGGTACAACATTGTGGGTTGAAGGGCCTGTATTGTGCTGTACTTTCTATGATTCTAAGATTAACCTCTCACAATTTAAACTGCAATTCAGTTCAGATGTTAGGTTCTTCCAGATCCAGAGCATGCTTGTCTATCTGAGTTCTGCAAAGGCATAATGTACAATGTAAGGCTGAGAGATTGAGGTCTCTGTTGTTTCAGAAATTGAGAAAAGTGACAACCACTCTCATTATATTGCTTTCATCAAACTGCTTAACAATTTTTGGAAATTTGTAGATGCAAAATGGATTCCTGTCACGTTTACTTAACCTACAAAGAGTAAAAATACCAACCACTGCATTATGGAAGAAAAGGAACTGCAAAGGACTGCTCTGTCCTCAGCCCCAAATCTCCAGCTCTAACTTGCTCCAACTCATACCTCAGATAATCAAAGAACATGTTAAGTTTGAGGGGCCTCTGGGCGGCACGTGGAGTCCCCATCAGGGTACAACAAAGACCTGGGTTTGCTGCATCTTTGGTGTTGTTAACTATCAAGATTGGCCTGGAGTTTCCTCCGACAGTTAAATCAGACAGAGTAATAATGAGAAATACATTGAAGAGAATAAAAAGTTTGTTTGACTCAAGAATCATCAGATAATGGTTCTGGTCACTTTCTGACTGGTACTCTATGAGAATGCTCTCACAAATCATCCAACCAGAGTTGCCAAGTCATCCACACAGTTAGTGGTTGATTTCAATTGCCTTATCATAGGCCTGGAGCAGGGTAAGGCATTTCCCCACAGCGAGGGCAGGCAGGCCAGAAGAGCCGTCAGCCCAGGAGTGCAGTGTCTTCCACTGGTCAGCTCCAGAGGCTCCCTTCCTAAGGTAGGTGTGGGAGAGACTCAAACACACCAAAATCTTCACTGATCTGTTGTCTTTGTTGTCTCCTTCTATGCTGAGGAATTTTGACATTATTGTTAGTGGGAGCTTGCTGTGCAAATATTGGCTACTACCTTTCCTACGTTACAACAGTGACCACATTTCAAAAAAGTACTTCACTGACTGTAAAGTGCTTTGGAACATTCTGAGGTCACATATAGATGTGAGTCTTTTTTTAAGATGCCGAGATTTATTTTTAGCAGACGATTTTTTCAGAACACACACATGCTGTCTTCTAAATCTTTAATGGTGGTGGATGATTGCATAAATAGCTTACAGCCATGACCATCTTTCTCCTCCTTCTGACTGGTGGGTAATGTTGAGAAGTCACCACTTGTACAGACAGTGACTGAGTGTGACTTGAATTGTAAATTTGATAAAAGGTCCACTTCAGCCAAACTTTCTCCCTCCTGCCATTATTCTTCATCAGAAAGATTATTAATTACACGTCCCAGAAGACTGTGGTTGACTATTTACTTACTGTTTACTAGACAGAACCAGCAGGCTGAAACGACATTGTCTGCCTTTGGTGTCCCACTTTCATTGTCCCTGATGTTAACAGGGAAGTGAGAAGGGAACAGGGAAGCTGGAGGTCTGCTATCATCATGACATCAGGACCTTGTTTGAAGAATTCTTGGCTGGTCCTCTGCCTACCTGACTAGAAGCTGAGAGTAGGAACATGGCAAGTGGCAGGAGCATCTGTGGGCAGAATATGTGGGAAGAAGGCTTTACAGGGAGTCAGGGGTCCTAGCAAGACCTGCTGTGCAGAAGGCCAGGATTAGTGAGGCTCTGGGGGGTTTAGGAGAAGATGCTCTTGCTCCTCTGGACCCTCACGCCATTCTGTTAGGAGCTGAGCACTAATGTTACCATGGTCAGCTGATGGCTCCTGCCATGGATCCAGCACATCACAACTCCTCTATCATTCATGCAAATCTGTGTGGTAGCTGTACTGATGTATCAATGGAGGTATCAATGTATCAGTAATCAATGTATCAGTTGGAGGTCACCCTAGACGATGGAGCAGTTTTGAAGGTAAAGCAATTTCAGTGTAAACTAACCTCTCTCAAACCACACCAAAGATTTCTTTCACTTAAAAAGTACAAAGGCAGCAAGTGTATGTAAACACCATCACCTCCACTCTGGTTTCCCACCAACTTACACATGGTTCCTATTTGGACATGCATTGACCAATTGTCATTGGATCAAAATGCTGGAACTCCCTCACTAACAGAACTGCATTTGTTTCTTCACCACACTGATTGCAGCATTCCTGAATAAGGCAGAAGAGAATTCCAACTGCACAACTAAAAAAGATTGGCAACTTTTTGTGCTCAACAAGTTGTTGATTCATCCATTGTCTCTGAGCAATAGATGTACAGTAGTTTGCATCTCGGTGTTGTTGTAAGCCTTATTGAGTCTTTTGTTATTTCATCTCTATAAGTCACAAAGGGAAGCTTAAAATGTTTATAGGTCTCTAGCCATGCACATAGTATCCAAGATGATTCATTATGTCCTGATATAGTTATCCTGAACAAAGCATCCCAGTGATGAGGTAGTCCCTACAAAACACCAGATGCTGACTCGTTTATCATCACAAGATGAAACTGGTCACTGAGTTCACTGTGTTGCTCTCCGTCATTTGCCCCGGCTCATCTCACTTCACGATTTCTGACTACCTCTGCTCAGATGGGTTAAGCTTTCAGCAGAAGCCTACACTACAGTGAGCTAAGTTGTTCTCTGACCCTTCACGTTCTGGTCCATAGTATGTTTAGCCATAGTAAAAATTCACAATTGCGTTAGAAATAAAAAAAACTCTCCTACTCCAGCATGTACATGGGCTTTCTTACAAAGGCCAGCATAACCTCAAGAATGAAAAGTGATGGCCAAAACCTGTCAGCCTTGCCAATGATGCACACAACCTGGGAATTAATTTTTAATAACACTTCAATTATTCATAGGACCGCTCCAATTGATAACTCTTAATTCATAAAATCAAGAACCATACTGCGCAGAATGTATGGTTCTTGTACAGCTGTCCAATTATCCCCAGTGCTCCTCTTCTTCCCCTGTGGTTCTGCAAAAGTATTTACACTTATTACAGTACTGAAGGAGGTCATTCAGCCCATCGGGTCCATGCCAGCTCCTAGCAGAGCAATCCCATCCATTCCACAGCCTTTCTATGTATTTCCTTGTAGCTCATCAACATATTCCCTGTGACTCATGCCCATCAACTTGATTCTTTTTCCAATTAGCTGCACCAAGGGGTAATTTACAGTAGCTAACTAACCTACCAGCACATCTTTTGTGACATGGGAAGAAACCTATGAGGTCACATGGAAAACATGGAAACTCCACACTTACAGTACCCAAGGTCATGATCAAACCCAGCTCCCTGGAGCTCTGAGGTACCAGTGCTGACTGCTATAAATGTGCCCACCTCAACCACTATTTCTGGAATGAGCTGCCAGAAATAGTGGTTGAGGCGGGCACATTAGCAACATTCAAAAGCCAGCTAGATAAGTACATGGATAGGAGAGATTTCAAGGCTATGGGCCAAACACAGGTAGATGGGACTAGCTCACTGGGCAACACATTCGGCATGGATGAGTTGGGCTGAAGGGCCTGTTTCCATGCTGTATGACTCTATGCAACCCATTTCTCTATTGAAAGTTATAATGAATCTACTGCATTGCCCTTTCCAGATCTTAACAACTCAGTGGGCAGATAAAACAAATCTCCTCTGGGGCTTTTTCCCCATAAGATTTAATCTGTGTCATCGTGATACTGAACCTTCTGCCTGTTTCTAAATCCTATCTTCTCTACAAAGTCTCCTATAAATTTGCCTCTATTAAATCTTCCTTTAACCTTCCCTGATCTCAAGGTTTCTTACCTGTGATATCGTTCCCATAAATCTTCTCTGCGGACTCCCTCATGCCTTACAACACTTCCTAAAGTGCGGTGCCACGCTGGGTAGGCAGCTCTAGCCGACATCTAAGCAATGATTTATAACTACATTGCTTAATTCACACAGTTCTTGCTATATGTGTATACCATTTTGATATAGTGCTTTAATAATTATTTATCATATCTCAGGAACCATTTCCCGGCGAAGGCAGACAGCAATGACAAAGTTCTTCATCGCCTTGAGTTCACCAGCATAGCCTTTGTGGTCTGAGGAAAAGGCTGTTTGAAGGTTATCACCTCACAGTCCAGAAGTCATGGTCTATTGATCAGCAGTGATCCCTGCCCTCCCAGACTTAAATTATCCACAGAAGACACCTCAAAGTACTACAGAGATACAACCAATGCTGTCTCTGCAAAACTCCCTAAGTCTATTGGCAGGACAATCAAACCAAGTAGACGAGTGGCATTCAGGATGTCAACTCCATGTGTTGGGAGCACACAAAAGCCCAGCATAAAAGGTGGCAGGAGAGCGCCATCTCCTAAACAGTCCACCTGCTCCACCAAGCATCTCCTGCTCACATTACAAAATCTGTGGCTCCCATGTTGACCTCAGAACCCACAGAATTGGAATGGAAGTAAATTATCCTTGTTTCTGAGGGACTGCCTGAGGGTCCTTCAGCAGATACTTATGGAACTGCAGGACATTTTGCTATGTGCAGTGGAATAAGGAATGTATCTGTCAAATTTCACACTCCTTCCCCCTCGTGTTAATTAATGTGGGGAGCTAGTTGGCAATCTAAGGTATTTTCCAAATTTAAACTTGTGGTGTGAGTTTCATAGTCTGGGAAGAGAAAAGTCTTAGTCTTAGGTGTTATTGTACAAAAATTAAACTGTGCACATTTACTTCACTGCAGAGTTTTAAAATTTGCCATAAGGAAGATTTAATGGAACACCTCATTATGTCCCAAAGCAGTTTACAGCCATGAAGTACTTTTGGAATACTGTTGTTAGCATAGATTTGTGACACTTAACTCCAATGGGAGTTTGCTGTACTCAAGTTAACAGGCAGATTATCTGCTTTGTAGATGTGGTTGAGGGAATAAATATTAACCTCTGGACAATGGGGAGATCTCTCATGTTCTTGGTCAGTTTAATTTTGAGGGATATTTCACATGTCAAGTGCAGGTTGAAAAATGGCACCTCCAACAGTGCAGCACACTCTCTGTACTGCACTTGGATTTTCAGCCTGGGGATTGTGCTCAGGAGTCTGGATTGGGAGCTGATCCCATGAACTTCCGACTCGGAAGATGCGATGAGAGAGAATCTGAGAGAGAGAGGCCGTGGTGAGAGAGGAACAGCCCTTCTGGGCCAGGAATTAGTGAAGGGAAGAGATTGTCCAGGATTCCATTGTGGAATAAAGCAGGTTTATATTTTGAAAACTTACTAAAGGAAAGTGTTTGGTAGGAAACAGGAAACCGGCCTTTGGGTGACTGTGCTTTGAAGAGAACCAGAGCTCTGTTTGAGAGAGAGAGGAACACATACACGATGTCACACTGTCTTCAAACATCTCGCAGAGAGCTTGGAGTTTTCCACATTGATAGGCCCCACACTGATCAAGAATTTAAAGATATAAATGCTAACATGATAACAAATGCTAACATATAAATGCTAACATAAATGCTAATGTGAGAAGCTATTCATTTGGACAGTGAAGATGTTCCCTGCGTAATAAAACATCATACACTTTAGATGGCTGCAGTTCTCATTTTCCTGTCTATTTGAAAACACAGGCACATGTCATCCATATAACTTTTGTAAATTAAAACTCAGCCAGCTGTGCCTTGTGGCTTGATTCTCGAGTCTGTGCTGAGGTGACTGAGAAAGTGTTTTAGAAATTGTTATTGACTTCAGTGTTTCCTTGTGCTAACTAATCAGCAGTCTCATTCCTGCTCACTCCCACCTACTGGTGGTGGTGGTGGGGAGGGGGAGCAAAGTCTTGATTTCAGGATTGGATATGAGTGCAATACACTGACAGTTAAATAGTGTAACTGCCTGCGTATACCAGGAAAACCTACACACTTAAGCACAATCCTAGAGACCTACTACAATGACTGAGGTAGTCCTTGTGAATACTGATGTGCTTCCTGGTATAGCCTATAAATATCTGCACACTTTCTGGGGTCAAATTTAAGTACCTCAGGGTTGGAGGAGTGTTGGTGGAGGAGGCTCCCGTAAATACTGACACCCTAAAGGTCTGCTCGGGTATAAAATTAAGACCCAGGCTGAACCCGATCCAGCCATGGTGAAACTAAACCTGATCTGATCTTTTACTTCATTGCCACCTTCCTGTACTAAACCCATGTTCCATGACTCATTTGAAAACTTGCTGTTTTCGGTTTTGAATGCACTGGGTCTGCACAGTCCTCTTGGGTACAGAATTCCAGAGTCACCACCCCCTCAGGTAAAGACCTTTCTGAATGGAATGTCTCTGTCCTGAATGGCTGATGCTTTATTTTGAGGTTGAGACACCTGGGTCTAACACCGCAGCCAGGGGAAACAATATCCTACATCTACCCTATCAAACCCTTTAAGAATCGTGTGCATTTCAACAAGATCACCTCTCACTCCTAAACTCTCCAGAATATAGGCTAAATCTGCTTAATCTCTCTTCAGAGGATAATCCCTCCCAACCCAGGAGTCAATCAGGAGAACCTTTGTTTTCTTCCCTCTATTGGAAATATTTCCATCCATGGGTGAGGAGACCAGACTTCTACACAATATACCAGGTGCAGTTTCCCCATGGCCCTTTGCCCAGGGCACCTTGACTCTTATAACCACATCCTCTTGCAACATACCATTTGCTTCCTAATTGCTTGTTGCACCGACATGTTAACTTTAAGTGATTTGTGTACAAGGACACCCACGTCCCTCCCATTACCAACACCTTTCAATCTCTCACCATTTAAAATAAGATCTGTTTTTCTCTTTTTTCCATCAAAGTACAACCCCACATTTTTCCACATTATGTTTCATCTGCCACAGCCTCACTCATTCACTCTGTTCCCCTTGAAGCCTCTTTGCTTCCTCCTCATAACTTATACTACACTCAGCATATTACGCTTGAGCCCTTCTTCTGAATCATTGATATAGGCTATGGACAGTGGGCCCCAGTAGCAATCCCTGGAGCATCCCACCAGTCACAGCCTCCCAATCTGAAAATGATCCGTTTATACATAGTCCCTATTTTCTGTACATTTAACCAATCCTCAGTCCACACCAGTATATTACTGGGGACCTCTGTAAATAATGACACACTTCTAGAGACTCTCTGTAGATAATAACATACTTCTAGGGACACTCTGCAAATAGTCACATACATACAGCACCTCACTCTGAACATGAAAAATCCCTTGTGATTCCCTGAGCTGTGAACAAGGTGTAGTTACCAACTATGTTGAATGAAGGTCTTGGGGAACACTTTTGGACACCAGTTCTACATTTGGTGTTGTTTAAAGGCTCAGCTCCCAGTGCCCAGTTTTTCAACCTCACTCAAACCATTATATCCATAAATCGTTCTCTCCCTTCTTAAGTGAACGTTGTTAAATGAACGTACTAACGACAGCTTCAATTTTATTTCTCTGCTGGATTAGTTAATTATATTGCAGCCTACAAATCAACCAAGCCCATTAAACAGGGAGCAGGGACACCAAGTTACTGATGTGAGCTGAGATGCCATCTACATAAAACTTAAGGGAACTTGCCTCAAACCACTTACACAAATGACTTCATCAGGCTGAGGTAGAACAACTTTTAACCCTAAGATAGAAACATATTCAACAAATTAAAATGAACGGGCTTCTCATTTAGAAATGAGTACAGTAAGTGCACAAGGAGACTCACAATAGCAGACAAGGGAGATCATCTCCATCCAGTCTGTTGTTGATAGACATGAATGTCATTTGGTTTTGTAAGGCAGGTGTCTGTAGGGAAGCAGAGAGTCATAGTAACAAGTGGAAAATAAAAGCAAACTCCCAACTGGCCATCCAGCACAGACGAGAAAATCTCCATCAGTGTAGTACCTTTAATGTAGATAAACATTCCACAGCCCTTCACAGGAGTGAATTCAGACACAATTTTGACACATGAGGAGATAAACGATTTGTTTGGCAAATTAACTGCTGTGCAGTATTGCAACTCACTATGGAAATTTAGCATTAAAACCAGAAGAAAGAACGTGTTGAAGTCTCAGAATGCTGTTTCAACATTACAAAGACAGACTTGCAATGTTTTCACAACCTCAAGCAGCCCTGAAGTGCTTCACAGCCAATTATTTTTTAAAATGTAGATACAAATGCAAAGTATGAAGCATACAGCAAGCTCCAATAAACAGCAGTGTGACAAAGACCAGATAATCTGTTTTCAACCCTGTTGGTTTAGACACCCGGGATAACACTTCTGCTCTTCTTTAAATTAGTGCCATGGGATTATTTTTGCCTCTACCTGAGAGGGCATGGTGGAGCATTGGTCTCTTTTGAAAGGACTATCTCAAATGTACAAGGCTTCCCTCAGTAATCCACTGCAGTGTCAGCTGAGATCTTTATGCTCAAGACTCTGGGATAGGGGATGAATGTTGGCCAAGACACCAGGAGAACCTCCCTCTTTTTCAAAATACACCTTGGAATTTTTAGTATCTAGCTGAAAAAGCAGACATTTCCTCACTGGTTATGAATTGCAACTGCTACACATCTTCAGTAATATTCATAAAGCTTTTGCTAGTTTGTGTGCTCAAGTCTCTGGAATGGGGCTTGAACCCACAACCTTCTGATCAAAGGGTGACACAGTGAGCTCCACTGTAAAAAGGAAACTTATCCTGAAGAAGAAACACTTGAGGGTTTAGACAATGACTGGAGGCCAAAGTCTTTCCAACAATATCTCACATTTATTTAATACCTCTTACAAAGCAAACTACCCCAAGGGGGTTATCAGGAGGGGTACATTTACCAACTCTGGGTACACATATTCTTGAAGGTTTCACATCTCCAACAGCTCCACCAACATATCCTTGTCATTGGTCACCTAACATGTCCATCACCATAGCTTGTCCTCCCATGGCCAATCAGAAGGAAACTTGCCTCTTTGCATCACAAATTGATGATTATTGATTACATGTCAAAAGGCCTTTCCTTTTCCCATTTCCATTACTTTCATGACTAATAAACAAAAATCTTCAGAACTCTTTAATATTTCTAATATATTTTTTAAAGATAGGATTGTTCTAATTCTAGGATGGTTTTCCTCCCAGGTGTTGCTCAGAGCAGCGTCCTGGGTAATAATCTTCGATCCCTGGAGACTCCAGACAGTCCTGGAGGTTTGGCTACCTTAGGTTGTGGGCAGGAGCTGCTGACAGAGGCTGAGGGCTCCCTCACTGAGGCAGGTTTCAAAGGCCGGTGGACACAGGCAGAATGCTCAGCCGATTCCGAGATGCACGGTAGATTCTGTGCCATAGTGGAGGGGTGGAACCCTCTGGGCTCCCAGGTACCATCAGCTTTTACTTTCCAGCAGCCTCTCATATCTTTCTGTTTATTTAATCTTTGCTCAGCTTTCATGATAGTTGATTGTAGTTTAAATGTGACTGATTTTACAAGAGGCAGAGAGGAAATACTAAACCAGAGGTCAGTGGAGGATGGGACGGCTGAAATTACAATCCAGGTACCAACCCCTCTCACCTGCCCCATGTATAATTTAACGATCATGGGAGGCAGCCTGCACAAGCTTTGAATTCATTCAGACTATTTGTTTTCATGGATTCCTGGCACCCAAACAGGACAAAAGCAGCAAAGTATCAATTACTAAATCATTGAAAGAAGATCAAAGACCATGGGGAATATCATCAGTGAGAGTACCAGCACTGGAAGCGCTGACACTGGGAGTGTTACCACTGGAAGCACTGACACTGGGAATTGTCACCACTGCAGACACTGACACTGGGAGTGTCACCACTGGAAGCACTGTCACTGGGAATGTCACCACTGCAGACACTGACACTGGGAGTGTCACCACTGGAAGCACTGTCACTGGGAATGTCACCACTGCAGATGCTGACACTCGGAGTGTCAGCACTGGAAATACTATCGCTGGGAGTGTCAGCACCAGAAACAATGAAACTGGGGATATCAGTATTGGAAACATTGACACTGGGAGTGTTAGCACTGGAAAAACTAACTGGGAATATCAGCACTGGTAATTTTATCACTGGCAATATTAATACTGGGAATAAAAATTATAATATATTGCATATCAGCAATGGTAAATCAAAGACTGAGAGTACCGGTACTGGGAATACTGACACCGCAAATATCTACTGAGGAAATGCTAACAATTGGAATAACAACAGAATATTTCATCACTGTTAACACTGATCCTTAAACATCATCAATGGAATTTCGGAAAAAAATGAAGCTGGGCCAGATGCAGAAAGCTGATTTTGCCAACTGGTAGCAAGGCCTGAGGCAGCCAGTTCTGAGGACCTGCCCCAAGAATAATCTGGACTGGAGCATCATCTCCTGCTAAAACCTTCAAAGCAATTTTAAACTTTTTAAATATCTCTGATACTCAAGGACATTTATAAACTATGAAAACTGAAGAAATTATAAAAAAAACTATATGAAAAATTAAAGTTATTAAAACACATGAACATACTTACACATCAATAAAAACATTAGATTGAAATAAAATATTTTAAATAATATTGCCGACCTCTTCCATTCACCAGGTTGAAAATATCCATTGAAGTGAATAGGGTCTTCAGTCACTTCCCCTCTCTGACGGTGAAGGATCGGTAGTACCTGTCAGTGAGTTTGTCTCAGACCCATAGAGGGCCTATGTAAATCCGGGGCTTGCTTGTGTAGATACAGTTGACTATCAGCACTTCAAAGAAGAACAGCCACCACCAGTAAGATTTGTCCAATGATTCCATTAATAGAAGAATACACGTTTCTGGATTTCATTACCAGAGGAAAATACAAGTGCAAGGAAATTTTGCAAAAATAAAAGAGAAACACAGAGAGGCAGCATCTTTGGAGAGAGCAGCAGTCACTGTTTCAGACCGGTGGCCTTTCAAATACCTGAAACATTATCTTTGTTTATTTCTCCACAGATGTTGCCTGACTTGATAACTATTTCCAGCATCTGTAGTGTTTTGACTTCAACATTATGGTAAGCCCCAATAAAGCAATTAATAACGCCCAGATCGAATATTGTGTCCAGTCTGGTTCTGGAGGCATTTATGAGAAGTTCAAGGTTTCAAATAGATGCAGCTTGGCTCTGGATACGAAACTCGTGTTGAGAAGCTGGAGAGGAGGACACTGGGTCTGGGCAGCAGGTCGCCCCAGGGCTGGGGGATGGAGGTGGGGATTGCACATGAGGGCAGAATTGCGCGTCGCTGGGAGGAATGGAGATCTGGGACGATTATAAACAAACGAAAATATTATTTGGAGGAATTTTCGGTCCGCTCGTGAAAGTATGTCAGAAGTTAAGCGGTTTTTAATAGTGAGATTTACCTCAATCCACATATTGAAGTTCCGCATTTATCCGCCAGGTGCCACCCCGGCGCTGTTTCCCGGGGTGCAGTTCCCTGTGCCGCCAGCAGGTGCCGGCCCGGCGCTGTTTCCCCGGCTGCAGTTCCCTGTGCCGCCAGCAGGTGCCGGCCCGGCGCTGTTTCCCCGGCTGCAGTTCCCTGTGCCGCCAGCAGGTGCCGGCCCGGCGCTGTTTCCCCGGCTGCAGTTCCCTGTGCCGCCAGCAGGTGCCGGCCCGGCGCTGTTTCCCCGGCTGCAGTTCCCTGTGCCGCCAGCAGGTGCCGGCCCGGCGCTGTTTCCCCGGCTGCAGTTCCCTGTGCCGCCAGCAGGTGCTGGCCCGGCGCTGTTTCCCGGGGTGCAGTTCCCTGGGCCGCCAGCAGGTGCCGGCCCGGCGCTGTTTCCCGGGGTGCAGTTCCCTGTGCCGCCAGCAGGTGCCGGCCCGGCGCTGTTTCCCCGGCTGCAGTTCCCTGTGCCGCCAGCAGGTGCCGGCCCGGCGCTGTTTCCCCGGCTGCAGTTCCCTGTGCCGCCAGCAGGTGCCGGCCCGGCGCTGTTTCCCGGGGTGCAGTTCCCTGTGCCGCCAGCAGGTGCCGGCCCGGCGCTGTTTCCCCGGCTGCAGTTCCCTGTGCCGCCAGCAGGTGCCGGCCCGGCGCTGTTTCCCCGGCTGCAGTTCCCTGTGCCGCCAGCAGGTGCCGGCCCGGCGCTGTTTCCCGGGGTGCAGTTCCCTGTGCCGCCAGCAGGTGCCGGCCCGGCGCTGTTTCCCCGGCTGCAGTTCCCTGTGCCGCCAGCAGGTGCTGCCCTGAGCTGATTCCTCGGTGCAGATTTCCCTGCCTTCGCCGGGTTTTCCTGGGTAAAGCTCCCTGTATCGCCGGCAGGTGCTGCTCCGGCGCTGTTTCCCTGGATGCAGGTCTTTCTAATTTGAGAAAAAATACTCTACAGAAAATGAACAAAGGAATTAAAAACAGACCATGTTGGAAATCCTCAGCAGATTAGGCAGCATCAGTGCAGAGTGAATCAGAGTTTGATGACTGGTCCATGTTCTGCACGTCACAGTTCTAGCATTTCATTTCTTTCCACTGCCCTCCTTCATCGCTCTCTACTTGCACTTCTCCAGACGGCTCAGCATTGATCTACAAGCATTTATCACCCTCTCTTGGAGAGCGCCAATGGCATTTCTGTCACCTGGACAACCTTGATCTCCACCCTACCACATTCTCATTATTTTCTTCACCCCTCCCGCTCTCTGCAATTTATAATGTGGTTGTTTTTCTCATTTTTCCAGTTCTGGTGAAAAGTCATCGACCTGAGACATTAATTCTGTTGCCTCTCCACAGATACTCTCTGACCTGCCGAGGATCTCCAGTACTTTCAGTTTTTATCGCAGGTCCTTGCACTTCTGCCAAGTGTCAACCTGTTGCTGTTTCCCTGGGTGCAGTTCCATGTACCACCACAGGTGCTGCTCTGGCTCTGTTTCTCTGGATGTCATAGGCCCGTGGAGTGGGAGCGTTTTGGATGAAGGATGATCAAGAAATCGATAAAGAAAGAGTAAACTAGCAACAAAAAAAAACAGGCGGTAAGAGGGATTCATAGGCATTGCAAAAAATAAAGACCAGAAAGAGCAAATGCAGAACCCTTAAAGATGGAAATGGGATAATTTCTAATGGGGAATGAGGAAACAGCAGAGGAATTAAACTGATGCATTGTATCTGCCTTCATGGAAAATGATATAACAAAATTTCAGAAGTACTGAAGAATAAAATGTCAGCGCAAATGAGGAAGTTAAAGAAATTAGTGTTAACAAAGTGGTGCTATAGAGAAATTAATGAGCCTGCAACAGACATTCAGAAAGTAAAATGATCATTGATCAGAGTCAATATGGATTAACGAAAGGGAAATAATGTTCAGCTATTGTACTGGACTGCTTTGAGGATGTATCTAGTAGAGTGGATGGGAACCAGTGGATGTGGTGCACTTGGATTTTCAGTAGATTATTGATAAGGTCCCATTACTCAAATAAGTGACAGCACATGGCTTTGGGGGTAACATCCTAGCATGATTTGAATGCTGGTTAATGTAGAAAACAAAGAATAGGAAAAATGTGATCTCCACATGTGATAAGATGGGAACAGAGATCAGTTCTTGGGCCCCAACTGTTCAGAATTCAATTTGGCTGAAATGTAACATTTCCGAGTCTGCTGATGACTCAGATGGGCATGTGAACAGTTATGAGGATGCTAAGAGGTTTCATGCTTCACCTTAAACCAAGGGGCCTAAATTTTTTTTCACATTTCTTACACACTTGTAGAATCTTTCACAGTCTGTTCTTACACTCCATGTAAGTTTACTCTGATACTTTATTTTTGTTCTCTTTTTGAAATATATCAAGAAATAGAGAGCAGGGCATATACATTCCCTTTGATGTAACCATCTTCTCTGCTTCTGAAAACTAACTTGTTTTCTCTCTTTCTCAGTTCTGACGAAAGGTCTCAGACCTGACACGCTAATTCTGATGTTCTTTTTTCGGATTTTGGCTGACCTGCTGAGCTTTTTCTGTTTTTATTTCAGATTTTCTGCATCTGCAGTTTTTAAAAAATTATTTACTGTTTCCCAGGATAGAACTCTCTGTCCGGTGCCGCCTCAGTGTTGATTCCTCAGCAGCAGATCTTTGTGTTGCCACCAGGTGCCGCCCCGGCGCCGTTTCCCTGGGTGCAGTTCCCTGTGTTGCCACCAGGTGCCGCTCCAGCGCTGTTTCCCTGGGTGCAGTTCCCTGTGTTGCCAGCAGGTGCCGCCCCGGCGCCCTTTCCCTGCCTGCAGTTCCCGGGGCCGTCGACAGGCGCCGCCTCGGCGCGGAGGCTCAGTCTCTGAGCCCGGTTTACGAGGCCGGAGTCGGATTCTCTTCAATCCTTTTGCTTAGGCCCCGGATCCTTCTCCATCCGCCTCCATCGGGCTGTAGTTCGGCGCCGATCCCCGTCTCCCGCTGTAGTTGAGGCCGAGGAAGCCCTGGGAACGAGCCGAGGTCGGTATTTCTGAGGTAAAGGGCCTTTTCGTGGTTCCGATCCCGAGGTTTTCTCCCGCTTTGTTCCCGGCGGCATCCGGCCGCCATCTTTGCCTCCGATTCCCCACAAAACGGAGCAGCGAGGGCGGGGGGAGTCCCGGGACCCCGGCCGCCGGCAGCGGACGCTCGGCCCTTTTCCCTCCCGATATCCCGGCCTGGGTAGAGCGGAGGGCGGCTGTGGAGACCGGGCCGACCCCTGGGTCCCGTTGGTGGACCCCCGGGCGGGCAGGGCCGCTGCGGGCCGGCCTGACCCCGAGGCGAGTCCCGGACCCGGCGGGAGGATCACCCTTAACCTTGGGGGGTCCCGGCCCTCCGCCCGATCCGGTGTTCACCTTCCTGGGGGCCTGGGACCTCCCGTCCCCCTTCCACTGCAAGCCTGCGGGGTCGGAGCGTCCCGCAAGGGGGGAAGGGGCGAGCCCTCGGTCGGGGGTCTGGGATGGTGGGGAGGGGAGGGGGTGTTTGGTTTACTGTGGAGCTGGAGCGATGGGGGTGATGATGGTGACGGGGGGGGAGGCAATGGTGACCCGGGGGTGGGAGGCGGTGTTTTGTTTACACTGGGAGATTAGGCGCCGTCTGGTTAATCCTAGGAGTGCGGGTGTCTGGTTGAATCTGCACCGGGATCCGCTGATGTTTGCTTCCTTTTGGTGACCGGTGTGGTTGGTTAGCCGTGTTACCATCAAACAAGGTTGGGAATTGGTTTGGTTTACCTTCAATCCAGGAGAAGGTATCTACTGTATATTTAGGTGGGTGGGGGGGGGTGTCTGGTTTACCAACTGGGGATCTTGGGGTACTTTGTATGATGGGTGTTCACTCAGGATGTTAATAGGAGGGAAAGGTGTGCTCACCTTATTCTTGACTATGGATCTTGGGGATTTGGACTCATCAGGGTTAATCTTAAAACAGATTTTCCATTAACTTGGGAGGGATGTGTCTGATTTATGTTCAATCCCAGATGGAAATAGTCTGGTGTACCCTGGATCTGAGATGGTGGTCGTCTTGGCATATTTTATGCTGGGGTGGTACAGTAAACTCTGTCTGAGATACCAGTATGTGATGTATCTGTACCCACAATAGGACAACCTGGTGACCTTTACCCAATGGTGGGGCACTCTGGTGTGCCTGCAACCCAGCGGGGGGGGGGGGGGGGAGTTTGAGGTGGGTCATTCTCGTGTACCATTAGTCTGGAATGGGGGTAGTGTGGTGTACCGTTGGCCAGAAATGGTGAATGTGTGATGTGCTGTGCACCAGCGATGGGTTTACTCTTGAGTTCAGAGTCAGAGGGTATCTAATTTGACATGGTGGGGGCAGCTAAGCATTTTGACAACCATCAATGGTGATTGTGGGCATCCATATACCTCTGAGCAAGGGCAAGGAGGAGAATGTGGTTTGGAGGGCACCTCTTGCAGCCATGATGTAACATGGTGGACTTCTTGCTTGCCTTTGATCAGGGATAGGTGGTCATCTGGTTTACCTTTAATCTGGGAGGGGTAATTTTGTTTACCTTTAGCCTAGGATGACGGGGAGGTAGTAATTGCCCAGAGTTGGTGAGAGTCTAGCTTGCATTTAACAATGGGAGGTGTCTTTTTAATAATCCTCAAATTCAGGGTGGGAAGGGTGTCCGGTCTATCTTCAAACCTGGGGTCAGAGGGATGTCTTATTCATCCTTGCACTGGGCATCCACTGGCTCTGGGAGGATGTGGGACTCCAGGTGTCCCCTCTGACCTGGGGGGCTGGTGGGCTTCATGTGCCCCTAGCCCTGGACAAGTGCAGATACCTAGTTTCCCACTGCGCTGATTTGCCCTAATCTGAGGCTGACTCCATTGGTTTGACCTTGACTGGGGGCACATTGTTTATCTATAATATAGAACTGTTCACATCCAATTTACCCTTGAACCTGGGAAGAGGATCTTCTGATTTATCATTTACGAGTTTGGTGGGAGTGGGACATCTGGTTTATCCTCATTCTGAGTTAGGGGGTGTCTTGTTTACTCTTGACCATGGATTGGTGGGGTGGGGTTGGAAAGGAGGGGTCTTGTTTGCCTCTTATGTGAGATAGAAGGTGTCTGGTGGCAGTCTCATTTATTCTTGACTTTGGTGGGGAAGTTTTTTTTGACCACTGGCCCAGGAGAGGTGTGCCTAGTTTTCCCTTGCTCAGGAGAGCTTGCCTGATTTACCCTCGACCTGGGTGTGTCCCACTTCATTCTCAGTGGGGGTATGGGTGGCATCTGGTTTACTTTCAACCCATTGTGGGGGATGGTTGGCTTTGCCTTTAAGCTGGGTGCAGGATTTTATGATAGAAGATTTAATGTGTTTAGTTCTGTTTTTCAGTAAGGTATTTAGCTGGTTCTGTGGTAGTTAGTTGGCATAGGAATGGGAATTGTGCTGATTTAGGAGAGAACCACAAAGCAGAAACCAGTAGTTAGCTTGATGTCTGTTGTTAGAAATTGCTTGAATACATTATTGGGATAAAGTAGCAGGCCATTTAGAAAATCACGATGCAACTAAGTAAATTGAACAGCATTTTATGAAAAGCAAATTAGAGTTGATAAATTTTTCAGATTTCTTTGAGAATGTAACATAAAGGGGACACGTGGATGTATTGTATTTGGATTCCCAAAGGTCGATTAATAGTGTCCTACATGAAATGCGTAAGGTAAGAGTTGCATGAGGTTAGTGTTATATTATCGACTTGGATATAAGAAAGGCTAATTAACATAGAGTCATTGCACTTGGATCATTTTTAGGTTGGTAGGCTGCAACTTGTGGGGTGCCACGGGGATCAGTCCTGCCTCAGTTATCTACAATCTGTGTAGGCTGCAACTTGTGGGGTGCCACGGGGATCAGTCCTGCCTCGGTTATCTACAATCTGGGTAAAGGGACTGAGTGTATTGTAGCCAAATTTGCTGATGATAAAACTGGGTGGAAAAGCATGTCATGAGGAGAGCACCAGAAGGTTGTGAAGCAAAATAAAATTAAACAAGAGTGCTAAAGTTTGGTAGAGTGTAATGAGAAATTTGACATTTAATAGGAAGAGTAGAAATGCAGAAATTGTGGTGTGGTACAGAGGGTGTCCTTTGATTGCATGTACTACAAGGATAGCATGCAAATTGAGCAAGTAATTAAGAAAGTTGGCCTTTATTATAAAGGGGATGGAGTATAAAAGTAGGAAGATCTTGATGAAACTACAGGGTTTGGTGAGGCCATACTTGGAGCATGCCATATATTTTTACTTTTCTTATTTGAGAAGATACGTACTGACATTGGGGATAGTCTTGAGTAGGTTGATTTGGAATAAAGGGTTATCTTATGAGGAGTGATTGAGCAGGTTTGACCTATACTCATTGGAATTTAGGAGAATGGGAAGCAATCTTATTGTAACAAAAGATTCTGAAGGGGTTTGATAGGAGAGATGCTGAGAAGATATTTTCCCTCACGGGAGAATCTAGAACAAGGAAGCTTAGTGTTAGAATAAGGGGCTGCCCATTTAAGACTGATGAGGAGGAATTTCTTTTAGCTGAACTCCCACAAACTCTGGCCAGGAGTTTAACAGTTGCTGCCGCCTCCTGTCGACCCAGGCTAGAGACTCGTGAATCTTTGGAATTCCCCGCTTCAGAGAGCCGTGAAAGGTGAATCACTGAGAATGCTGAAAGCCAAGATAGATTTTTGATCTATAGGAGAACAAAGGAAAGTGGAACTGAGGCCAAGAACAGCAGGCACCAGGAGCCAAATAGCTTGTCCTTGCTTCTATTTTTGTTAGGTTTTTATTGTATATTAACTCCCATTTGCTGTTGCTGGAGTTAGTCTTTAGCCCTTGCCTACAGTTACTACACTAATACATCTAGCTTTAACTGCAATTTGCATCGTTTTCATCCTAAGACAGGAATAACGCTGATGTTCATGGTCAGTTCATCTGTTTTTGCTGATGGTAAAGGGGGATGGCTCGAGACAAGCTGTTCTGTGGTTTCTGGTGACATGGGGCTTTTGGCCCATCAAGTCTGTGCCAGCTCTCGAGGCAATCCCATTCACCCTCATTTCCCTGTTAGCCATTGCCTCACATATGTGCTCACTAATCCCTCCAACCTCTGATTCTTTATGAGGCATAATTTACAACTCTACTTAACCTAGAAACCATTTTGTTTTTGGGATGTGGGAAGAAACAGAGCACTGGGAAAACCCATGTAGTTACTGGGAGATGATGCAGACTCCACCAAGACAGCATTTGAGGTCAGAATTGAACTTGGGTGTTTGGAACAGTGCCACTGTTCTGTGCTGTCCTGCTCTTGATCATAAACTGTTCCCAGAGTAGCTGGAGTACCTACCTGGGACCTTGGTTTAATGTTTTACATGAATTATCTTTGACTGTGGAGCAACCTCACAGTACCTGTGCTGATTGAGGACTTGAGTAGGGATTGATGTTTCATTCCCCTGGCTTGGAGATGAGACTTGCTGGATGCTAATAATGCTCCTAGTTTCTTCAGGATAGCCCTTGCACTCAAACTGATGTTGTGTCAGTCATGAGCTATCACTTTCACCAGTGAGAAGGATATGAGCTGAAGCTCCAGTCCAGGGAATTGAGCACAAACTTGAGTGTTCAAATATTTTCTGATGAGGGGTCTTTAACCTGAAATGCTAACTTTGTTTCTTTTCCTACAGATGCAGCCTGACCTGCTGAGTATTATCAGCATTTGCTGCTTTTATTTTAGATTTCCAGGATCTGTTTTGTTTTGATTTTCAGGTGCTGTGTTGTCAGGGATGTCATCTTTTTGGTTAGGCATTAAATCAAGAGCCCATCTGCTCTACCAAGTAGGTCGATAAGATCCCCAGGCACCGTTTTAGAGTAGAGGGGAGTTGTCCATAGTATCCTGATTAATGTTTTTTCCTCAGTTGACGTAGTTAAACAAGCTCAAGTTATCTGGTCGTTATCTCATTGTTGTCTAAAGGAGCTTGATGTGTACAAATTGGCAGCTGTGTTTACTACATTACTTACTGAGTACATGGTTTCATTGGCTGTAAAGTACCTTGAGCATTCTGGGATTACGGAAGGCACTATAGAAATGCAAGTCTTCCATTTTGGGTTATGAGTGCCTGTTGAACTTGTCTTGGGCAGCATTGGGGAGTCTGGTTGGAAGCTGCAGGCAGTAATTCAGTGGGATACTCCAAGTGATGGTTAAAATCCAAAGGATTCTGATCTCTCATTAAGAGCTACTGATTAAGTACTATCCTGCCTCTCTTGCTGTCCCATCCAGCATTTCTTGCTTTGGTGACTCAGTTAACTACATTGTGTGGCAGCAGTTGATTGTGGTAAGCCTTTCCCGGGAACTCTATTCTGAAGCCTTCATCCTGAGATGTGTCACAGTTTCAGCAAAGGCCCAAGTCTGTGCTGGGAAAGACCTTCATTGCAGTGGTATGCTTTAACCATTCAATTCATAAGACATATGGGAAACAATCCCAAAAAGAATTTGTTTGTCCGTGTAGTCTTGGTAACGGGTGTCACGTACCCAATTACAGGCATGATGTCTGGTGTAAGCATACTTCAGATCATGCAATTCACCGGAGTCCTGTCTCTGTCTCCCCCATTTGATGATTCCAGTCCATTTTTATAAGGACAGAACGAGACACATCTGACGTCACACTAGGTTAGGGCTGATCTATGTAGTAACCTCTGCTTTTCTTGAATATCCTTACTCAACTATATCAACTATGTCGGTACTCAAGTATATCAACATCAACCTCATTCGAAGATTTGTAATGATCCCCACCCTTAATATTTTTTGTGTGGAAAGGGGGGAAATTCCAGATGTCTGCTGTTGGATAAGCTGGAGTGGTTCTCCTTCGAGCAAATTAAGGTTGAGAGGAGATTTGATAGAAGTGCACGAAACCATGTCATTTAGATGGGTAAGCCTTTCCCTTTACAGTGTCTTCAAGAACCGGGGACATAGATGCAAAGCATACAGAGAGATGGAGGGAGAAAGCTTCATGTGTAGAGAATGTTAATGACCTGGATCTTCCTGTCTGTATGAGTGATACAAACTGAGTCAGTCAGGACTTTAAAGGTAGAATTGAAGATGATGGAAAATGATTTGCATGACTCCAAAGAAAGAATATGGAATTGGGACTGAGGGGGTTGCTGTACAGAGAGCAGGTGCCGACTTGGAGGACTAAACAGTCACCTTCTGTGCTGTAGTGTAAAAGATGCTCTGTAGAAAATGATTCTTGAAGCACTCAACTCTAATTCTGTTCAATACTTCCTCTACCAAAGGTTTGCGTCAGTCTTAATCGTGTTTTTGTTCTTGTGAAAAGTCTTTATTGGCTCATCCTTTTAATCTATGTTATAAGGAAAGACAAGATGGACTATTTCTCCCATCTACATGAGATAACATTTTTGGGAAAAGGTGCAGTTCTCTGTTTCTGATTGTTTCCCCCTAAAACTACATATTCGAGGGATTGAGGGATCTTTGCTGCTTGAGGGATTGTGTTCTGTACCATGCTAAATTTCACAGTAACAAAGTCGAGCTTATTGTCATATGCACAGGTGCAATGAAAAACTTACTTGCAGCAGCACCACAGGCACATAGCATCATACGAACAGCGTTCCAAAGAAAAACATAAACACAATTTTTACAGGAAAGAACACAATTAGAACAAAAAAAAGCCCATGGTCTGTGAAGTGCCTCGTTCAGTTGGTGCTTCTACTGAGATGCCCAAACACCCAAAGCTCCCCACTGATGTTCGAGAACAGAAGAAAACTTATCGAAAATAGAGGTACAATCAGACTCCCCTGGAAGAAGCACTTCCAAGTTCTTGGCACTACCCAGACAGACAACAGGTTGAAAATGCCTTCCAGTAGCTGAAAACCTTCAAGGCCTCAAGATCAGATGAAATCCCTGCTAGTACTAAAACTTGGCAGTACTTGGAAGTACTTCTGGCATGAATTCATAACCTTGTCTCCCTTATCTGGGTAGAGGAGAGCATGCCATGGATCTCGCACATGCTAATTGTGAATGTCTTCAAGAACAGACACACATTTGATTGTGGTCATTACAGATCCTAATCCTGCTCTCTGCCCTGGGGAAAGTCATTGCAAGGATCCTCCTCAAATGTCTTCTCCCAATGGTCAAAGAGCTCCTCTCAGTGTCACAGTGTGGACTCTGCCCAGCTAGGGTTTCAGTGAGCATGACCTTAACCATGCAACAAACCCAAAAAAAGTATAGTGATCAACACCAACCACTGTACCTGGTTTTTTTCAAGTTCACAAAAACCTTCAAGACCCAATCACAGAGTTTATGGTGAACCCTTTCACATTTGACCTTCCATAGAAATTCATTATCATTCTGCATGCGAGCAAAGATCCTAACCAATGGGTCCACCACAGACCCAAACCCAGTACAGATCATGATCATTGCCTCAACCTACTTCTCTATTGTTTTAGAGATCATGGATCTAGCCACCAACTTGGTTGTAGCTGGAGTGGAGTTAATCTGCAGAGCTGGCAAGAAAAGGAGCTGTCTTCAGCTCTACTCCATAGCTAAGATTATAACTAACTTAATAATTGATGGATATTCATATATCTAGAGTTGCTACTTGGGGAAGGCAGCCATTGGTGAAAGTCACCACCGGTTTGTCAGCAAAACCTATTAACAAGTGAGGAAAGGGGTGGAGCAAAAAATTTGTAAACATTGGAAATCTGGAACAAAAACAGGAAACTGGTTACTCGAAGTTGTTCATTCCTTCTGTTTTCTACTCTCTGGTTTTCTGTATCTTAAAACACTTGTTTTCTTACTTTTCCGATTCTAATGAAAGGCCGTTAACCAAAAAGGTTGGCTCCTGAGTACTTCCAGCATTTTCTGTTCAGTTGAGGAAAGGGATATTTGTGAAGACCATGGCCAAAAGGCTCAGCGCCTAGTTTGTGGCTTACTGAGCATCAGTTGTCCCTGCCCTCCTGTATGCTTTGGAGTCCTGGGAACCCTATACTAAAGCACTGGATAAATATGTCAATGCTGTCTCTGCAAAATCCCCCAAATCGATTGCCTCTCCTGGGTTAACCTCCCCATTACTGAGGCTCAGTTGTGCTTGACCTGTCCGATGGTTGGGCCACATTGTCAACAACACTCCCAAGATGAGCAGTTTTACCAGGAAAGAGATTTTCTAGAGGACAGAGGATTCTTCAAGGGAAAATTCATCATCTCCTTGTTGACTGGCTCATGGGAATCTCTGGTCACTGATTCTGCAGAACAGAGAAGCAACCCATAGGAGCACACTCGACTTTCCACACCAAGAGCAAGTGGAGGCCACTTGTGAAAGGAAAAGGACTCCCAAACTACCCATCTACCCACTGATCACACGTATCCCCTGCCTTGCCTGTGACAAGGCCTGGTCAAACAACCGTTTTGGTTCCCGCAGAACTGGAATGGAAGCAATTCTTCCTTGACCATGAGGGACTGCCGAAGAAGACAAAAGAGAAGTAGACTGCAGTGCTAGTACTGAAGTCCCAACTGTTAAACTCCAGTGACCTCTGTCTCATGCCAGAACTGCTAAATTGAGATTCCAAAGGAGTTGAAGCATTCCCATCCAAACTGTGGGTGGGTACACTTTTTTTGTGCTTTGGCAGTGAAGGTGAGACTTGGAATATACAAGAAAGCAGAAACAGTGAAGTAATTGGTTGATCTTTCACTTAAGAGGTCTGTAACTGTAAATGTTCAGACAATATTGTGCAAACATAACAGGGGAGTAAACATCAACAGTAATTGCAAAGTGAAGGCAGATTTTAGCTTAGCCAAACCAAATCAGGAACAGTTTCTGGAGACATGAGACTACAGATGCTGGAATCTGGAGCAAAAAAACAAGTTGCTGGAGGAACTCAGTGAGTCAGGCAGCATCTGTGGAGGGAAATGGACAGATGACATTCCATTCAGATGAAGGGTCTTGACCTGAAATGTCGACTGTCCATTTCCCTCCGCAGATGCTGCCTGACCCGCTGAGTTTCTCCAGCGGTTTGTTTATCGCTCGAACAATTTCTGTTGCTTCACTTAGTATGGAGTACTGCCCCTGAACACAGTGTCCTTTAATGGAAAAAAATGCCATTTAGATGAAATTGTGATTGATCAGTGGTTCTGGGTCTAATTGTGGCACGGATTTGGGGGATATTTAAGTAGCTTCTGTAATGCAGCAGCTTTTAAGTTCTGAAGCTCAATGGTGCAAAAATTTGATTATTATAGAGACAGCATTAATGAATAGTGTCTTGTGTGTAGAATGGGCATTAGAGGCTGCCTGAGCACTGTGCCTCACACGTAGGGTATATTGTAGCTCAGATCAGATGAGAGGACAACTGGGGAAGTATCCACGATGATGGTGAGTAGGAAAAGCAATAAATGGTTGAATGAGGCACCTTTATAGCTTCCTGATCTCCCTACCACTTTCAAGGAATCCATTAAAAGGTGAGCTCCAATCATGTTATTTACTGGTTGCAAAGGTTTCCTTGTGCATTTTTCTAAGAATTTTTTTTATTATATCTCCATCACAATGGCAGTCAAATGGCTGGGCCAACATAAAGAAACAAATCTGCCTTTATTTTACTTCTAATTTCAGGACAGCTGTCTGGGAGTTGAGGTAGAATCTTGAATGGGTAACCAGAAAATGTAAATAATTGTCATTTTGCATTGGTTAGTTTGTCTTTTACTTTATTTCAACACTTACCAGTGCTCAAAAAAATTTGACTAATTCTTACTGACCTGGTTTCATTGCAAATAAAAACATGATGTATTACCTCGGACCTGTACTTACCAAGTGCAGAGGCCATTCTTGCTGGCTTGATGCAGCTGGGGCTAGAGCTTGGTAGGACCTCCAGTGGCCCAGTGAGGAGGCTTTGCCTCTTAAGAACTGAAAGTTTTTTTTTTAACAGATTTAAATGTACAACTTGGTTTTGTGTCAAGGCAACTGCTTGCAAGGCTGCAAAATCCAGTGATTCTGTTTCTATATATCTGTAATCATTCTTGTGTCTAGGCCACAGTTTATAATTTATGTGGGATTCTGGACTGTTGTACATAGGAACTAAACTGTTGATGGGGATCTGTTATGGTCCAAATTGTCTGATTTGATCACTATTGATCCAGTGTTGATGAGCATATAACTTACAGTTCTAGCTTTGAAGCTTCTCCTTTATCCTGATGGTAATAACTCATCCATGAAGTGGTCATTGGAGGACTGATGTCACCTTTACACCAGACCAGGTACAATGGCAGGTTCCCTTCTGTAAAAAATTTAATGAGCCAGTTTGGGTTTCATTATCATTTTCTAATGGTAACCCACATGTTACCAATTGTATTAAATTTAGTTTTCCAACTTGTCCTGGAGGGATTTGAACTTAGTCTCTGGGGTGTCACTCCATCATCACCTGCCTCTCAGAGATGAGCATTGAAGGGAAAATTGGCACAGCACAGGTCCTGACTGGAAACTTCTCTCTACTTGTCATTTTGACTTTTTGAACTGTTAGCAAAGCCATTTGGTTCACTGCAATCCTTGACTTTCCATTGGTGATAATACACAAATTAAAATTTGGTACTGGGAAGCTGGTCAAGGTAGACAGTTTTGAACGCTGTCTGTTCTGGGGCACAAAGATCAGAATTCAGGAAGTTTGAAGGCTGCTGATCCTGCTCTGATCTCCTGGAGCAGCTTCAGCCAGGTTTCAAAGGGTTGATGGGAGAATCTCAAGATGCATTACTGTCCATCCTCAGTAAGAATAAGGGTAAACAGCAACATTAATTATTCAAATAATTCCTGCTGTTTCCCCTAAGCTACGATAGCTTCCTTTTTAGTTAATATGGAGGGAGGGACGTCCTTTTGAATTCCCATTGAATTGTGGAGTTAGTATCCATTGGCTTCCTAATTCTATTTTCCTTTGTGCAATTCCTCACTGCTGTTTAGGAGGAATAATGCAGTGTTCATTTTATTTTTGTTGGGAGCCGGCCTCATTGGAGAGTAGCAATTTATACCAGACTATCAGTGTGGAGTGCTCTGTTGCCTTTGAAGTGATGGGCAGAGCCCTACTGGTATATTGGTCATTAGTTTGTTGTGATATATTCTAACTGCAACTCTTAATCGGGACCAATACACATCCATAAAAGGTAGTAATTTCATCTCAAAACATGGCTTTGTGTTATCAATATATCTTTACTATTTATGAGCCCTTATTGGATACTGCTTAATTTCCCTTTTGAAAGAGCAATATTTTGTTTCTGTGTGCAATTTAGGTTTTTTGGTTTGAAACCATGAGTGAAGAACACATTTCTGAACAACATTTCTATTTTTCCCTCCCCCTGCACCCCCCTCAGTGAGCGGCACGTTCTCAGCGGTGCTGAAAACAACCAGTGTACTCGATGACATTCCAGCGCAATGTCAGAGCGTTTGGGGCAAACTACCAAGGGGAAGGATGGAAAATCGAAGTACTCCTCCCTCAGTCTGTTTGATAAATACAAAGGAAAGTCTCTAGAAACCCAGAAACATTCAGGAGGTATGTAACAAAGAAGAAATTTTATCAGGTATGGAGTTTACTAGGGTTTATGATTTTTGTATTTTGAGAAATCCGTCAAGTTTCTTTTCCTGAATCTCAGTTTTGTTTCCTGGTGGTGATGTGCCTTGCTGGGTCATGGTTCTATTGGTGACTCATTCTCTAATGTCCAATGTAGCAGCTGTCATTGTCAAGGATGATTCTGTTACCATTTGTCCTGGGTGTGTCTCCCTGAATTCTAAAGTAGTATTATCACAGGAGTTTTATCTAATTGCACATGGGAGAGATTAATGAGGAAGTAAGCCATTTCTGAGACAAAAAGATGATGTTATATGTTACTAAAAATTTCTGATGTTGATACTTTTTTATTGTTCATTGATGGGAGATGTGCCATCTATATTTACACTTGACCTGACTGCTTTGCTAAGTTATTTCACAACTAACTACATTGCTGTCATTAGTGCCCCAAAAAGCCCTGAGTGGGTAAAGACGGCAGATTTTTTTCCCTAGAAGGCACTGGCAAACCGTTTGGGTTTTTGCACCAATCCAGTTCTTTCATCATCATCATTACTGATATAAATTTTTTTTCTAGAAATAAGTCAACAGAATTTCCATGCGATTGTAGTGTAATTGCTCCCTGCGTCATTCATTATACATTTCCTGGTTGGATTTTTTTTCCTCCTGGTATTGAGTACCAGTTTGTCCACATCCTATGTTCTCCAGTCCGCCGCTAAAGTCTGTCTTATTTTCCAGTTGTCCCTCGACATGGCTTGCAAAGTCTTGGTAAAGTGGCTGCTGCTCGGCGCATGCCGCCACCTGCAAATCTTCCCAGCTTGAAGGCTGAAAACAAAGGAAACGATCCAAACGTGACGATTGTACCAAAAGACGGAACAGGATGGGCAAGCAAACAGGAGCAGCCGGACCAAAAGAAGTACGATTGCTTCATTGCTTATTTAATTTCCATTTTTTTCTAAAGAAGTCCCTTCTATTGTCCATTATGGTTTCAGTGTGAAATGGGGAAACACTATTAAGCCGCCTTCTGCATGAGTTGACATCCCTATAGGGAAGGCAGGCAACTTCTCTGCCTCTGATAATGGGAATGGAAGGTTAAGTAGCTGATTAATCTTGGAATGCCAGGATTGAGGAGTGAGTGGTGTACCCTAGGGCAGTGTGTTGGAGGTGGTAGGGCTTGGCTTGCCCAGCCTCGTCATCCACTAGTCGCTCAGAATTGTTTTGTGTTGAGAAACTCCTTCGTGGAGCATTTTATTTCCCATAAGTCTGTCTTTTTCACTTCTGTGGGCAGATTGGTGGGTCCCACCAAGCGATTTCTTTGCCAATGGAGTCAGATTCATCTTGTGTATTGGGAGCACCTTTCCCAGCTGCCGTCATCACTCGGCTCATACGATGACCCTAAACCCACGGGGCTTCTGTCTCCGGTAGCGTATTTGAAGCCCACAGAGCCTTTGTGCTGTCCATAAACTCACAGTGTCTCACTTTGTCTCACAGGGCTTCTGTAAATTTGTAAACAATACTTTAATAGCATGGTAATGAATGCCTATAATAATAGCGTACATTTATTTAGAGCCTTTACTGTTATTGAGCAACACTGAACCAACAAAAGTGGTATTAGTTTAGTAAGAGGTTGGTTTTAAGAAAGGGAAGGGGTTAGGAAGATTTAGGAAGGGCGTTTTCTAGAGTTTAGGGCCTGGATGGCTGGAGATATTGCTGCTTATGATGAGGTGAAGGATACATGTCTTGGAGTTGAAGCAGTTTAGCTCCTGGAAAATTACAGGACTGAATGAGGTTACAGAGACCAGGGTCAGGAAGAGATGGTGGAGACCAGTGAGCAACTAGATGACTAATTTGTGCATGGCAAGCTCCCACAAATAACAATGTGATTGTGGCTGGATAATCTGCATTTAATAATGTTGAATGAGGGATAAATAGGGTCAAATATTGGGCAGGATGTTCTCCAAAATTATGCCATTAAATTTTCACATTCACCTGAAGGGGCAGATGGGATCTCAGTTTACTTCAAAGGAGGTTTGTCAGGATTGAGGATAACTTGGTGGACCTTAGAGTTCCATGGGTGGGGTAGGAGGTGCCCAATGGGACAGGGCATGGGTAGATTGTGTGCTTTTTCTACTGTTTACATTGGGCTTTCATGTTCTCTTGACGCATATACTGGAGGTTCTCATGCTGTTCTATTTTGAGCAGTCAAGGGCAGGAAGCTTGCAGTTTTTCCTTCCTCACTGCAGGGCTCAGAATAAAGGATCTGCATCAGGAGTCTATTGTTTGGGAAATCAATGATGTAGCCTGATCAACAGCACTGACTTAAGCATATTTGGGGCCTCAGTGCTGGGGTTGTTGGCCTGGGAGCGCATATCAGTTTGCTCATCTTTCCAATAGATTTGACAGATGTTATGGAGACATAATTTGTAGTATATCTCCAGTGTCTTCTATTAGTCATCCAAGTCTCAGAGGGACAAAGGAGGGCCTGGTAGACTGAATTCTATGCCTTGTTTGAGGTCTTGATCTTCAAACACACTTTTCCTCAGATGGCCAAAGGCTGTACCAGTGCATCATAGGCACTGATAAATTCCATATGTGTTTGCCTTTGCTGAGGGGTGGCTCCTAAGGTGAGACGATGATGATATTTATTAGTCACATGTACATCGAAACACACAGTGAAATGGGTCTTTTTGCGTTACTGAGAATGTGCTGGGGGCAGCCCGCAAGTGTCACCACACTTCCGACACCAACATAGCATGCCCACAGCTCCTAACCTGTATGTCTTTGGAATGTGGGAAGAAACCGGAGCACCCAGAGGAAACCCACACAGACATGGGGAGAATGTACAAACTCCTTACAGACAGCGGCGGGAATTGAACCCGGGTCGCTGGCTCTGTAATAGCGTCACGCTAACTGCTACACTACTGTGCCACATTTTCTGAGCTATAGCAATGAACCTTTAGTGTTGGAGATTGGTACCATGCAGCAGTAGGCCACTTTAGTTGAGGATGTTGAGTGGAAGGCTTTACCGCTCATTTGACTTGGAGATGATTCACTGCTCCCTTTTCGAAAGTAAGTTGAGCATCATCCATTTACTGCTGTTTGACTACTAAGGTTGGGGTAATCTTGACTTGGGTATGGAAGTGGTGTAGATTGAACAGTTTCCCATTAGTTCCACTTCATTAGGGAACTTGTTGGAAGTAGGATGTGCAGGACTGAAAATAGCATTGGGGCAATAATGCAGTCTTCCTTGACACATCTCTGCGCTGAGATCGGCTCTGTTGTGGACTTGTTGGATGGGTTCATGGCCTGCATGCTGTCTCAAAGCAAATGTAAGGTCAGAATAAATTTTTCAGATAGCTGAATTTGAAGAGGGTGTTTCCAGATGATGTGGAACCAACATGCTACAGTAATCAGCCCATGCGCTAAAATCTTGAGGCCAAGGAAGACTTCCACTCCAACCTTGGAAATAGCTCTGGTCCACATCCCAGAGGGAGACAGACTAATTTTGCTGGGTGATTTCAATGTCAGATTAGGAAAGGACACCTCTCTCTGGCAAGGTGTGATCTGCAAGAAGGAAGTATGGTAGATTAACTCCAATGGGGTCATCCTCTTGGCTAAAGATTTGGAGCATGGTCTTGTCTTAACCAGCACCCTGCTTTGTTAAGAGATACAAACACAAGATTCCATGGCATCATCCCGAGTCCAGGCATTGCACCTGTTGGATTATGTCATTGTCTGAGCAAGAGACCATAAGATTCTACTCATCAATGTACTGGATGAGTACCCATAACTGTTGGACTGATCACTGCTGAATCTGCTCTATAATCTACATCAACCCAGCCCCAAAACACCAGCATCAACAGGAATAATCCTGCAAGAATATCAGTACCAAAGCTCTGAACCCAGCAAAAATAGCTCTTTTTAGACCATGCCTTTCGGATAACCTATCAACTTCTAGCCACTGGTGGAGCTGCAGAATATCCACAATGTATGGACTGACCTGAAGTCCACCACAATTAGTAATTGTGGAGGGACACTTGGCTTCTCTAACCAGAAGAAATGGGACTGGTTTGAGAATAACAAGCAGATCCAGGAGCTAATTAATGACAATCACAAGGCATTCCTGGATTAGAAGTGCCACCATGCCTCAAAGGAAAAGAAACGGCTCAAAAGGCACCTAAACAGGAAACACACAACTGACAAAAAAGGCAGGTGGGGGATGGAAAGAGTGCAAGAGGCCTAGCAACTCACTGACAGCCATCACGTGCAAGTTCTGCACTGTTGGACTGTCCATGTGATAAGCATCCAAGATTTCAGCCCATTGAGAGCTAAGAATGGAGGTGAACATCCATGCTGTCAACATCCATGGGAAGAAGCTCTTTGAACCATGAGCATCCTTGACTGCTTCCACTGCAATTTATTTGATCCTACCTTGCAGACACTCCTGGCTGAGAAGAAGTTGGAAAGGGCATGTAGTCACTGAAAAATTACAAGGATTTGGGAAGAGATGGTATATCTGCTGAAGTCTAAAACTTGACAGTGAAGAAGTTCAGTCTCAAATCCGCACTGTCATTGTCTATATTTGGGAATGGGAGGATGTGCCACGGGACCTTGGAACTGTGATAATAATAGGGGTTTTTCTCCTCTCAGCCACCAGTGTCCTCAGTAGCCTCCTTGCAGTGGCAGAGCTGCTCCGTGAACCACAGTGTGGATTTCATTGACCTAAAGGCAAAATGGTTGTTTTCTTTACTGTGCAACTACTCCAAAGGAAATGTAGGGTGCCACACCGACCAGTATTCTTGACTTTTATTGGCCTCAATTTAAAGCTTCATCTGAAACGTGAGCAATGTGTTGTCATAAATGCCAAATTGTACGCCATGAGGGTGAAGAGCAAGAGGCTAGTTGGGAGGATTTTGGAATAGGCAGTCTGAAAGTTTTGAAAAATAAACAGATGATGCTTAACAGAAATTATTGGCAGCTTTTTTTTTAACTCATTCTTGGATGTGGATATTGATGACAGTGCTGGTATTTTTTGTCCATCCCTAATCAGAGTTGGTAGGTGTGGAGTCGTATGTAGAGTGGACTAATTAAAGATGACAGATTTCTTTCCCTTAAGAACGTTAAGGAACCAAATGAGTTTTATTTTGTTACTTGAATTTAACTTTCCTGATGTCATATTGGGGAGTACATGTCTCTGGATCAATGGCCCAGGACCTTTGGCTGCTGATCCAGTAACGTAACTACTATATTATTCTGGTGCATTTCTCAATCGGGTGCTCAAACGTTCATGTTTATTCTGACTTGCCCAGTCATTGAATAGAATCCATTGCTCTTCTATTACATGAGGTGTTTTGAGAGAAGGGCATTTCTGTGTCATTGTTTAAACTCTGAAGCATTCTGCAGGTGTCTCATCTGATGAGGTTTCTGACCTTGACAACGTTGTGTTTTGTAGTACCAGTGTATCAGCAGCACAGCAGCCGGAGTCGCTGTCGCAGCCGGTTTTGCAGACGTCTGCCTCCAGTGTGGCAAAAACAGCTCCAGTCCAAGAGGTAAGATGAGTATTTGGCAAATTTATGGAATGAAGCGAGAGAAAGCAATCAATACCAAAATTCTGTTTCGATCACTATAGTTTCTCTTTTGATGTTTGAATTGTTGGTTGATTGAATGTAACCCATTTTCCTCAATTAAAAACAGAGCACAAATTCAACACAAGGTGGAGTAAAGTCGTGGGCACAATTAAAAGCAAAGCCGGTAGGACCAGGGCCAGGAGCTGGTGAGTTAATTGCCCTTCAAGATATTCTGATGCATTCAAGTGTTGTGAGTCAAGATGATTTGTTTTGTAATATTGATCCTTTATTAATTTTTGGGATCTGAATGTCAGTGTCAAGGCAAGTATTTGTTTTTAGCAGCTAAATGTCCTCAAGAAGGTGGTGTGAGCTGCATTCTTGAACTGTTGCATTCCATGTGGTGATGACAGCCCACAGTGCTGTTAGGTTGGGAGTTCCAAGATTTTGACCTGCTGATGATGAGGGAATAGGGATATGTTTCCAAGTGGAAGGTATGCGAGTTGGAGGGAGTATGCGCAGGTGGTGGTATTCCTATGCACCTGCTGCTGCTGTTCTTTTTCGGTGTCAGGGATCAGGCATTTATGAGGTGCTGTTACAGATGTCTTAGCAAGGTTTGCGTACAGATGATACAAGCAGCAGACCCGCTAAATTTTGGAACAGTCTTCTCAAGTTGTCTCCACCATTTGATAAAATCATGGTTGATCTGATTATAACCTCAGGTCCACATTTTTTTAAATTTCAGTGTCAACCAAATGTAATGGATCTGTAGTCACACACGGACCCGATTGTTTAAGGATGGCAGATTTCCTGCCTCTACAACATGAATTAAATGGGTCTTATTTGGGCAGTTTTCTACTTTTTGTTAGTACTATTTTAGCACTGGAACAGCTTGAGAAGAGGGACCCATTCTGGATCTTAAACTGTGTTAATTGTCAAAGTCAGAAACTTTGCCATATCCACTGGTTTCAGATGAAGTGTATCAGTTGACCAAACACTGGCTTCTGTGATGGTGGAGAACTTAAGTGGGCCGAATTGGATTATTTCAACAGCACTTCTGGTTGAAAATGGTTGTTGATGCTTCAGCCTTGTTTGTAGCACTAATGTGGTTTACTCCATCACAATTAAGCATGGAGATCTTTATGGAGCCACCTTTTTCCATTAGTTGTTTAATTTCCTGCTGTCAAACACAATTGGAAGTGCAGAGCTATGAATTTCTTTGTTGATTGTGGGAATATTAGCAATGCTGTTATGTTGGAAGCATGCTTTTGTTTTGATAGGCTGGTTACTCCTGTTGTTTTTTTCTCTCTATGGTACTTACTGAACCATGTTTGTGTGCCTGGCTTGATGGTAATGGTACATTGTAAAACATGACATGCCATGCCCTGAGTTAACAAATGATTGGCAAATTAAATCCTGTTGCTGTTGATAGTCCATATTAACACAGGAATAATTAGTTTTGAATGAGATCTTATCTATGTCTTATCTCATTTAGTGTAATAGTAGTGCCGTACAATGTGATGAAGTTATTTTCAGAGTGAAGGAGGGACTTCATCTCTTCAAGGATTACATGGTGGACATTTATATGCTGATATGGATTAATGCATTTAAAGGGGAAAAGTTCAAATAGGTTTTTCCCCTTGTGTTGGTTTTATCACTGCATTTTGCAGGCCCTTTCTGGCAGCTATGCACTTCAAGACCTTGCCAGCCCAGCCCAGAATTAGTGCTACTTCTTGGTGATGGATATTGAAGCCCCGCATCCGGGGTACATTCTGTAACTTGGCTACTCTGTTTCTTCCAGTCGTTTGCAATATGGAATAATATTGATTCATTAGCTGATTAAGGGCTATGGATATTCTACAGTCGTATAGTTGACAATTTTTTTGTTCATGCTTGATATGAGATCATGATGCTTCATGACATCTGGGATCATTGTCAAGGACTCCCAGACTGCTCTGTCCTTATTGTACACCAGTCTGCTGCAACCTCTGGTGACTCTCTCAGAACATACCCAGGTGGGACCAGTAGCACCATACTCGATGATTTAAGAAGCTGCGGTGTTATCTGACATAAAAGATTCTGTGAATATCATAGTTCAGTTGTTGCATTACGAGTTTGTAGTAAAGCTCTCCTAATTTTGGCTCGGGTCCCAGAGGATGGGAAGCATTGCAGTTGTTGTGTGTGTTAAGTTGATCCTGGATGGTACAATTGATTTTATTATCAGTGTTCTTCATAATGGTTTGATAAAATAGCTTTTATCAAAGCTTGAAGTAGGTCTAGTAGTTTCATGATCATCGTTACTTTGACTAGCTCTTTTTGTTCCAGTTGTGGTTAATAAATCAAATTCAAATGCCCCAGCAACTATGGTGAGATTTGAACTTGTGTCTCTGGATCATCAGTCCAGATCTGTGGATTATTATTCCAGTAACATAACTGCTACTTTACTGAACTTAATCAACATTACTGAACTGTGTGCTTTTGTAAGCATTGATTATAGTCATCGTATTTGGCACATAAGCCTCGGTTCTTTTGGTATATAATTAGTCCCCAGATCATGTCCTAATACATCTGACTTGTAATGGAAGAAATGGTAGCAGGCAGGTTTTCATAATGAATACTGAATGCCAAAATTACTGCTCCAAAGGCTAATGAAGCCCATTACTTATGTTTATGTAGACATTGTTTTCTCTCAGTCTTGTCTTCACATACGAGCATGCTCTTAAAGTTTCTAGATTTTAGAATACTGAGCCAGCCTTATGGCTAACTGGAACCTTCTCTGGATCTTTCGACAGTCATTCCTGATACCAATAAGGGGTTTGAGGAAAAAAATCAGAGAAGCTGGTTTCTGTTCAAAAGCTGTGAGGGAGAGCCAGTACCTTAATGCGAAGGACAAAATGACTCGGCCTATGTTGAAATATCCACTAATGTTCCATAAACTCTCAACTCGGCTGTGCACATTTTCCTGCCTTTGCTAAATCTCTCGCTCACCAAACCCATAGTGGACCTGGGCAATTACCTGATTCCCTATGCCCTTGTGTAAATATTATTCTCTTTACCCCATCTGATCTCAGCAGCCACCTTCACACTTGTATTCCCTTTCATGTCCTCTTAATCAGCTACTGCAGGCTTTTGCCACCTTGCTGCATTATAAAACAAATTTTTCATAATTTTCCCATTTCCCTATTTTCCCCAATTCTATAGCTATTGATAACCACCTTTGCTCAGCAGAAACCTGACACACTGAAAAGCGGGCACTAATTTGAAAAGTGTAAGAAACATGCCTGTGGTCTGATTGAGAGTTATATTGTTGCTTTTTGATTTAGGTACAAAGGGATTAAACAAGCAGTTACCGTTCTCTCACGAGGAATTTCCAACACTGAAAGCAGCTGGAGACCAGGAAAAGGCTGGAAAAGAAAAGGACACCACAGATCAATCATATGGGCCAGGACCAAGCCTCCGCCCACAAAGTAAGGCACATAAGCAAATAGGGCGGCATGGTAGCATAACAGTTAGCGCAACACTATTACAGTGCCAGCGATCAGGGTTCAATTCCCGTCGCTGTCCGTAAGGAGTTTGTACGTTCTCCCTTGTCTGCGTGGGTTTCCTCCGGGTGCTCCGGTTTCCTCCCACGTTGCAAAGACGTACGGGTAGGTTAATCTGGGTTTAAAATGGGTGGCACGGACTCGTTGGGCTGGAAGGGCCTGTTACCACGTTGTAAATAAAATTTAAAAATTTTAAAATTTAAACTGCTTGTTTGCGTACAGACATGTACTGGAAAAGTTTTGTGGTCTGCATAGCTTGAAAAAGTGCTGAGTATGGGGGGTGGGGTTCTTCAGCTTCCACAGGAAAGAAGAATATTACCTTCAGTTTCTAAAATATACAGGGAAAACGTGCAAACTCAACACACAATGCCAGGGAGCAGGATTGAATGTGCATCACTGGAGCTGTCAGGCAACAGCTCTACTAGGTGTGCCACTGTGCTGCCTACGTGATGGCATGGCAGTTTTACTGACTTAAACTACAGTTGCAGCTGGATTTTACTGTTTTGTTTATGTAGAGATGAGTGTCTAGTGCCGATTTTGATTTTTTTAAAATTCGGGAACTTCAAAATAATTAGAATTCAAAAGTTTGATCCCTCCACTAAAGATTATCAAATTTACATTAATTCATAAAAGATTCTAAAAGATGCACATTTTATACAGACTGAACAAAATTTAACCCTGTTGTTATTCCCTTCTTGAATGGTGTAGTTTATTTAGCCACAGGTCTAGTTCTTTATAGAACAAACAAATCTGATCCCTCAGTTGGAAATTAGGTCCAGTTGTTTTAAATAATTCTGAATAAAGATGGTTGATGCTGGGTACATGAAACTAATGTGCAAATATGGAATTACTTTCTAGTGAAGCTGTATTTTGCTGTTGATGTGTAAAATGTAGCTTGAATAGGTGAGAAATGTTCACCTGTGACACATTTATATTTCATTAATGCAAAATCAGTTTTAGAATTATAGGTATAGGAATCTAAAATTAGATATTTAAATTGTGAAGATATTGTCATATCTAATTACTTTGAGATCAATATTTCTCGTCTTAACAAGTAAATTGAAAAGATCTAGGCTATTTTAAGTGATTATTTTGTGGAAAGCTAGCCTGCATAGGTAAAATGAACATAACTTGTTTGTAAAGTAATTGGCTTGTCCTGTGACCTCAAAATATTATCACAGTAGTATGGCTTAATTGCCATCCTGTTTGGGAACTCTTTATTTTATTGAGTACATTTTAGGCTTGAAATCCATACTCAGCAGTTTTGTTATGTTTTCTCTTGCAGATGTCGCCATTTGGAGGGAGGGTGGCGGTCGAAACCTGAATCCCACAGCATCATCGACTACATCACCAGAAGTGGAAGCCAAAAGCTCGGGCCAAGATGATCCAGTAAATGTACCAGTGTCATCAAATGAGCAAAAGGAACCTTCCCTAAGGCCTGCTACTCCACTGAGGAGAGGATCAGGAATGTTGCTGCAGACTGGGTCTCACCAGTTCCCATCCACTTACCGTGACATGCTGCCTACATTTGTAAGTTGATTGCAGATCTTCTAAGTTACCAATGATGAACAACTTGTGTTAATGTATGTAAGATTGCAATGGAGCCGGAAAAAAATTCAGAAACTTGCAACAAGTTGCCTAGGGCTGTGACTAAATTATGATAGTTGGCACAATGTAATTGAATAAAAAGTGTTCACGTAAAACACTATTCTGATTTTTTTTTTTGACAAATGAGTGACCAGGTAAAAGTGAGTGGACAGGATTTATAAAATCTACAGATATTATAAATAAAAAAAACGATGGGCAAGAAAATACCAGCTGCCCCATCAGACGTCCACGAATTTATGATGGCTGGGGCATCACAAAGCGGACGTTTCCTATTCCATTCTTGCTGCTTACGTTAGGGAATCCCAGAAACAATGGTAACAGTTTTAAAATAAATGTTTTTCCAGCTGATGCTTATTATCACTTCAGATGGATGATAGATTACAGTTTCTCTTTAATTGCAGAGCATGAGATATTTTTAGGGATTCTTTAAATATTTTTGGGAATTAGGAAAAGGCTGCTGGGTCCCACCAGTCTTGCTCTTGATGGTTTAATTCTGACTACCCACTTTCTGAAGCGATGATTTATTCTCAGATTCAACTTATAGTCTTCTAAATCTGGCCATATTACTACTGTAATGACTCAGCTCTCAATTTTTACCTTTTGGTTCGGGATAGTACTGTTAACCTTTAGTCTTTTCGTTAGTGTCCTTGTCTTGAACTTAGTAACCCCTGGTAAACGAGCCCTGTGTTTTCTTTAATAGTCTTAAAGCTTTAGTTAATCAATTTTCTTCCAAACACAAGTTGCAATGTTTCAAAAACTTTTTTCTCTGTATTTATTTCATAATTTGTTAAGATTCTTTTGCCCTGTGAGTTTATGATTTATTATTTTTCTCTTTGGTTTGGTGTACCACATGCTTATTTTCAGTCAATGTGCTAGTTGCTTACATGATGTGTTGTGGAGATTAATGCGGTTGGATGTTCACTCTTCGAGTGGGGAGGGAGAAGAATCATCGTGTTTCTACCATTGGTGATGGGATTTTGCTGAATGGGTTATGTTATTGGGAATGGGATTGCATTTTTTCTGAGTAAGTAGGGTGCACTGCTGTGTTTTCTCTCTTGAATTTAGAGCTCTGTTCATCCTTGGTGACCTTAGGTTTGTTCCTTCTTGTGGAGTCAGGAATATATTCTCCCTCATGGGGTTAGGATGATGTTCCTCCTCAGCTGCTTAGAGGAATGTTTATGCTCATGGTTATGTTCTCCTGACAAGCCAGTAGTGTTTTTATTTTGGGGTTAAAGTTATGGTCACTCTTGATGGGTTAATGTTCACCTTTGAGAATGTCATGGTCATGTACCCTCTTGTGGGGTGGGCAAGGTGGAAGAGTTGGGTGGGTTTTCCTGACAAGGATTGAGGGGGTTCCTCGGGATGGGGTTACTCTTGATGGTGTTCAATTGTTGAGGAGGGCAGGTAGTGTTACTCACAGGGTGGGTGGATGCTATGATTATCTTCCCACTCAATGAGGAGATGGTTGAAGGACTTGGGGTTGCGGAGTTATGGTGATAGGAGCTGTTCGTTCTTAAGTGATGCTTCTCTCTATTAATCACCTTGTCAGTATCTAAATTAGATTTTTTTCCCCTACAGATGTGCCCACCACAATCACAACCTCAGCCTACCCCTGTCCTTGGTCCACAGGGATCTTTACAGTATCCATTCCAGCCAGCTGAGCCAATTAAGTAAGGAAATGTGCAATCTCTGCAGTATATTTTGTGTGTTTTTGTATTTATTATATACATTTAATACATTGTGGAATGTAATCTGTGATTTTCTAAACCATTTCCAACTCTGGGAAAATTAGATTATCCCTTAAACCATATAAATATACTTGTTATACAAAGTATATTTTGTGATGAAATTTGTATTGCCTTCCCTCAGTTTCTGCAGGGATTATGTTATTGGAAGATAATTGCATGAGGTGAAAATTCATAAATTGTTAAAAACTTTTCCCATTAAACAGGGAAAAATTCTGTGATCCAAAACTCAAGAATTTTGATCAAAAATGCCTAAACAAAAAAAATCAATAAATATATCCAAAATAAAAGACTTTTTTGTTAGTAGTTTAATCTTATAATCAAGTGGTATTGCTGGTTGTTTCTCCCTCCACCAGATTTGGCTACACTTCCTCCCTCTCCTCTCACCCCCACCCATTTCTTCCAGCTCTTTCTCTTTCCCCAGGCTGACACTGGTTCTCTTTCTCTTGCCCACCCCTCTCAAAAACCACACTCTTGTTCGTCTCCTATCCCTTTTGTCAGGTCCCCTCTCTGATCCTTCTGTCCCCCACCACAACCTCAGCTCTTGTTGGCCACGTTTCCCCTACTGTGAATCTCAGCTTCCCACTCTATTTTCCCCACACCCTTGTCATGTTCCCTCTGCCTTTGCCCAGCCCCACCCTTCCCCTTCCACCTTCTCCTCCTCGCTTCCTCCTCCGTATTCTTGGCCCCCTCTCTTGGGCAAATGTGTCAACAAAGATTGCTATTCGCTGTGTCACAAACCAGCAACAAAAGAAACACACTGAGCATGATTCAGTGTTAAAAACTATTTTATTAATCACTACTATTGATAATACGTAAAATAAAAGTAAAAATGTTAGTATGTTAGAATTCAAGAATGTTAAACCTCGAACGTTAACCCCAAAACTAAACTCTTCGTGTGTGTGTGTGACAAGTCCAAAACTCCCAGTTCCTGAATGGTTCTTAAAGTTCAGTTCCGCAAGCCATAAGGTGAAACATGAGCAAGGGCTTCTTCAACAACCACCGTTGTTTGAAGATAAGATGTAGATGTAGAAAAACATAGAGAGAGTACATACGAAATCCAAATGTTCCAGGATGGAACCCAAACGACACTTCAGTGTTTACTCGGTAGTGACTTCCTCACCCCGAAAAGCATCCGAACCGTGGTCGTCCACACACAAATACCTGTTTCCTTCTACAGGTCAGCAACAAAGTGAACTCCACCGGATTACTTCCAACTTCCATACATGGATTTCAGTGGCAAACACAGTTATTGTTTCTCATCCATCGATAGAGAAAACAAGCAGGCTGGTGTCTCTCTCCCTTCTCTCTCTCTCTTCTTCTTCTTCTTCTTACTTCTTCAACAACGTCATTACGTCCTTTATCTTCTATTGACGTAAGCACGCCCCACACACACATACACACACACTCTCTATCTTAAAGGGACTTTCACTGAGTCCGTAACACCTCCCACCTAAAAAAAAAATTTTCCCAAGAAAATTTTAACCGCGCATAGAGTTAGTAATTTTAATAATTATCATGCTACACAACTACAGACTATCAGATTAGTACAGATACATGTTTCCCATTCCTCATTAACAGGAACATGAGGAGGTCTCCATTTCCTCATTAACACTCCATTTTTGACATAGTATCCAGTTGGCACCTTTTCAATCTCCTCACATGAAAGTGCTTTTTCTTTCAATTCTGTCAACTCAGGGTCCTTTGTCTGTTCCACCATAAAATCCTTCCTTGACAAAGACAAATCTTTAAATTCAGCCTCACTATAAGGATGTTGATCCTCCAGTGAAGACAGAAAAGTCTCAGATAAGGCATCAAAATTTTCTTCCTGTTTAGGACTGTCACAAGGAACTACATCAGACTGCACCGGACTGTCTGTCTTGGCTAATTCTTTAGCTCTAGCTCGAGTCACCGCACATGATGGGTAAACATCTGGATCATTCTCAGACTCATCAATCCTTGGTTTGGTTGTTAACCGTACCACAGGATCACTTTCTCCATTTGCAAGGTCATTTCCCAATAATAAAGAAACTCCTTCCACTGGCAAACTAGGTCTTATCCCTATCTCGACTGGTCCTTCTACGAACTTTGACTTTAAAATCACCCTGTGAAAAGGGACAGACATGGTCTCACCTGTAACGCCTCGTACTAGATTTACTTCACCAGTGTCACTTTCTTCACCAAAATTTAAAACACTGTCCAGCAAGAGAGATTGACTAGCCCCAGTATCTCTAAGAATTTTCACTGGCACCTGGGGTGACTCATCATTCAGTGAAACAAAACCCTCTGATACATACGAACGGAATTCCTTTCTCACCTCCTCCAACTTTTCCGCTTTTCCCTCTTGCAAGGACTGATCTTTAACAGCATCTCCTGAACCTTTTTGATTTTTAATTGCCTGAAAGCAAGCATTGGGCCCAGCTTCCTTCTTTTTCTTCAAAAGGGCACAATTAGATATCACGTGGCCAGGTTTCCTACAGTAATAACAAGTACGCTCAACAGGTTTCTCCAGCCCTGGCTTCTTTTCATCTTTTCCTTTTTGATTACCTCCCAATTTAATCTCTGGTTTACCTGGATTGTCTTTGTAACTCCTTTGAAAGGTTTTAGGTTGTCCCCATTTGGATTTATGGGTTAAAGTATAATCATCTGCCAACCTAGCAGTTTCTTGTAAAGTTTCCACTGCCTTTTCATTTAAATATGTTGTTAATTCAGCTGGAACACATCTTTTAAAGTCTTCCACTAGTATCAATTCTGTCAATTTATCATAATCCCCATCTACATTTTTAGCCAGGCACCATCGTTCAAAACATATTCTCTTTCCATTGGCAAATTCCATATAAGTCTGATCTGCAGATTTCCTCAAGTCTCTGAATTTTTGTCTATAAGCCTCAGGGACCAATTCATAGGCCTTCAAAATAGCTTGTTTTACCTTGGTATAATCAGCTGCATCCTCAACAGACAAAGCAGAATAAGCTTTTTGAGCTTTACCTTTAATCACACTCTGTACCATAAGAGCCCATCCTTTCCTTGGCCAGTTTGAACTCACAGCAACCTTTTCAAAATGTTGGAAATACTGATCAACCTGATCTTCTTCAAACGGAGGGACTAATCGAACCTCCCTGCTGGCTGAAAAACCATCATCAGAATCAGATTCCGAACTCCTACGCTTCATTTGTAACTCATGCTGCCTCTGTTTTTCCTTCTCCTCTGCCTCAAACTTTAACCGAATTAGTTCCCGTTCCCGTTCAGCCTCTAACTTCATCCGAGTTATCTCTCGTTCCCGTTCAGCCTCTAACTTCATCTGAGTTATCTTTTGTTCGGCCTCTAATTTATTTTGCTCTCGTTCAGCCTCTATCTTTAACTGGGTTTGTTCTCGTTCAGCCTCTAATCTCTTTTCCTCTTGTTCGGCCTCTAATTTCTTTTGCTCTCGTTCAGCCTCTATCTTTAACTGGGTTTGTTCTCGTTCAGCTTCTATCTTTGCCAGCTGCACCTGTGCCTCAGAAATTGCTATTTCACTGCCAGGAAACTGTTTTAACACTTCCTTCTCAAACACCTTCTTTTCCACATAATGGCCAGCTATCAATCTCTGAATATCTGCCTTTCTCATAGACTGCTTTACTTCTGTAAGGTTTAGCCTTGTAGCAATCTTTATCAAATCATCCTTTTTCGCCACCTCCAATCCCTTTTGGGTTGGTGACTCCAAAAATGCCTTAATATCCATTGCTGCTGGTTTCCACACACACAAGCCAATTAAAAAGAATTTATCAGACCTTCCTCAAAAATCTTTGGATTGAATCTCGAACAAATCTCGTCAATCTGGGGTACAATCCCAGACGACACTCGTTAACCTTGGGAACTATCCCGGACGAGCCCCCAATTTTGTCACAAACCAGCAACAAAAGAAACACACTGAGCATGATTCAGTGTTAAAAACTATTTTATTAATCACTACTATTGATAATACGTAAAATAAAAGTAAAAATGTTAGTATGTTAGAATTCAAGAATGTTAAACCTCGAACGTTAACCCCAAAACTAAACTCTTCGTGTGTGTGTGTGACAAGTCCAAAACTCCCAGTTCCTGAATGGTTCTTAAAGTTCAGTTCCGCAAGCCATAAGGTGAAACATGAGCAAGGGCTTCTTCAACAACCACCGTTGTTTGAAGATAAGATGTAGATGTAGAAAAACATAGAGAGAGTACATACGAAATCCAAATGTTCCAGGATGGAACCCAAACGACACTTCAGTGTTTACTCGGTAGTGACTTCCTCACCCCGAAAAGCATCCGAACCGTGGTCGTCCACACACAAATACCTGTTTCCTTCTACAGGTCAGCAACAAAGTGAACTCCACCGGATTACTTCCAACTTCCATACATGGATTTCAGTGGCAAACACAGTTATTGTTTCTCATCCATCGATAGAGAAAACAAGCAGGCTGGTGTCTCTCTCCCTTCTCTCTCTCTCTTCTTCTTCTTCTTCTTACTTCTTCAACAACGTCATTACGTCCTTTATCTTCTATTGACGTAAGCACGCCCCACACACACATACACACACACTCTCTATCTTAAAGGGACTTTCACTGAGTCCGTAACAGCTGAAATGGGATTTCAATTGCTTGGGACACCAATTTGAAGTTTATTTGTATCATTAAGCATGGTTCATTACAGTGAAACAGCCTTGTAACTTGAGGGCATACTAAAAAGAGTCTATTGCATTACAGTGAAAATTCATAAATAAAATGTTAAATTGAGCTGCACACCTGCACAGTCATAAACTTAAGGGCAGTTGTCCAAGCAGTATAGTTCATTCAATCTCAGCTCTGCTGTTAGTAATATCGATCACTGGGGTGAGGTGCTGATCTTGCTTGGATACTTCACTTTTGCTTCCTTAGAGTCTGCTCTCCCTATACTGCAGATTGTTGATTCTTATTGTCTCTGAGTAGTAAAGAAGCACGAGCCAAGCTGCATATGTGGCTCATCCTTTAATTCTAATTGTGGTTATCTGCAGATATCCCCGTGGAGTTTCTCGTTCTACACGCCCAGTTAGGCCTGCTCGGCGACCAGGTGAGCCTACTGATCGACCTGCCATCATTAATCCTGATGATCTGAAAGAACTGGATCAGCTGGACATTGAAACAGAAGATGGATGGGCAGGTGGGAATGTAGCACAATTAAACCATTTGTTTCAAAGCAGATTAGTTCAAAAGTACAAAGCAATCTATTAATTGAACTGAATGCAATCCATGTTGGTCGTTACAAAAATTATAATTGACAAGGTAGATGATAGAATTTGAGTTGATAAAAGTCCCAAATACTGATGGTAATTTAGTTGTTTTATCAGTCAAAGTTTTCCGTTACTCTCGTAAAAATATCATGGTTGTTCAGAAATATAGAGCCATTGTCTTGCTAAGATGTTTTTTTCTGTTCAATCAACTGTAAGGTTAATGGCTAACTGTCAATTTGAAATCTGTTGATAAGTTGTTGGGGATGTTTCTGAATATATCTGCAATTCCTGCCCTTTCCTGCATTGTGCTTCATATACATTGTTCAAGCTTCTCTTTGTTGTCTTGGTTTGTTGTGCATATTTGAATTTGGATTTCTAGTCCCTGAGAAGTAGGATTCTGATCCATTATCCAATGTTTAATTTTGATCAGGTGAACACGAGGAAGTGGATTATTCAGAAAAACTTAAATTCAGTGATGACGATGATGAAGAGATCTCAAGAGAGAGAAAAGAAAAATGGTGTGTATACCTTGAATAGTTATCACAACCAGAAACCTTGATTATTTTTGAAGAACTTCACAACTCGGTGAATATAAATGTTCTTGGATCATTAGCTCGTCTAGTTTTTAAAGAAAAAGCTTTCATTTCTTTAGATGCCTTTGTGAGCTCAGAACACCCCAAAGCACTTAATATCCAATGAGATACAACCTTATTCGCTTCTGTACTAAACTGCCAACCACCACGGCCCCACCACAACGCTCATGATGCACTTGTCCCCTCTGCACAGAAGTTGTCCCCTTCCTTTAAATCCACATCAATACTACCCCTCAAATTATAATGCCTTCTCCAAAACTCCCATTTCTCTTGAAATTTTTGATAATTTTTGCATCCCAGGACTGTGGTGATTGCTACCCCAATTCCCATTTAAGCTTATCACCTTGAGCTTCTACCCTCTCCCATAATGCTGAAATAACTCTGGATAATGTCACCAATTACGTCCTTCTACACATCTTCTTTAGCTCTGCATCTGTTACTTTTCCCATTGTGCTTTACAAATTTAAATTGTTTTTCAGATATTTGTATTAATGCATCTTTCATGGTGATCAGGGACCATTTGTTGTAACAGGGTAGTTATGTTTGAGCTGTGTTATTTACAGAATATACATAGATATTTAAGCATTAGACTAACACTCAAATACTCTATACCATCTAGGGAAAGGGATATGAAAATGGTACGCCAACGTTCTTTAACTGCTAAGCTTGAAGCAAAGGTGGAACCTTCCATTTGTGGTGAATCCATTTGGGGTAACGCATTATCTTCCAGCCAACCAAGCCATGGCCTTCAAGATGCTGAGCCACGTTGGAGCTTAAACTCTGCTGAGACAAGGGTATTTTCAGTTAACCACCAGTTTCTGTTTATTTATATAGATTGAATTTCTAGCTGAAAGGGCCAATTTACAGCTGATTCCTGCAACATCTCTATTTGTGCTCTATTATTATTACTGTAGAAATTTCATTCAAAACGGTACAGATTTTTAATACTGTCAATGTTACGTTATTTATTCACAAACAGTAGAATTGGGCATGAGCACAAGGATTAAGAATGCAAATGGTAACTACAAAAAAGCACAATTTCCCCTGGATATATTTGCCCATTTTCTCCTCCTTGTGTAATGTGATTGAAAACAAATATTCAGATTGACTGCTCGTAGCAAAAACTCCTTTGCTACATTTGCCAGTAAGGTATTTTTTTCTGCTGTGAAGTCTGACAGAAGTGAATTTATGTAAATTGCAGAGGCATAACTAAACTCTCTTGATTCTGAGGCAAGGAAGAGCAGAAAGGTGCTTTTAGAGATATGATTGAAGTTGTATTGTAAGTTCATTTTTTGGCAGGCTGGCTGTATGAACGAGAATACAAAATGGACTCTTCCCTGGTTGTCAGTTCATCAATCAGTTAACTTTCAACTTGTGTGTGTTGCGATTTTCTCATGCACCATTTGTTCCATTGGTTCTCTGGTGACTTTTCAAAGGAAGCTACTTGATTAGACTTGATGATCTTTCCTCACCTACTGATTAGACTTGATGATCTTTCCTCACCTACAAATGTCTCTTTACTGTATAAATCAATTTCATTTTTCAAAGTTACCATTGAATCTGTTTCCATATTACTGTCAGACAGTGTTCCAGGTCATCATTAATTGCTTTTTAAAAAAATTTTAAAAATCTAATTTGCATTCTCTTTTCCCAGTCTGTGTCCTCTATTTCCCTTTACACCAGGTCTCTACATTTTTCACATTACTGAAAAATGTCAAGCCTGGTGTCATTTTATGCCCTCTATAAAGCCATGACATTCTTTCCATGGTGTGGTGCCCAGAATGGGTCGCAATGCTCTAGTTGAGATTCAGCTAGTGATTTTTTTTGATTTTGAGTCACTCCTTCAAAATCATACTTGTTAGTGCACAGCATTCTTTCTAATGAGCATTTATAATTGAAATGACCTAAAGTAACTGGAAAAATATTTTTATCCAGTGAGTATTTAGGGTCTGAAAGATACAGCCAGGTATTCAATTTTAGCAATCAAATGGGAATTGGATAGGTATGTGAAAGGAAGTAAATTACTCTGTGGGGATAGGGCAGAAGAGTGGGACTTAGCTGGATTGCTGTTGAGCTGAGACTCTTGGAACAAATTCTTGCTCAAATGTCTTTATTCTGAAACTATGCCCCCTAGCTCCATGAGTTAAATGTTTCAATAAGGCCCCCTCTATTTCTGAAGCTGCTCAACCTTTCTCCTAGAAGGTCGTGATTATTTGAAACTCTTACTCAAAGGCAGTGGAGTTGAGTCTTCGAATGTTTTCAAGGCAGAGATAGATACTTGATAAGCATGGAGATGAAACGTTACTGTGGGTAGATGGGAATGGAGTGTTGAGGTTACAGTCAGTTTAGCCATAATCATATTAAATGGTGGAGCAAGCCTGAGGGGCCAAGTGGCCTATTCCTGCTTATTTGTGTGTTGGAAAAACGGCCCTTAGTCCCTGCATTCAACTCAGTGAAATTTCTCTGAGCTGCTTCCAATGCAAGCATGTCCTTCCTTAAATAAGTTGAGTGGGACTGTATGCAGTTGTCCAGGTGTAGTCTCACTTGTGTCCTTTACATTTGTAGAAAGACCTCCCTACTTTTGTACCCCACCCCTTTGTAACAATTTGAACATCCAAGATTTACATATTTGTGGGTTTGTTTCAGGTTGCCTTGAGTTTTGGAGTAGTATGATGAAAAGTATTTGGAATGGGCAAAAGTAAAGTTGACTAGATAGATTATTGTGCTTTGGAGCACTATAGAGTTTCAGTTTGCCCAGTGCTGAAGTTTTATCTTTTCTGTTTCTCTCTTCAGGCTGGCGTCTTCCAAAAACTGACAGGAGCTAATAGGTGGGCAGACTCTCATGCTGAGAAAGATGAAGTGTGGCGGCAGAGGCCAAATTCTGGCACCAATGAACGTTCCGAGGCATTAGAGCGAGTCAGGAGGAGGCGTGAAGAAGAGGAACGACGGGCTCAGGAAGAGAGACTAGCTGCTTGTGCTGAAAAACTAAAGAAACTCGATCAAAAACGTGGAGCGATAGAGAACTCTGTTAAGTTTGCCATGCAGAAGAAGGATGATGTTGAAACTAAGGAGAGCAAGGACTCTGTACCTCTGTCTATACAGCAGAAGCCCTACGCTGAGAACAAGCAGAATCTACCAAAAGGTGCAGTTAGTAACTAAGGAACTGGATTTAAAGGAATTTCTTGTACTGAAACCATAACTTTTAAGGAAATATGACTGGTTGTGGGAAATCTGCAACCTTGTTCATTCTGGTGCTAGTTGATTAAACATAGTATGATTACATACGTTGAATTAGGATCATTGAATCCTGCATTCTATTTTTTTTTCTTGTACTTGCATCAAGTATTTTTATGAAACTAAATTAGGTAAATGTTAAAAGTGTTAATTTAAATTAAATGGGAGTGTGTTATTTATCACAGTTGCAGTTAGCGTGAACCAATCAACAATGCAATAGCCAAGAGAAAAGTACGCAATGTGCATGAAAAATGCCCCACATCAATTCATACCAACTTCACTGTCCAGTGTTCCAAAGAGTCTCAAAACTTGCCATCATAGGATGATTATTTTATGTATAGTCAAACCTATAGACATCCAACTTTACAGCTACCTTCACATAAGGCACTTTACAGGGCAAGCAGACTTCCAACCGGGAAAACAAGGAGGGTGGCCCCAGGGTACATTCAGTTCGGTAAGTTTGAGCAAAGTTCAGAGAAAACTCCATGGAGCATATAAGCTATGCCACTAGGAGCAGAATAGAGAAACAAGTATGATGGAGAATTTTTTGAGAGTCCAAATCAAAGCAGCAGCAAGATACTGAAACCCCAACAAAGACTAGCTGCTCTTACAAGGGATCTAGAAGGAGAATCCTTTGAGAAATTTAAGGCAGGGGGCGGGGCGGTGGGGAGTCGTGTTGGAGACATTAATTTTAAGAATTAAGGAGACAGTGGAATTGACGTGTGTGTGTGTATTCATATACATCTGTCTACAATACTGTCCCAATGTCCTCACAGTAATTGAAAGAAAGCAGGGATTTATACAGGAGATCAGAATGGTGATGTGAAGAATATTGTTCTCATTTCTGCTGGTTTTGTAGAAATCACATTTCTATTTGGAATGTTGAATTTTTGAAGTAATAGTTGATATTTCTGGCATGAATTTCAGAAAAATGTGAGCTGCCTGTGGAACTCCCCACCGAGGACAAGGTGAAAAAAGAAGTTCCTGCAGCTAGTGCTGAAAGCGATGATGAGAACAACACGCAGGGAAATGAGCCTACACTGCCAATTCAGAACTACAGCAAGTTCCACAAGTCCCTGCCGCCTAGGTTCCAACGACAACAACAGGTAGCTATCAGTAATACAGACCGACTGCTTGATACTATCAGTTCAGGTTGGAGATGTGATCAGGAATAAGCTGCTTTAGCCCCTTGAGCCCACTCAGCCATTCAATGAGATTGTGGCTGATCTGTGACCTATATCTCTAGTTGACAAGAGTCTATCAGTCTCAGTTTTTTTTAAAAGTAACAACAGGCATCAAAAAAGTATGGGGGTGGGGGGCAAGTGAGAAAATTATCTTGTGATAGAGGATCAGCTGTGATATTGAATGATGGAGCAGCTCAAAGGGCTGAAAAGCCCACTCCTATTTTCTAAAAGCTGTAAATGAAAGAAAGATTTAAAGTTCTTACAAAAATACTGTTTCAAGATCAGTGACCGTTCACCTGTTATCCAAATATATAAGTCATATCTAACTGCTTTCACGGTTTGAAGCACCATCTACAGTAACAAATTATTACATCTATGTGATGTTAGCTGCTCGCGTACCTGCAGTGCTTACTTTTTCTTTCTGCACTCTTCCTGAACACAGTGGTAAAATTTGGTCATACTGGTTAGATAGCAAGCTGAGCTGGTCTTTTCCCCAGAAAAAGGAAGATTTGATCAGGAATCTGCATAGGATAAATTCTCCAATATTTTGATTGCTTGTATATTTCCCACACCCTTTAAACTCACTGGGTTCATTGGGAAATTATAACTATTATGTAACATGCAAAAGAAAAGTGAAATAGAAGTATGGTTTGGTGGTAATAGGAATAACATCCAGTGGTCCAGAAAATCTGCTGGTCTAGTACTACCAAAGATCTTGGTGCTGGAATAGCACTGCAGGAAGTTGAAAAGAGTTACATTGGGCTAATTCCTGGGATGACAGTATTGTCCTATTATGAGAGATGATAAAAAAAATCTTGGATTTGTCCAAGGCACATAAGGCTTTGAACCAAGTGTTGTTAAATGGGATTAATGGAGCAGGGTACTTTAGGGACAAGGTGGGCCAAAGGGCTTGTTTTTGCACTGTATGACTTTTGGGTGGGGATTGCATTCTTTGTGCAGAGAATTGTGAGCCTTTACAAAGAGAAATTCTGATGTGCAAAATAGTGAGGATGTAAATTGAAAAGCTTAAACTTGTGATATTTGTCTTTCCCTTGTCCTCCTTGTGTGTAATTAGGAACAGCTGTTAAAGATGCAGCAAAGACAGCAACAACAGCAGGGACCTTTAATACCACCACCAGTTGCACCTCCACATTCCCACACTCAGAGACATGTCTACCCAAGTCCAGTTGGCCCACCCCCTCCACACATGCTTGGCTATGATCCTCGTTGGATGATGATGCCTTCGTATATGGATCCTCGATTGACCCCGGGAAGGGCACCAATTGACTTTTACCCATCAGGTGTTCTTCCCTCTGGTAAGTTGTAGGATAATGTTCATTTTGAGCTATTTTCTCCCAGTGAACAAAATTTGCACTTTCCAACCAAGGCCTTGTTAATCATTTGCTTAATACATATGGATTTGTTAGTTGTTGCCTATCAGTTTTTCATGTTTGAGCAATCTTTGATAGTGCAATGTGACTACTAATGTGGAATTCAAGGTCTTATTTGTCCATCACCAACTTGATCAGGAACATTTGCTAATGTAATAGAGGACATATTGACTGTTTTTCCTTTGCACACCACACCATTCTGTACCATCCACTTACTGCAACCAGGAGAGTTGGCAAGCTGCTGTCTAGTCTCTAGTCCATAAATGCAATGCACAGAAGCAAGTGACAATTCATCTTCTATTCCTCTCATCTGGTGATGATAGATTTGGTTTAATGGAAAGTCATCAGGCCTTAAGCCAATCCTGAAATATTTTAAAAAGAACTAATTATCTTGTATGTGTGCTTAATTTGTGTTCAGTGGTTAAGTTAGAGGATGTAGATAACAGATTTTCCAACAAATTTTCAGTTGATTACATATTCTGTTTTTTTTTATTATTTGTAGGAATGATAAAGCCTGTGATGCGCCCTGATCATTCAGACAATGTTACTTCAGGATCTGAGCAGCAAGAAAGGTCTCCTGTACTGTTACAGGAGAAAAGAACACCTACAGAACCACAATTCAGTTGGAGTCAAGAGGACTACTCAACTGCTCAAAACAGGACTTTTATGTTAAACTCTCAGAGATCGCAGGAGGATGGTGCTGCAGAAGATAGAGGAGCTAGGTGAGCATCCTTACTTAACTGGCATTAAAATTCATCCACTTCAGGATTGGATCCGTTGCATTAAAAGCCCACATTAATTGGAATAGATTAGAAATTTCCTTTTACAGTATTTTTTATATGGTTCTGATAATTGAAGAAAGTAATTTCCTAAATCTAAGATTAAATACATTTGATCCAAATCTGTATTTGCTTTTTATCATTAATGTAGATTTAAAATGTGAAGTGAATAGATCAATTAAATTTGATTGGTTTGAACTGTTAAAAAATAAATAAATTTTAAGCTTGAAATTCTCATTTGCCATTCCAGTCATGCTTGGTTAAATAGCACCATTGTATTTCTCTTATCACAGGTAGTGCTTGACTTATTTCCAGGTAGTTAAAGAGCCATGGTCTGGTTGAATTTTGGTTGGAAAGGGAAATGTAATATACTGTACTTTGGAAGCCATGGTGTAGTTTCCAGCAGTTAATGGGGCAACTGTAAGATATTACAACAGGGAATGCAAAAAAGTGGGTTGAGTCTGGAGAAACAATTGGTATAAATAATATTTCTGTGGATCCTTCTGGCCCTTCTATCACTGTACTCAGAGAAAATCATGCACTGATACACCAACTAAAGAGACTAATTGGCTTGATAAACCTGTGATATATCAATCATGTTATGTTTTCTGAAATGGCAACAATTGGGATTTTTGTTCTGTTTCACTCAAAATTTAATTAACTTCCCAGCAAATCTTCTTTATTATAGGAATGAAAGACTTCCCACTCCACCTGTGAGAGCTGATCCGATTTCCCAGCAAACCATGAAGATACAGAGAGATCCATTTGAGGAACAAATTGAAGAGTATAGGGTTGCACCAGCAGACAAATTGCTAAATATAGTTCGTTTAGAATCACAGACAGAGCTAATAAAGGATCAAAGACCTGAAGTGGCTCCAAATGTGTCAGCAGTACTGGGAAGGGATGTTCTTTTCCAGCATCAAACAAATCCTCAATTACTTCATAAAGAACTCTTCTCATCAGAATCCGAGCAGGTAGGGCTGAATGGGTCTTCAAGAGACAGCACTGAGGCATCAAAGCCTGCTGAAAACATTGAAGAGATCGTGTCTCATACCTGGGATTATATGCATCAGAAAGAGCACTCAAGCCCTAAGGTTGATGAACATGAAGATACCAGAGAGGAGAAAGGTTTTAGGACAGAAATATGGCAGACAGATAATTTGTCAAAGATGGAGTCTAAACCTGCATCTCAGTGGGAGCCACTAAAAGGAAACCATGTTGATCGTCGTGAGACTGTAGGGAAGATGATAGGTAGACGATCTGGACCAATTAAAAAACCAGTCCTTAAAGACCTTAAGACTGAAAAGAATGAAGAGACAGAGAAAGTGAAATTGGAATCTCTTCAGAAAAACAATCAGAATAAAGCTGAACAGATAAAGCCTGAGGGTAAGGCGATGAAAACTAATGGAGGCATTGCACCTTCATCACAAACTTCCATTTCATGTTTGAACATCAGACATAAAGAATTGACTGCCTCACCAGTGCCTCCAGCTAAATTTGACTGGGAAATAGAGAAACAACAAAGAAAGGAGAATAAAGCTTGGGAAGTGAGACCTATGAATAAAGACAACATTGATTTCCCTCCACCACAGAGGGGAAACTGGATTGAAGATGATGATCAACAAAATTTCAGCAATCGAGGCCAAGGGCGAGGAAGGGGTAGAGGTCGAGGAGATTACTCTGGCAGAGTAGGAGAGATCAGAAGCTCTTACAATAACAACTTCAGCAGAGGAAGTCGGCAGAATCCTAAAGAGTACAGTAATTCATTAGAAGATGGCCAAAAGAATTCCAACAGGCGTCGAAATGCCAGTGAGACACGCAGTGAGGGGTCTGAATATGAAGATATACCAAAACGGCGGAGGCACAGGGGATCTGGAGCTGGCAATGATGCCACAATTGAGTCAGCATATTCAGACAGAGAGGGGAAGAATATGTTCAAAGACCCTTTAAGAAGATCTAAGAGGATACCTGATGGGCCTGTAATTAGTGAAATGGAAGATGAAAGGGGACCATCAAAAATGTTTGAGAGGGCATTACCTCCTCGTTTGAGTAACTCTGGGAGAGGGCGCAACTTTGCACCTCGTGGAATACCCTCAAGGCAAAACAGAACGGGTATGTTCAAGCTAAATGGTACCTATCAACTAAATGGGGATGTTTCAACTTCCCTGATGTTGTCTAAAAGGCAGCCTCCAAAGGAATCTACAAAAGTGCTTAACAGGGCTTTGGAAGTGGCACTAGAAAATGCTGGAGAGGAAAATGGAGTGGCAGACAAGATCTCATTTTCTGGAATCTCAGCCACAGAAGATCAACCACCCAAAAGGGAACGATCAATGGATATGCCGCCACGGAGGAGGAGACCTCCTCGACAGGACAAACCTCCACGATTTAGGCGGCTCAAACAAGAAAGAGATGCAGCCACTGAGATAAACAACGATGTATCTGTTCCCATAGACAGTTATATATCTAGCATGACTACAAGAACAGATGATCATGAAATGGCTTCCCTTGTTGCTGGAAATAAGTCACCAGATCTATCCAATCAAAATTCTTCGGACCAAGCAAATGAGGAGTGGGAAACAGCTTCTGAAAGTAGTGACTTTACTGAGAGACGAGATAGAGAGAACAGAACATCCCAGAATAGCCTGCCTCCTGAGGTAGATGTGGCAGACACCGGACTTGGGCAGAGGAAAGAATTAGCTAAACGCAGCTTTTCTAGCCAACGCCCAATTGATAGGCAAAACCGCAGGGCAAATCCAGGGTATGGAGGAAAATCTCCAAAGACTAATGGAACTGGTCCCAGAAATGAAAAGACATCTGGGCAACCTTCAAGAAGCAAAAGGTAAATTAATTTGTAATTTGTGAGAGCAGGTTGAGACCCATAATTCTACTCCAGTTCTTTTTTTTATTCTTTGCTTGCTTAGTAGCATCCAGTCCAAATGACTGTGATTATTAATTGACTAGTTATTAACTAGTTTCATTTCATCCCCCTCAAAACTCCTTTTTAAAAGCTTGAATATATTGCCAGTATGTATAGGTAACTAAGAATGGCACAGTTTTCGATCTATAAAATATACTTTAATGTACATTAAAATATATTTGTGGCAAATTTTTGATGTCCCTCTTCAAACACAAGTGTAAATAGCAAAGAAAGTTACCATTTAGAGAAGGAAATGGTTCCTTTATATATTGAATTTACTTTTTTTCCCCATAAAGTATAATTTACTTTATGGTGTTAATTTTTTTCCTTGTTTCTTCTTCATTTTAAAGTCCAGAGATTCCAAAATGTGAACTTGTATATCATTGCTGGCTTCTGTAACAAAGTAGTTCCAATGCTAGCTTTTATTTCTACTACCACATGAGAACAAATATTAAACTGCTACATTGTGCCATTACTCACAAGGAAATGAGGTAATCCAGTCAGTCTGAGAGTTGAGTTCAAGTTACATATTGGTGCATAGGGAATGGACATTTTGTGCTGTAGTTCACTAACCTTTTGACTTAAATAGGTATGTAGAAGAACAACTGTGTGATCAGATAGCAGTGAATGGAGGGAGTGTCAACACAGTGTATTGTGTAGAGCGTGTGGTTCCCAATGACCCAGCAGCTGTACAAAATGCAGTGAAGGACGTATCAAATAAAAAGAAGGAAAAAGATGTAAAGCCTGGTGTGAAAAAGCCAAAAGAGAAGACTGATGCTTTGGCCCAGTTTGATTTAAATAATTATGCAAGTAAGTACAGATATTTATATGCAGTTGCATTTAGCACTAAACATGGAAGTAAAGTTGCAAACTTCTTGTACTTCAGTTGTAGTACGGATTTATGTGCATCATCAGAGTTAGCTCTCACTTACACAATGTTTCTATTGATTCACTGTGAGTTTCAAATATACCGTCATTATAGATTTTCCTACAAGTGCTTGAAAGTAGTGTGTGAGAGAAAAGATCTTCATTTGTATAATGTATCTGGGTATGTCAGTGTTTCCCTGCTAATTTGAAGTTGCATTGTAAGAAATTTGGGAGTCAAGTTTCACAATTTGGGTAATTTCCCCAATGGCACAGAGATAATAATGAGATCTTTAGTTTAGTTGAGGAATAAGTATTGGATAGGGCAACACCTCTGCTGTTCTCTGAATAGGTACCTTGTCTGATGGGTGGTACCTCCAACTGATGTCAGTCTGGATCCTGTGGTCTACTCTCTCATATGGAACCTTAATGCAGACATTTCTTACTGAGCTAAAAATATTACCCAACGTGATGTGACAAACGCCTCTCAGTACAGTAAAGGAAACTTGCCTGCTGTTGCTACTCATGAGAAGTTTCTCTTTATTCACTGCCATCTGTACATTAATTAGTATATCAGTGGGGGCTTTCTGATGATTTATTTTCTTTAAGGTGTTGTCATTATTGATGATCACCCAGCTGTAGCTGTGGAGGAGCAACAGTCTGTGTCAACTGTGAATGATGGTTTTACTGAAGTAATCTCAAAAAAGCACCGTCGTTTGCTTGAAGAAGAGCGCAGGAAGAAAGAGCAAACTTTGCAGGTAAACAGGCTAGCTTCCATGATGTGAGTAGTTATTGTAAGCTAAGCAGTGTTCCATTCCTGCACATGGTTACTTATTGCAAAGTTATCAATGTGCTTAAGTTAATGTAATTTGCATTTTTATAATATATTTAATGTAATTAACATACTATCAGATTTGACAGCAAGCCACAAAGCATAATATTAGAATTCAAATAAATATTGATCAAAGAAGAAAGTTTTAAGAAGCTTCTTGAATGAGAAGAGTTACGGAGCTAATTCCAGAGCTAGGACCTCAACTGATGAATGTAGGAGCAGGACAAAGGAAGTCAGAAGCTCAAAAGGCCAGAATAAAAGGAAAGCAGAGATCTTAAAAGTTTCTTGGACACAGATTTGGGAGGTGGGTAATCTGTGAATGGATTTGGGCCCAATTTTGAGAATTTTAAATTTGAGTTGTTGATAGACCCATGAGGAAAGTGGATCTGTAAACATAATGGTGATGGAAGAAAGGGTCCGAGTTAGCATAAGGCAAAGGAATCATTGTAAGTGAAGGTTGTTTTTAAACAAAGCACTTTGTAGGAAGCAGAAGGAAGTATAATGTCTTTTTGCTTAGACATGGAACATGACCGGTAGTTTTTTTTGAGAGGGTATGGTTTGCATTTGAAGTGAGATTGGCTGGGGGGGGATATGAATTTCTCATTTTCACAGTTGGCCATTTAAACCAGGCACCTGGGAAAACTCGGAATGAGAAGAGCTGGACATCTTCATCCAAGATTCCTCCTCGTTTTGTTAAAAAGCAGCAGATTTCCAATGCAATAACTGAACAGACAGAAGAAAGCTCCTTCTCTAAGGTGCAATCCACATCCAACAGTCTAGGAACAGAGATCTGGGAGAACGCCAATGCAGGTAAGTTGGATACAAATGTAGAATCCATGCAGAATCTGGCTAGGTCAGACTTCTTTCAATCAATGAAAAAATGCATAGAACAAAGGAGGAATGGAATTATAATGAAGCTTTATAAAACACTAGTTAAGCTGCAACTGGGATACTACATTCAGCAGCACACAGTAGGAAAGATGTAAAGGCTTTGGAAGGGATGCAGAAGAGATTTACCAGAATTATTCCAGGGATGAGAGACTTAAGCAGTGCAAATAGACTAAAGAGGCTGGGGTTATTCTCCTTGAAACAGAACAGATTGCAAGGATAACTAGTTGAGACAGAATAGATGAAGAGAAACTGTTCCTTTTGCAGCAGGATGAAGAACAGGGGACTTGAACTGAAGGTGATTGGCAAAAGAACCATTGGAGACTTGGGGAGAAAAAGGTCTTTACATGACAAATGATTAGTGTTTGGAATATGTTACCAGGGGTATTAGTGGAGGCAGAGTCAACTGTAGTGTTCAGTAGGGAGCTGGATATGAAAGGAAACATTTGCAGGGCTATGAGGAGAGAGCAGTGGAGTGGGACTAACTGGATTGTTCTTACAGTGACCCTATGTGGACTTGATGAGCTGAATGGCCTCATTCCATGTAACAGTTCTGTGAATCAACATTTATTACCATTGAATTGTTTTAAAAAATGTGACAGCAAGGGGCTGCAGATGATGAAAATGTGAAGTTAAAGCAGAACATAGAACGTGGCCGATCAAACAGCATCAGCCTTTTAGTTTGATGACTTCCCAACTTTTTCCAGATGGGATGAAAAGTCATGGATCTGAGCTGTCAACTAACTTTCACATTAAGTGGTGCCTAAGATGCTCTTTCCAGATCGTTACAGAGATTTGGCCTTGTGTGGGTGCATCAGCAGCTGAAGTGCTATATTTTATAGGATGGAAATTGAAATGTAATATTTTGGTTCTTTACAAGTCTTTGGAAGCCAGAGTGTCAGATTAAAAAGCATATAAAATTTTCCAATTAACAAGGAAAGTATGATGTATTTCATTCTGGGAAATTTTAAATAAGGGTGTGGTGTTTATGTAAACAGTTTTGCACCATGTATTGTATTGATGTTTATGGATGGATATGAAGCCTGTCTTGCCTGTGTAGGTGTAAATGATGTTCCAATGGATCCTTCTGACCCTTCCTTTGGTATACTCAAGGAAGTGGATATGAGGAGGAAGATATACTGATACACCAACAAAAGAGAGTAATTGATAATCCAGTACTAAGCTAATCAAATGATTGAGAATGTTGTTTGTTATTTGTAAAATACATAAAATATGTCCATACATTTATAATTGAATGTTTGCAAATACACATATCTGAGTAGGCACTTGTTATTTAATTATAGTAGCAACCTGACAGTTCAGATCCAATATATTAAAAAAAAATTGTGTTTTTTCTTGCACGCATTACAGCATTCAATCACAGAAGATTAAACAGTTAAATTGATCTGGCTTTGTAATGAAGGAACACTAGTTACAGCCTCCATAATTGTATTGCGTAAGATTATTCTGAAAATACTTGTTTGTTTTATGCAGCCCTTCCTGTTCAGCCTACGAGCAGTGATGGTTGGGTGAAACCTTTGAATTCTTACCCAGGGTCCGAATCTACTTGCACTGAAGTAAGTATATTCACAAAGTGCGTGAACATTTATTGTTAGTGTAATAATAAATTACATAATATAATATAATTATTATTTATAATTATATAACATAATATACAATATATTTATTATTTACTTTGAGCCTATTCTGCCTTTCAGTTAATCTTATAAACTTCTTTCTTTACCTTTGTGGAATAAAGTTCCAAATTTGTTAGATAAAAAATTTTTTTAAAACTGCATCCATTGGAAATATGAAATAAAAGCACAAAACGCTGTAAACATTTCAGCAGGTCAGGCAGCATCTGCAGAAAGAGAAACAAAGTTAATATTTCAGGTTGAAGGCCCTTTGTTAGAACTGGAGAAGAGGGAAAGCAAGTTGGTGAGTGTGAACATAAGTTGCAAAATGCAGAGCTGTCGGACAGGTCACCCAATGCTAATAGAGAGAGGAAAAACTGAGTCAGTTTAATAGATGGAATGACCAATTCCGATAGAAACAGAGAAAGCAAGTTGTAGAATTCGATATCAAGTCCAGAAAGCTACAGTGGAGCACCCGCATTCAGTCTGCATTGGCAAGCTTCATGTTTCCTGCCACTTTAATTCTCTAGCCAGTCCCCCTATATCAGAATTGACCAGTCCATCTGTGATGTTGGCTCAATTTTCCACTTTCCATTAGCACAGCCTCGCTTGCTGGGCAAGTCCTACAGCTCTGTATTCTGCAACTTTTATGTTCCTTTGTGTTCTCACTCTCCAAACGCCCTTATTAATCCATCAACCAGATGACTTCATTTACAACTTTTACGTGACTCCACTTATCATAGATATTTCCTATGTCCTGTCTCTGCCACATAAAGTTACCTTTTTTTGACCTTTTTTCCAGTTCTGATGAATGGTTTCTAATTTGAAACATTAATTGGTCCACTTTCCACAGATGCTACCTAATCTGCTGAATGTTTCCAGGATTTTCTGTTTTTATTTCAAACTGTTGTACATCTTTTCAATATGTGCATCTATCAGGTGATATAGAGAAGCAGCGTTGGTGTGCAATCCATGACTCATTGACATTTTTCGCATTACCTTTTTGAAGAAAGACAACCTGGCAAATGCATCAAGTGTATGTCAGTGTAGAAACACTGTAGATGCCAGTTTGTATCTTTTTAGTTTTAAGCTATGGTTAATTATTTTGGTATTATTTCTGGTAGAGTTTCAAGGCAAGTCAACCCGACAGTGGAGTTGAACTCAGTGCTGATTCCCAAGGTTCATCTGCAACATCATCGCAGCGAAGCTCACCTTATGGTGCGCTTAAGCCAGAGGGAGGTGTAATGACTGAAGTCAACGGAGCCAGTGCAGACACATCAGTAGATAAATCGAATGGGAAAACAGAAGATCCCAAGGAACCACGGCAAAAGTCAGAAAGACCAGAGAACAAGGTAGCATAGTATTCTGGGGAAAAAAATTACTCAATACTGTACTAGCTCATGTTTCAGTTGGTCAGTTGCTCATATGGGTTCACGTGTGGGTGGTTCATGGAGGTCATCTGGAGCAATCAGAAATGGTTACCATCTTATTGAGAGGCAAAATGCCTGTTTGAATTAACTAATGTAAAGATCAAGGTGCACAGCACAGAAATATTGAATGCACGCAATGGCACTAAAAAGAAAGCTTTTGCTAAAATGAGTTGCAGGAAGAAAGAAGAACACAAAGCTAAGGCCTGTAAATGAGGATAAACTACAGAAGGCTGAAAAAAATTTGAAGGTAGTGGAAGAGTGAGTTTGAGTTAATTTGGTGAATCATAATATCCAACCCTCAAAAATTGCAAGGATTTGGATAACTTGGTGAACTGACTTGATTTGCTTTATTGATGAGAATATTTTGGGAAGCTGATCTCTTCTGTGGGATTACTTTACATAGGTTTATACTGTGTTGAGAGGGCATAGAATGGATGTGATGATCTCACTGGATTTAACAATATTATGCCATTGTAGCGGTTGCTACCGCGGAATAAAACAAGACTCTACTCGGAGGATTGCCAAACAGAACTGGTTTATTTTCCCGCCTTGTGCGGGCCCTTTAAGGGAGAAAAACTCCCGCCCAAAAAAACCGGCAATGACGTAAGTCCTACGTCATCAGGACTTTCCCGCGCGCGGGTTCTCCCCGTCGCTCGGAAAGACGAGGCCCGCCGCCACCTTGGGCCTCGTCGCTCCGACGCCGCGCGACCCGACTGCCGAGCCGGTTCGCCCGACTAGACGGTGAGTCGCCACACCATGATTTTTTTTTGGCTGCAACGATTCGTGTCCCCTTCAAGGTTATATGGTCATTTGCTGAATGTTGAAGCGTTATGGTGCATCCTGAATGAAGCAGATAAGTTGTATAAATGAAATGCTTTCTTTCTAGTATTTAGTCACATAATAAAGTGATTTTATTTACCCTTTTGTGTTAAAAAAGGTTCCAGAACCAGCTGAAGGGCAGAACAAAGACCACAAGCCTGGACCAATAGGAAATGAACGATCCCTAAAAAACAAGAAGGCTAAGGAGTGCCTGGAACCAGAGGGAGCAGAGCGAAGTGATGGGGGCATTAGTTCGAAAACGGCAGCAGATAACAGAACAAATTCCAAAACAGGTCTGGATTTACACGTAGAATCTGTCATTCCAGTTCCTCCGATAGAGTTTGGAGTGAGCCCGAAGGTAAGTTCAAACTGAAGATTGAAATTATAGCTGGTGATATTGTCTCTCATCTTTCAGTTGTCATTGTGTAACACTAGAGTGTGTAATTTATGCTAATGTTATGAAATCACTGAAATCACAAAACAATTGCTTAGAATATTTAGTGACACATTAATAATGTGTTTAAGTAATCCTTAGTTAGCACTATACATTGCAGATCAAGAGAGGAAGAGAGACTGAAAAAGAAATGGGTGTATTCCACACACACAATATATATTGGAGGAATGGGTTATTTGGCCTTAATGGTTTGTGCTGGTGTTTAGACTCGTGAGTCTTCTCCCAGTCGTCTGCCTCATCTCATCCTCTCTGCATATTCTGAATGCCCTCATACTAGACCAACTTATTGTATCTGCATTAACCATTCCCAGCAGTGGTGAATTTCACTTTCTAGCACTCTTTAAAAGACGTTTTTCACTGTTTCCCTATTTAAGTTGTTAGTAAGTATGTTGTATTTATAGCGTCTCGTTTATCATTCTCTCACATTTGGAACTTCGTCTCCCCAAGTGACCTGTCCATGATACATAAGACATCATAATTCAATCTCCAGGGACATTGAGTTATGATGTCTTAAGTATCATGGTTTTAGTAACCTTTTCCAGCTCACCTTCATGTCTTCACTTTTCTAAAGCACCAATCAGTTCATCCTTTCTTGTTTAAACTCTCAGTTCAGGTACCATCTTTTTGGCACCATCTTCTGTGCTTCACTGTCCTTTGAGACTGGAACTGTAGACGGTCCTTCATGCATGGCTGTCTGGAATGTTCAATGACTTCATTGCTTTTGAATTCTGCCCTTCCAGAGGGAGATCCTCATATTTTATGTTCTTTTAATTGCTATTTGAACTTGGTTTGCTGAGTTATTTCACCTGGTCTTTTGAAAATGCATTATAATTAAAAAGAACTCCAGGGACATTGAGTCATGATGTTTAAGTATCATGCTTCACCATGCTTTTTACTGAGCAGCTGCTTAATCACCTGAGATGAGCAAAAAAAAATCAGTTTGATGAGGGCAACTTGAGAGAGAGAATTCAGATAATGGTGATGTGCTTATCTGCTCACCCTTTCACATTCTTGCTTAGCTACAGACTTGGTCAAGTGACCACAAAGATCACAATTGTATACTACAACACCAGGCTTTTGGACCTTCAGCGAGCTTCAGTTCCGTACCTTGTAGATCTAAATCTACTTCTGTTGGCTCTATCCACAGACAGAAGTGTACAATTAAATTCTCTCCACACAAGTCATGATAGCTTAAGCATCATGATCCCCAATGCTATTCAGTCATCAGAAGCTGTTTAGTCTATTCGGAGTGCAAAAAAAATGAGGGGAATTTACAGGAGAAAATACGTTAATACATGATATTGTATGTTTTCTGTCAATGGTGAGTGATGGATGAACAAAATTAATTTTTCTTGATTTACTTTCCTGTAGTCTTAATTTTAGTTGCACTAACACTGGTCTGGAATTTACAGCAGAATTGAAAAGAAATTGGATTTCTTGCAGGCACTTAATATAGGGTTGTTCCCAATGCAGCTTTTATTTGGTGACATGGGTCGGGTTATTGTTTAGTTAACTCTGTAATTTTTATGGACGTCTGAGTCAATGATGTATGCAGTGGATAATGTTTAAGGCTATTCTATGTCCTGACGGTCTGTGTGGCTGTTGATAGTTGTGTGGGTCTGTTAAACTGAGAAAGTTACTTGTTTGTTGTTTTAGGATTCTGATTTCACTTTGCCACAGAATTCAGTGCCGAATCCCGTTTCCAACTCGATCACTAAATTGCAGGATGTATTGGTGAACAATGTGAGTACTATACTCTGAAGGGATTGCTGCATCAAATTTCCAATTCCCTATAGAGCTTCAAGACCAAACAATGGAAATTCATTTGTAATTTTTAATTCTGATTTAAATATATTAAAGCAATAGTTTTTCACTGCTTGCCTTCAAAATGCCATTTCGTTCAACCTTTCTGAAATTTCCACATGCAACTTTTCTGAAGTTACAAAAGCTTTTTAAAATATTAAATGGAATCATTACACCTAATCAGACCGGAAGGAACATAATAAAACTTCATAGAACTACAAAGGATATCTGGCCCAGCTGTAGACCATTTGGCCCAAAGCCCATGCTGGCATGTAAGCTCCACTTGAACTTCCTTTTGGTCTTCCCTCATTTAAATCTATCAGTGTAACTCTCTATTCCCCTCTCCTTGTGTGGGCACGTATACAAATTAGGCACAGGAGTATGCCGCATGGCCCCTTAAAAAACCTGCTTTGCCATTTACTAAAATCATTGCTGATCTCCTTTTGACCTGAATTCTATGTTCCTGTCTACCCGTGGTAACCTTTTACTCTGTTGCCTGTCAAGAATTCATCTACTCCTGCCTTTTTAAAAACAAATATTTAAAGACTTTCTTCCTCAAAGAGCGGTGGAAGCAGAGTTTCAAAGACTCACTAGCCTCAGAGAGAATTTTACCTCATCTGTGACTTAAATTGGAAACCCCATATTTTTGAACAGAGACTCTATTTCTAGATTCTCCCACAAGAGGAAACGTCACTTCCATATCCATGCTGCCAAACCACTCAAGTTTTTGTGTTTCATTCGAGTCAATTCTCATTTTCTAAATGTGAGCAGATTCAAGCCTAGCTTCTCAAACCTTTCTTCATAAGACAACTTGCCCATTTCAGATATTAGTCTTGTAAGCCATCTCTGAAGTGCTTCCAGTGCATTAAAATTCTTCCTTAAATATGGAGACCAATCCTGTATACAGTACTCCATTTGTGATTTCACTAATATCCTTTATAAGTGATGTATAAGCTCCCTATTTTTGTATTCAGTTACAAACCCTAACCCAGATCCCCCTGCGTCTCGTGGAATTGCTGAGCCTCACCCTAAAAGTGTGTATACTATTGGCTTCAACCACTCTCTGAGATGGGGAGTTTCCCATTCTGACCATTCTTGTGAGTAGATATGTTTTTTATATTGATGTGTCTTCCTCAAAAGTGAAAACATTCTCTCTGCTTCCATTCTATAAAGGTTCTTCATAATATTAAGGATTTCTGTTAGATCGTCCCTTAGCCATCATTGCTCAAGAGAAAAGAGGTCAATCTCTTTGTTCTTTCCTGATATACAGTATATACCCTTATATTTGTGGAAATGATGAAGCATCCCTTAGGTTATCTGGGATTTCTCTGTTACTGTTCTCGATAGTTTAAGCATAGGTCATATATTTTTCAATATTGATGCAAAGATGAACTGAAGTCCTTATTTAGTACTCTGCTGTTTTTCAGGTGACACTGAGCCAGTCAATCCCTATTCTGCGACGAGAGCATCTCCAGCAGGGTCCCAACCTCACTCCTGTTTCTCTACCAAGCACGGACCTTACATTAAAGGTAGGTTGGAATAAATGATTGCTCCATGTAATGTCTGATACCTCAACTTTTTATATCATTCGGCACAGGATGACCATAGTTCATCGTGTCTATGCTGGCCTTTGAAAATGCTGTTCAATATAGTCATTTAACCTTGCAAATTATTTTTCTTCAAATGCATATTCACTTGTCTGTTGAAAGTTCCTGTGGAATTTGTTCCATCGTTTTTATGGAGTTCCAGGTTGCAACCTTCTTTTGAAATAATTTCTGCTTGTTATCCCTCTGATTCTTTTGCCATTTATTTTAAATCTAATGATTACTAGTCCACTTGCCAGAAGAAACTGTTTCTTCCTACTCTATCAAAACCCCTTAAAATCTTTGAATACCTCTATTTGACCTCTTTTAAGGATTTGTTTTATGCTAAGTAAACCAGCTTCTTCATTGTCCCCGTATAATTGAATTTCTAAATTCCTGGTAAAGCTCATCAGCAATCTCTTCAGACTTTTATCGATTCCTGAAATGTTGTGCCCAGAATTGTACACAGAAGACTGCTAAGATCTAAACAATAATTTGAAATGGGTTAACAAGACTTCTTAGTTTCTTGTACTTGTTGGCTAAATTTACATAGGTAAGCACACCCATGCTATTTCAGCTGTCCTTGTCACTTGAACACTGGAGGATTTTTGCACCCCTAGATTCCTCTGGTTTTGTATATCCACTCAAAATAGTACTATTTAGATTACGCTGCTTATTCATGTTTTCCTCTCACTTAGCTGCATTAACTTGCTTCTGCCCTGTCTCTGCTTCTGTGATCCTTTGTGTCGAAGCTTAACTATCCAGCCCAGACCACAGTTCTACTTTAGCTTTAATTTCTTAGTTGTTTATTTATCCTAATTGGCTTTCACAGGTCAGATTTTAGAAAGTGCTATGTGCTTGATGCTTTTAAAGGAAAAGGCAGACCAATCAGGTCTCAGAACCACTTATTTCCTAATTTTTGCTTAACAACTACCCACCTTGATTCTGTAATCCTTAATAGACTAGTGTAACAGAAGTCTAGACTAGTGTAACAGAAGTCTGTCAATTTTAGTTATAGAAATTATAGTTGACCCCAGCCTCAGTAGCATTCCAGATTTACGATACTCTTGAGTGTTGCCTGAATTCAGTCACAAACTACCTGCCTTAATTTTAACAGAATGCTCCATTTTTTTTGTGGTTTCTCTCCACCAAAGGAAATGGCTTCTTTTAATTTCTTATTGAAAGTAGGTTTTGCCACCTCCTGTTGGATGACTGCTAGTTCAACAGGCAGGTTTTAACGAGTGAATGGTGCAACCTTACAGATCGCTCACCTGGCACTTAGCAACACTATCTCTTAGGAAAGGCAAAACCACACAATTGCCAAATCTGGGGGAATTTTATGTGGTTTTGAAGAAGAATGTGAATGTGGTTTTGAAGAAGAAGCCTTTTCAGATGTTTAAAGAAGTTTTAGTAGTATTGAGATTAATTGTGTTGACTTAATAGGGGGCCACGTTGAAATGAACTAACTGCAAAGCTCTGACTATTTTTAACTTGTGTCTATACCACTTATTTTAAAACTGCAAGATGAAAAAAAAACAGATATTTAGGGGTGGACCTTTCTGGATGAATGCTTCATTTAATTTTTTTGGGTGCAATTTTAAAATGAAACTTCAAGTTGTTCTTGCTTGTGAACTGCTATCCCCAATCACTGTTTTTTTGAAACAGCCTGTATACTTGTGACTAATATCTTGCAAGTGAGTGTGTTGATTAATCATGGTATTTGGGAGAAGGTGCCTTTATGTTTTACAGTTTTCAGTCAGTATTTCTGAATCTTAGACTATTTTCAATATTTGAATAGATGGAGTCTGCCCGCAAAGCCTGGGAAAATTCTCCCAATGTTGCTGAGCAAAATTCTCCTGGTAGCAGTAGTGCCAGTACACAGACTCCATGTAACACTGGCCCACCTAGTGGAGTAGGCTACAGCTCAATTGGATGTTCTTCTGTGCCACCTATGCCTATGGTGTCAGTTGCACCTTCAGTATCTTTGCCAGGTATGTGATTTTCTGTGCTTATTGATATTAGTGCTTGCCTTTTGATTACCTTAAAGGGCGGCTTGACTCTTGATTCTGGTAGCTAAATTATCAAACATCATTAAAGTATAGGCAAGATTGCTCTGTGTTTTCTTGTTAACATGTATTCTGTCAGGTTATCATAAAACAATATTAATTAAACATTAGTTGTGGGAAAGAAGCCTCTTGGATCCCCTCAGCCAAAGATTGCATGTCAGTGACTAATTCCTGTTGGCTTAAATCATTAGAGTAAACCATGCAGATTAAGTACCTACAATATGTGTTTGCTAGTTTAAAAGAAAGATGCTAAATATATAAATACTTACGGACATGGCTGTTCTTTGGAGCACAGCACAGATTTCCCAGGATTCTATCTATCACGTAAACTGGGTAATGGTTTACTTTATAACCGAAAACAAACTAATACTTATTACAAAAATGAATTTGCTTTACAAATTGAGCTGCTTTGTTTTGAAGAATGTCCTTCTCCATTAGTTTGTGTCATTAAGTCAAATCCACTTTTGCTGTTAAAACTTTAGATTTCCAGTGATTGTGAGGAGTGTGTGTTTCACCATTTTCTCACAATACATCATTTTAAGAAAGTAACATTTTGTTTTTAACTTGTTCTCTGTAAGTTGGACATTGAACCTGCAAATAGGAGAAACAGTTTCTTGTGATTTTTCAGGGAGCCATATTTCTCCTTTGTACATGGATGGCCACGTTTTTGCCAGTCAAACACGACTCCTTCCTCAATCAATTCCACAACAGCAAAGTTTCCAGGCTGGACTTTCTCAGGTGATGGTAGAGTTTTCATTCATGTTTTTAAATGAAAGTCCCATTATCTGTATTTGCAACTTGAGGTGTGAAAATCTTTGCAGTAATGGTAGTTTGTGCCAGCACCTACTGCCTTCTGAATGTGGTGGTGTTCTAAAACACTGGCACTATTCAGGTGTAGCAGTTTGAGTTCTTTTGAGACACTGTCATAGTGAGGCACTGTATAAGTTGGCAGCTACCAGTATTTCCAGTTAAAATAATTTAACTTCTTCCAGGGATTGTGGGGTAAAAATGAAGCATTGTCAGTTGTAACAGGATGCAGTGCTTGTTATCATGGTTTGTTGCTTTTCTTTCTTTAGGCTGCTGCAGCACATCAGATTCCAATGCCTGTGCATACATCCTTACAGGCCCAGGCACCCCTTGGATTGAGGAATGGACTGCCTGTCTCCCAATCCCAAGAAATGTTTGGTTCAATGCAGCCGTTCAGGTACTAGTCATACCATGTCAAAGTAATGTACAAGTGTTGAGCCCCACCATCCTATAATGAACATAAATGTGTTTTCAGCTGCTCAATAAATTTGCTGGGGCAATAGCAAGCAAATAAAGTTGTACTTAATTTCTTAAGCGCAATTAAAAGTTGCCATGTCTCTTTCTTCAATGCTTACTGTGCTTTAAAGTTTGATTGCAGTGGATTTTTTCACCTTGTGATAAATGAGATGCCATGAAAAGATTTTTTTTCTGTTTAATTTATTGATCGTTTCGGTCAATTCTTTTTTTTTCTTTGTGTATGTGTGTATCTGCACAGACAGAAATACAATTAATTGGAAGTTGATCTTGTTCACAGGTCACAAGTATACATGCATGCCAGTCTGTCTCAGCCATCCACAATGGTCTTGTCCGGGGCTCCTCTGAAAACTCCATATACAGCTTTCCCTGCAGTTCCAACCTCTGATATGGTAAAACCACAGCCAGGATCTCACTATCAAGCAATTGGAGGAAATCAGACCCTCATGTATGAAAGTCAACTAAACCAACCTGGACTCACCACTTCACAGATCATGGACTCTCAGCTGATACAGGTTTAAGAAGTTAATGTGATCTTTGTTCAGAAAAAAAATATGCAATTTTATTTTAGTAGTAACCTGTTGCCATCAAAAATTTTAATCTTAAAGTTTTTACTTGTGATGTCACTGCTTTGAACTCAATGCTTTGTACTTCTCAATAGATCTGTTGCTGCCATGTAGCATTCATTTAAAAACATTTATTCATATGATGTCTTTAAATTAATTTGGGTTATTGGTGTGAATTATGTGTAAACTATGTTCTTTTTATCTGTGGTCACACGGATTTACCTTAGAAAAAAATGCATTGGCTTTTTATTCAATTGACTCCTCTCAGAGAAAAATGTGTGAAGATATTGTAGTCAAATTCAAGTTGATCCCTGCTTTGGAAGAAGTAGCCTCATTAACATTTTGAGGGCTTAACAGGATAGATGATACAGAGTTCAGGTGACAACTGAACTTAAGATACAGAATCAGCCATGATCTTATTGATTAATGGTGCAGACTCAAGGGGCCCTGTGGCCTTCTGTTTCTTATGCTGAGAAGCTGATTCTCCTGACTGGAACCTAAAATCAGTCTGGTTTCCCCTTGGTGCTCCAGTTTTGTCCTTCATTCAAAAGGTGTCTTAGTAGGGCAGCTGGTTACTATAAGTTGCTCCTGATGTAGCTGGGTGGCAGGAGAATCAGATGAGGGGTTATTGGTGGGCATGTGAGAGAGAAACGGTTACAAGAAATTGTGAGAATGGAAATACTCTGAGCTAGCATGGACTCGATGGACTGAATGGCCTCCTGTGTTGTGACAAAATATGAGAAGGTTGTTGTAAAGTGGGAGGTGCCTCATCGTGGAAAAACTGAGAATGAAGAAAATCAAAAGTAGCACTAAGTGGGGAGAAAAACAAATATAGTGCAGCACACCCATATAATACAACATTAGCATAATGACTCAAGTCTCACTCTTGGGTGTTTTACTACCATTGGATTTTGCCAGTAGGTAAACAAAAAAAAATCATCTGGTATTAAGTACAGGAAGTCCTTCAGTCCTCAAGCATGTTCCTCTATTCAGTTAGAATATGCTAGATGTGTAACTTCACTCCAATTCCCTGCTTCCCCCCCCTCCCCACTGTTCCAGCCCGTCTTGACTGAATTACTTTTCATGTCCTGGTTTGAAAAAATATGACCATCTCAGATCTAAGGTGGTTAAATCAGATAACATCTATTGGTCTTTGTGATTGAGGCTCCAACTTTCTGCTATTCATTGCATATGGGCATCACTCCAACTTCTCTCCTGAATGACCTGACTCTGGCTGGTCCCCTTGGTCAAGAGTCCAACCAACAGAAAAGTCTCTCAATTTTCCCCCTTTTGTTTTAAATCTTAAAATAGCAACCTTCTCCATTTCTGTGCATACAGACCTACAATTTCTTGTTGATTTAATCCCTAGCTGTTTCATAATACTCTTTTGTTCATTAAGAGGGTTCAAAATACAGGTTTCTTTTCTTGAGTGAAAATTAGTATTCACTGAAAATGGTTTGTATACTATGATGTGACATCGGATTATTTTTAAATGGGAAACTTTTTTTACTTCCCATGGCACAGGCATTTTTAATTATGAAAGTGGTAGATTTCTAGTGTGCATGCAGCATACTGAATCTAATGCGTGTATTGCGTAACTTGCGTTGGTATAATTCAATTCAAGTATTAAATTAACTTTATTTTCCTTCCTGTTTTTGCAGGTGACCATGTCTATGCCTGGATCCCAATTGTCGCTGCCCAGATTTGGCTCAGGCCAGCAACAATTAATTGCATTAACTCAGTCCATTCAGCTTCCCCAAGCGCAGAGCTTGAGTGTTGGAGGGACCAGAAGACTCCTGCCCCCAGGATCACAGCCTCCTATTCTACCTACTGGCAGAGAGGTCAGATTGATTGCTTTAATTTTGGCCCAAGTGGAGATTTTTTAAAAATGGCAAAGCTAAACCAAGCTGTTTAGGCCAACTGTTCTGTGTTGGTGCTCATCAAATCCATGAGCAATCACCTTCGTTCATATATCTGTCTTGTTCCCATATCTATGTAACTCCAGTTCATTTATCTTTCCATCTAACCATAGATTAACATGTTTTATGAACAGGAAAGGTCCTAAAGATTTAGAGGCTGTTGAATTTTTGTAAGAAAAAATTGAACCAAGTAACAAAAACCGCGTCATTGGAAGGAAAATACAGAGAAAAAGATCAGAAAGATACAAGTTTATCAGAAACTGATCTGTAAAAGATAATTCATGTTCAATAAATCTATTGAATGTTGCGGAAAATGTAGCTAAGCACGCAGAGGATCTGTTTTAATTAGACTTTGAGTTTCTGGCCAGTAATAGTAAAGACCAGATCGTGGCATGGATGGATGGTTTGTTGAAGCAACAAATGTAAGAATATGTTTTTCTAGAAAAATTTGATGGTGGACCTCTCATCCTCTATATACCTGCAGGTTGAATGTGGTCACAGATGGAAATTGACTGTCAAAAAAATACTTAAATTGCTCTGAAGTGTTTTGAAATGTCATTTTTTTTATTTCCCAAAGATCTTCGTTGGCCCTAATTGTGATGTTGTTGAAACTGCAGCACCACTTAACAGAACCATCATCTAAATGTAGGGATGAAAGTGTGCCCATTATTTGAAATAAGCTTAGTGTATTTGTGTAATACCCACAATTTGTCCAGTTGAGTGGGACAGTGCATGCCATGTCCACTCTCCCTCAACATTATCTCCAGAACCCCAACTCTGTTATCTACAAGGTCATCCAAAGTCAGGTTGGACATATCCATGGACATAACCAACTGTGCCCAAACCATTCTTGTCCATCTCTGTGTCTTTGATTGTACTTTTCTGATTTCCACAGTTTAATCCAACAAAATATTGGAAAAAACAAATCCATCAATGCTCACCCAAACTTGCTCACAAGGATTCCCCCTCTTCTCTGGCCATCGTTGCAGGCTGAACCAGATTTTTGCAACTTTGCCACGCTACTTTACCCAGAGATGAAGTTTACTTCACTTCTGTCACCAATACTGCCTTTTTCTATTTCAGTGATGTTGGCCACTGATACTGCTTCTAGTCACCTGCTGCTGAAATCACTCACTAACCTTCTGATAACTCAGGTCTCATTAATCAAATACTCTCCTGGTTGGCTGTCCACCTTCATAAATACGAGCTCATTGAAAATAACTGTTACCTGTTTCCTCACCTACACTAAATCATGCTTGCTCCTCATCCTTGTGCTCATTGAATAAGTGGCCTCCTGTTATAACACATTGAAACTAAAATTTCACCCTTGTTTCCCAATCCCTTTACGGGTTCACCTTTTGCTACCTCTGTAACATTCTGCAACCCTACAAACTTCCAAGAATTCTGTGGTCCTCTGGCCTCTTATCCACTCCCACTTTCTTTTGTCCCTTCATTGGGGTCAGATCCTAAAGATACAGACCATGGCTTTGCCTCTTTGACAAAGCTCTCTGTCAGCCCTCCTAATATCACTTTGGTGTGTCATTTTTCAAAGGTATGCTATTTTATTACTGGACTCTTGATTTTGGAACGATTTGAAATATTTTCTAATCAGTGCCAATCAGCAAAACATTTCAGAGGCTGGAAGTATTAAAAAGAATATTCAAAAGATACTATAACGTGAGGGGTTATTTGAGTGTAAATCACAATAATTTGACTACATATTTGTGATTTGGGTCTACTAGAAACTTGCATATTCCTTAAAACAAAACCATTATCTTTGGCATAGCAGCTTGCAAGTATAATGGAAAATATTTCAAAATTTGCAACACCCGGCCTCCTTTTTCCCAGTGGTTGAGTGGCCTAAAGTAAAGGGCAATGGATTTAATGAAAGGCACTAAAAATAAATAGCAAGATGAACTTCTTTACACTGAGAGTTTTGTGTCTGGGATTCATTTCCATAATTGGTGTTTGAGGCAGGAATGAAGTCGGCATTTGAGTTTTATGGGACAGGTGTTGAAGGAAAGTTGAATGGAGAGTTATGGGAACAGGTTATGGAAATAGGATGATTTGGCTGGCATGGAATGAAATGACCATTACTGACTATTTATGCTGATGTGCCTGTTTCAGTCTCTGCTTTATCTATGTAAATGAACACTGAATAAAATTCAAAAGAAATTAAACTAAGTCCTTAAGGAAAGTCATTATATGTTACAGACTAAAAGCAAAGGGCAGGAGTGGAGATTTTCAGTGTCAGTCTAGTACTGGTGCAAGACAAGTATAATGAACTTAATTGCAGTATTGTATGATTGTGAATTACTAAAGCTACAAAGTGCTGTATTTATGTAAACATATTGCTATAAGTAGAAGTTAGCATCATGTCAAAATCTTTTAAACTTTTTTTTTCAGATTCCCCAAATGGACCTAAAAGCATTTCAGTTTGCAGACAACAAACAGATTTCCTCTGGGATCTCTGGCAGTCCTGTACCAAACCTCTTCAGGTAGCTTCCTTTTGAAAAATGTTTAGGAAAATATTTGTGTTTATTTTTAAGTACAGTGTAAATTTGTCTTATAATAGGATTATGATTTATACAGTTTATGTCAGGATCTGATCGTTTAAACTGTTGTTTCATTACCATGTGTAATAAATCGGAAGTTGCTTTTTTAATGAATGGACTGTGGTTCCATGCGTAGCTCTTAATTTCACTTTAATTTGATCTAAGCAAATAGGAATGGAGTTGAACTTACTAATTATTATGTGGATTGTTGACATTTTATTTCAGTATAATAATGACTTGTTCACATTTTGGCAGCACATATTTATGCTGTGGTTATTAAGATACTGATACCCAAATAAAGCAAAAGTAAAGATTGACCCCAGGAGTTCAGCATCAAATGGGGAGGAGAAAATAAATTTAAAACAAAAGATTTGTACCACAACTGGTGAGGGAACATTTCATATACATACGTAAAATTGGCCAGTGACTGGACAATGGAACTTGACCAAAGGAAAATTTAATCAAATTAGATAGTGTTTATAATTTCATGAACCATTACATCCTGTGCTATTTTGCACATGTCTGTTAAAGATAAGAAAGATTCAGGGTTGGCATCCATTTGTGCTTCAGTGTGCACCTGTTAATTTTGCTTTTCAGACCCAGTTGCTCTAGCCCAAGTGGGAAAACTTCTGGACCTGGACCAGCTGCTAACACAATGGGCCTAAATATTCCAGGAGCTATCCAGGGCCACTATGCCCAACAGGTTTGTGAATCTACCTGTGGATACTACTTTGATGTGAATGTAAAAAAAAGAGTGCACAAGGTCTTTTGAATAAAAACTGATGATGCGGAGATGCAATTAATACATCATAAAAACTTATAAGAGGAGAAGATGTTTCAGTCATTTCCCCTATTAAGCTTCGGAACTCCAGTGGATACAAGCCCACTCTATCCAATCCAGCCTCATAAGACGATCTGCCCATTCCAGGTATTCAGCCAGTAAACCTTTAAATTACTTCCAACATTCTTGCATCCTTCCTGAAGTAGGGAGATCAATAATGTACATGGTACTACAGAAGTGGTCTCATCGGTCTCTCTATAACTGAGTAATTACCTCTCTGCTTTGTATTCAATTCCTCTAGCAATAAATAATATAATATAAATTGAAGCAGGAGTTGGTCTTGCCTCTGCTTTACCATTCACTAAGATTGTGGCTGATCTTTAACTCAATAGAACTCGCCTGCACTAACCCCATTATCTCTGATTTCCTTAATATCGAAACATCTGTTGATCTGTGGCTTGAATACACTCAGAAACTGAGCCTCCATAGCTCTCTTAGATAGAAAATTCCAAAGATCTGGTTGAAAAAAATTTCTTCTCGTCATGGTCCTGAATAGCCGACCCAATACTTTGAGATGACAATAGCTGGTTCTTGACTCCCCAGCTAGGGGGAAGCATCAAATCTGCATCTACCCTGTTAAGCTCTTTAAAAATTTGTTTCAATGAGATCACCTCCCGTTGTTTTAAACTCTAGAGAGCTTAGGCCCAGCCTGCTTAATCTGTCCTCTAATGGCAAACATTACAAACCTGCCATCCCAGGAATCAATTATGGTTATGCACAATTATATTTTACCTTAAGAAATACTTTATTTAGTAAATTGTTCGTATCTAACATGAACCACTTACAAACAATTAATTTTTATTTGTTCCCCCTCCCCCCCATCTCTCAGATGCCACCTCCACCCCAGGGCAACATGATCATGCACATGAGGCCTCCCAGTGTAGGAACATATCCTACTCCAATTCAGCGTCCTGTAATGCAAATGAACAAAGGGCCCATTGCACCTCCTATCACAGTACGTCCGCCTCGAATGCACAACCCCAGTCGAGAGAATTCAGTGCCAGCAATTCGAGCTTGCAACTCTGAAAGAGGAGAAGAAGATATCAAGGTGAGCAAATCTAAATGATGCAAAGACACCAAAAACTTTCTGCTTCCTGTCTCGTACTACTTTCTCACAAAAGGAAAGTCCCTCTTTTGGGTGTCTGTTTACTTCAGTTTTCTACTCTGTTCAGATAAATAGTTGTATTTTACAATGGCCATGCTGAAGTAAGCAGCTTGGATAGTGTTGTTTGCAGATTATGTTATAAATGGTGATAAATAAGAACCGTGTATAATGAGTTCCTTCCTGGTTGGAGAAAGTTGACTTAAAGCTCTTCACTGAGCTTCATAGGAAGAAATTAGTGTGAGTGGCACAATAAGAACATAAGCAGGAGTAGGCCATTCAGCTCCTGTGCTTGCTCTGCCATTCAGTAAGATCATGGCTGATCTTTATCTCAGCAACATCTTCCTGCACTAACCCCCATATCCCTTGATTCCCTTAATATTTAAAAATCTATTGATCTGTGTCATCAATACTGTGCTTCCACTCGGGTAGTGAATTACAAAGTTTCACCAACATCTGAAGAAATTGCTTCTCATCTCTCCTGAACATCCAACCCCATATTTTGCAACTGTGACTCCTGGTTCAGGACACCCCAGCCAGGATTACCATCCAGGAGGGGAAACATAAAGCTCTGTATCTAGTTTGTCAAGCCTGTAAAAATTGATAAACGAGATACAGAGCCCCTCATGTGATATAGCCTCTCACTTTTCTAAAATAAAGAAATTATTGGACTAACCTGCATAATCTTCCCTCTTACAACTTGCCTTCTATCCCAGGAATCAATATGACAAACCTTAGTTGCAAACCGTCCAAACTCTCCCAAAATTGCTCTTTTTTGAGGCTGCAGTATCAAAAGGCCCACATTCAGCTATGGTTCATTGGGAATCATGCTACTTTCATTGAGAATGAATTATTTATTCACTGCCATGATAGAAAAAGATGATTGCACAGGCTGTCCCTGGGTTACGAATACCCAACTTAAGGACTGACGACGTACAAATAAGATACTATAAAATTCAAAAGTTTGACCTATGTACATAAGTTCATTTCTATGAACAGCAGAACTAATTTCCTCTGTCTCCACTTTTAGTAATTGTTCTTATCAGTCTTAAGTGCTTTTGATGCCATTCATTATGATGACCATATCAGGTGTTTTTTGTGTAGTTTCCAACTTGGGGACAAAATTGACTTATGGATATCTGTAAAAACAGAACCTGTTCGTTACCCGGGGACAGATGAAGGATAGTGTGATTCTAAAGAGAGAATTTCTGGTTCAAAGCCGTATTTGTGTCAATCCTATTGTGGATAGTCTGCTGTATAATGAAAATACTAAGAGTCTTAATTTATTTTCATAGGCTAAACAGCGGGCAGAGGTGCTACAGTTGACCCAAAAATTCTTTGAACAGCATCAGCAGGGGAAGCTTGCTAACCTGGCCCAGAAGGTAGAACCAGCCACTTCTAATGCTGACCACGGAGAAGAAAGCTCAACCTTAAACGTATCAAACATTCAGGACCCAGCTAGCGAGGCTGTGACACAGGAAAGAGCTCTTTGAACTGGACCAGTTGAACACCATGGCATTAATGCAGAAGATGGGGAAGCATAAGGATCCCCTACAGTTTAAAATAAAATGATATATATCTAAATATATATATATAAAAATCAGAAAGGACCCGGGATATCTGGAATGCTAAGACTTCATTTTTTTTTTAAAAATGCTGTTTCATTTGCTGCTCAGTCTTGAAAAGCAGAGAGTAAAACTGATACCAGTGCAAGGTAATGTGAACTTGAGGTTTTTGTACTTCTTATTAGAGGATAATTATTAATTCAGTATCCACAGTTGAATTCAGGATATGTACCCAACTTGGGCAAGAGTATCCATTTGAAACGGTGCAGGATGGCTGCATAGAAGAATTGTACTGAGTTCTGGTTGTTGACATGTGCTAGTTTCCTTTCTTATACAGTAAATTGCACCTGACGTCACGGCTTTACAGCATGGTGCATCAGCTAACTTCTAGTCATTGGTTCTTTTGTGAATGGGGGACAAAAATCAGAAGTTTGGAATATGTAAATTATTTCTGTGACATACATGCAGAAAAACATAGTTGTACAATGTCACTTGATAATCCATTCATATTTATTTTGGCCGTGTACTGAAAAATCAGGTTGACCAAGATGTTGTCCATTTCAACTTTGTGATTTTCATAATGACTGAAAGGTGCAATTCCCACAGTAGTAGTTTGGAATAAGTCAAATTTTCCATTAGTTCAAGACTGCAGCACAATATTAAATAGTTCTAAGTTACATTCACGGAGGAATTTTACTTGGAGAAATGGCAGTTGTTGAATGCAGTTTTATTAGTTGCTTGATGGCTTATTTCACTTCATGGTGTTTAACTGTTTCTTTACACAGCAAGTGCCACAAATGTGTAGAAGTAAGGATACACTATTGAAATCCTATACAAATACAAAAATCAATAGTACATTTTTTTTCCTTAAACACTTAAATGGTTTGTTAATTATTTGCAACTGAAGCTGGCTGGCAACTTTGATGATGTCATTTTTTTGTAGAGTTTTACTGTTTAGATTTCACTTCTTGCAGCATATTTTGTCCATTACAATTGAGAATGGGTTATGACCAGTGCTGTATTTCCAATATAGCTAATTGAACCATTTGAATTGGACATTAGCACGCACATCTTACTGCCCAAAATATAAATCCTTCTTATCCAGCACTGTAGTGTCTGTAAGTGCTAAATGTTGAGGAGAAAAGTTATTGATTCTGCAAAGTGAGAGTCCTTTCCTGGAGGAGCATGACACCAAATAAGGAATAGGTACTCATTTGTTAAAAAATAGTACCATGCTTTTAAGTCATGACCTGTATAGTGCATGTGGATAAATATAATAAATAAATGTGCATATGTATTCATGCGCATTGCAATAACTTAGTAACTTTGGCATCAGTGTTGATGGACTACTGCAGACAGTCCTGTAAGGCTGAACTATCCTTGCCTTTGGTATTTAGAATACTGCACTCCACTGTACATAGTTCACTAGTATACAAGTACATCATGAATTTTGGCCTCCATTTCTCTGTAATGGACTGAATTCCCTTGATAAGATGTGCATTTTGAATCCAAGGATTTCAATTTTACAGTATACATTCTGGTAAATAATCTCTGGTGACATTCACCCTCTATTATGTTGATCAAATCTGGGTGGAAGGATTTAATTCAGCTTATTTGCAGTCATCAGTTATGGTAGTACATACTGGTCTGTTTGGCACTATTGCAGGGTTTGAGTTAGCACTGTAACTGTGATAATACTGAATATATGATGTATGTGGCTCATTTCAACTGATCCCTGACTGCTGGGCTCACTTCATTAACATTCTGATTGCCAATGAACTGGTCTAGACAACTATGAGTACATGTGTGTAATTAAATAACCCAGATTAGTATCTTTGTTGAAAGATTGGTTGTCAAGAAAAAGATCTCCAAGTTATTGTGTCTCACACTGAATATGTCCTCTTATTGAGCGCCAGAGCAGTTTTTCTGCATCTCCACTGTAGATCTCTTAACTGAATTAAGCTTCTCAATCCAGGTTGTTTGCTTGAACATAAGAGGGTATAACAAAGGTCATCATAATTGTTAACATTTCTACTCTGATGGGAGTTTTCAATTCATATTTTTGGTATCACTTTTATACATTTGATTATAATTTTAAAATTTCAGGAAAGATCAGGATTTAATCAGGAGTCTCACTAAAAATCATCCTGTGGGGTGGGGGGGGGGTTGGTCAGCTCTCATTTTAAAGTAGTCATTAGTCTTAATGCAGGGCTAGTTTAAAAACAAAATCATCTTGATATTTTTATTGTGTAGTGTAACCTCGGCATCCCAAAACATTGTGTGAATTTGAAAGGAATCCAACGGTGTAGATTAATGTTTTACAAAGTTGTGGCATTCAGGATCATTTCAGTTGTCTACAGATGATGGATTTAGAATTTTCTGTTTGTATGTAATTTGTGGGAGAATTGGGGGAAGATAAGAGATAATCATGTGATTGGGAGCATCTGAAAAGAGATGTGGTATAGTTTTTTTTTAAAGACTATTATTCAATTCCAGTAACTGAATGTAAGTTACAACGGACACAGTTTTAATCCTGGCCTTTCTTGAGTGGCAGAGGAATGGAATCACTTGAGTTGTTCTCCCATTTTTGTAAAGCATTTTTGTCAAGTGTATGCACTCGAATAACTCTAACCTGTCAATGCAGTTACCAGTTTTTAAACTTCTAAAATTTTACACCAGTTTTCCAATGTTTATTTACCTTGAGAACCACATGCTGAAATGAAGTGTGGCAGAATAATCAGTACCAAGGAGAAAGTAACTGGAGGTACCATTTTACTGTAGTTTTTCCATTTACTTTGGTAGAAAAGTGACTCACTGTTTACTTTGATATGCCTTGCATAGTTGAATTTCAAGAAAAAGACAACACAACATTTGGGAAGGGAATTAGAGGGATGTGGTTGACAACTATTATTGAAGAACCTAAGCTATTCAATTAGCTTCTATAGGAAAATAATATTCTGTAAATTGCTCACCATCAGGTATTTATGTAGCATTATGATTCTTTGTAAAGGTACCTGCACTTTAAGAGATTCAAGTCCACAACCTGAGAAATAGAATTGTCCTCATCTTGTTTTGTAGCTTCAGAAAGTAGCAATACATCATGGTGATCTTTGCCTCAGCAGCTGAACGAAAGCTCTCTGTGCTGGCAGAAAGTTCAAGTTTTGATGGGAGAAAGAGGATATACTAATGGATTGTTTATTGGTAAGGTGTCTGAAATGCTAAAGCTCCCCATGATGACTATGGTAAAGCTCACGTTCATTTATTCAAGATGTGCTTATAATCTGAGTGCACTATTTGTTTTCTTTCCTCCTCGTGCCAAGAAATGAAGCCGCATGCAAACCAAGGTGAGTTTCCAAGGTGTTAGGTGATGGGCAGATCTGGAACTTGGATCCTTGTGACTGTCTAGCTGGCTATCTGGTTTTCTGTTGTCTTTCACTAGTATTTTAATCCATTTACAACACAATTGTGGTGTTCCGTAATTTTAAGCACTACTCATGGGCTTATTTTCTTGAACACTGTAAGGACATGCAACACTGCTTAAGACCTGACCCCTGAGCTTCTGCAGCTGTAACCCAAATTGCCACCTGGTGGATGATTCTCCTTCCCATCAACCCACTATTGTCTAGTGCTTCTGTATGATTATTATAGGCAAGAAGCCTATAGTTCTCAGTTTTTGTTTTGCAGGAATGTTTGCCCCAATTCAACACAGCAGACAGATTCAACAAAGGAGACTGGTTTCCTTTATATACTAAATGAGATACCCTCATTAAAGATCAACAATTTTGCTATAAAAATAGATAATCCCTGTAATGCATTTCTCAGAACACATGTAATCAGTGAAGCAGTCCCACTGGTGAGTTCTTCCTCTGAATCAATGGTCTCCTGAACACTACATTATTTAATATGTACTGATGTGTTGAAACGTACCAGCATTGGGTATGTTTTACAGTGATCAATTATTTATATATTGTCTTGACAACTCTGTGTAATGGTGGGGCCAAAAGACCCGTGCACGTTTTCAGAAATCTGTTGACTTTTAAATAATCCATTTGCAAATGTTCGCTTGAGTTTCTTGTTCTCAAGCATCTGACATAAATATTGTACAGCATTTGGTAGTTATTTACATGTTTTTAATTGTAGTTTTGATTGTATAATGTACAGTGGCTCATTTAACAAGAGGCAGTGATGCTGTAGTTTTGAATTTGAAGAAAAACCTATCCAGGAATATCTTGAGGGTCCAGTTGTCAAGATTTATGGAAGAAATTCCCTCAAGTTGCCTGAATTTTATTGTTAAATCGTCATCTGCATTGCACATGTTCAGCATGATTTTAATTGATGCAGATTCACTTTCAACTTTGTCATTGTTTGTCCCTGCTATGGAGCTGATTATTTTACTTTGTCAATTGATTGAGTTTATATTTTTTGGTCAAAAATGTGTGTTCAGCTTGGGAGGGAGAAATGTACTAAAGCTAATGCCTTTTATGTTCATAACTAATAAAATTCATATCAAAACCTGTCATGGGGACGGGGGGAATTGGAGGCTTTTTTTTACATCATGGTTTCAAGTGTGTTTTTGAGTAAATATACTTTTTCTGAACCACACAACTCAATATCTTTTTATATTTTTTTAATAAATGTTACACTTCTATTCCAAGAAGAGTTAAAAGCTCTGAAAGGGTTACCTTAAACACATTTACCATTATATTTTTTTTGTTTATAACCAGAAACGTGCATAATAGTCTTTTGGCCTTATCTGTTGTGTTTTTGTGTAGATTTGATATTTGAAAGGGCAGATAGTGGATATGTTGTGTACACTGAGGAGTTATTTATTAATGAGGCTGAACTGGTTGGGTGGGTGTTAGCCTCTGGTTTACAGTTCAGTACCTATTGTTTGTCCTTTCAAATATGTGATTTGTAATAGCTCTTTCCATATGAAAGGATCTGGTTTATTTAAATAAAGCAGCTGATGCTTTTTTCACTTGACCAAATAAAGTGTTAACTTTTTTCCTTCCAGTGTGTTTGATTAAAATGGTAGTGGCTGTCAGGTATAGTTTTTAAAATCAGAAGTAACTTCAGTCATGGTCTGGCACCACAGAAACAAACTCTTTGGTCCACACAATCCATTAGGCACTCATTTACTCAAATCCCATTTTAATCTCCCCACATTCCCATCAACAACCCCCACACTCAGATTCTACCACTCACATACTCAAAGGAGCAGTTAAGTGGCCAGCTAATCTACCAACCCACAGATGAGGGATGTGGGAGAAAACTCAAATGCCCAGAGGAAACACACGCAGTGTCAGGGGAATACATGCAAACTGCACACAGGCAGCACCCAAGGTCAGTCTTGAACCTGGATTGCTGGAGCCGTGAGGCAGCAGCTGTGCCACCATGTTGCCCCAAATTTTGGGCAGCTGTTGAAAATCTTCATGGGGGAGAAGTTAAACTTCTCAAAACCTGTAGCAAAAGACTAAACAACATCTCTACCCAGGATCGAATTGAGGACTTTTCACGTGCAAGGCTAACCTGATCACTGCACTACAGGTTTAATGGATAAATGAGTTTGATGTCTACAATTTTCCAATGTCTTCAACTTGAATAAACATCCCAGGCTACTTCAAATGGGACAGGATTTTGGCAGAAGCCTGTTCTGAGGATTTTAAGCAAAGCTTTGGATAAGAATTTAAGAAAACAGTTTGTTTTGGAATGGGTTAGAAAATGGAACAACTTCTGTCACAGAATGCACAAACAGAAATTAGGACATTTGATATTTCAACAACTTGGTTTTATTCTAGATTAATCTAAATTCATTACTGAGCAAGTACTTATTTTTCGTCAATTCTATAGTGATTAAAAGCTTCAAAGGTTGCAGGTAGTTTGGGATAATGTGATAGAAAAATACAAGTTCTCTTGCATCTGATTTTCCACCTTTTTATTCCATCTTTCCTTATGACCTAGGAGGCCATTTGGCCCATTGAGTCTATGCTAAATTTCCATGAATATTGAGATTGCTCTCTGGTTTGTTTTGAAGCTGGACTACTAATCTGTTAGCTCAGGCTGTCTTAACATTGGTGGCTAGTTTAAATAGATGTGTGTCTTTTAATGATGCCTTGATTCCTTGAACAGTATTCATTTGCTACAAACAAGGCTTCCTTAGCTGTCTGGTAGTTCTTGCCATTTTGGATTACAAATTTTCTTGGTCGTTTTGACTTCTTGTGCCAAGATGTGACATGTATTAAATTTTCTGATCGCCAAGCAAGCTCTTACCAAAACTGGATTACTCTTGATGTCTTTTTTCCATTTTGTATCGTGCACAGGAGTGGGTAGAAGATATAGGTATTGAACTACATTCAAAGATTTGAGCTTGGTAGGTTAACTAAAAATAGACATATTGTGGACAATTGACATCTTACCATAAAAGTTTTCACTACCAAAGATCATCACTTTTGCAGTGAGTTATGCAGAAGAAAGGACTCATTGAGATGCAATGTCAAGTGTAAACTGCAGGTCATTTTGTACAGCACTCATCTGAGTCAAGTTCAGAGATCTGAGGGACTTCAGGATTGAAACCTGGGCTGATACAGTGCATTACTAAGGGATGCAGCACTGTCACAGCTGCTGTCTTGGATGAGGCATTGAATAGAAGCTCTCATCTCAATGTAAAAGATCGCAAAGCATTGTTTCATACAGAAGGGGAGTTATTCTTTATCTTATCCTTCAATCAATACTGTCACATTTTTTTATACCATGCTATGTGTATATTTTCTTCATCACAAAACTTACTACAATGTGGAAGATCCATTTGGTGAGAGCTTGATAATTAAGTAGTCCATGTGTCACAACTCTGTTCTGAAGAGGACAACAAAGTTTGCATCAAAGCAAAAAGAATAGTTATGAAATCCTGAAATGCACAATAGAATTGTAAGTCCTTTCTCTTTCAATTATACATTTTCTCACTGGGTTTAAATATGGTACAGTGACAAAGACTGAATTCTTTCATGCCTGTCACAGTAAATGTCTGAATCAAACTGTTTGAATTTGTACTTTATTAGACTTTCTTTGGCACAAGAAGTAAATGACCTACTGTTTATATTGGATCATATAAGACAATTTCTTTCCTGAATCAATAGTTTCCTATAAATTGGAACAAATTAAATACTTACTGTGTAAAATCCTGCTTTTTGCTGAAGAATTCAGTCATGATAAAGCTTCGCATTACAACAGCAGACTAATTATTAAAATCCTGGAAAACATGATCTCAAATTATATCCTTTGTAACAGATCCTGATGAATTGCACCTCCTTGACTTCTCTGAATCTTTTCATGTGATTTACTAATGCCTGTCTCCTATTTCCAGGATCAGTGGGAATCTCCTCTATTAAATCACTCTTACATAGATATTCACGGACAAAAGATTTCCAGCACGTTGTTACCTCTGGAAACTTTGCGTGAATGTTCTATTCTTCCTTATCTACATTCTGTCCCTGATGCTACTGATATCCAGTTTTTTTTTATTAGTTCATCAGCTCTTTGCTGTTAGATTTTCTTAGCTGATGCCCAGTCTTAGATAGGTTGCAATTGCCTTCATTTAACAATTGGGTAAACTGAAACTTCCAACTTTGGTCCCTGGCATGAAATTAGTACTCCATGAACTATTTCCAGTCAGTGCCTGTGGTGCTGGTGACCATTTGCAATCTTAAGGTATTCAAACCCATTTCCTTCATCAAAAAAGCTAGCTACTTCCACACTGGCATATTGCCCACATTTGTATCACCACATCAACGCATCATATACAAGCGGAGTCAGTCAGGTTGTTAGTGAGATCATAGCTTGTCTTTTTACCGTTCTTTGCTCCATGTCCTTCAAAACCTTTACTCAACAAATATATAGCTTTCTAGAAAATTGTATTTGATCCACATCCAACATTTTGGGGAGAGCAAGTTCCCTCCCACCATTGTAGTTATAATCTTTCCCCATTCTTACCCCTTTTTCAAAGACATTAATGCTTTTCTGGAATGATTAAAGGCCATCCTTAGTACATAGCTTTATCTGGCTCCCAAAGTAGTCTCAACAACTGAGGATTCTGAAAGTGTTCAATTTCTTTTCCAGCCACCCAGTGATGATCCTACTTTTTCTATCCCAGTCTGAATCAGACGGTCACTTGGAATTGAACAGAAATTCTGGAGGTTCTGTTCTTTAGGTTACTGCTCTGAATTCCTTTGCATAAACAGTCATTAGTTTCTATGTGCATCACAAATGTAAGTTATTCATCCTTCCATTCCATAAGTTTTTGTATTTGATCCATGATAAGTCTGAATTCTGGCCACTGGAAGGAGCATAACATTCAGGACTCAGCTGCAGATGTACTTGAACAAAAGTCCTGATATCAACTATCTGATACGCAGTCTCAATCATTTCGGAGCCTCCTTTTGCTTGGACACTTATCCTCTCTACATTTCAATACATCAAAATCTGTTGCCTCTTTCGTATCCCGTAACTGTTGCCCAACCACCCACTGCTGACTTACATTAGCCCCCTGTTGCCCACTTGGTAGCTGGTTTATTATTGTCACATGTACTGAGGTACAGTGAAAAGCTTTGTTTTGAATGCTATCTGTACAGATCATTCCAAACATAAGTATATCGAGGTGGTACAAAGGTAAAAGCAATAACAAAATGCAGAATATAGTGTTAAGTTACAGAGAAAATGCAGTGTAGGTAGACAAATAAGGTGCAAGAGCCACAACGAGGTAAACTTTAAACTTTTAGACTTTATTTATACAGCATGCTAACAGGGCCTTTTGACCCAAGGAGCCTGCGCCGCCCAATTACACCCATGTTAATCTACTAACCCGTACGTCTTTGGAATGTGGAAGGAAACTGGAGAACACAGAGGAAGCCCATGCAGTCATGGGGAGAATGTACGAACTCCTTACAGACTGCGGTGGGAATTGAACCCCGATCGCTGGTGGTGTAATGGGGTAATACTAATCACTACGCTACCGTGGCACCCCAGGTAGATTGAGAGATCAAGAGTTCACCTTTATTGCACAAGAGATCTGTTCAAGAGTCTTATAACAGCGGGATAGAAGCTGTCCTTGAGCCCGGTGGTGCATGGTTTCAAGCTTTTGTATCTTCTATCCAATGGAGGGGGGGGGGGGGCGGAGAGAATAGAGAATGAACCCCAATTGTAAAATTATTCTTATTGTATTCAAATTCCTCATGACCTTTGCCAATTATTTCCTCTAAACATCTCCAGTTCTATAATCTTCATAGAAATCTTCTTCCAGGTGTCAAATATAAATCGTCCCTCCCTCTTATTTCTCCCAGCTAAAAATCTGAAGCTGTCGGATTGTTTGTTCGTGTTGTTAAAGATGTTTAAGGCCTCAGTATCATTCCATTTATTGTGCATTCCATTTGCCATGTTTCCCCTTCCTGAATGCCTAACCTAAACACCTCTGTATTTTTTTTGTGGTGTTATCCTAATATGTATTCCTTAATCAACAAGATCACACTGTAGTTTCTAGTGCTTTCCTGATGTAAATTGGCAGCTGTAGTCCCTTACCTTAAACCTTAAGAGAACTTAATTAGCTGTGAACCTTTGGGCATTCTAAAATAGAAAATGCTTAAAATAGCACATCAGACAGCATCTGAGAAAGAAAGAGTTCAAGTTTCATGATTGAATATTATTGACTGGAACGTCAACTTTTTACTCTCTGCTGAAGCTGCCTCGTGTGCTGAGTATTTGCGGAACTTTGTTTTGTTTCAGATTTCCAACAGTTGTAGTCTTTTGCTTCATGGGTATTATAAGTTGATGAAGGATGCTTTAGCAATACAAGTCATGTAACAAATAATTGAAGTTGCAATAGGACAACCCATCCCTTGACCCTGCTTCGCTATTCAACAAGATCATGATGGTTTCCACCTCAATCATCACTTTTCTGCCCTAATCCAAATATCCAGAAATCCATTGATCTCTAATTTTGAACAGTCACTGAGCTTTCACAGCTTTCTGGGGTACAAAATTCCAAACATTCTGCACCCTTTACTCAATCTTTCCTAGGTCGCATCTGCCATACCAGGAACCGCGTTGGTGAATCTTCGCAGCACTGTCTCAATATCAGATTCAGATTATTGTCATATACACCAGCGTGCAATGAAATTCCTTGCTCGCATGGAGCTCGCAGGGTAATCAGCATACATGGTAATAATAAATACAGCGACGAATGCAAAACGACAGAATGATGCAAAGATTGTAGTGCAATCTGAATTAGTGCAAAAAGTAACGCTGGAATGACAATAACGGAATAACCCAGAGACGTAGAATAAAGAGTCCGGGAACGGTGGTGATTAGTTAAATAGACTAAAGTCGTATGTGGTACAAGATAATATTGACTGAGTGTCTCCCGGATTTGAACGCTTTAGTTTCAATGTGCAGAATGAGGGTAGACTTACTCCCGGGTCGTTCCTGAATTCGCGGTTCAGGGTGAAGCACCAACATTTCTGCTACTAATATGCAAATATTGCGTGACGTAATCACTGCCCTCACGTTGAAGGCGTCATTTCTCGGACGTAACGTGGATACGGTTGCTATGTAGCCACGCTGCGGATGATGTCAGCGCTCAGGTTTGGCCTGTGATTCCGAGTCGGCCCGGGCACCTGGGGCGGCCTGGCTCAAGGCCGGAGCTCGGACACCCCCAGCCAGTCGGTAGCGCGCAATGGAAATTGGCCGTGAATTAAAATAAAAAACTGAAGGCGGGAGCGTGAGGTGAAGTGAGCGGAGAACGAAGTGACAGCGTGGGCCGGGAGCGGGGCCAACCGGCAGGCGTCCTGTCCCACCCCGGGGAGAGCGGGGCCGAACACCCACCCTTCCTCCGCTGCGTGCGGCCGAACCCTGCCGCCTCCACTGTTCATTGAGTGAGTGTGGGGCGAAACACTTCCTGCCGTCTCTCTCCCCTCCTACGAGGCGGTGTGCAGCCAACCCTCCCTAACTAGTGTTCGGTCATTCCACCTCCCACCTTGCGACGAGGAACAAGAGCGGTGAACGTCGCTAATGCCGGTGTGTTGGAGACGTGTCGCCTTGTTTTTAATTGAATAACATTCTCAACGCACATTTGGTAGATGCTAACTCTGGTGTAGAAGTTAATCTGGAGAACTAGCCTGGCTTCTGAGTAGGGACTCGAACCTAAAACTTTTGAACTCGGTCATTCTGTATTTCCCACAGCTGAAGTAACGCGTGCTTATAGTTTCCAATTTCAATGATAATTAACTGGGCCCTGTATAACGTTGTTTATGTAACGTAAACAATTCTCCGACTAAGATTTGTTCTTTTGAGTGGAACTCACAGGTTTTAGAGTTCTTCTTTACCAAGAACTCTAACTCAGAAACTCCAGTTTCCCCCACGATGATTGTTCCAGCCAAAAGTTTGTTAATACCAACTGCATCATAAAAACCAGTGAACTACTGCAGTGATACTGAGCAGATAACTTACACATGAAGTATCTTCAACAAGGGTGAATATTAATAATCAGTATGCACTCTCTTTTCATCCCATCTCTTTATAACTCTACCCAGAAAGAAGTTGATGTTATGAATGCAATGGGGTGCATACATCAGCAGAGAATTGTGCGGTTTTATTCATTTGAGAAATAAGTGTTAGTATTCATCAGTAGTGCAATTTTATATCTGTAGACTCATTTATGAAGCAAGCAGTTGTGTATTAATTGTGGGTATGTATATGGTTGTATGGAAACTCATCTGCCTGATCAAGTTACAGATAATATGATGGCAAAATTTGAATCTGGCCTCACTATGTGTTTGTGGCAGATAATGTGAATAATTGATAAAGTGAATTCTATTGTGGATATCTGTGGTATCATCTTAGGCAGCCCTTCGTTGTCAAGGATGACTTGCTTCCATTCAGGTTCTGTGGGCTCTCAACTGACTGATGAGGTCAATGTGAGAGAAATATTTGTGCTTAACTGAATTAAACCAGGAGGGTTATTTTCTATTCAATTGTATAAATATCTGTTATTTCTTGCAGAACTATTAAATGGAAAATGATGGAATTGTTGAAAATGCCAATTATAATCACAGTACAGGTTGATGTGGTTTTAGCCATTCTTACTGTCCTGGGAATTGGAAGCAGACTGTGGGGGCTGCAGTACCCTAAAGCTGTTGTGTAAGTAGATATTGCTTGTTTTAAAGGTATTTTTTCATGCAAGTTATCCCCAGTTGCAGATCCTCATGGTCTCTGTTGATCCTTCACCAAGGGTCACGTAAAGCTATAGATGTTCTATGTTATTTTGATCACAGAACAGCTTGTACCAAAAGCATAAGTTTAAATTTTACATTTTGAACTTTAATGTTTTTTAAATCACGGTGACATTTCTGGGTTTAGAAGACATAGCTCAGGGCAAGCATATTTAGGTAACAAAGCTACTGAGATGACATTAGCATAAGCTGATGATTTTAGACAATGGGGCAGGATATTGATGAGGATAAGATCACTAAAGTGCATGTTCAGCAACATAGAACAGTACAGTACAGGAACAGGTCCTTCAGCCCACGATGTATGTGCCAACCATGATGCCAAATTAAACTATACCTACCTATCTGCACGTGATCCATATCCCTCCATTCCCTGCATGTTTCTTGAAAAAAACACCATTATCTGCTTCCACCACCAGCCCTGGCAGCATGTTCCAGCTACGTACCACTCTCTGAGTAAAAATAAAACTTACCCCACACGTCTCATTTAAAACTTCCCGCTCTCAGCTTAAAGCTATGTCCTCTATTATTTGACATTTCTACCCTGGGGAGAAAGACTCTGACTATCTACCCTATCTATGCCTCTTATATACTTCCATCAGGTTGCCTCTCAGAGAAAACAATCTAACTTTTCTCTCTAGCTAATATTCTCTGATTCAGACAGCATCCTGTTGAACCTTTTCTTGCCCTCACCCTCACTTGGGTGATCTAAGATGGCCACTAGTTGATTGCATGGTCTTCACATCTAAGTTAAAAACTTAAAATGAATTATAAAATCCATGTAACCACATATGACATTATTTTAATGTTTCAGTTGAATAAACTGTCAAATGCCATATGAATGGGATCTGCTTCACTTAAGAGAGATGGCTTTCCCACCTATGGTGACTAATTGGATGATGGTTTCCATATAATCCTAGCAAGTAGTCAAAACCTTGAGGACATAGTCATCTGCTTAATGTTGAACAATATTTTGATTGTCTCCATGATAGGCATGTTCTTCCTCCAACACCATGATTTTTCCTCCTTTTCTAATTTCTGTCAATTACATGACATGGTTCAAGTACTTACTCAGGCTCTATTACTTTTTATGTTATTCTGGAGCAAATGATCCCATGCTGTCACTTGCTTAAATGGTTGACTACAGCTTTTGATTTGGAAAAGTAGATGTAGGAATTGGCCATGTGTCAGAGCCTGCTCGGGTATTCATTAAGGTCATGGCTAACCTTCCTCCTCAACTTCGCTTCCCCCTTTCCCTTAATGTTCAATGCTCTGTCAAGCTCACAAGGATAACTTCATTTTTGCTTGCAAAAGTTTTTAAGGTCAGTTCGCTAAGCCTTTTAGAACTTTGCAGGATATAGTTCTAGCTTTCTCCAGCAATGCTTCCAAATCTGCCACTTTATATACCCTTCTGATACACAAGGTGCTTCATTTTCTGCACATGATCCTATTAGGGTAACATGGATCATTCTTTGTCTTTGAAATAGCCATCATCTTTATGCTTAATAAACAGCCCAGACCTCTGTTGTTTGAAAGTTAGCAGTTCCTATGTGACTTCTAGCAGAGCTATATCACCAACAGGCTCTAGATCTGAAATTCTTTATTTTTTTATTGTTCTACTATGCATCATAACCTTCATTTTGATGCTGTTCGTGAGATGGTAAATATAGTGAGGCAAATCAGACACAAGTGTGATTCTTTTAATGGCACTGAATCATCTTTTAAGGTTTCCTTTATACTTCACACAACTACAGACAGCTCCAGCCTAGCTCTTCGGTGATCATGGTGATCTGTGATACGTCTGTGTGCAATCCATCTTTCCAAATCCATTGCATTCCAAGAGGGAGAAAATTTCTCACAAATAAAGTGGATTTCTAATAGAATAATTTACTTGCTTGATCATCATTGAGAGCTATCACTTTAAGGTAATGGAGATTTCTGGGGGTTCCAAGATTCAGGGAGTATTACCATAAAGAGTCTGTAACAGAGAACTTAATTAGAATTAAAATGATGTTAACTGAAACTACTTTCCTGCATACCAGTCCTTTGTTTAATTTTAATTTAATTTATGGGGTGAGGAAAAATCCTTGAATTAGCCAGTCAGATAATTTTATAGTAAAAATAATGGCATTTTTTTTACGATACAGAGCATTGAACATTCAGGGAAAGGGGGAAGTGAAGTTGAGGAGGAAGATTAGCCATGATCTTAATGAATACCCGAGCAGGCTCTGACACATGGCCAATTCCTACATCTACTTCTCCAAATCAAAAGCTGTAGTCAACCTTTTGACTATAATGAATGTACTGCAGAATAAAACCTTTCACAAAATTCTGCCAAATCATTCAAACAAAAATTGAACCTCAAAGGTGTCTGATCAGATTGCCAGTTGAGAAAGCTTCCTATCTAAATACCTAAAAACTGCAGACAAATTCTTGGCAGATTTGGGGAGCATAATACAACACATCAGGAAATTCAGTTCAAGATGTTTGCGAGGTCGTTGGCTTTCCAATGAGGTTTTCTTTTATTGTACTTCTACCTTTGGCTATCCGCCTTCATCCTTTTGTCCTTTCTCCTCTAGTCTTCTCTACTGTTTAAGTTTCCCAGGCTCTAATAGTGGCCTTGTCCACTAATTAACCGTTAGTTCAAAATTAACTGTCTGTGCCTGCTATTTGCTTTTTCATTTGAATGACAAATCTTTTGCAAAGTAAATGTTGGATGTAGAAGCAGGTTCTCAGCACTGAAAACCAAGTATGAGATCAATTGTTAGTTTTTAAATGAAAGCAGGAAACATGGGAAATATTTCTCAAAAATGGATGCCAGTTGTTATTTAATGCCGCCTTCATAAGCACTAGGTGCCAAGATAGCCATCCTTAGAATCACTTACAGAGTGTGATGTTCACATGTTGTAAAGCTTGATTGCGTTTTGGCATCTGATTTAGTACTGCAAGTTGTGTACAGAACTCCTAGAGCCGGTGCACAATAGTCATTCCCAAAGCCTAGAGAATCACAACTACAGAACTGTAAGCCTACAGAGAACATAAAAATGGCCTTATTTTCCAGCCTCTTTTCTGAGGTGTTGCTTAACCCAAAATGTTTATAGGTGTAATTGTACAATGCAGTGCAAATGCTGATGCCTGATGGAACACAAATAAAGATGCATAACAGGTAGGTTGGCAGTGGCTTTTGTAGATGTAACAGAAAAATAGTCATGCAACCCAGAAGCAGGTTCTTTGGCCCACCAAGTCCGTGTCTACCATCAAGTTACACTAATCCCGTTTTTAAATTTTTGTTTATTTTTTTAATGTTGCATTATAATTGCTTTGGGAAAAAAATCATCAAAGCATTCTGCCGAAATTAGAATACTGGCAACCAACCTGTTTTTAACAGATAATGGACCAAATTTTTTAACATTTTACTGTCTGATATTTAAAAAGAAGTCTCTATCTTTTTGTTGGATCCATCATGAAACCATTATCAGTCAAGCAGCCACTGCACTTAGCTCAGTGTTTCCCTGTTCCTCAGCATTTCATTGATTATGGCATCCAACATCTCTTCTCAGGTTTGATGAAGTTTATTATGGACAATTTGTTTCATTGTATATGAAACAAATGTTTTTTATTGACGACAGTGGACCTCCCCTTGGTCACATGATTCTGGCTCTTGGAGGTAAGGAAACTGGCTTCTAAAGAAAAGTTTTTAAGTAGTTGCAGCATTACCCTGCATTTTTGTTACCACTAACAGTCAAAAAAACCTCATTGCCTAAAGAATAGCAAATAACTTTTGAAGTTGCTGATAACAGACCAAATATGGGAGTAATGTTCATTTTAAATTTTGTTCATGTTATGCATTATTTGATTATTGACTTCTCTAAGACTTATTCATATATGTGAAAATGGACTGACTGGAATGAATTTTTTTTTTAATTAATTCATGGGATATAGATGTTGCTGAAATCCCAAACATATATTGCCCATCCTTAATTTCCCTTGAGCTGAGGAAATGGTTATGAGTCAAACACATTAGTCTGGACACGCATATAGGCCAGATTGGGTAAGAATAGCATATTTCCTTCTCTGGAGGATGTTTTTGAACCAGACATGTTTTTAATGACGGTCTTATAGTTTCACAGCTACCATTACTGTGATGAGCTTTTTAATAAAATTCCAGATTTTTGTAATTACTTGTTTAAATTTGAACTCTTCTCTGAACCAGTAGTCCAGTAGCTTAACCCCTATGCTACCATGAAATTATAAGGCATTTTTGCTGTGGTCACTATGACAAAGAAAGGATGTTGGTCCATTGACAATAAATTTGCTAGTGATTTGCACAAAGCAGATTTTATTATAACAAGCTTTATTACATTGACATAATGGTCTCAAATAGTAGCTGATATGCAAGTAATACAACCTAGTTTCCAGGCTCCAGCTAACTCAGAAGCATGTCCAACCCAAAAGAGCAACAATTCCCTAGGAATTGACTAGGGAAAGTACAAATTGAGTGGCTTCTGGCCTTCCTGAGAACATTCTGCCTTAAAGAGAAAATGGTTTATTTATTATTATATAGGAATACAACTTTGACTTGTGGCTACATAATGAGCATGTTGGACGTTTTAGTGGAAACAACATCATTAGCTGTTTACTCCACAGACAAGTCTTTTCAGCCTTTGCCTCTGCATTACAGCCTTGTTTATAATACAATGTAGAGGCCAATCCTTAACATATCTCGTGATATGTATCTTGGCAACTAGTTTCTTGTCATGGTAAGAGTTTCTCTTGACATGAATGTTAATCTATGTCTTTGGATTTCCAATCTTTCTGTTGTTCACATTTAGAGATATAGTTAAGACTTCCCCTTACTTGACCATTTAATTTTCTCTTAAAATATTCTGGCAGTGATGCACAGTTTTTCATTTTTCAATGCTTGTTTTTCTAATTTGAGCTGGGAACTCATACTTTTTCTTCTTCTGTACTTATTCAACTTCAGTGCGTATTGCTGGTGGTATACACTGAAGCCATGGTGTGTCAGTGGTGGAGGGAATGTATGTTTAGGGTATGGGAGTCACTGGCAGGGCCAGTATTTGATGCCCATCTCTAATTGCCCTTGAAGGTTATTGGCAAACCAACGCTTTGAACTGCTAGTGAAAATACTTCCATAGTTCAAGGAATTGAATCCAGTAACTATGAAGGAGCAGTGTTATTTTTCCAAGTTGGGATGGTATGTGATTTGGCAAACTTACAGGTGGTGGTTGGGAGGAGCTATTTGCAAAGCATTAACAGATAACTGCAGTGTATGTTGCATGTGGTTCATAGCCATGGTATGCTAGTAGTGGAGTGAGTGAATATTTAGGAAGATAGGTGGCTGCCAATCAAGTGGGCTGCTTTGTTCAGGATTGTATCAAACTTCCTGAGTGTTATTAAAAATGCATTCCTCCGGGCAAGTGGAGAGTATCACGTTCCTGGCTTATGCCTTATAGATGTTAGAAAAGCTTGAAGGAATAGGGAGGTAAGTAACTTACTGCAGGATAGCCAGCCTCTGACTTGTCCATCTAGCCACAATATTTATGTGACTGCCTCGGTTAAGTTCTGGTTATTGGTGACCCCCAAATGCTGATGGCGAGGGATAACGGTAATATCATTGAATCTTGAGGGCGAGTTATCAGACTGTCGTTGAAGATGATCATTACCTGGCAATTTTGTGACATGAATATTTTATTTCCTTAGATACAAGTAGAATTAAACATAATGCATTAATCAGTATATATCCCCTTTTCTTTTCTTTCCTTGTGGCAGAAGAAAAAGTCAGTGATGAAGATGGTTGGGCCAAGGATGTTATCCTGAGGAGCTCCTGGGGCTAGGATGATTGATCTTGACAACTGCATCTTCTTTAATGCAGAGCTTGATTCCAGCTAGAGGAGAGTGATTCTTATTGGCTTTAGTTTTATTAGGGCTCCTTGATTCCATATTCTGTCAAATATTGCCTTAGTGTTAATGGCAGTCATGCTCGACATACTTCAGAAACTTAGCTCTTATTGCTTATGCTGGGACTAAGGGTATGATATAGGACTGAGCAGTCTTTGTGAAACCCAGACTCAGCAGATTACTGCTGAGTAATTGCTGCTTGATAGCACTGTTGATATCACCCTTCATCACTTTATAATAATTGACAGCAAATTGATAAACCTAGATTGTATTGATACTGCTTTTGTGGACACAACATATTGGCTCAACTTTCCACACCGTTGGTTAGATGTAAGTTTTGTAAGTGTACTGGAACAACTTGTGTGGAAGTGTGGCTAGTTCTGGAGCACAGAACCACAATTGGGATGTTTGTGTACCAAAGATTTTTCTGTATCCCATGCTCTTCGCCTTTTTTTTGATATTGCCTGTAATAAAATGAATCAGCTGACGATGGTGGGAATGGTGGTGGCCTCAGGAGGAAGCTGAGATGGATTTGCACTCAGCACCTCCGGCTGAAGGTGGTTACAAGAGCTTCAGCATCGCCTTTGACACTCCTATCGGGCTCCATTATTATTGAGGATATGAATGTTCTTGGAGCTTCCTTCTGTTTGCCATTTAATTGTCCACCACAACTGGATGTGGCAGGACTGCAGTGTTTTGATCTGATTCTTCGGTTGTGGCATTAGTTGGCCCTATTAAATGCCGCTTTTGCTGTTTAACACATTTACTCCTGTGTTGCAGTTTTGCCAGGTTGGCAACTCAAATTTTAGTTGTGTGTGGTGCTTTTCCTGGCATATCCGTACCGAAACAAGATTGGTCCCAGGCTTGATAGTAATACTGGTGTGAGTCATGTGGGTATAGATTATAGTGGAAGACAGTCCTGCAACAGCACTTCATGTATGTCCAGTTTTGAGCTGCAAGCTCTGTTCTGTTTTTCATATGGAAACATTGTTAGTGCCAAACCACACAATGGTCTGAAGAATTGACTTTGTCTTCTCAAATGTTGTGTGATGATCACTTCTGTCAATGCTTTTGTGGATGAGTGCATTTACTACAGATTAGTGAAGATAAAGTTAAAATAATGTTATGCCTTGTGCTGGTTCAGTCACCACCTACCCTTAGTAGGTTTCCTTCAAGACTTTGTCTGTTTGCTCAGTGATAAGGGTACTGTGTTACTCTTGGTGGTGGACATTGAAGTCCATTGGAGTCAAAATGCATTTTGTGCCTGTGCTTCTTCCAACTACTGTTCAACATGGAAGAGTACTAGTTAATCAGCTGAGGGAGGACAGCAAATGGTAATCAGCAGGATGTTCCCATGCCCCTATTTGTTATTTGCCATCAGTCAATAATGAGGATTCCCAGGGCACCCTGACCTTGTGGCATATCACTGCCATCACTCCTGTGGGTGGGACAAAATGTCACCGACTATTGTGATGAAGGGCCATGGGACTTTTTTGCATAGCCGCAAACATTCTGAATAATGTGTTGTGGCTTAGGGCCAGAGGAATGTTGATGCTGAGTTAGTCACTTTGGTCGATAACTTGAATATAGTACCTTTTATAAAAGATTGTATCTTAGCAGTGTACTTAAATAATATGCTACAAAATTGTGCAGTTTGGTAATGGGAGTATGCTACCACACCGCAAGAAGCTCTTAACAATTTTTATAGATGCACTGTAGAAAATATCCTTCTGGATGCATCACAGCTTGGTACGGCAACTACTCTGCTCACAGCCACAAGAAATTACAGAGTTGTGAACGCAGCTCAATCCAACATTCAAAACCATCCTCCCCTCCATTGACTTTCCACTGGCTCAGGAAAACAGCCAAAATAATCAAGGACCCCTCCCACCCCAGTTATTCTTTCATCTCCCCTCTCCTGTCTGGCAGAAGATACAAAAGTATGAAAGCAGATCCCACCAGACTCGAGGACAGCTTCTATCTCACTGTTATCAGACTCTTGAATGGACCTCACATTCACTAAAGATGAACTCCTAGATGCCCCAGTCTACCTCATTGTGGCCCTTGTACTTTATTTGTTTACCTGCACTTTCTCTCTCTCTCAGTAGCTACAACGCTATCTTATGCATTTTGCTTTTCTTCTTACTACCTTGATATGCTTATGTATAGCATGACCTAACTGATGTCGCACAAACAAAAAACTTTTTCACTGTATCTTGGTACACGTAACAGAAGTAATAAACCAATCAAGTGCTTGAGCTATAACATGCAGATTAACAGAAAGGAAAGTTAGAATTGCCATTTAGTCATTGTACTCTTTTTGATATGCTGCAGTGGCAATCTCTTTTATAATACTAATAAACTTTTTTGTTTTTCTATCTCCTTCCAAAACTGAAAAGTTGCAAAGGACTTGTATAACAAGAAACATTGTTTCTTTTAATGTGTATTAATTGCTATGCACATCTTTGTTTCATTTTCATTTCCAGCATATCTTGGTGGTTTTGATGGAAATTTCGCCTGGAATAGAATTGGTGCAGGTGGGTATCGTTGTTCTTTTGTGGTGGAAGTCTAGATCTGATGGCCCAAACTGAGTGATGCTAGAAAAATGAATATAAAGGACAAAAGCTCACACAAAATATTTTACCTGTTGCACGTGTGCCACCTACTGGCTTTAAATAGAACCTTGGGTATTGCTAACGTGTATTGCTGGTTCACACCGGAGAAAGTAAAATGCATTTAGTCTGCTGCTTTTTCAAGATACGTCTGTGGTCGTAGTTGTGATATTTCTAACTTATGACATTGATTAGATAAGCAGGCGTTAGTGCAAGTACACTTCATTCCTATTGCATTTTTAAACTTCTGCATCCATATTGGTTCTTTCCTGTTGCAATATTGAATCTATTTGGATAAAATATTTGTGGCTATAATCAATATTAACTCAGGCGACAAACGAACATGTAGTAAAAAGAAATAGTTTGGTAGAGCTTTCATAGGTTATCTAAAAGTAATAAACAAAAGATGGTGGAATAAAAACAGAATATTTATGGAAATACTCAGCAGGTTGGGCAGCAACTGTTGAGAGAGAAAAACAAGAGTTCATCAGGTGAAATGTTATCAAACTGAATTGTTAACTCTGTCGGAAGTTGCCTGACCTGCTGAGTATTTCCAGCATGTACTTTTCTCTTTTACAGATAATGCCCGAGTATGCACTTATTTTTTAAATTTTTAAATTTAATTTTTTTTACAATTTTTTAACTTTAAATTTAAAAAAAAATTTTTAATTTTTTAAAATTTTACTTACAGCGTGGTAACAGGCCCTTCTGGCTCAACGAGTCCGCGCTGCCCATTTTAAACCCCCAGATTAACCTACCCGTACGTCTTTAGAACGTGGGAGGCAACCAGAGCACCCGGAAGAAACCCACGCGGACATGGGAGAACATACAAACTCCTTACAGACAGCGACGGGAATCAAACCCCGACCGCTGGCGCTGTAATAGCGTCGCGCTAACTGCTACGCTACCGTGCCGCCCCTTATCAACAAGTATTTAGATGTATTTTAAAGGTATTAGATACTCTGTATTGAGGTAGCATCATTTAACCATAATGGTACATTGGCTGAGTGGTTAAGGTACTGGAGTAGCAACGCAATAGTTACGAAGTGAAAGTCATCTTGGCATCTTGTGAAATTAAATTTAATAAATCTGGCAATTTGCGGGTCACCATTGGAGTAATGAACATACAAGTGTATGACTTTTAGTTGATAAATCTAATAATGTACCTAGTTGCTCTTTAATGGAATAACTCTCCCAACCCGGGCATCAGCAGTTTTGACTGGACTGAGGCTGCCTTTGCCTTGTACCTATATATCAGGGTTGGTTTCCGTTCAGTTTTCTTCTGGTTGAATTTTGTAACTATCAGTGACAACTATGCAATTTAGTTAACTGCCTTTCATTGTGGTGTATGATGTTTCTGGAGCATTGCTAGTTTTGAACCTGATGGCAGATGTCACAGAGAAAGGAGATGCTGTTAACAGTAACTTCAGTGAATTGCTGACGTACTCTGGAGCTACATTTACCCCCGCTGAAAGAGGGTGAATATTGATTCCAATGCCATGTGCACAAATTTAAACAATTTGATTTACCTTGGATAGTGCTGAGCTTCTTTGGTTGAGAACCTATGAAACAGAAACAGGAGCAAGACTACCACTACTTTTTCTCCAGTTGACAGAGATTATTTTAAGTTTCTCCTTCCTTTAGGCCCCTTGATTGTCTAGAATTATAAGGACAATTTTAAGTGTCTTCTACTTTGAAGACCAATCTAAAATAAATTTTTGTCTCCTTCATTTCTCTAATTCCCCTACTAGTTTCCCTGTCTCATTGTTGCTTTACCTGCTGTCTTCCTTGTTTTATTTACCCGTTGAAACTCTTGCTATTTGTTTTATATTATTTAATAATTTACTCTTAGACTCAAATGTCTCCCTTTTATAGCCACTCTCTATTGGTTTCTGAAAAATTCCCCAATCCTCTGGCTGACCCTTAACCTTTGCAACAGTATACGGCTTTCCTCTCAATCTTGCACCATCCTTAATTTCCTTAGTTAGCCGCCATCTTCTTGCAGAGCCATCTTCTTGCATCCTTCTTGCAGAGCCTTTTTTTTTTCTCACTACACTTTTGCTGAGGTATACAAAATATGTCCTTAAATGTGTGCCACTGTTGATCTACTGTCTTACCCTTTAATCTATTTTAGCAGTCCTCTTTAGTGAGCTGCATCCCACTACATATATTCCCACTGCATCCTTCCAGGTAAGAATGTACTCTGTATTCCAATATTCACCACTCAGAATGGTGAAGTATTTCCACCACTAAGTTGGTAGCAGAGAATATCCAAATATCAGCTTGATGGCTTGACTTTAGACCTATATATCAACTTGGGGCTAGGTTACACTCATTATCCATTTGTAGTCTGATAATAACCTTCTGCAGTTTCTTCTTGTGCTCCTGCATAAGCAGTCCCCAAAGATCTGTCTTTGCCCTTCCCTCCTTGTCTGCAATTTGTCCTTCTGTGATATCATCTGGAAACTATTCAGATTCCACATATGTACTGGTGACACCCACTTCACCACCAGCTTTTTAAACTTCTCCCCTGCCTCTGTTCCATGTTTCTTGACGAACATCCTTCAATGGATGAGCAGAAATAATCACCTCAAACCCTTCACTAGTTGCCAGGTCCGTCACTTCCAATGGCAATACTCTCTTCGACGGTTTTGATTTTCATCGTTCTAATTTTGGTGATTGTGGCTTCAGATGCTGAGGCTCCAAGCTTTGGCATTCCCTGTCTGAAACCTCTCTGCTTTTCTATGCCTCACCGCCTTTAAACATAGTATTTTAAGCAAGCTTTTAGTTGCCTACCTTGATGTGACTCATTGTCAAATTTTGTTTGCTAATTCTTAATGATTCCTTCACTATATTAAAAGTGCCATATAAATGCAAGTTGTTTACTTTTAGTTGTTTTTCGTACCCTTGAATGAAGTTGGTCTTCCACTGTTTTTGATCCATTTCTCTCATGTAAATTTGCTTGAATTCTTCATTGCCTGGTAAACTGCCTGGGCTTCTGTGGATCAGGCTCCCCAGTGATTGCCATGGGCCAGCACATTACAGGACTGTCCTGATCAAAGCTGACAAATGCTGCCCCTAAAATTACTTTGACATTTGGTTAAACCCTGTGCAGGGTCACCTGGTGTCAGATTGAATGTTGATGAATGTCTCTGAATTTCAAAAACTTTCTAAATGTTACAAATGCTATTGATCTAATTTTAATTAAAAATGTAAAGAGACTTAAATGCCAGGCAACAAATTAAAACAATTAATTACATTCAAATCAATTATTTAAAAAGGAACCAACTTGTATTATACTTCTGTTGGCACCCATTCCTTTCTGTTGAAGTCCATACGCTCTTTAGAGTTGTGCCAGATTAACCCAATGCAGGTTCAAAGATCAGGATTCCCAACCTAAGTACTGGTAAATATTGGATATTTGCGCTCCCTGCAGGACTTTGTGTGGAGTTCAGTGGCAGACTACAGTTATCCCTAGATCAGCGATCGGCAGAGTGGAAATTCTGAACTTCCAACTATACTTGAGAATCCTGAACCACCAAACAGTTGGGTGGGTAGATGTCAGTGGTTCCAAGTGAAGAGCTGGGTCATTGTGTAAATTCTCCCTCTTTCAATAGTCTCTTTCCTGTCATCTAATTTAAAATGTGCAAGACAAACAAGTTAAATCCTGGAAAATCCTGGTAAATTTGGCAGAAGATATTCTCTGGTTTGTCCAATTCTGAAAATTGAAGAAACTGCAGGTGCTGAAAATCTGAAATAAAAACAGAAGGTGCAGGAAGAACTCAGCAGATCAGGCAGCATCTGTGGAAGGAGAAACAGATTTAGTGTTTTGGGTCCAAGAACCTTTGAGAGTTTTCAGCACTTTGTTTTTATTTCTCCTATTCGGTTGTGGTTATTCTTGCATTTCTCCAGTTTCAACGGTAAATTATTATAACACGGTAACATTTGTGTTTCCTTTTTCACAGAATACACAGGGAATGTCCCAGTTTGGAACTTGAGGCTCTTTCCAGCTCTGGCCAGTGCACTCTGCATCTCACTGGCATACCAGATTATCATCGAACTTAAATATTCTCACACCTCGGCTCTTATTGCTGCTCTTCTTATCATGTTTGGTAATTCATTAGCATTATTTGATAGTATAATTAAAGGAAAATTAATTGAGTTGTTTTAATAAGTGTTAAGAGCATGTAAAAGTTTTATATAATGGTTAACACTTTGGGTAGGAAAATGTATGTTACTGTACTCTTCGTGTAATGTAGAGAATCCTCTTGCAGTTGTACAGAATGAGATATTTCTCAGTTATAATTTATTTACAGAAGCAGCATTGCATGTTATTTTATTTACATTACTTTTTGCTGGTTACATCTCTATCAGATTACTAACCATTGTCGGGAGCTTTTATAGCTATTAATCAGCTGATCTATTCAAGCATTCTGTACTGGGGAGGTAGGGGATGGGTGGGTGGGATGCAGTTAAATAGCATTATTTGAAAGATTTTTTTCATTGACTTGTACAGAAGCATTTTGGAATATCCAGTTTTTAAAATTACAGTATGAGATGCCAGAGGATCATTAGCAAAACTCTGCTTGTACAGCTTATAAACACCTGTGTGGTAGATTTCATTTCTACCACTATGCAGTGTCTGCTCTACAAGTATTAATCTCAACATAAAATATATGTGTGCAAAATTTTGACCTAGTTCCAATATTGCAGTTCTGTTCTTTTTTTGAAATAGAAAACTCCTTAATCACCCAGTCACGGTTTATGCTTCTGGAATCCATTCTCATTTTCTTTGCACTGCTGGCAGTTTTGTCTTATCTGAAATTCTACAATATGCTGAGAAGCAGGTATGATGAAACATTAATGTGATGTCTTCATGTTGTAAACTTAGAAAGCATGCAGTGAAGAAATTAATGCCTCACATCAATTACACTTTGTTTCAGCTCGTTTTCAGTGAAATGGTGGTCTTGGCTTTTCCTAACTGGAACAGCATGTGCATTTGCTGTTGGGTGAGTTCCTTAGCATTTATTTAAACCAGCAATTGCTGCTTACCTCCTCAAGTTACAACACTATCAGCTGCAAGTAGAGATGTAAGCTAACTTAGTGTTCTTGAATCTTAACCCCTGAAAGGCTAAGATTGCTGCACATTTCCAACGTGTGTAAGCATAATTTACAGTTTTTATTTTAATCCAATTAAGAACCAGATGAAGAAGTAGAAGTGGAAACTTGGAATCTCTTTGGTGTACCTGTAATGTTGCTGAGTCATTAATACCAGAAAGCTTCTAAATTTCATGCTGTTCTAAGCTGAGTTAGCTACTTTTAGCCAAGTTGACTAACGGTCCAACAATTAGCCCCTATGCTAAGTGAAGAGGAAAATTCAGCCAAGGTTCCTCCTGCTGATCACCATCACGTGGAATAGTCTGTGAGCAAGTCATGTGAGCTTTATTATAGAAGCAACCTCACAGAAGACTACTTAAGCTGTCCTCGCTGTTTGAAAGAGCAGCAGAGTTCAATCCCACTCCATTGCTTGTCCATAGTCTTGGTTCCTCATGAATAAGTACCTGTTCAACTTTATGGAATTGGTTTTCCCACACTTTCAGAATCTTGTAAACTGTGAAATTTAAAAAAAAACAATTCTCCTTTAGATCTTTTGCCAGCTATTTCAATCAATTAACCTCAGGTTTTCAACTAACTCCCATGAAGTGGTAGTTATTTTTTGTCTCCACTCTCTTAAGATCTCTCATTGTGACTACTGTTAGACGATAAATTATTTCTCTGCTTTTCAACCCACTCTCCAGAAGCAGTAGTTTGTATGTCTGACTCTAAAATATCTCTTTATAAATTTCTACTGGGTCCCCCTCTTACCCTCTTTATCTCAATGAAAGACAGTCCCGACTTTTCAAACCTTTTTTTGACTTCAGGTGCATTTTAACTTGGGAGTTTGCTGGTCCTTGTAACATATCCATACTGACCTGTTTTATACCAACTAATCCTTTGCAAGGCACTTCATGTTATTTTTCATGTGTAGTATTAAATTCATTTATACTTTAATAGTGAATTTTCAAAAAAAAACTAAAATCTCAAGTGAAATGGAATATGAATGGCGAAGTATTATATTATATTCTTGTATGTCCAATTGAAGTAAGTGAATCACCTGTGATAGCTTTCCTCACTGTACCGACTGTGTTAACATTGGTGTTTTTTTGGTAATTCTGATGCTGCATTCCTCGCTGAACCAGGGTTAATCTGGTGATCTATCATTGGTTCTTTCCCTGTAGTACCACCACCCTTCCCCATTTCTTACCTGCAAACCACAGCAATCTCTACGTGTAAACTGATGGCACCCAGCTTTACTGCACCAATATTTCCCTCTCTTTAGACCTCTTCTGTTTCTGAATTGTCAGATTGCTTGTTTGGCATTTAAAACTGGATCATAACTTTCCTCCAGCTAAATATGGGGAAGACTATGTCATCATCTTCCTCCTGATTCATCAGCTCCATTCCCTACCCACCAGCTCCAATTTTTGCCCAGACATGTACTTGAAATTTTAACAGGTTTATTACCCCAAGATGATCTTGGGAACACACATTCATACCACCACCGAAATGGCCATTTTCTCCCTTTTTAATCTCACCTGATGTTTTCCCCAATGCCATCCCCCATCTTAGTTCATCTGCTGCTGAATCCCTCATTCACGTTTGGTTACCTCCTGATGAAGCGTCTCAACCCGAAACATCGACTGTTTATTTCCCTCCGTAGATGCTGCCTGACCTGAGTTCCTCCAGCATTTTGTATGTATTGCTCCAGATTCCAACATCTGCAGTATCTCTTGTGCCTCCCTCTTTAGTTATCTCTAGCCTTGATTATTCCAACGTACAACTGATCATCTTCCCTCTGAACACTGCACGTTCTAACTTGACCTGACTCATTCACCTGCCATCTCTGTTCTAACTGTGCTATACGTGGTTAAAAACAACACCTCAGTTTTAAAATTCTCACCCTCCCCTTCCCACCGTAACCTCTTAATATCTCTTTAATCTCCTTCATCACAATCCTCTGCAGTCTCTAAACTTCAATTGTCCTTTAGTTAAGTTAATCATTGGTGACCATGCCTTCAGCTGCTGAGGCCATAGCCTCTGCATTTCCCTCACTAAATCTTTTCTCCACCTCTGTCCTCTGTCTTGAAGCCTGACTTTTTGACCAAGTTGCTAGTCATTTGTCGTAATTTCACTTTATGGCTTGCTGTCAAATTTTGTTTGATAGTTCTGCTGTGAAATGCTCTGATATGTTTTGTTGCATTGAAGTGTTGTATAAATACAAGTTGTTTGTAATTCATTATAATTTAATCTTCAGTGTGGAAAGCTATGGCCTTCATCGTTAGTTTAATCAGTGGTGTAAAATTTGCATTTCTGAACAGTCAATGGGTAATTTTATTTTGATATGTTTACAGGGTAAAATATATGGGCTTATTCACATACTTGCTTCTGTTGACTATTGCTGGAGCACATACGTGGCAGTTAATTGGTGATACAACATTATCAAATGTAGGTATCTACGCTACTGTTTTAATTTGGCTTAGCATGGTGAAGATATTATGTGGTGCATCAATTCATTTACATTTTTGGAACCTGAATGCACATCTTTAATGACATTGCTGTACTGGCATTGCTGTGGTAAGTAAGGGATGTACTAGAAAGTGTGGCGATGGCTCAGTGCTTAAGTTACCAGAGTTCCAATCCAAAGGCTTGGATATTAACATTCCCAAGTTCAAATCGTACCATGGTAGCTATGACATTTAAATTCACTTAATAACCCGCAATAGATCAGGCAGCATCTGTGTAAAGAGAAGTAGTTAATATTTCAGCTTAAAGACTGCATCAAAATTGACCTGCTATGTATTATTAACTGAATTGAAAAGTCAGTTACTATGATGGGATAAAAACTTTGATTTATGAGATCCCATATTAGTCCAGACCTCTGGATTACTATTCCAGTTATGACGAAGGGTCTTAAACCTGAAAACGTTAACTGTGTCCCCCTTTCCACAGATGCTGCCTCATCTGCTGAGTTTTTTCAGCACTTTGTTTTTACATAAAATTCTCAGCATCTGCATTTTTTTAATTTTCATTTAATAACCCATCTTGGCCCTCCTGAAACTCCAGATCCACCAAAGACTCTTAAGTGCCCCCTCAAATGACTCAACAAACCACTCAGTTATACCATAACTGTTCTGTTGAAACAGAGAGAAATAAAATTGAATCTTGCAATTCTTCCTCTCAGGCAAATGGAGACCAGTGTGTAAATTGGGAGAGTTGTCCAACCTTCTAATCAAATAATTGCCCAACATAGTCATAGTCACAGAATCATGCCTTTCAGATTCATCTATCACATTCCCTGGATATAACTTGTCCTCCTGGTATGACAGATCTGCCATATCTCTCAGACAGGGTCTGTGGCAGGTAATGAGTGAACCAACACCTTAATCTCATCTTCAGCAGTCTGGTTGAGGCAGATTCATCTGACCAAATTAACATTGGTGGATGTGGCCATACTGCAGTCCTTGTGGAGACAATGTCCTGTCTTTACACCAAGGACGGCCTCCTTTGTGTTGAGTGGTACTATAATCATGCTAAACAGGATAGACTCTGAACAGAACTGGCAGCTCAAAACTGCATATCCATGAAGCAGCATCAGACATGCACACCAGCTCAATTTCTAACTTCAGATTAACCCTGGTTCAGTGAGGAGTACAGCATCGGACTTGTCAAAAACTGAGGTGTTAGTCTGATGAAGTTGCAATAGAGGACTACACGTGATCCCTAAACCAGCATATCAGATCCAAGCTCTACAGTCCTGCCACATCTAGTCTCGAACAGTAGTGGACAAGTAAATGGCTAACAGAAAAAGGTCTAAGAACATCCCCATCCTGAACCATGGTGGGGCCCAGCATGTGAGTGCTAAAGATAAACTTACTACTGTCACGATGATTAAAGAATGTGATCACTGCATATTGGCAAATTCTGATATCAGTTAGTAAAGGAGAGGCTTGATTTTAATATAGCACCTTTCAGAACTTTAGGATGTCCCAAGGGATTTTAAAAAAAAACAAACAGGTACCGTTTTAAAGTTTAGATACTGTCATGCAATGTTGGCACCCAGCTCTATGACCATCACCTCCGTCAGCCTATAAATTGTCATATTGTTTCTTTAATATCCAAGACTGGTCAGGAAGAAATTTATGAAATGATTAAACTACCAAACTCTATAAAGTCAACTGAATCTTCTGCTGGCTTAACAAACTCTCATTCTGGCCTTTAATAACTTTAGTCTTAAGTATTCCAATGCCTTCCTGGCTGGCTTCTCCTGAGCTCACAGTTGTTTAAGATTGCTGCCCTTGTCTTAGTATGCACTGTTCAGTTCACTCATCACCCCTTAACTCACTGATGTGCATTGCAAAAACTTAATAAAATTCAGATTTTAAAGTTCATATCCTTGGTTTTATATCCCTCTGGCTTCACCTCTCCCCACCTCTGTAATATTCTCCAGCCTTTGACACTCCAAGTTGTCTGTGTTCCTCCATTTCTGGCCTCATAGGCATTTGTAATTTAATTAATTCACCACTAGTGGCCATGCAATCAGCTGCCATGGCCCTAAGCTCTGGAATTCCCACCTTAAACCTCTCCATCCCTCTTCCTCAATTTCTTTCTCTTCAAGGTCTCCTTAAAATTGACCTATTTGATCAGCTTTTGGTCATCAGTCCTAAAATTATCTTTCTGTAACTCCATGTCAGGAGTTACTATATTAGAAGCACTTGATAAATACAATATTGTTATAATATTGAAATGTAGAAATCAATTTGCACGTGAGATCCCATTTGCGGTAATGTGATTGTAATCCTGGTCAATTAGATGATGCTGGATTCTCCAAGTTAGCAATTAATTGTAAAATGGTTCCTCCATTGTCAGAGATGTCATACCTTTTTTTGAAAGATAGTTTTGTATATTATTATGTGCACTAATCCATTCATTCAGATTTCCCTTGGTGCTACGCACACTTAGAATTCAGTCTGGAGGCTCATTGTAACCTGTTACCTGGGGCAGTTATTTGAAGTGCACCTGTGCTCTCTGGGCAAGTAATCTAAAAGGTAAATGCAGATAATTGTGCCCTCCTAAAGTAGGAGGCAGTTGTAAGTAATTGTAAATGTTTAGTTCCAGTTTAGAACAGCCTGTCTTAACATACTAGTTGCAATTATGTCTGGCCTCTAGCTTCCAACGAGTTTCTCAAATGGTTGTAATGGAAACCATATGTACATAATTTGACACCTTACTTTGAAATTCAATCAAATAATCTAATTTACTGATGCAGGTAAGAGAAACAGCACACATCTACTTAATCCATAGATAAGGGGTAATTGCCCTTGTAAAGTACTACTTAAAAAGCAAAAAACTACAGGTGAATTTAGGTGAAAATGAAAACAAAAATGCTGGAAGGACTTGCAGGTCAGGCAGCGTCTGTGGAGGGAAATTAAATTTGTATTTCAGGTCAACGATCTGACAATATGTCAAAGGTATTTTGTCAGTATTGTTCAAAGACATATTTTGTTTTGTCTCCATTACTAATTGTTATTCTAATAAGTGCGTTTTGGGATTTTGCTCACTCCCAGAATCCTCATTTTACTTTCATGGACTAAGAAAAATGTACTGCACTAGAATTATGAATTTGGTTATCTGTTGACTGCTTGTTGGCCTTTTGGCCAGTTAAAGCAGAGCTCTGAACAGGAAAATAGAATTCTTTGCCCTTGCATTGTGGATTCAAAAAAAGCAGTGGGCCAGTTGGTTGGGTTATTTGTTATCAGTGTGCTGTCTGATTTGAAGACTAAGTAAGCCTTACAATTTCTATGAAATCTCATTTGCAGGTCACAGTGCTTTATCATGTTCTGGCCCGGGTATGTGCACTTTTAGTCCTCCCAATAATCTTGTATCTGGGCTTCTTCTACATCCACTTGACCTTGTTGTACCGCACTGGGCCACATGATCAAATTATGACCAGCATGTTCCAAGCCAGTCTGGAGGTAAGATCTCTGAGTAATATGTTGGGCGATGCTATCAATGCACTAGATGTGCAAAAAGAGGGAAAAAATTGCATAGAATATATTACATGAAGATAGTGGAGAAGAGTAGTGTGAAAAGTGCAAACAAGGGACTATCTGAAGTCCTGCCAGAAGGGTGGGGAAGAGCACCAAAGAATTGGATTTGGAGAAATGGAAAGGATCTCTTGAGTTATGGATTAATCGTTTGTTTGTTTGTGAGAGAATATGATGATACTATTCATCAGAAATCTTGAACTGATTTAATTTTTTTACTTTTCCTTGACCAATGGACATATAAGCAAAATGTTTTAAAGTGACTCCAAGTGCAGCGGTGTGTTAAGAAATTAAAGATGGCTCAGATTGCTGCAGAATTTACTTTGGCACCAGGATGTGTTGAAATTGTTAAATTCATTGGTAAACACAAGGAACAGCAAAAATTAGATAGCTCCAAGGCTGAGAGGAAGCTTAAACTCAAAGATTTCACAGAATTTATCCATAGGACCATAAGACATAGGAGAAGAATTAGGCCATTCAGCCCATCAAGTCTGCTCCACCATTTGATCATGGCTGATTTATTTTTCACTCTCAACCCCATTCTCCTGCCTTCTCCCCGTAACCCTTGACACCCTTACTAATCAAGAACCTATCAACCTCCGCTTTAAATATACCCAATGACTTGGCCTCCACAGCTGCCTGTGGCAATGAATTCCACAGATTCACCACCGTCTGGCTGAAGAAATTCCCCCTCATCTCTGTTATAAAGGGACATCTGAGACTGTGCCCTCTGGTCCTTGACTCTTCCACTGCTGGAAACATCCTCTCCACATTCACTCTATTCCAGGCCTTTCAATATTCAGTAGGTTTCAATGAGATCCCCCCTCGTCCTTTTAAACTCCAGAGAGTATAGGCCCAGAGCCATAAAATGCTTCTTGTATGTTAACCCTTTCATTCCTGGGATCATTCTCATAAACCTCCTCTGGACCCTCTCTAATGCCATCATATCCTTCCTTTTATATTCTAGTCCTCTCGAAATGAATGCTAACATTGCATTTGCCTTCCTTACTACTGACTCAACCTGCAAGTTAACCTTTAGGGAATCCTGCACTAGGATCCCAAGTCCCTTTGTACGTCCAATTCCTGAATTCGCTCCTCATTTAGAAAATAGTATACACCTTTATTCCTGCAGGACACCACTAGTCACCGGCAGTAACCAGAAAAGGCCCCCTTTCCTGTAATACCATGGGCTCCTATCTTGTTTAGCAGCCTCGGGTGCAGCACCTTGTCAAGGGCCTTCTGAAAATCCAAGTAAACAACGTCCACTGACTCTCCTTTGTTTATCCTACCTGTTCCTCAAAGAATTCCAACAGATATGTCGGGCAAGATTTTCCTCTGAAGGAAACTGTACTGACTTCGGCCTATTTTATCATGTGCTTGTACCCTGAAACCTCGCCCTTTATAATGGACTCTAACATCTTACCAACCTCTGAAGTCAGGCTAACTGGCTTATAATTTCCTGTCTTTTGCCTCCCTCCCTCCTTAAACAGTGGAGTGACATTTGTGCTTTTCCAATCCTCCAGAACCACTCCTGATTCTAGTGATCCTTGAAAGATCACTATTAATGCCTCCACAATCTCTTCAGCTACCTCTTTCAGAACCCTAGGGTGTAGTCCATTCGGTTCAGGTGACTTATCTACCTTCAGACCTGTAAGCTTCCCAAGCACCTCTCCTTAGTAATAGTGACTACACTCACTTCTGCCCCCTGACTCTCTCGAAGTTCTGGCATGTTGCTGGTGTCTTCCACGGTGAAGACTGACACAATGTACTTACTCAATTCGTCTGCCATTTCTTTGTTCCCCATTACTACCTCTCCAGCGTCATTTTCCAGTGGTCCAATGTCCACTCTTGCCTCTCTTTAACTCTTTATATATCCGAGAAAACTTTTGGTATCCTCTCTTATATTATTAGCTGGCTTACCTTCATATTTCATCTTTTCTCCCCTTATTGCTTTTTTAGTTGCCTTCTGTTGGTTTTTAAAAGCTTCCCAATCCTCCAGGTTCCCACTAATTTTTGCAATACTGTATGCCCTCTCTTTTGCTTTTATGCTGTCTTTGACTTCCCTTGTCAGCCACGGTTGCCTCATCCTCCCTTTAGAATGCTTCTGTGACCAGTCCTGTGTATCCTGTGACCATTGCAACTCTAAGCAGGTTAAGAATTATAGTGGGCTGTGTATTTTCTGCTGATTGAAATTACAATTTGCCTTCCTATGTTTTTCATTAAGGAAACGAATTTGTCATTCATAACATATTTTCAAGAACAGTAGTTCTGCTCAGTGGGAGTGGCTAATGAATACAGACTACTGAATTCTGTGTCCTTTGGTTCATAAGGAGTGACAGGGAAAGGTAGTCTGGTTCCTGCATCTGTTCACAATCCAGCAACCAAAATTGATATGAGGTGAGAAATAGATAGCCTTTGGTTGAGTAGTCTGGCACCATTCGTAGCTGAGGCTCACCATCAAAGAATCACAGGACACCGAGGCACAGCTAGTTGTCAGTAGCTCCAGGAGAGTGGAGGAGTAGAAGAAAATGCTGGCAGGTTTGAGATGTTGAAGATTGCAAAAAATAATCAATTTCATTGTGTTAGCATCCCTTTCTGTTATAAGTACAAATGTTTGCTGAAGAGTATACTTGAACATGACTTCCTAAGCAGATTTGAAAGTTATACTTGGTTTCCTTTGCAGGGTGGCCTGGCAAGGATCACACAGGGTCAACCTCTTGAAATAGCCTATGGGTCCCAGATTACGCTAAGGAATACATGGAGCAAACCTGTTCCATGCTGGCTCCATTCACACAAGAACATGTATCCCATCAGGTAATGGTTCAGGTGATGGAGCTAGACAGTTTGATCCTGTTTTTAAAGCTTGGATGCACAGGTGTTGACAGGGGAGCTGTATTAGACTAATACAATTAATTAGATAATTCTGGTACTTGACACTTCTTTGTATGCAGTTAATTGCCGCAACTGGCTTGTGTTTGAATCTTCCAATGACATATGGTGAATTTTGATATCAAGGCTTTGCATTGTGCATGCAACAACTTCAGCTTCTGTTATGTCTGTAATGTAACACCCCGGGGTGCTTCACCCAAGATATCAAACACAAATTTGATATCTAGTCACATAAAGAAATATAGGACAGATGACTAAAAGATTGGTAAAACATGTTTAACAGCATGTTAAAGAAGGGGAAAGAGGTAGAGGCAGAAAGGTTTAGGGAGAGTATTCCAGAAGGACCTTAGCAGCAAAGGTACACCTTTCAATACTAGTGAGATTTAAATGTGGTTACACAAGAGGCCAGAATTGGAGAAGCACAGATTTCTTGAAGGCTCATATGGCTGAAGTATACTATAGAAATATCAATGAGTAAGGCTGTGGAGGGATTTAAAAATAAGGGTGCTAATTTTAACACTGAAATGTTGGCAGACCTGATGCAAGCATGGGTCAATGAACAAAGTCATGATGGGTGAACAGGATTTGATGCGAGTTAAAATACATGAGGCAGAGTTTTGGATATTGTAATGAAAGGTCATAAAAGATTATCAGGCCTGTATTGACCTTGTTCATTAGATGGCACATAATTACCTAAAAATAATTAATCTTGAGGAGATAAATACTGAGAATACATTTGGGGCACATATAGTAACTTGGCATTTTAGCTCAGAACTAAGGGAGTTTCGTACTGTCAAAGTTGCCATTATATAACTAAAATTACTTGCGATCTTTGCAGGTATGATGGTGGAAGAGGTAGCTCCCACCAGCAGCAAGTAACATGCTATCCTTTTAAGGATGTGAATAATTGGTGGATTATAAAGGACCCTGGCAAGTATGTGAGAATATTGCTTTTAAATATAACCATGACAAGAGTTGCACTTGGGAAGACTCTTTTTGTACATTATAACATTGTTTCCACAATTGCATTATGATGCTTTCTAAATTGTGGCTTGATCCCTACTGCTGTTACCTTTTGTTCTGAATTAGCAATGGTAAATTGCACCATGAATACTTTTCTGAAGCAACAGAATGTTCATTTATTTTTCTTGGTTCCCAAGCTTGGCACTCAGCGGTGTTCTTGTGCACACCTGTAATGGGGTACTAAGTTTTTTCAATATATTGGCAGAAATGTTAGAAGAGTTGGGTCTTTTAAGAGATTTTTGGAACATAGGTACACGGAGCTGAGAAAAATTGAGGGCTACGGGTAAGCCTAGTAATTTCTAAGGTAGGGATGTGTTTGGCACAGCTTTGTGGGCCGAAGGGCCTGAATTGTGCTGTAGGTTTTCTATGTTTCTATGAGTTTGGGAACGAAATCTTTGTCCTGAATTTCCCTGTTGGGAATGTTTAGCAAACTGTTATTTGTATCTATACATATATGGACTCTGTATTGTAATTTCTTTCTTATTCAGGCAAGAGCTGGTTGTCAGCAATCCACCTCGCTCAGTTCGCCATGGTGATATTGTGCAATTGGTCCATGGGATGACAGCACGTTACCTCAACACGTATGTACGGAGCGCCTGCTACTACCTTGATGGCATTTCCATTATCCTGCATTTGCATTTTTGTAATCACTGCTCAGTTGAATAATTGAGACTTGCCTGTTCCCAAGTATGATATCTGAGCAGAAAAGTTCATACATCTTGTATATGGTCAGATATATATTTGAAATATTTAGCAAGTAAACCAGAATATTATCAGTTATAAAATGAAAAGGCAGAAATCTGAAATAAAAGCAGAAAATAAACAGTAGATCCACAAGCATTTTTATTTCTTCAGATGTTGATGAATTTATGGACCTAGCATAATGCAATGAACAGGAAGATTATATGCCAAGGTTTTAATATTTAAATCTGCATCTTTGTAACTGACAGTTTTTGCATATGAATAAGAAAAGGGGGTGCTTTTGGCATAATTGTAGATAATAACTATTTTAAGAAAATACTCCTACTTACTGCTTGCATATTCATTATTTTAATGGACCTGGAGGTAATCTGAGGTTTTTGCTTGGCCCTTGCTATCAATTATCTACAGGCAAGATGTGTGAAAGGTGGTAGTAAAGGTAAAATCAGAATGAAATGGCATTCAGTCTGCACGAGCTCTTTGAAAGAGCTCTCCAATTAGTCCCATTCCGAAGGCTGAAATTTCTCCATGTAGTATTTTGGAAATACCACGTTGTTTAACTACCTTGAAGATTAAACCTCCAGCAGAATTTCCAGTGCTTGTGCAGATTATTCAGCAAGGCATTAAGGATTTTAGCATTGTATATCCTGCACCAAGTTTTCTCACTGAACCCACATTACCAGGATTTCAAGATTGTTATTTATATTAAGTTCCTTGGTGTGCCTGAACAAGGTGAAAAAGTGCCAGGTGCATCTGCCACAAGTGTCATCTACGTTATGTGAGCAACAGTTGAATTCTGATGCACTGAATATTTTTTTAAATACTGAACAATAACAAATGAATTTATTATTGACTTTTGAAGTCTGTTACTTTGTTTTCAGGCATGATGTTGCAGCTCCTATGAGTCCTCATTGGCAGGAGATTTCTTGTTATGTTGATTACAACATCTCAATGCCAGCACAGAACCTATGGAAAGTGGTAAGTGCGAACTGATACTTCTAGAATCTCTCCTTGGCCTGATTGGGTTCTAGGAAGGCTGGTTTGAAAGCATACTGTTCACATACTGTTGCACAGGCTCCCCTCTGAATTGGCATATAGTGCTGTGTTTAAGACTGGTTTTTATGATACTGTGTCAATGATTTAATTAGCATTATTTAAGCTAACTAAGATTCTGCTTTTCTAATGGGAGTTGTTGTGGACAGAGAAACAAAGCTAAAGGTCTCATGGGCTCTGAAATAATCCCAGCCCAAAGACTCAAGTTTAGAACCCATATTTCCCATTAAATATTTAGTTCCATGTTTTCTTTGTTCCAGGAAATTGTCAATCGTGAAACTGAGAATGAAGTATGGAAAACTATATTATCAGAAGTAAAGCTTTTGCATGTGAACACTTCTGCAGTATTAAAGGCAAGTTAGTACAGTAAACACAAGCTGTAAAAATTCCATGGCTTTAATAGTTTTGGAAGTGCCCATACACAAATCATACCAATGGTATGGACCAAATTCGCAGGGTTAACGGAAGTGCTAATGGAATGTTATTGTTTATTGCTTGAGGCAATTAAATACAAGAATAGAGAGACTGAAACATGAGATTATGAGAGTGGACAGAAGATTTCTTCATGTGGGAGAATCTGGAACTATTGGTATCTGTTTTTTAAAAAAGGGATCACCTTTTTAAGACAGATCTGAGGCAAAATTTCTTTGAGGATCATGAGTCTTTGCTGCTGTCTTCCTTAAAAATATTGAAAGACTATGCCTCCAATGCTCTTTAAGGGAGAGCTTAATAGATTGTTGATTAGCAGGGGGTGAGAAGTTGCTGCAGATGGGAATGCAGAATTGAAGATACTAATAAGTCAGCCATGATTTTGTTAAGCAGTGGGGCAGTTTTGAGAGGCTGACTGGCTTTCTTCTACTCACAACTCATTTGTATTTAAGATCAGAGCACCTCTAATTCTGATCTCACTCATCCCTGAAGTTAACTAGTCCACCACTGATGGCTGTGCCTTCAGTTGTCAGGACCCAAGGATTTTGCATTTCTCAGTTCATACAGTCATCAAAAGCTACCTCTTTGATCCTCATCCCTGGTATGTCTTCCTTCCTTCCTCCCCTCTCACCCTCCCCCTTCTTCCCCGAACCCATTTCCTCCTCCCCCCGTCCCTGCCCCACTCCTCTCCCCCGCCACCCCCCCTTCCCCTCCCCCCCCTCCTCCCCCCCCTCCTCCCCCCCCTCCTCCCCCCCTCCTCCCCTCCCCCCCCCCCCCTCCTCCCCCCCCACCTCCCCCTCCTCCCCCCTCCCCCCTCCTCCCCCTCCCCCCCCTCCCCCCCCCCTCCTCCCCCTCCTCCCCCTCCCCCCTCCTCCCCCTCCCCCTTCCCCCCCTCCTCCTCCTCCCCCCCTCCCTCCCCCCTCCTCCTTCTTCCCCCCCCCCATTATAAATCAAGATAATTATACCTTAAATGTTCATCTCCATTTAGCTCTTGGGAGAACTTTTCATTTGCCAAGCTTCTGCTTTAATTTCTTGCTTTCCACTTCTGTAAAAGTCAGAATCATTTGCCTGATCACTGCCTTTCCTAACTGTTCTCTACTTTGTGAGCATCAAGTCCTGTGATATTTAATTCTGCTTTTCCATTCAGCTAAGTGGTACTGCTTTGCCTGATTGGGGTTACCGCCAGTTGGAGATTGTTGGAGATAAAACTTCCAAGATTTCGCACCAGAATATGGCTTGGAATGTTGAAGAACACCGATATGGGAAAAGTAAGGCTCGTAGTTGGCTGCTCAGTAACAGTTGAAGGCATTAAAAGCAGTCCACATGTGCTCAACCTCCCAGAAATCGATAATGTTCACCCTCATGTTCAAATCCTCCTTGTTTCTTCCTTTCCCCTACCACACTGCAACAGTCTGAAATTTTGCATTCTACTCGTTCTGGCCTCCTGTTCTTCACAGATTTCATTTTGTTGTCACTTTTGGCTGCCTTGATTTCAGTTGCTTGGCTCTCAGATCTCAAGTTCCTTCCCTTCCGCTGTCCACCTTTTCGCTCCTTCAAAACAATCCCTACAACCTACCTCTTTATCAAAAATTTGTTTCCCAGTTCCCAGACCATTTCCCAGAAAGTTTAGGCAAACTATTTTTACAGATGCAAATTGCCCTAATTAAAGCCAAGTAGATGGCAAAACCATAAAATGTAAAAGTGCCCACTTGTTCCTGCTTCTTCCTTTCTCCATTACTGGTCTTCCAAACAAATCACTATCCTTAATCATCAACAGACATGTTTCCATGTCTTTGCACTGGCACACCAATACCCAAAAAATGTTCAACAGAGGACATTCTAGTGAAGTTAACAGTTGCTCTGCAGAAAAGAGCTGTCCAACTTACAAACTGAATTAAAAGCCAGGAAGTATTTCTCGGTATGCTGTTTTAGATTATGACATTTGTACTGCCTTGCAACTAGTTACCAGCAATTATTTTCTAAAAATATTGGTCAATCAAAATGGAATTGGCCCGTGTTAATGATGAATTTGAACTTAGAAATACAAGGAATGAATTCCTTTCAAACTTAAGGCCATTTCTTGGTGTAATTTTTGATTTCTAAAGGCCATCTTGTTTTATTCAACTAGTGTTTTTTTCCCCCCATTTTCACAGGTGAGGAGCAGAAGGAGAGAGAGTTAGAGCTTCAAACTCCAGCACAGATGGATGTCAGCAAGAACATGAGCTTCATGGCCAAATTCCTAGAATTACAAGTAATGAAAACATTAATTTTCTGGTCCTAATTATATTCTTGCCTTTTGTGCATCCCCCATCCCCTCTTTTGGCAGCTTTGGTTTTCGCACTGACATTCTCTTCCAAAATCCCTGTGTCTTTTTTGAAAAAAACACAATCCTTCAAATTAAATCTCCACCTCGAATGCAATCCTGAGTTAACCAGACTTTTTGCTTTGAGTGGTTTGAGATCCAAACTGCTGATTGAATGTGGGAAACAATGGGAGACTTTAAACCTAAAGCTTTCCATTACTGGGGTTAATTGCTGTTATAGATTAACTCCCTAAGCATATTTGCCCTTCTGTCTTTTAAAGTTACACATGCATTTTTTAATTTAGTGCTTGTAAGCACTTTAGGAAAGTTTTCTACATTCTCTATTGCTATACAAACGCAAGGAGTAGTAGGATAGTATTGCTTTTAAACAGTCAGTTCTTTAATTAATTACTTCAGGCAGCACATGAGCCTTGCCAAAGCTCTGGGCTTTCAAATCTGGCCAGTGCCAGCTAATGAGATGTGCGATAGATCTTGCTGATATTTTCCCACATCTGATTCTTTAAAATCCCAAACTTAAATGGTGCAACATTATGATAACAGAAGAGCATTGTTTGACTACCTTTATCAATCTCCTTTAATTGAATATAACCACATTTTTAAACACCAATCGAGATAGACTTCAACCCAAGTTAAACGAGACTACCAGTCCATACTAACTCATCTATATCTGTGCAGTAACTTCTATCTAATGCAACCTTTGTTTTTATTTTCTTCAGTTGAAGATGTTGATGTTGAAGAATGAAGAGACTGAACACAAGTACAGCTCTTCCCCTCTAGAGTGGATAAACATGGACACCAATATTGCTTATTGGCTCCACCCCAGCACCAATGTACTGACTTACCTGAATAATTTTTATAAAACTTGCATGTGATATTGGCAGTTTGTATCTGTACTTTTTGTTCACAGCTGCATAAATATTAATATATTCTAGAGTAGAATGCCAGTGCAGTCTATTGAAGATAATGTCTTAAACTGAAAACAGGCATTAATGAGAAAGGAACAAAAACACACATTTGCTTCAAAAATGGATACACATTGATGTCCTTGCTCACACCACAAACTATGCAGATGAAATGATTGTTAACCACCCTGCAATCATTGCCACCCTGTAACTAGCTTATAAAGAAAGATGAACTTTAGTAGCTTAGAACTGTTGTTCCTTTTGATTACACAACACTGATCCAAAATTTCCAGTGGGAATGATCCTTTATGGGTACTTCTCCCTCTTACAGTGAGTCCTACCTCAGCCTGCTGAGGGCAAAGTAATGTAGCCCTACTAATGTACTAGGAGCTGTGCTTCCAAACCATTTGTTAAATTTGCATTCCTTTGCATTCATAAAAGAAATACCGATTTTAAATTAATGAAGCAATTTAAGACACTTTTCAATTTGAATGAATAGATGATTCAAGTCCAATAAGCTCTTTAAATTAAGTATAGTTCCAGGGATATGAAAATCTTAATTTATTAGCCTGGGTAGGTCCATCATCATAAATGTCAAAAATTATTTCACAGGCACAGATCCAGTTGATTGGAAATATTGCAACATGGTCAACAGCGACTGTTGGAATTCTTGTTTATGCAGCACTTTTCCTCTGGCATCTACTGAGGCAGCGCAGGAGGATCTACACAATTCCACCAGGTAAATATAAGTTTTCCCCCCCAATGGTACACGTAAAGGTAAAATGGAAGTGCTTTTCAGTAATTCCCTTTGCAGACAACAATTGACACACACATCAAGCCTTTTAAGAAAGAATGCTGTATTTTAAAGCAACCTCTGTGACCTGAGGTCCCAAAACTCTTTGCATCTAATAAAGCATCTGCCGGTTTTACACACACTAATGTCCCTAGAACAGCAAAGTGGTGGATACCAGCTAATTATTTTTAGTGAGGTTGATGGAGGGGCGTATGGGTGCATTGGGCAAAAACTCTCTTGCTCCTTCAAAACAGTGACTACGGAGTACATTATTTCATTCCGAGGGAATAGACATAGCCTCAATTTAACTTTTCATCTGAAATACTGCATCTGCCATAGTGCAGCACTCCCAGTGTGAAGGTAACAAAGTTGCTTGTTTACTCCAAATTGTAGTTGTCATTTTCACTTGTATTATAGAACAAGAAACAAGTTATACGACATTGCTCTACATTAAAAGTGATAACATATCTACCTGCCTTAATCCACATTCACCTGAGAAACATGACATGTGGTAGTGGTTATGGTACTGCACTAAAAAAAAATCTGTATCTATGGAGTTCCAGTCCTATTGTGGCAAGTTGTAAAAATTGAGTTTAATGATTTTGGGGAAAAAAAAATTGTTCTAACAGAACTCATCCATGAATGAGTTTCAGAGAAGGCAGTTGACATTCCTGAGTGGTCTGCAAATTCAGTTGACTCTTAAATTTCCTTTTTCAAAAAAGAAAGCAAAAACAGTGTTACTAAGGATCTGCTTCAAAGGCAACTTTGACAGTACTGTCTAATCTTGAGAGCAAACCTTAAGATAAAATTAAAACTAGTGATGTTATGTGCAAGATAAATTTCAACCCTTTAAACACCCTGTAACTATCAGGATGTGACCATGGCACTGTGCTTTATAGTTTAACTAGGTTAGTCTGATATCTAAAAAGTTGGAGGTATTTGTTGACAATATACTGTGCAAGTTGAACAGTAGTAAGCCATGTAATTATTTACCAATACGGTAGACAATTTTCAATTAACTCAGCATGGAATTGCCAGCACGTTAAAAACATTATGCACATGTTCTTCCAGGCAAAATTTGCTTCATGGAGTTTGATAACAGTGAAAGGGTATTTACTGATGTAGTTTGTAAATAAGCAACCTCCCAATATGCACGTATTTTCACTTTATGTATTTTGGTATACAAATACTGTAAACACATTTGGCTTTCAGTATTAGCAGAGGAAAGTCTTGAATCAAACACCCAAAAAATCACAACTTTTTTTGACTAAGTTCAAATTGATTAAGTAATTCACATTTTGTATTGTCCATAATATTTATATATTTGCTGTCTCTTTGTTGTTCAACGTTTTCATTATTTATATTCTTAATCTGTTAGATTCCTGGGAGCACTTAGTGCTGGCTGGAGCGGTCTGCATTGGAGGATGGGCTGTTAATTATCTGCCTTTCTTCTTGATGGAGAAAACTCTTTTTTTGTATCACTACCTGCCAGCTCTCACCTTCAAAATACTCCTCCTGCCTATCGTTGTCGAGCACATTCACAATCACATGCTCAGGTGTGTACTTTACATTACTAATCTACTCATCTTTTGAGTGGACTTTTCAGAGTTCTTTTTATACTTGCAATAACTTACTTGACAGCAGAACCCATGATTTTATATCAGAGCTTTAATTTACCAATAGTTGTTGAGACTCTGAACTGCCGCTGTTCTTATTTCAGGTCTTCTGTCTCCAGAAACACATTCAGTGCAGTGGTCTTAGCTTGGATCTCCTCTGTCTACTTTGTGTATCAGACATTTAGTCCTTTCACCTACGGGTACCCAGCTCTTTCAACATCAGAGTTAACGGCATTGCGTTGGAGAGACAGCTGGGACATTCTTATACGTAAGCGATAGCAAACAATGGATGATTACTGAGACAGACAGAACGCAGCCTGCACAAGCACTTTGAAGTAATAACAGCCTACGTTGATCTACATTAATTTTGCAATTAAGCAACGAGGTAAAGAGCAAGGTTATTGACTATCAATAGTTACTTATGATGGGCTTGCAATGAAATGGACTTCTGACAGCATCATCTCAGAATCATTTGATGTATTGAGAGCTGTACAGTGCATAAGATGTGGGACCATCTATGTCTTTGATGCTAGGCATAAAGAAAAAACATGGTATTTGAAGTTTAAGTAAAGCTATTAGCATGACCCAGCGGTTATAACACTATAGTTTGAGTCAGATGATCATGACAGTGAAAGTATTATGATTATGTACACCTTAACAATTATGATCAATTTTGAAATTCTACATTGTTGTGCCACGTTTAGTGCCTTATGACAACAGAGCTTTCTGTTCAGGTGAAAGGAAAAAGCTACTACTGCCAACTTTGCCCACATATAAAGTAGCAACTAATTGCTTGATTGTGAAATGGCAGAAAGAGCTTAGATATCGATGGTATAGCCAATTCATTAAAGGATCTAAAAATGTGTAGAAGGACAGGATTACTGTGTGCTATTTTAATTTTGTCTAGAGGAAAATTTATCCTACTTTTCTGTAATTAATTGATATGGAATTTTGTATTTTTTTGGACTAATGAACTAATGTACCAATGAAACTAATTCCAGAACTTCAAACCATCCTCAACTTTGCCCTAAATGGAGGTTTACATGGATGGCTTTAAAATCAGAACTACAAACTGCATACATGAAATATCATGATTGTTACTAATGCTTGTATGCATGTAGATTGTATTTGTTTCATAATCATTATGACACCTATTAAAGTCCTGTTCTTTGAGGTAAATTCTGAGTTGATAAAACATAAAACTGAATAAAGCTGAATAAGCTAAACCTCAACAATAAATTGAACTCACATCAATATATTGAGAGAGGAATAAAGCAACAGTATTATGGATTTACTTGGAGCATCTATTAGAAATAAGACATTGAGGTAAGATTGTCTGTAGTAAAATCTGCAGGATATTCCAGTGTGGGCAAAAAGTATTGCCTCTGATACCCAGTAATCACTTGACTACGTTGAGACAAAATATTATATTGTGAGGAATTTGACTCAAGTTCCTGGATAAAAATAGGACCTGGGTATCTTTGAATGAAGGATTTGTGATAAGAGTCCAGTGATGAAGAAAACAAACACATCTTCCTTCCAAACAATTTAGCTTATGATGCTGTTATTTATGGTTTCCACTCCTCTGAAATGTTTCTATTTTGTGGATGTAGATAGATTCTTATAGTCTTAAACAATTCTTAAAGTCTTACTTTATCAGAATGGCATCAAAACTTTAAAATATGCTACATATTGGAAAAGATGTCAATGTAGAAAAAAAAAGTGGTGACATACTGAACACAAAAGCATGGGTTCCATATGGAAGGAAAGGTTTTGGAAAGGGTGACAAAAAAAACCTTGGTTAAAGAAATGAAGTAAAGTTAGAGATTCTGGGAACAAATTTGAGTGTGGGACCTATGTGGTTGAAGGTGCTGTTAACAATGCCAGATCTGAACTAACTTGTACCATTTCTATTTGGTACAACTTTTATTTGGTTCAAATAAAAGTTCCCCACCCCCAACCATGAAATCATATAATAATCTGCAAGTACCCTCTGTACTTCACTGTGTCTTCTGCTCCAGACCATACCATACAAGTGGATTGTACGCCCTGGGACAGGTACTGATAACATTTGGAGCAGGACACCAGCAGCTTTCAGCAACAAGGGATTTCAAATAAGTTCACCTGCTGGGAAGCTGTACATCATTTAAGAAGAAACCAGTCTAATTCTCTCAAACAGGATTATAACCTGTCATTCCTTGATAACTAGAGTTTCAAGTAACTCAATCACAAATGGTCAATACACCAGATCAAACAACCAAAGCCAAAGATATTTTCCCTAAGTAAGTGTTATTTCATTACATTAAGCAATTAAAATGTTTAAATGATCATTCAAACATAATTTAGACAGTAATTGGGTATCTTGAAGCTTGAGAGTTGGAGCAATGTGATTCAGTAGCAGGACCCTCTTGCATGTTTGTAACAACTCTAATCATATGCGGCAAGACACACAGTCAGCTGTTATTTTACAATGGTCAGTCACCAGTTTGACCTGGATTGAACCCAGGTTCTCAGCAAGGTCACCCAATCTGTGTTTGGAGAGCATTTAGAATGTACTACATTAGATTGGAAGTTAAAAATGAATTGCTGCTTCACCTGGAAGGACTATTTAGGTCCCTGGATGGTGATAAAGAAAGAGGTAGAGTAGGTGTTCCATCTTTTACAGTTGGATGGGAAAGTGCCACGAGAGGGGAGGTCAGGAAGTCAAGGGAATGGTCCGCTTGGAACGCTGAAAGAGGGGAAGGTGTGCCTGGTGGGATCTTTGAGTAGTCCATTATCAGGATAGTAATAGAGAGGCCTGCACTAAAATTCCAGAGATTGACTTCATATCCTACAATGAGAGCTATGGAATTTAAATTCAGTGACTAATCTGTAATTTAAAAGAAAAATTAGCCATTAGTACTGATGACAACAAACTACTGGATTGCTGCAATAATAAAAAAACCTGCTTCACTAAATGTCTCTAGAACTTTTATTATGAGGAGATTATGCTTCCATTATTTAGGAGATTAGTGAGATCACATTTGGAGAACGACATATAGCATTGGTCTCCTTAAGAAAGGATGAAGATGTATTGGGAGGAGTTCAGAGAGGTTTACTAGACTAATATCAGGAATAGGCAGGTTGTCCAGTGAGGAGAGATTGGATAAGGTAGGCACACGTGCTGGAGGTTAAAGAGCAAGTGGCTTGATGGAGACATTCTAAATCCTGGGGGGGGCTGACCAGATGGATGTGGAGAGGATGTTTCCTCTTGTGGAAGAATCTAGACTGGGGTTGCCCATTTAAGGCTGATGAAGTCACTTTTTTTTAAAATCCAATGTATAATCTTTTGCTTCATTATCGCAGTGTCACTAACATTTGATACAACATTAATCTGTTCATGGAAATTAAATGCATCAGCTCAGATTGTAAACATTTCTTTCACATATTCCATAAGATACTACAATTTCAGTTGGAATACCATTTGAAAGCTTTTACTATCTGCTCAGCACTGATACCTGCTTTAGGAACATACTTTCCAGTTTAGTTTTGGCACTTAACATTACAACCATAAAAATGGTCTAGACCGTTTACACAACCTAAATAAATATAAATGCATGTACTTTCTACAAAGAAACACTTGCCCAGTGCATTCACTACAGACAAACAGTTCAGAAAAGCTTAACATGTATACAGTGTTCAGGTGAAACAAGTGAAGCCTCTTCAGATAGTGTGGGACACCCACTGTTGCTAACTATTTTGATAGAAAATTTGCATTGTTACGGACTCGGTGAATGTCCCTTTAAGATAGAGTTGTGTGTGTGTGTGTGGTGTGCTTACATCAATAGAAGATAAAGGACATAATGATGTTGTTGAAGAAGTCAGTCGAAGTTGAAGGGGGGGAGAGAGAGAAAAGGGAGAGAGACACCAGCCTGCTAGTTTCTCTGTCAATGGATGAGAAACAATGACTGTGTCTGTTACTGCAATCCACGAATGGAAATTGGAAGTAATCCGGTGGAGTTCACTTTGACCTGTAGAAGGAAACAGGTATTTGTGTGGATGGCCACGATTCAGATGCTTTTCGGGGTGAGGAAGTCACTACCGAGTAAACCCTGAAGTGTCGTTTGGGTTCTATCGTGGAACATTTGGACTTTGTAATTACTCTATGTTCTCTACATCTACGTTTTATCTTCAGACAACGGTGGTTGTTGAAGAAGCCTTTCACCTCATGGCTTGCTGAACTGAATTTTAAGAACCATTCCTGGACTTGGAGTTTGGAACTTTGCCACACACACACACACACACGAAGAGTTTAGTTTTTGGGATTAATGTTCAAGGTTTAACATTTTTACTTCTAACATTTTTTTACTTTTATTTTTCGTATTATCATAAGTAGTGATTAATAAAATAGTTCTTAACACTGAATCATGACTCTGTGTTTCTTTTGTTGCTGGTTCGTAACAGTGTCATCAAATGTTGTAACATGTCTGGTGCATTTTCATTTGAATAAACAAATCAAATTTTCTACATACTTTCAATCAACATTCATACTTAATTCTACATAACAAGTTCTTATATTCTTCCACACAAAAGGCAGAGTTATGAATAAATTCATTTATAATTCTGCATCATTTCTGGTAGATGTGCCATATGACCAATCATAGTGTAGAATCCTGGATTTTTTAAAAATATCTATGCAATTGTTTATTACTATACTTCCTAAGGTGTTTCTAAGAACAGTTAAAATATTCTATAGTAGAGTACAGGATTTACAGAAACAGGCCATTTAGCCCAACAAACCTGTGTGTGCAGATGTTTATACTCCACAATTGACTTCGTCATCCAACCATTCTCTGGATAAAGTGGTTTCTCCTCAACTCCTTGCAGCATTAATCATTTAGCCTGATCTTACCTGCAGGTGGAAGCTATCTATGTCTACTCTCTCAAAGCATTTTGTTAATCTAAAGATCTCTATTACACCACTTGTCAGTCTTCCTGATAATGAGGGAAAAATATTCTGGCCTTCTCAATCTTTTCTGATCATTATAATCATCAGTTCTGGAATGTTTGATTCAGACTAGGCTTTATCTATACCAGTCTAACGACCATGTGAGAAGCACATTCTACACCAGAAGAATGCCTCATGCAGAATATTGGAAGCAGACAATAAAAAGTTGTAATGAAGAGACAAAATAGTAGTTTTTATGTCATTTTAATAAACCATTTTTGCACCTTCAAGTTGTGGACTTAATGAAATATGGAGACCAGACTGTTCACAATATTCCGTGCATGGTCTCACCGCAGTTATAAAAAAAGTTTAACAGAACTTCCCTGTTTAACAATTCTGCCCTCTTTGAAAAAAATGAACCCCATTTTGTTAAATAAATAAATCAACCTGCTCCCAGATCCCCCCCTTTCTCTTTCCAATTTAGACGATCTTCCAAGCAGCTTCTGTCCTCCTGCTAAAGTACATTTAGTTTGGTTCATTTTCCAATGCTTGCCCATTCTGGAACCTTGTTCATATTTTGTTACATTTACTGTAATCTCCCTGTATTAACCACACCCCTAACCCCTCCACCAACTGAGTGTTATTGGCAAATGTTAAACTTATTTGGTCAAGTATCCTTGTCATCTCCTCAGTGCTTATTCCTGAAGTGAGTGCACAAAAGAAAGAAATAATACAGAAGAATACAAAAAACGATCAAGGGCAAAGAACGATTAGAATTCCCAGATCTATCACACCCGACAGGTGTGTCGGTACCACTGGTAATAGGCAACAGCTCAACTTGCGTCTTACTTTAGCCTACCATGAAGGACCACGTTAAATGCTTTAGTGAGCTCCATGTAGATAACATCCACATCAATCATCTTCAGCACTTCCACAAAAAAATCTCAATCACATTTCACACAAAGCCATGCTGCCTTTCCCTAATGTCCAATTTTTCCCCAAATGCAAGTAAATCCTGTCCCTAAGAAACTTCTCCAATAATTTCCCTGCCACTGATAAAGCATTTCTTTGGGGATTTAAAGATGCAAGCTCACTTGAATCATAGTCCTAACATTTCTTCCCTTTGCAACATTGTAGTAATGTAAAAATCTAATTCTATTTTGTCTAAAACTTTCACTTGGGGTGGATATGTCAGATTATTTTCTGGCAAACTGGACCAGAGGTTTAAATACTGTGACTACAAGAGTGGATCATTGGCTATGTATTTCGCAGCAAGCAATTCAACTGAATTCCCAAAGCAAGTTAGGAAAATACTGGAATTCTCCACTTGCCTGGGTTAATGTAGATCCAGCACTCAAGGTTAGCATCAATCAGCCCACTCAATTGACAACCACTCCCCCTGTGTACACACACACACACACACACACACACACACACACCATGGTCTCGACCTGAAACGTCGACTGCCCATCTCCCTCCACAGATGCTGCCTGACCGGCTGAGTTCCTCCAGCATCTTGTTTGTTGCTCCAGATTCCAGCATCTGCAGTCTCTTGTGTCTCCACTTTTCTTTATCTTAATCATTCATTCCTTCCCCACCGCACCCTAAACTAGCAATCTCTACAGTCTAGGGCTTATTGGAAAACTACCAGCTGAAAGTTAACCTCCAAGAACTATTCCCATTTCTGAATTGGAAATACATGGCTGTACCTTGGGCCAAGGCCTTACAATTCCCCACCTAAAAACACTGTCAGAGCCCTTTTAACCGCCGGTTCTACAGCGATTCAAGGCCGCGGGTCCCTGGCAGCTTCACACTTTGCCAGTGACGTGCACATTGTTTAAAAATATTGTTTTATTTTCTCAGGCAATCTCCAGACTGCTTTGGGATTACTTCACAGGGTTCCAAACCGCGCAAGGAGTATAACCAGCGCAAAGCAATGGTAAACTGTTATTTTTATTCTCCACTGCATGAAGTCAAGTCTGCGTGAAGTCAGGGGTACATAAAGCCAGCCTGCAGTTCCCGTCTCTGAAGCCTGGCCAGCGGGTCAATCACGAACCACAAGGTACAGGCTGCTCGCTGAAGTCTGAAAGCAACCAGCCTTGGTACGAGATAAAGAACAGAAGCGCAGGCCATACTTAACCCAAACTCCCTGATGCCAGTGGAGAACATCCACAGCATCCCAGCTACCGGCTCCCCGGTGCAGACAGCGAGCCAATCACAGGTCGTCTATGCTTCCGGCTACGGCGAATGAACCAATCACTGGCGAGTAGGAGCCCGGTCCGCGCACTGCCTTTTGGGAGTTGTAGTTTCACGTTCCCTTCCCTGCAGTTTCGGGGGCAGGGAAACGTGCGGTTCCCGACAGTGAAGTCCGGCTCCGAACAGAGCGGGTCTGGAGCCCACGGATTGCTTTAATGACCCCACACGCCGAGTACTCTGCAAATCCGGCACAATTTTAGTTTACAGCTTCTTACAAATGTTATTCGATCCATCGTTCCCGTGCTGGCCCATCAGTCCGACTCCTGTGATAGGCAGTTGGCAGCCACACCCTGGCATCGCCGGAGGTCGGAATGTCGTTGCAGTTTGTGGGAGCTTGCTATGCTTCAACATTTTCTACTGATGTGAAGTCCTGGAGATATGTTACGTGTCAGATCAACACAGCGCCCCAAGGGCTTGAGGTGGCGCTAAAAAGTAATCTGTTGTTTTCACAGACGCTCGCCCCCACCCCCAAACTAGGTATTTACCACGGCTGCACTGTGCAATCCCACATTGTGACGGTCTCATGCCACCTGGACTCAAATCACCCCAGGATGCCAATAACAGAACACAAGAAATCGAAGCAGGGGGTGAAGGTCATTCAACAAGCTCATGACAGATCTTCTACCTCAATTGCTATTTACTACCCTGTCTCCATATTCCTTGATCCCTCTAATACAAGGGAATCTATTGTTCTTGGTTATGAACGTTATGTTTGTTCTTCATCAAGAGACAAACTTCACGTGGGTTTAACATCTAACCAGTTTTATTAACCAACACCAGACTGGCTTGCTTTCCCTCTCTTTTTACAGCCACTTCCTGTTCCCCCATTTGACCCCTTGCAATGCCTACTGGGAACTGTAGTTCTTTATTATAACTACATAATAAGGCAATCAACACAATCAATGTCAGAGCCTCCACAACTCCCCAGGGTACAAAATTTTGAAGAGTTACCAGCCCCTGAATGAAGAAATTTCACATCATTTCAGTCCTAAGTGGTCTGCCCTACACAATGGAGACAATGAAGGAATGAAGGGCAGATTGGTTGAGGTAGATTAAGAAGCTCCATTAAAAGGCATGACAGTGGAAGGTAACAGCCAGCATTTACAAAAATAATATCTGACTTACAACAAACGCAATTCCTTTAAAGCACAAAGAGTCAACAGGAAAAGTGGTCCATCCATGGATGTCAAGAGAAATTAAATATACCCACCTTGGACACACTCCTCCTCCCTCCCCCCCACCCCCATCAGGCAGAAGATACAAAAGCCTGAAAGCATGTACAATCAGGCTCAAGCACAGCTTCTATCCCAATGTTATAAGACTTATCAGTCCCTTAGTACGATAAAATGGACTTTTAACCTCAGTCTACCCCATCGCGGCCTTGCACCTTATTGCCTACCTGCACTGCACTTTCTCTGTAAGTGACACTTTATTCTGCATTCCGTTATTGTTTTCCCCTGTACTACCTCAATGCACTGTTATAATGAAGTTATCTGTAGGGATGGCATGCAGGAAAAGGTTTTTCACTGTACCTTAAAACCAATTTAGTATTAAAAATAAGGGAAAGGCTTATAAACTTGCCAGATGAATCAGGAAGCCCGAGAATTGGGAATGTTTTAGAATTCACCAAAGGACATTTGTATCGAGCCCAGTCTGATTCACATGGATGAATGGACAGATCTTGTCGACACAGAAGCAAAACCTTCATTCCTGTTGCAGTGATACAGTGAAAGTTGTAATGGTGATGCACCACCCCACGTTAATTTAGATTGTTTTTGACATCTGACATATACTACCAATTGTTGTGCTGCGGGAAAATAATTGTTTTTTGTTAAACAAAGCATTTTTTCCTCTCTGATCAAAACATGGATCCATCCATTTCTAAATGTACCTGGACTTTAAATAATTTAATTTGAATTTTTTTCAGTTACCTTATTTTACAAGAAAGGTCAAGAGGGAGCAAAGCATCATTAATAATACCAGAAAGGAGAGCTGTTAATTAGGATGACTGAGAAAACACAGCTCCAGTAACCCAGGTTCAATCCCAATCTCCAGTACTTTCTGCATGGAGTTTGTACATTCTACCCGTGTGCAAGTTTCCTCCAGGTGCTCCAGATTCCTCCCACATCACAAAAATGTCCAGGTTGGCAGGTTAATTTGATGCTGTAAATTGCACCTAGTATGTAGATGAGTGGTAGAATCTGGAGGGATCTGATGGCAAGGTGGGGAGAATAAAATGGCTTAGGGCAAGATTTTAAAAAAATGGGTATTTGATGGTCAGCATAGACTGAGGGCTGAAGGGCCTGTTTCCATACTGCATCTCTCTCTGACTCTAAAACTTTAATAATAAGAAAGGCAAAAATCCAAGGAATCACGGTGCTCAAAAATTTTTAAAACTTGGAATAAATTTTGATTTAATACCGACAAACATTATTCCTCACCCTCTCCCCCAAGTCCCAAACTGTGTTCGATATTGGTAGCTTGTTCCTTACCAAAGCCTCTCATCATTCAACAGTCCACTTGCACGAAAGAAAAATCCCTTCACAGCCTAAATCAGTGGATGAGGTTCACCAGAGATTCTAGTCCTCTGTGGCACACTGAGGAAACCACTTCACCAGCAAGTTGGTGGTTCCAAGGCCACCATTTTGATAATTGGTGAGGGCCACCTCCTCTCCTGGAACAAGGATCAGAGCCCATAGGTTGGAGATCTGGCTCTACACAACTTTCAGGAGCCAAACCAATCAGATGTCCATATTGACAGAATCATAATAATAAAAAAAACTATTCATTTACTTTTCAAAATCTATTCCACAGTTGGTATTGGTTTATTATTGTCACTTGTACCGAGGTACAGTGAAAAACTTGTCTTGCATACCAATCGTACAGGTCAATTTATTACACAGTGCAGTTACATTGAGTCAGTACAAAGTGCATAGAAGTAGTACAGGTAAAAACAATAGCAGTACAGAGTAAAGTGTTGCAGCTACAGAGAAAGTGCAGTGCCATAAGATGCAAAGTCATGTACTGAACTTGCAACATCACATGGAAGATAAAGTGGCCAAGAAATGAAAGCTGACATTCAGAGGAGAATTTTTCTTTGAAGTAAAGAATTTTTCACAGCAACACAAATGGGAATTTTCTGTGAGAATGAGCACATTGCCCTGAACTTTGCTTGCAGAATCCAGAAAATCAACAGTTAATTCCAGGAAGTGTTTAAAGAGGAAATGTAAATAGCATTGATGCAGTGCAATAGGATGTATTGATATGACGGAGCAATCAATGCAGGGAAGGACATAAAAATATATGGCAAACACAATCATATTATGAATAAAAGTATATTTTTAAAATAAAAAAGCAATTCTACAGAAAAACATCTTTAACCACTAGTGCGTCATGCAGTGTTCAACACAGTACATCCCACAGGATCCACTGTATAAAAAACATACAGTGGCTCCTGTAGGATGATTTCCCAAGCTGAATGGCAGAATTCACAAACGAGCACCAAGACCTCACTTGACTGGAAGTGAGAAGGACTGTCCCTGTCAGAACCTTCCTGCACGACCGGAGACTCATTCCTTCCCTCAAGATGGCTGCAATGAGGATGACTTCCACCTCTTTACGGACTGGAGAGAGGTGCATTGGTCCTATTAAGATTTGCCCCAGGCGGCTGTGTAATATAGGACCCTGTGATATACGGGCTGTTTTCAGGGATGCATGCTCAGACATCAACTGCTGCTGGAAGATCGTCAACCTACTGAACGATTGCCTGAAACTCATTGGTCTTCCAGTGTAAGATGTCCATAATGGAATGCTGCTGACTGGTATTTTCCAGGGTGCAGGAGTACATGCAGAGGGATGCACTGAAGCTCAGTGCAGCCACTGCAAAGGCTGTATGATGGGGAAGAACCGCAGTCTAGTGTCCTGCTGCCACTTGGCCAAGTCCTGTGTGACAGCCTTTCAAACACTTCATGGGTTTATTCATTAAAGAGCAAACACAAGTGGCACAGATGCATTGTAAGAGAACATATTAATTTGATGGTTCTATAAATGTAGAGAAAGAGGTGTCATTGTATTTTCTGTATATATTTAAAATAAGACAGACAATCTTGGAGTGTTGACAACAGTAATCTCTAATGGAGAGAGAACATATAGTTTGCACTGTCTCCCTTTCCCTCCCACTCCCCCTCCGCAGTCCCCATTACTGGTTCCTTTTCAATGACTTTCACACGTGTACCTTCTGAAGATGTCATAAGTCTGCGGTTATAAATTAACCCCTGTCATGAATAATTACTGGTTGCAAGGCAATGTTTATTTAATTGGAGGTATTAAAAACTTGTTACCTACTACGAAAGAAATATGTTGACTTGGAACTGTGCTCGTTTCACTCCCACCTCCTCTCACACACTAGATAAAGGTGTGAGCATGGCAGAAAATGCATTTCACACCAACACACGGGCAGTATCTTTAGAAAATCTTGCAGGAGATTTGCTGAAGCAAGAATCTTTAAAAGTGCTGTTGGTGGTATTGGTTTTTCATGTCACAGGAGAGATCTGCTTTCCTTCAAAACAATGTTGAGGGATCTATCGGGGGTGAGGGGTGGGGACAGACGGGACCTCAATGTCTCACCCACAAGATGCTCATATGGGAACACCACCACCATGTGGACTGCAGTGATTCATTTTACCAATACCTTGCTTCAGTTTCACCAGGGTTGGGCTAAGTAGCAAATAACATTTGCACCACAAGAATGCCAGACAAAGACCATCTCCAACAAGAGGTCATTTAACCACCTACACTTGCCATCACTAAGTCCCCTACCAGCATCTTTGAGTTTCTAGTCAACATTGACCATCCTTGGGTCACCGTTGACTAGAAACTCCAGAGCAAGTCAGAGTTGTGTATCCTGTGGTGAGTGACCCACTTCCTGACACCCCAAAGCCTTTCCATTGTCTACAAGGCACAAGTCAGGAGTGCAATGGAATACTTCTATTTGTCCAGATGTGCACAGCGTGAAGAACTCAAAAGAAACTTTACACCAGGACAAAGTAACCCTACTGATTGGCACCCCATCAACTACCCTAAACGTTCACTCCCTCCAACACCAGTGGACAGTACCTGCAATGTGCACTGTCTGCACAATGTGCTGCAGTTACTCACCTAGACTACTCCGACAGCACCTATCAAACCCACGACCACTGGTAATCAAGGAGGTCAAGAGCAATAGGCAAATGAGAACACCACCCCTCCACGTGGAACACCATTGCATCGTGGAAATATATCATCATCACTGGGTGCAAATCCTGGAACTCCCTCCCCAAAACCACAGTGGTAATACCGTCACCAAGTCTGCAGCATCTTATGGAGATGGTTCCGCACCACTTTTCAAGGGCAAAAATGCAAGAAAAAGAAATGTCCTCTAGTCAATGTACATAACATCTGAACTCACTCCACCTCACTTCCTTATTCAACAGCCAGCCTGCTCAGCAAAGAACAAGCCAAGTCCCATTAGTATTAAATGTTAAAATCAGTCTTTCTAGTCCCAATAGAGAAAGCTGCTTTATCATAGCACCACAGATCAATCTGCAGATTGTGCAGAGAAAAGCTGATTATATTATGAAAATAATTAATCAAAGTGTAATAAAGTTTTTCCATAACTGGGTAGTTTATTTTAGTGATAACATTTTGCATTAATCACAGGAGTGATGCTGGTTTGTGCTATTGTGTCCTATCCATTGACCATGACCCTGCAGCAATTAACTGGTGCTGTGTGGTCCCAGGTGGGGATAATCTGCAATGTTCCCATGTTAAGTGCCTCATACTCCGACGTTACTAAGGAACGGCTGACCCAGGAGTTAATTATTGTTGCTGAGGCAGTATTCAGCTCAGGGAAACGATGTTTGATAAGAACAAAACATTCACACTCAAGAAGAAATATTGTTCCTTGATCGGAGAGCAGAAGGGAAGTGCAAAATACACAGGTGCTGTGCAAATGGAGGTTCACAAGGATTTCTAATGCAGCAAAGTTTAAAATCTTTTTTAAATATTGTGTTTCTGAACGTGGTGACAGCTAACTTAGGATCATACGATAAGCTCCCAGTCATATTCCCCGGAGTAATATTCATTCCTACTCAGTCACACTGCAGTAATAAGATGACACATTGCATTTCCTCAGACGCTGAATCATGTGAAACTGATGAACCAAGAACTACAGCATCTTGTATTTATATAATGCCATTGAAGCAGCAAAATGTACCAAAGTTCCTGAGAATGCCAAGACACCAAGTGTGTACCAAATGGACACCAACAATTAATAGTTAACATCAAAGACAACTGATATTATACTGTAGATGTTTTCCTGAGTAAACAGGACCATGTATGGGTGGTAAAGGAAATCTCTTGACTTCCAGGTTGCAATCACATTAATATCATTAACTTATTTTAATAATGTCATTAATTAAATTCATTGAAGTACAAGCAAGAAGTGCCTTCGTTAAAATGAGAGGTGCCCCCGCAAAGGTAAAGTGAGGAAAGTTGCAGAGAGAAGTGTTCATCCCATTTTGCTAGGCTCACATCAGCATTACCCATCAATTTTTAATTTGTCTCCATGAATATACTTCCTCTTATTCATTCCTGGAATGTGGACATTGCTGGCAAGGTGGACCTTTAGTACTTATTCCACTCACAGTTGATCAGACATTATGCTGACAGGCATTCTTCAACTGCATGTATTTTTAGGCCACCTAAGGAGACAGTTAAATGGCAAGGACCCACAGTGTGATCAGATTGGATAACAGTAGCATGGTTCCCTCCACTATGGGACATCAGTGAACCAGTTTGGATTTTCAACAGTGCCAGGGTTTCAAGGTCATATTTACTGATACCAGCCTTTTACACATCCAGAATTTTTAAAATAACTTCAAATTATCAAATTGTATGATGGGATTCAAACTTGAAGACTCTGGTCTATTCATCCAGTAATGTCCCTGACAAGCATTTAACTATATCTGTTTTTAAACTTTAGCCATGCTGGATTTTCACCTCATGCTCAGTGTGACCCCAGTGGAATTTGAGGTTGGGATTGTGAACCATGATGGGGGATTCACTGCAGGTGTTTTCTGAGTACTGCTTTTTCAGGACTGCTACTGAAAGGGAGAGTCTGCAACATTCCTTCACTAAAACTATTTCACGTCAAGCAGCCTCAGGCTGTGTTGACTTGCAGCCATTAGATGTGGCTGTGTTTTATGATCTGCTTGGTCTCAACAATACCTACACACCCTTATAAAGCACAGAATTAACATCACTCACTGAGACAATATTTTGGAAAATCAATTAATAAATACAAGTCTTACAGTTAATACACCCTTCACATTAAACTTTGTTTAAAAAATAGACTTACCAACCAACATAACTGAACAATCAAAATCAAGTACCCCAAGTAAAACTGAAGTGCATTCCTTTCCTTCTGGGTTTTCCGACCTTCAGATGACCACCTTAACAAGAAGAGGCAAAAGCACCTGATCCACATGGGTATCAGTTGGAGGAACAATTAATTGATCACATGATGTACCCTATCCTCCTCACTCCCAAACCTACCCTACACCTCCACCTCCATCTTACAAGGGAATGTTAACTGATGCCTTAAAGGGACAGACCGTGTTAGCAGTAAAACATGTTCCAGAATCTTGAATTGTTATGAGTAACCTAGGAAGTGAAAGCTGTTTACTCCCAGGTGGGGATAATCTGCAATGTCCCAATGTTAGGTGCCTCGTACCCTGATGTTATTAAGGAACAGCCGACCCAGGAGGTAATTATTGTTGCTGTGGCAGTCCTCAGCTCAGGCAAAAGATATTTGATAGTGAAAAAGCAGTTACACTCAAGGAGGAATATTGTTCCTTGGTAGGGAGCAGAGAGGTGGGAGGTAGTTTCTATATCCTTTCCCATTGGCCAAGTAACGTAAACTTCTCTGGCACACCAATCACTGAAGGCATGCAGGCGTTCCCATCCAGGAGGTGTCCTGAATCATTGCAGCTGTGGGTGGAAGGTGATTGAAGTCTCTTTGCAATGCATCATTTACACTGTCACGTTTCATTTACTTTAAAGGTTCACTTTTAAATGCAACTTGGAACACATTGCTGAATTGATTATTAACTCCAAAGAGTTTGATTTACTTTCACTGCAGCTATTTAACACATCTGAGCTGTGAAATGATCTTCAGTCAACCATTTGCATCACTCCGCATGGACACACGTCACTGAAGACACTGAAAACCACAGGGTGGTTTGGTTAATGAAAACAGAGGCCCTAAGCAGAACTGACCAACGCCGATCAGGAAGGTTGCAAACTTGATCTGTGGATCACGACACCAGCTACAGTTGAATAGGTCACACTCTTAGCCTCTGACGTAGAAGGTTGTGAGTCCAAGCCTGACTCCAGAGGCTTAAATAGAAAATCAGTGCTGACCTGATTTCAAAGGAGAGCAGAGGAGGTGCTCACCTTGACTCCACCTCATAGAGTCATACAGTACTGAAACAGGCCCTTCAGCCCACCATGTCCATCCTGACCCTCAAATACCCATCTCTCCTTTTAAACCCTTCCCTGACAACATCTTCCAATATCTTGGTTAAACCCCAACCTTAAAAGTTCCCTGTGGGAGAAGGTCCAAGATGTCCACTCTCCTGTGTGTGGAGAAGTGTTTACTGACGTCAGTCCTGGTTTCAATATCACACCCTGTCGTTGTGGAAATGGTTTCCCTTTACTTCCCCTCTCAAATTCTTTAAACATTTTAAACACCTCACTTAGTTCATGTTTGGGTCTTCTACAAACAGGCTGCATTTCCAAACTGTGGAAAGTCCCTTTGTTTCTGTCAGAAAGCTAGTTCTTTTCTTAGTTAATACCAGCAAGGTGAAATAATGGGGATTAGCCTCCTCTTTTTACCGATCATTTCAATGCTGGGCTCTGTGTTATTGTGTAAACTAGAGGGTGTCAAATAACACTGTAATAGGAGACAAGGCCGGATTCAATTCAGCTCATCTCAGAGCAGTGCCCGGGCTGTTTCTTTGCATCACGTCCCCTCTGATAATTCTAAGAGGAATGGTACTAATTCGAGGCTTGGAAAGAAGGTGAAAATCAAAAACCTGCAGATGCAGGATATCTGAAATAAAAACAGGAAGTGCTGCAAACACTTAGCAGATCAGTCAGCATCTGTGGAGAGAGAAAAAGAGCTGCATTTCAAGGTGAAGACCCTAAGTCAGATTCAAGTTGCCGAGAAGGTGGGAGAGGGCAAAGGGAATAGATATGATAGGGTCAGGCCAGGGCTGCTGTGGCGATAAGTTGTTAATGGGGGCAGTCAGAGGCTGACATGTTGCAAGTAGCAGGTCAGGGTGTACTAATGGAAATGGTAAAAAAAAGCAAGCCACAAGTTTTGGGTTGACACTTCCAGAGGAAGTGTGCAGTTGAAAGGTACACTAGGAAAACCCCACTGTTCTTCTCTGAGAGGCAAGCTCTGAATCTTTAATGTTCACCAGAAAGAGCAGTCAGAGTCCCAGTTGAAAGCCTACATGAAAGATGGTTCCTCTGAAAATGGAGCACTTCCTCAGTACTGCCACTGGGAGTGTCAGCCCGACTGAATGGTTAAAATTCAGGGAACAGGGTTTATTTTCACAGGGCTCTGGTAGAATATCCTTTCCCTCATTATGCCTTCAACAGAGAGAGGTGGCATTAGTGTATCCTGATATGCCAGCTGTAACAGACTTGTACATTAAGGATGTGGAGATGGGAGTCCTTCAAGGAAGCACCTCATCTCCACTCCCTGATCCAATGACTTGAGTACTGACATTGGACGGAAAAAGTCGAGAATGTTCTCCTCCCATGTCCTTCATTCAATAAAGCAAAAAGAACTTTAAAAAGAAATATTGGTCTGAAGGATATTGGGAACACAGAGAAAAAGAACATAGGTAGGTCACCTATCACTGCCATTCATATCATAGAAATGTAAACGGGCCGTTGTAGCTCACTACATCCATACTGACCATAATGCCTATCTAAACTAATCCCATTTGCCTGCATTAGGCCCAATTCCCTCCCATCCAAATGCCTTTTAAGTGTTGTAATTGTATCCGCTTCTACCACCTCGTCAGGTGGCTCACTCCAGAGAACCACCACCCTCTGTGGGAAAAACTTACCCCTCAGATCTCCTTTAAATTTCTCCCATCTCACCTTATATCTGTGCCCTCTAGTTCTTGACTCCCCTGCCCCAGGAAAAAGATTCTGACTATCTATCCTATCTATGCCCATCGTAATTTTGTAAACCCCCATTAGGTCACCCTCCTACATTCCAGTGAGAATTAGCACATCCTATTCAATCTCTCCTCATAATTGCAACTTTCCATTCTAGGCAATATCCCAGTGATTCTCTTCTGCATTCTCTCTGTTGCTGCCACACCCTTCCTGCAGGGTGGTGACCAGAACACAACACTCTAAGTGCGGACTAACTGGTGTTTTCTACATCATAGTTAATCTATGTCCTGTCTACCTCTCCCTCAATACCTTTGGTTAACAGAAATCTATCAATATCCAATTACAAATGTATTATTTACCCAGTATAATTCAATTCTTCGTGCCTCTTCCCTGTTGGCTTGTGCTGCTCATTGTGTTGGAGTTTGTAATTGTTATCCATCACCCAACCTTCCGGGCACCGCTGTCTGAAGGAACACTAGGCCCTTTGGTCCCTAAAATTTGTTTCATTATTCACTTAAAGTATGGTTGATCTGTATCAACTACTCACCCTGGTTCCAGACCCCTAAGTACCCACCCAAACAAAAACAGAGCAAACTCTGTTTTGGAATTATCAGTTGGCTGCCAGCTTCAACAACCTTTGGTGAAGGAAGCAAAATTAAAGCAATTTTGGGTAGGACATGAAATCTGCCTGTTCATATCCCAGAACAGTAAGGAAAGCAAATGCTATGTTGGCATTCATTTCAAGAGGAATAACGTATAAAAGTAAGGAGGTGTTGATGAGGCTCTATGGGGAACTGGTGAGACCTCATTTGGAATACTGTGTGCAGTTTTGGGCCCTTTATCGAAAGGATGTACTGATGTTGGAGAGGGTTTAGAGAAGACTTACGAGGATGATTCCCAGAATGCTAGGGTTTACATACAAGGAGCATTTGTCGGCTCTTGGACTGTATTCATTGGAGTACAGAAGAATGAGAGGGGACCTCATAGAAACATTTCGAATGTTGAAAGGATTGGACAGAGTAGATGTGGCTAAGTTGTTTCGCTTGGTGGGTGAGTCCAGGACAAGAGGGCACAGTCTTAGAATTAGAGGGTACCCATTTAAAACAGAAATGAGGAGAAATTTCTTTAGCCAGAGGGTCATGGATTTATGGAATTCATTGCCACATACAGTTATGGAGGCCCAATCATTGGGGGTGTTTAAGGAGGAGATTGATAGGTATCTAATTAGTCAGGGTATCAAGGGATATGGGGAAAAGGCCAGGAATTGGTGTTAGATGGGAGAATAGGTTAGCTCATGGTGAAGTGGCGGAGCAGACTCGATGGGTCAAATGGCCTACTTCTGCTCCTTTGTCTTGTGATTGTTCTTTGTGGGAGCTTGTTGTGCATAAACTGATTGTTGGTTGTCATACCAGGAGAAGGATGAGTCTGGTCACCACACTATGGGAAAGACGTGATTGTACTGGAGAGAGTGCAGAGGAGATTCAGCTGGATGTTACCTAGATTGGAGCAATTCAGTTACAAGGGGAGATTAGATAGGCCGGGTTTGTTCCCCGGAGCAGAAGAGGCTGAGGGGTGTTTTGAGGAACGTTTTCACCCAAAGAATGGAGTTTTATGCATGCTTTGAAAGGGAGAATAACACTACATCTGTGCGAATCCCCACAGCATCTAGTGACCCTGTGATCTCTGCCTCAGAAGCCGATGTCCGAACATCCTTCAAGGGGGTGAACCCTCGCAAGGCGTCAGGCCCTGACAGTGTACCTGGCGGGTACCGAAAACCCCTGCTGACCAACTGTAGACACAAGAGGTCTACAGCAAATGCAATCTCTCTGGCTCTCCACTCTGCTTTGGAGCGCCTAGACAACTGCAAGACATATGTCAGGCTGCTGTTTATTGATTACAGCTTGGCATTCAACACCATTATTCCATCAGTTCTAATAAGCAAGCTTCAAAACCTGGACCTCTGTACTGCCCAATGCAACTGGATCCTTGACTTCCTCATTGGGAGACCACAGTCAGTGCGGATGAGGAACAACATCTCCTCCTTGTTGACGATCAACACAGGTGCACCTCAAGGACGCGTGCTTAGCCCACTGCTCTACTTTCCCTACACTCATGACAGCTCAAGCGCCATCTATAAATTTGCTGATGACACCTCAGCTTTTGGTAGAATCTCCAATGGCAATGAGGAGGCTTATAGGAGTGAGATAGACGGGCTGGTTGAGTGGTGTCACAACAACCTCGTACTCAACATCAGCAAGACCAAGGAACTTATTGTGGACTTCAGGAAGGGGAAGTCAGGAGAACACACATTGAGGGGTCAGTGATGGAAAGGGTGAGCAGCTTCAAGTTCCTGGGCATCAACCTCTCAGAGGATCTATCCTGGACCCAACACATTGATGCAATCACGAAGAAGGCACATCAGTGACTCTACTTCTTTGGTATGTCACCAAAGATTCTTACAAATTTCTATAGATGTACAGTGGAGAGCATTCTGACTGGTTGCATCACAGCCTGGTATGGAGGCTCCAACGCACAGGATCGCAAGAGGCTGCAGAAGGTTGTAGACTCAGCCAGCTCGATCATGGGCACAGCCCTCCCCACCATCGAAGACATCTTCAAGATGCGGTGCCTCAAGAAGGCGGCATCCATCACTAAGGACCCTCAGCATTCGGGACATGCCCTCTTCACATTACTACCATCGGGGAGGAGGTACAGGAGCCTGAAAACCCAGACTCAACGTTTCAGTAACAGCTTCTTCCCCTCCACCATCAGATTTCTGAACGGTCCGTGAACACATGAACATTACCTCATTATTCGTTTTTTATGCACTATTTATTTATTTTTGTAATTTATAGATTTTTACGTCTTGCACTGTACTGCTGCCACAAAACAACACATTTCACGTCATATGTCAGTGATAATAAACCTGCTTTTGATTTGGAAGGTGATGCCCCAGGGAATGTTGCAGATACTCTTACACCATTGTAGACACATCCATGCAGGCACTTGAAGCCAAAGCAGAGAAGGCTACAGACCAAATGGGGGTTAATCGGACTTGTGTAGATAGGTACATTGGTCGGCAAAGACATGATGGGCCGAACGGCCTGTTTCTGTGGTGTACAACCCTATGACTCTGACATTACGAGAGTGCCTGTAATTCACAACTGTAAGGCCAGTTGGCTTGTGTAAAGCACTATTGAAATGCATGTTTCCTCTTTGGAATGCTAGTACACGGAGACCGACTAAACCCTGGATTTTGTTTCCTTATGTATTTACAAACCATTGAAAGCGAAATCCTTTACTGAAATTATTCATCTACAAACCCATTTTTTAGTGTTTTATTGATTCTAGGAAAAGTAGCATGAAGTTTGCACCTAACACGGTCAAAGAAAGTGTAATAAAGAACGTTTTAAATGTTAACCACTGGCTCCAAGGTGCATGTATTCGGAGTGTTTAGATAATGAGCCTTATCTGTTGGAGAGCAGTAAATGATTCTTGTTGAGTTTGCGTGTGTGGTGGGGCGAGGCGGGCCGGCGGTGACCGGTACCAGACATCGCCCTCCCCAGCTGTAGCCGGCGGCCCCTCGTCCACTCCACGCTGTCCTCCTGTGGAGAGGCAGTCCTGGGCTTCACCTGTTTGCACACCAGTCTGTAAACACGGACTTGGTGACTTATTAATCCCACCACTGACAGCACCAGCAGCAAGTAACATAAAACCAGCGCAGGAGCGAGAGGCGAGGCGGAAAGAGGCAGCGGCAGGAATGGAACCAGGTATTTTAGAGCTTGAGAGGGATGTTTTTACTCGAATTGATTGGCTGAAACTTGGCAAATATCTGTCGTTCCCACTGACAATTCAGTTGTGTTGCTTTTTGCGAGTTTGTACGTTGTTCAGTGAAGTTATTTATCGGGATCTCGTACCTGTGACCCTTTCAATGTCTCTGGAACATTTGGGAATCTAACCAGTGATATCGGTTGTTTGAGGTGGGGAATATGAAGTGTTTAATTTTGGGCAAGAGACTGAACTAAAACCTGGAATTGTGTTGTGTGTGGCTGATGTTAAATTTATACAAAGGCAATAAAAGTTATATTTGAAAGGACTCCGATGGGGAACCGTGACCCAGTCTCCCTCCCAGGAGGGCTGTTCCTGCTGACCGCAGTTCCAAGGGTGACAGGTGGGAGCTTGGAACTTTGTTGGGATAGTTTGTGCAGAAATCCCAATTCTGGAGCACGGGTCATAGATCCGTACAGCACGGAAACAGACCCTTCGGCTCAAACTGAGCCAGTCCCATTTGCCTGCGTTTGGCCCATATCTCTAAACCATGTACCTGTGCCACCGCCTGTTAACATTGCTACCACAGATGGTGCTTGACCATTTTGCTGTCCAGGTGACAATTTGCTGCTGTTCAACTAAATATTGGAAACTGATCTTTAATATTGGCCGTTTGTGCAGGGAGCCCAGTGTAGGAGATTGGATTTGTTGTCCTTAGATGTTGTACAGCTTGTCTGACGCTGGCACCCAGCACAGGGGAGGTCGGTGTGCTGTGGGAGGATCTTTAGGTGAGGAGCAAGTGACAGCAGGTGAACAGATCACTTGGAGGAGAGCAAAGTTTGAACATGCAGAGGGGAGGCTTTTTCCTCTTTGGATCTGGGATTATCAGGTGGTAATTGGGAGTTAAAATGGGGCGCGGTGGATTCAATAGAATTTTTTTTAAATTACGGAACAGTTCAGACTGGTACCAGTGGCCAAGGCTGTTGATACAAGATTTAAATGCAAGAGATTTAGAAAAGAGAGGAGGGTCATCAGACAGAGCTGTGAGGCTCTGAGTTCACTTGCAGGGTGAGTGGCTAAGGCAAGGTTTGTCAATGCTCATGATTCTATTGGACAAGAGGCTGAAGAGATTTGGGAACAAGGGAGAAATTGTGATTCAAGCTGTTTCCTTGTGAAAGGAAAAAGTCAACGCAGACTGGCAGGGCTGAAGGGCCTGGGAGGTGCTGAAACTGTGCTTCTGGGTCTCCGCATGTCCAATGCAGATGTTCCTGAGCAGACAGGTGTGGAGAAGGTCATGGAGCAGGTGTTATCCTGAGGGGAGTGGGGGAGAGAAGGAAGAACATTGGGTCATTGTAGGTTCAGGTTGTTGGCATTTTTATAAAGGAGCTTACAGTTTCAAAGCAGAAAATACATTTCCTTAGTTGCCTTTGTCTAAACTCAGGCAGTAGGTGCTGGCTTGAGACTCTTATAATCTCCATTTTGACACATATTTCATAGGCTTCAGTGGACTCCTTGAACCTTACCTCCAGCTTTTCTGCTCCTTGGTGAATTGTTACAGAATCATCCTTGTGATGTGGGTGTTCCTGCAAGGCTATCTGTTGCTACCCTGAGATGTCCTGCTTGGGTCCTTGTTGCTCATTTAGTAATGATGCTCCCACAACACTGATGGGTATGGAGTTCCAAGATTCTGACCCAGCAATGCTGAACAAGCCATTGATGTGTTGTCAAGACACTATGTAAGTTGGAGGTAGTGCCTTTCTCTGGGGTGAAGAGTTCCCCAGATTTCCCATTGAGTGAAAGAATTCCGCTTCACCTCTGTCCTGAATGGCTGACTCCTTATCTTGAGACTGTATCTCCAGGTGCTAGATATACCAGCGAGGGCCAACAGCATCCTGAGTCCACCCAGGCAAGGCCCTAAGAATTTCCTGTTTTACATCTCACCTGTGTGAAGAGGTCTGTCTGACTGCCTGGCTGAGAACCAGAGAAACCCGCCCAGAGCAAGTGAGATCAAAGTTCAGCCAAAGCGGGAACGGAATGCTGAACTCTCCATTTCGGAAGAGGAGGCAGAGCCATGATTCTGGAGCTAGGAAGAGATATTGAGATTAAAGTAAATAATAATTAACAGCAGTGACTTCTGTTTACACACTGTAGTAAAACTTCCAAAGGCATTTCAAACAAAATCCTGACACTGAACCATATAAAGGAGACATTAGGATCAAAAGCTTGGTCAAAAAGGTTGGTTTTAAGAAGGAGTTAGAGAGAAGGAGAGATTTAGGGAAGGAATAATGAGCTATAAGTAAAGATAAAGCATCAAAACTTGGATGTGCAAGTTAGTTAGAGAAGCATGGAGAGCTCGAGGGGTTTGAAGAATGTCTGTCATGTATAATAATTTTATGATCTTTTGATTATTTTGTCATATTTAATGAACATTCTTGAAATTATGTCTCTGTCTCTGTATGTGTTACCTGTCTAAGTCCCACATGATGCATTAGTCATTGCATGCATGGTTGCTTTTTCCATTCATTATATATATATATATATATATATATATATATATATATATATATATATATATATATATATATATATATATATATATATATATATAAATGAAGGACTGGATAAGAAATTAAACAGTCAATCTATTAATTAAACATCATGCGTAAAACAGAGCAACACATAATCTATTCAGGAGACACTTCTTTACACAGAGAGTGGTTAGAGTGTGGAATGTGATCCCACAAGGAGTACTTGCAGCAAACAAAGCAGGAGAAGCTTGACTAACACATGAGGAGGAGAGGAGCAGAAGAAGCTGTAGATGGGTGAGATGAAGTAGGGTGGGAGAAGGCTCATGTGGAGCATAAACACCAGTGTAAACCAGATAGGCTGAATGGTCTCTTTCTGTGCAGTAAATTCACTGATCCCAACCTTGGCCTTTTTAAAATAAAAAATTGTAAAGATCGTCCCCAATGGACCCAGCTGCAGAGAGAATTGTTGAACAGTTCAAGAATATTTGACAGGAGGCCTGTATATTTTTTGTTGATGTTGAAGTCCCTTCAAACAGTCTCCACTGCAGTTGTTGATGGTAAGTTGGACAATTTGATCTCTTTCAATAACAGGAATGTTACATCAAGTAATGGCAAAACACCATTCTGTTTCTCAGGTGAGGGGTGAGGAATAAGGTGATTTTTTTAAGGCTACAAGGTCTGAAATGCTGAGCATCCCCTTGCCTCCACAGATGTTGCTCGACCCATTGAGTTCCTCCAGCAGTTTGGTTTTTTTTTGCTCCAGATTCCAGCATCTGCACTCTGTTCTGTCTCCATTGCACGGTTACACAGTTATATCCTTGGTGTCAACTGGAAGAGAATGGGGGTGATTTTGCCGTTGGGCAATGGTGTAAAATGGAGTGTGGGGGGGCGGGGGCTGTGATTGAGGTTGGTGTAATGGATCAGGGCCTTGTTCCACAGATCTTCCCAACTTCTAATGACTTCAATTAAAGTAAAAATCTAAAGCAATGCAGAATACCGGCCAAATCAGTATCAAGTGCTTTACACCATTGTATGTTCTCCCACTGCTGGTGAATCTTCTCTCCAAATTGGGAATAATCTGTACATGACCAGGCCTGAAAATTTCAGCAGGAAATATTGGATTTCATTTACTTCAATACTTAAACATAAGCCCTGCCTGTGTAGTAGCATGTGGCGTGTGACATGACTCAAACCCCTCTTCATAAGATGTTTGAGAACAAGTGACTTCCATCGTTATTTGGTTAAACTAAAAGTTCTATTACAACCAGGTCTGTAAAGTTGAAAAGCTTTCTTGTCTATTTCTACATCTTTAAAATGGACAAAATTGCATTTTTGGAATTTAAATAAAAATCCCCTGAAGGATATGCTTCGACATTGTTGTAAAGACCCAATCTGCCGTCTTCACCAGTCCAGCCTGTAGGTGACTCCAGACCACCAAAGTGGTTGAATCTTAATTGCCTCCTCAGTCGGGGCAATTAGGAATGGACAATAAATATCCACCGATATCCATGTTCTGTGAACAAATGTTTAAAGTACTTTACAGTTAAATGATGGAAGTGTTAGCACCGTGGAATCAGAGGCTTGAGATGGTTTTGATTATCAGAGCCAACAATGTATGAACTATAGCAGTTACATCTGGAGACAGCCTCTATCCCTAATTAACCTTGAACCACCTCTTGAATATTAAGATCTTTTAGTCAAAGTTGGAAATGTGTAAGACAGTCCCATTTATTCCAACTTATTCAAAAGTGGGCCTAATTTCACAATAGGGACTATACACTTTGAAGGTAGTTGATTTGCTGTAAATCACTTTGGATGTACTAAAAGGCACTATATAAGTGCAAGTTCTTTACTGTTTTTTTATATATTTTGTGTTTCTTCAGGCTCAGCAGGGGGAGAAAATGGAGCTCAAAGACAGATGGGATCCCGAGGCAATGGGAACCGAGAGGGAAACGCATCTGAAGGGCCAACACAAGTTGTGGCCTTGGTCAACCCCTCCAATGAACTCATTGAGGAGCCTCGTTTCACCCAGGGCCAGGCAACTAACTCTGCAGAAAGCGCTGGCAGCCACCATCGTGTTGTTGACTCTCCTGCTCAACCAAAGGATACAAGTGAGGTGGAGCAAAGCACAGGCTCCCTGGGATATATAAATAGAGCCTACGTGGGAGAGCCTCCTCCGTATTCACCACCAGATCCAAAGGCAGTCCATCTGTTCTACCCTTCCTATGGGACACCTTTCACGGGACAATTACCTGTCGTGTACCAGCCTGGAGCACAGGATCAAGTCTTCTATCAGAACCACCAAGCCCTTCCTGGCCCCTATCCTTTCTCAATAGTAAGTAGTGATTTTTTATAATTTCGCCCATGAGGTATGAGTTTTTGACTTAAAATGATCTACAGTTATTTGAACAGGATTCCACCGTGGGGAATAAGCATGAACTGGCCTGTCAGAACTCTGGATCATTTTAAAGGGAACAAAATCCAATTTTCGAAAAATCTCTTTTCAGAAAATTAGATTATTTATGCTCATTAGTTCCCATCATTAATATGTTGTGACCAATCAGTGAACAGTATTTGTAAAGGCCAAGGCCGCAATTTATGCCTGCCCTTCAGCTGCTATTTTGATTGTCTCTTGTTTCCCAGTATTTGGATGGTTCAGACTTGCTCACAGAGACCGTGGGGGAAGAGCAAGGAAGCTCTCTATTAGCCAGATTTTATCTCTGAACCAACAATTTAAGAAATGATAATGTGCTCATTGTCCTATTGAATATGGGATGTTACTGTACACCAATTTCTGGGATGTCAAACGCATCCTACCCCATGTGTGGCAGAGTCTGCAGATCCCTCATTGGCCTTACAGCCATCCCAAAACCTACAGACCTGGAACAAAAATCAGTCATCCTGATCCCGAGGGATGCTGAAGAAGAAGAAATAGGAAACATCTTGGTTAGCCACAGTCGAGGTACCAGAAGACTGGGGGATAGCTAGTGTTGTTCCTTTATTTAAGAAGGGCAGTAGTGATTATCCAGGTAACTGCAGGTCAATGAGCTTTACATCAGTGGTAGGGAAATTATTGGGAATAAAATGAAGGGACAGGATCTGTATACATTTGGAAAGCCAGGGACTGATCAGGAATAGTCAGCATAGCTTTGTGCAGGGATATCCTGTCGCACTAATTTGATTGAGTTTTTTGAGGTGGTAACTGGAATTTGATGAAGGCAGGGCAGTAAATGTTGTCTATATTGACTTTAATAAGGCATCTGACAAGGATTCGTATGATAGGCTTGTCCAGAAGGTCAAGGAACATGGGATCGAAGGTGAGCTGGCTAATTGAATCCAAAATCGGCTTGATGACAGGAGGCAGAGTCTGGTGGTGGAAGGATACTTTTCTGAGTGGAAGTCTGTGAGTAGTGGCATTACCGCAGGGGTCGGTGCTGTTACCTCTGCTGTTTGTGATATATATTGACGACCTCCATGTGAACGTAGAAGGTACGATTAGTAAGTTTGAGGATGACAGGAAGACTGGTAATGTCGTGGATCGTGAGCAGGGCTGTCTACGGCTACAGCAAGATAGAGGTTAAATGGAAAGTTGGGCTGAGCATTGGCAGATGGAGTTTAATCCAGACAAGTGTGAGGTGATGTATTTTGGGAAGTCAGATAGGGGTAGAACATAAACAGTAAATGGTAAGGAATGTTGATGAACAGAGAGATTTAAGCACCCAAGCCCATAGTTCACTGAAAGTGGCAAGACAGGTCGATAGGATGGCGGAGAAGGCATAAGGCGTGCTTGCCTTTGTAGGTCAGGCATTGAATATAAGGAATGGGACATGATGTGGCAGCTTCACAAAACACACGTTAGGCCACACTTGGTGCATTGTGGGCATTTCTGATCGCCACACCACAGGAAGGATGTGGTTGTGCTGGAGAAAGTGCAGAGGAGGGTTACAAGCATGTTGTTGGGATTGGAGGACTTTAATTATGGGGAGATTGGACAGACTGGGCTTGATTTCCCTGGAGGGGTGACATGGTGGAGGTGAATAAAATTATAAGAGACAAAGATAGTGTAGAGAGTCACAATCTTTTTATCATATTAGTGGTATCAAAAAACAAGGGAGCATAGGTTTAAGATGGGAGGAAGGAGATTTAAGGGATCTGAGGGGTAAGATTTTGCACAGAAAGTGTTTGATATCTGGAATGCGCTCCCAGAGGACGTGATGGAATCAGATACAATTACTACATTTGGGAGCCACTTAGACATGCACAGGCAAGGTGTCGAAGGATACAGATCTAATGCAGGCAAGATAATGAAGGATACAGAACTAATGAGGATCAGGGGGATCTTGGGGTCCGAGTCCATAGGACGCTCAAAGCGGCTGTGCAGGTTGACTCTGTGGTTAAGAAGGCATATGCTGTATTGTCCTTCATCAATCGGGGAATTGAATTTAGGAGCCGAGAGGTATTGTTGCAGCTGTATAGGTCCCTGGTCAGACCCCACTTGGAGTATTGTGCTCAGTTCTGGTCGCCTCACTACAGGAAAGATGTGGAAGCCATTGAGAGGGTGCAGAGGAGATTTACAAGGATGCTGCCTGGGATGCGGAGTATGCCTTATGAAAGCAGGTTGAGGGAACTAGGCCTTTTCTCCTTGGAGAGACGGAGGATGAGGGGGGACCTGATAGAGGTGTATAAGATGATGAGAGGTATTGATAGGGTAGATAGTCACAGGCTTTTCCCCAGGGCTGAATTGGTGGCCACAAGAGGACATAGGTTTAAGGTGCTGGGGAGTAGATATAGAGGAGATGCCAGGGGTAAGTTTTTTACTCAGAGTGGTGAGTGCGTGGAATGGGCTGCCGGAAACGGCGGTGGAGGCGGATACGATAGGGTCTTTCAAGAGACTGTTAGATAGGTACATGGGGCTGAGTAAAATAGAGGGCTATGGGTAAGCCCAGTAATTTCTAGGGTAGGGACATGTTCGGCACAGCTTTGTGGGCCAAAAGGCCTGAATTGTGCTGTAATTGTTCTATGTTCTATGTTCTAAGTAGGATTAGTGTAATTAGGCAAAAGGTGGGCATGGGTGTGGTGGGCAGAAGCACCCCTTTTCTGTGTTGGACAACTCTATGACTTTATTTATTCAATTCCCCTTTAAGTATATCAGTGAATCTGTGTCCACTGGGTTTTCAAACAGTGCAGTGCAAACCGTAACAACATGCTGTACAAAACACCATTTGCTCTCTCTCCTCTGACAATCATATTTTAATCAAACCTCTCAGCAGATTACTGAGTCCTTGTTGTACACAATTTAGTTGCTGCATTCTCTCTATTTTAAATGTCTGCACTTCAAAAATACTCAACAAAATACTGCAGATCCTGGAAACATGAAATAATGACACATTATGGCAAAAACAGCAGAGCAGGAATCGTCTTTGTAGAGAGAAACTGAGTTAATGTTTCAGCTTGATGACCTTTGCCCAGATCATTGTTCTGAATACAATGTTGATGGTAAGAATGCGGCTGTGAAGTATGATATTGGCCTGGAATTTTAACTGCAGATCTTCAAATATGAGTCCCTCTTCATGCTAACATCTCTTTCATAGATTGAATATGATGTCACAGAAACTTTGCATTTGGCAGATCATGTTCATTGACCTGAATTTTTAAGTGTGTGTGTGTTTGAAACACTGTGCACACTACCCTGCTTTGAGTTCAATCCAATTGGAGAATTCAGCACCAATCTTATCAGCCAGAAGTCAGCTAAAGACAGGTGGGTTAAATTACAGCATTTGCATAATGATTAACTGAAGCCTGCTCCCTTTGATGGTTCTACCCTGGATTCAGTAAAGTGATCCAGTATTGTGGCTGCATTCCAACAAAGCTTGATTGACAAGACTTAAGGCAGTAGAGTTTACCAGGAGAAGGTTGGAAACATTTCTACACCAATCTCATGCATCAGAACGCAAGGAATATTTAGGAGAAATCTCTGGCTGCACCAACCTGTCCTTTATTGACAAGAGCATGATGGACCACAGTTCTGATTTGCAGTCACATGGCAAGACCGCATGCATCACAGAGACCACATGAGAAATCACATAACAACATGCTGCACAAAATACCATTTGTTCTTTCTCCTCTGTTGATCACATTTTAATCAATTCTCCCAGCAAACACATCTCAGGAAAAGCTTAATTAAGCGCCACTCTATGCAAATAAAAAAAACCCTGAGTCTGCCAACATTTTCTGTTTTTGTGGCACTCTGTATTGTTCTGAAAGTATCAACCCCTGGTTAACATGGGATAGAGTGCAGGTTTGGCAGTGGGAATCAAGACAGCAACAACCTGCATTTATGGAGAACCTTCAATGTAGTAAACAATCCTAAAACAATTTCACAAGAACAATAATCAATTTGATACTGAGCCATATAATGAGATGCTGGGGAAGCGGCCTGGAAGCTTAGTCAAAGAGTTGGATTCAAGAAACATCTTAAAAGAAGAGAGGGAGCTGGGGATGTGGATGTGATAATATGGATTTGCACATGAGCTGTTAAGTGCAACTGTTACTTTAAGGTGAGTGAGATTGCTGACAAAACTGTACCACGTTAAGCTGAGCCATTGCAGCACCGTGCTTCAGTTGAAAGTTAACTGCCACAACTTTTCTTTGATGCTCTTAGTCCAAGTCAGTCATATAATGCTCTGCAGTACGAGCAAAAGACACAAACAATACAGTGCACTTTTAATAAGGACAGATATCTACTGTGACAGTCTATTGTTAGAGTGAGATTATGACTTAAAGAGTGTGGAAAAACAGGAAGCGAACCCCTCAGTACTGAAGTAGAAAGCAGCAAACAGGGCTGACATTAAGATGATGAAGCAGCACAAAGAGGAAACATTGGAAATCCTGGAACATGAGTGTTCAGCATTTACTTTGCTCTTCAAAGACACTGTAGAAGTAATAAGCGGAAATGCCGAAGAATAAAGTACAAGTGATCCATTGAGGAAAAGAATACCCAGCTGTTAGTGGAAATGGGCTCGGATACTTGCACATCACCAGCTAACTTGTTGGAACCAAGTAGAGACATAGTGTTGTATAGCGTAGAAACAGGCCCTTCAGCCCATGAGTCTATGCTGGCCATTGTAAACTTGGAGGATTTTACAGAGTCACTGTTGGCGGTTTCTCTCCAGTGCCTTCAGGTGCCTATTGTAGGTAATCCATACCTCAGAGGCCAGGGATCACTGCTGCCTGGTCAATCATGAGCTTTATGGTGGGTTACATCTTGATTTTCAAATGTCCTTTTCTTCAATAGACCAAAGACTGTGCAGGTGAGGGTGAGTTTCATCAATGGTGTTTAACTCTGCTGGGAATTATCTCCGGAGATATCAGGTCCATGTTTTCCAGGGTTTTGCTGTGAATCAGAGAGTGGTGCTGTACAGTGGCAGGTCATGGAGGAAACTCTGGGTAAAGTCCCATCCTCGTGCTTTAGTGAATAATTTGACAATAATTTTAGTAACTTCAACCAGTGGCCAAAGAGCTGCTTCTGGGATCACAGTGAGGATTCCATCCACCTCGAGGTACAGTAGACACTGCGTGACAGCTCCAAGGCAAATGCAGAGAGCAGCTCCAGCAACTATACATGACCTCTTTAAACCTTGCTGATCATTTACCGAATGGTATTTACACCAGAGCTGGTGACAGAGACTGCAGTGAATTTAAAACAACCAACGTAAAGTAGGGGTCAGTGTGTTGTGATGAACATTGACATGAGATTGCTCAGTGATGCAGTGAGACATCTACAGACACAACTTTAGACATGTCCCACTGACCACTGTGGGCAGACTCAGGAGAAGTGCTGACAACACCGGGATAGATGAGGTGCACTCGTGCTCAAGATGATGGGAACATTGACCTGCTTGTAATCATGGTGGACCCCACCTGGAGATGGACAGTGAAGGGCAAGGTCTGGGCCAGAGCCCTTGGGACAAACCTGTTCAAGCACCATTCCTAGATGAAAGAACCTTTTTCCCTTCATAACCACATGCTCCAGCTCTAACTTAGCAGAGGGAAGGGACAGTCACTCAAACAAAAGCTGAATTTGAAGGCATTTTTAAGGTTCAAATGAAACTGTTGAAAGACAGGGTACGGCTGTAGAAGAGTGGTGCAGAATGGGGACAATAGCTGTATTGTGAAGGTAGATAAGATAAAACAAGATATCTTTATTAGTCACATGTACATTGAAACACACAGTGAAATGCATCTTTTGCGTAGATTGTTCTAGGGGCAGCCCACAAGTGTCACCACGCTTCCGGCACCAACATAGCATGCCCACAACTTCCTAACCTGTACATTTTTTGGAATGTGGGAGGAAACCGGAACACCCGGAGGAAACCCAGGCAGATACGGGGAGAACGTACAAACTCCTTACAGACAGCGGCCGGAATTGAACCCGGGTCACTGGCGCTGTAAAGCGTTACGCTAACCTCTACGCTACCATGCCTACAGAAGCTCAAACTGCAGTGAGCAAAACTGCAATGAGCAGAAGGCAGCCCAGACATGGGAAACAATGGCATCTAATGATGACAACAAGCTGGTTGATAAAGCATTGATTTTCAAAATGTAAGAGGGGAGAGAGGATTGTTGCAGGGAATCTGATGAAGAGAAAAAGATTCAGGGATTTACAGAATCTTCAACCAGATCACAGGACTTCTCCCCATGGTTGAACAAATCAAGTCTGGTGTGTATACTTCAAGACTGCAGAGTAATTGGAGAAGGCACCTGTACTGGGTCGTGCAGTCTAGGTGACTGGGGTGTGTATCCAAGTGACCTGAGAGTGGGAATGGGAAAGCATGAGAGCAGGCCCTGAAACAAGAAGAGAAGGTTTTTCAGTAAGCCCAGCACAGGACCAAGAAGGAGCACTGAGCTTGTTATATTCCAACACATGACACTTCAGAATGAGAGAAATCCACCTGAAACCTGTCTAGTTTGGAGAAACAAGAGAGTAGGCAACAACTGACAAGGGGTTGTGCTGTTTTCACCAAACCAGCGCAAGCACAACCAAGGCCTGGTAGCCAGTGGGAGGGGACATGTTCCACAGCTGAGTTAGCAATGGTCGTGGAGCAAATTTAAACATCAAAGTTCAAATAAAGTGTCTATTTCAATGCTCGGAGATCACTGGTGGATGTCTGTCTCCTGGCCAGTGATTTATGAGTTTTCAGACACTCAATGACACCACATTTCTCAGACCACAGCAAATCCTGTTGTGGAGCCTGTCTCCTACAGGGCTCTTGATGATCAGAAGATTCCTTCAGTGAATTACAGATGGCACTGGATGGTTGCAAGAAGAATTCTTGGCGTTACAATAGCAGCACTAGGGTCTGGCACAGGAGCTACAGCAACTCATAGACACAGAGGATGGAGTGAGACCAATGGAGTCTGATCACCTGGACTGCTGCAGTGGTGAAGAAAGTGATGGGAAAGTCTCCAGCAGGCAACCAGAAATAGGGCCAAAGGACAAAGCTTCAAAGGGGAAGCAGTGAGGAGGAGCAACACTGGAGCAGGAGGATCTGGAAAGGAGAACAACTTGGAATATAGAGGCAAATTCCATCATCCAGAAAGGGCCAAGGAATGCATTAAGTGTGCAGGTTTTTCCAAAAGGATGCAAGTGAATAAATGTGACTGCCGGGCTATGAGTGAAGATGAAGTGAATGATGATCAGACAAACCTGCTATTGGAAGATCCTGTAGGAGCGGCCTCTGTAACACATGAGGCAAACCAGAGAGAAGTTAGGATGCAAAACCGAAGAGATGTTGTTAGAGTTTCTGGGAAGATGACCCAGAGTATGGCCAATATCCAGAGCAGGAGTGTGGGAGGGGTTGGGCAAACCTGTACTGTTGAACAGGTCTCAGGATTAACATCATTGTGATATGCTTAGATCTATTATTGTATATATAGATTTGTGTGTGTGTGTGTGTGTGTGTGTGTGTGTGTGTGTGTGTGTGAATTCTTTAATAAAAGTTGACTTACAAATTCACAAACTGACGTTAAGTTACAAGACTATATAAGTTCTTAATATAAACATGTTCTGCTGCTGTATAACTTTGATTATTTCTTTTCAATAGGTTTGTGGATCATGTATTTAAGCTGTTAAGTGCAACTATTACTCCAAGATTGATGGGGTCACTATCACTTTAAGGAAGTCTCATGTTAGGGATAGCTATTGCAGCATTGCTTCAGTCAAGTTGAGAGTTAGCTGCCATCAGACTTTTTCCTTGATGTTCCTAGTCTAAGTGAGTTATGTTATTCTCCACAGTAAGAATGTAAGAAGAACTCAATACACTAGAGGGAGATTCCAGGGCTCAGGGCTAAGACTCGCCCTCTGTGGGGCGATGTGTAGTGGGACCGTGCAGGATGCCAGAATTGGAAGAGAGTAAAAATGTCAAAGAGTGGTGGAACTGGAGGAAGGAAAGAGGTAGAAAGATGCAATCACTGCAATTTTATGCTTGTCCTCAGCTGTTTTCTCATCTTCTTGCAGTATAATTACCCACTGCCTGGATTCCAATCAGCACAGGAACAGAGGAGGCCACCTAAGGATTACATGGTGGAGTCTGTTCTGGTCACTGTCTTCTGCTGCCTGCTGTCAGGAATCCTGGCCATCATCTTCTCACACGAGGTGGGTTCATTCACAACACCTGCCTTTTGTAATTTATGGAAAGGAGATTTACACCCAATGTCTCTGGATCTTTAGATCCTTCAAATGTCTCCTAAATGCTCACCCGAAGCAAGATGGATGTTTATCACATGTAAACTGATTGCATGGTGCTATGGCAAGGTGACAGCATGGAAAGAGGCCAATCAGCCCATTAAGTTCATATTGGCTTTATGTAAGAGCAATCCAGTTAGTCCCAATCCCCCGCCCTCTCTCCATTGCCCTGCAAGTTCCTTCCTTTCAGATTCTTATCCAGCTCTCTCTTGAATGTCACAGTTGAACCTGTCTCGACGACCACCCATGGCAGTGTATTCTAGCTCCTAATCACTTGCTATATAAAGGATGTTTTTTCCTCAAGTCACTTTTGGTTCTTTTGTCAATCAACTTATTCTATGCCCCCAGGTTCTTGACCTTTCCACCAATGGGAAAAATCTCTATCTAATGTTTTGTACCCTTCCTGATTTTAAATAGCTTCCCTAACGTCCTTCAGTTCCAAGAAGAACAACCTCAGTCTCCAGTCTATCCACAGAACTGAAGTCCCTCAGCCCTCGAATTACTTGGCAAATCTCCCTGCACCCTCTCCGTGGTCTTCTCATATTCCCGACAGTATGGAGCCCGGAACTGGACACAGTGCTCCAAACATGGCCAGATCAGTGGCGTGGAAAGGTTCATCAAAACTGCTCTGTGTGTCTCTTTATAAAGCCCAGGATTCAAGTCGTTTTTACAAAGCTCATTCTCAAACTGTCCTAACCCTTACAATGAACTATGCACTTATACCCCTGGATCCCTCTGTCCTTCTACCCCTTTTACAATTGCACCTTCATGTTTATCATGCCTCCTTCATTCTTCCTACAAAGAAGTGACACTTTACATTTCTCAGCACTAAAATTCACCTGTCACCTGTCCACCCACTCCATCAGCCGGTCTCTATCTGCTTAAGGCCTCCTTTGGACTGGACTGGAACTGAATCAGCAAAAATTCCATCAAGGGCTCTAGACTAGACTGAAACTGGATCAAGAACAATAGACTGGACTGAACTGGAACTAGATCAATCTCTGGCCTGGACTAAAACTGGATCAAGAGTTCTGGACTCAAGTAGGAATTGACCCAGAGCTCTGAACTGTACCAAGAGTTCTAGATTGGACTTGAATTGAATCAAGACCTTTAAAGCAGATTGGAACTGGATTGGGCTCTGGAATAGACTGGAACTGAATCAAACTAAACCTCTAAACTGGATTGGAGCTTACTCCAAATTCATCCATTACCCCTCAAAAGATTCTGACATTCTTAACTCAAATCCCTCCAATTGTTAGTTAAAGCATCTCGTCCCTGTTGTGGTTGGAAGCAACCATTAGCGTGAGGTTGAACCTCTAGTTTGTTAATCTCTTCTTGTCTCTCCCCTGCCAGACACGGATGGCGATTCACAGAGGTGACCATGTTCACGCAGAGAGTACCTCGAGGAAGGCACGGATGTTGGTGTTGTTCAGCCTGCTCTTTGGGGTCTTTGTTTCCATTGGGTGGGTGATATACGTGGTGGTGGCACTTTACTTTGCTTAACGTGGGGTGGTGGTTGACGTGCTGGCCCCTTCTGGAGTTGGTGTGTCCTCCCACCAGGTGAAGCCCTGGCGCTTCGTGAAAACTTCGTCTAAATAACACGGACCTGGAGTTTCAGACATTTCTCTTTTATACTTGTCCATGGAACGAGGGCATCCCCGGAAAGGTTGGTAATTCTGCCCACCCCAGCTGGGCTGCCTGTATGGACTGCTGCAGTCTGTGTGCTGATGGTACTGGAGTCAACTCGCAGGACTTGGAGTCAATGATACTGAAGGAACAGCTATTTCATGCCTCAGCTGGGAAGCTGAGAACATGGGGCAGTGGTGCTTCCCATCAGCTTGCTCTCTCTGTCCTTCCAGACAGCAGAGGTGGGGTTTTGATTGCAGGTACTGTGGAAGGAAGCAAAAGGGAATTAAGATTTAAGTGTTGGAACACGATTATCACATTACCTTATCTGTTCCCTTCTTGGTCCACTGTCTGCTGGAGAAAGTTCAGCTCCTGCTGTTGCCTCAGGAGCTCATCACTGAGACACAAATCCAGGTTTTATTGATCCAACTCATAATCTGTGAGACTTCCTGATGTGAGCAGGGAAGTACGCTGCCGGAGTATGTGTGCTCCTGTGAAAGGTCAGGTGAGAACTGAATCAGTTGATGCCCCTCTGGGTTGAATGCCAGTGTGAGCCAGAGCCAGAGGAAACTGGACAATAACAAAGTTAGAAGTTTTCTGAAGTAACCGGGATCCAGTCCAACAACACAGCCAAGCGAGGCGCTGGTGTTGGGTGGAGACAAACCTGGTGTGTTTGTGTAGGGATCAGAAATGCAGACGTTGCCCTGCCTTGGGTTCCACTCCCACTGTCCCAACGTTCATGTATGAGACCAGGGAATGGGGATGCCTAAACCATGGCATGCCGGATGTTCTTGGGTTTGCCTGCAATGTCCCATTTAACATGAGGCCCAGGGAGCTGTGTGAGGTAGAATAGGATCCCACTCCTTCATGTTGTGAAGATTGTGGAGGAAGTGACCCAGAGAGAGGATCACATGAGAAGGTAGGGGTCAGGAAGTGTTGGGTAGATGGTGAAGGTTGATTGGGCAGATGATGGGGGCAGGGTGACTGAGGACATCTCCAGTAGGGAGGGCAGAAGGATTGATGGGATCAATCAGTAACAGCGGGGAGTTAAGGAGAGAAAGCGGACTCCTCAGACACTTTGACATGACGTGTATAGTGTGGAGACCTTTAACACAGAAGCAGGCCTCAAGAGCCACTTTAGTATTTGACACCTGCTCTGTACAAGGGACTTCAGCGAGCTATGTGCTCTGTCACTTCTGGCTGCAACTTCAGCCTTATTCTTCTGCTCCCAACCTGAAAGTGACCCCCGAGTTCCTGCGCTGGGACTGCACAATAAGGACCACATGTTAACAATTCATTGCAAAACACTTAATGTTTGCTACCATTTTGACCTCAAACAGATTTGCATAGACTTTTCCTTATTTATAATAAAGAAGCAAACTTGCTCCTCTTGTGCCTTGAGTTTAGAATTAGTTCTGGAATTCTGGGTTCAGTTTAGATTTATTTTAGCACATAACTTATTTTAGTAAAATAAGTCTACAATAAAATAAAATAATTCCTGAAAAACAAAATAATAAAAGTCCTGAAGGGCAGGTTGCTAACTGGAACAGATACATTGTGACTGCAAGCTATGGAATGACTCAAGTGCATTGGAATGGAGTGTGGGATTGTGTGCACTGTGGTGGAAGGAGTGAAACTTAATCAGTTTTTAATGTATTTATCAGCACCTACTACATGTGTGGAAGATTTTAAAAGTATGGAATAAAAGATGTAATAAAATTTATTTAAATCCCTTTACTGTCAATGTTTGGAGTTTTATTTGATATAACATTGATACACTTGACTTTTAATGTTGAGGTCAGATTCACACCATCTTAGATCTATTTTAATGGATTCACTTCACAGTCTGTAAAGTGCAAAACTCATATTTGGACAAGGCACCCAATGCCACAAAATCCCATGCCAATGGAATTCCAAAAAACTCAAAATATTGTCCAGTTAACTCAGATACGGTTTGCCCCAGATGTAGACGGCAGTGCTGAAATAAAAACAGAAGACCTGAAATGCTGACTCTGTTTCTTTTCCCACAGATACAGTGTGACCTGCTGAGTGTTTCCAAGTCCCTGTTCTTAACCTGTTTCTTAAAGGACATTGATTGAAAGATAAGAAGTAGCTGGGGTATGGGGGCTCCTAATTAAAGAATGACTCACTGGGAGACCTCTCGCCTCCTGAATCATCGCCAGGCCTTTCACTGAGGTTTGATGATCCCAGCAAGTCCCAGTGCTGGTTTTGAGGGTGCAGTGCACTGTTGGAATATGATGTCCCTCAGATGAGAAGTAAAGGGTTCCATACTATTTCAAAGTACAATGCCTCTTGTCGGAGTCTTTAGCCACGGCCACTTAAAACAGATGATTCATTTATTGCATCGCTGGGATCTTGCTGTGCTCTACTTAGTTAGACACCTTATCTTCCATAAATAAAAACAGAAAATACTGGAAACACTCAGCAGGTCAGGCAGCATCTGTGGAAAGAGAAACAAGGTTAATGATTCAGGTCAAAGGTCTGCCTCTTAATTTGTGCTCACATTGAAAAATTCTGCTTCAGCTCCACTCATTTTCTCCAGATCGAAGATGTAGTGACGGGCACCTGTATGGGCCTGTCTCTTTGCAACATCAATGAACAATCCCTGTTCCAGTCCTACTTAGAACTCCTCCCTCAGCTCTTTTCCCAGAACATCGATGATCGCAGTGGTGCCATTTCTGCTGTAAATGTCCACCCTGTGCTCACTTTCACATGATCTGTGTCTGACTCTTCCCTTCCTCTTCTGGATCTCTCCATCTCCATCTCAGACGATAAGTTAGCAACCAACATCCATTACACAGATTCCCACAGCTACCTTGTCCAAACTTCCTCCCACATTGTATCCTATAAGGATGCCATTCAATTCTCCCAGTTCCTTCCTCTCCATTGTATCCGTCCTGGGTCACAAGAACTGTGGCTTGTTCTACATAGTTAACAGATTCCTTAACCATATCTCAACTAATTCCTGTACTTCTACTCTCACTCCCTCTCCTCCTGACCAAGGACAGAATTCCTCTGATCCTCACTCTCCAATCCACCAGTCTTTGCATTTCCTAGATCAACCACCACAGATACGGCCCCTTCAGTGAGATTCCATCAGCTTCCCCTTTCAGTGTTCTGAAAGTATCATTACCTTCGCGTCTCCCTGGGCTGCTCTTCTATCTCCACCAATCGCTCACCTTCCCGAGGCACTTTCCCATGCAATCGCAGGAAATGTAACTAAATGCAGATTGGGTGATAGCTTTGCAGAACAGCTTCTTTCAGTTTGCAGGGCAACCCTGAGCTTCCATTGCTTGTCATTTTATTTTTCTGAGCTAGTCCCACCCTGACCTACCTGTCCGTGGCATCCTAGTGTTCCAATGAAGCCCAAGGTAAGCTGGAGGAACAATACCTCATCTTCCATCTGGCCACATTGCCACTCAATATCAAGTGCAACCATTTCAGGTAACTCACTTTTCCTCTCTGTATCAGAACTGAACTGCAGCAAGGTTCTCCATCTGTAGTAGTAACTCATCTTTCCTCTCTGCTCTCACACTGCTGGGCACTTGTACATTCTCCTTTTGGTTTCACATCCGAGCAACAGCTCTGACCTGCAGCTCACAGCTTTACATGTCCCCTAAATCATTAATCCATTAACTCAGCAATCCTGGCCTATCAGTGATATTCCTTCTGTCCTGTCCATCCCTCCCCTACTCTCTCTGCAACGTAAAACTCATTTGTTTCCTCACTTCCCAGTTCAGAGCAGAAACATCAGCTGTTTCTCTTTCCACAGAGGCTGTCTGACCTGCTGAGCTTCTCCAGCATTTTCTATTTTCATTTTTTTTTCTTATTTCTATCATTTGGAGTTTGTAAATCTTACAATGTTGAAATAATGTTCTGCTGATGGCTTTTCATGTTGCAGGCATAAACAAGCCTCTCTCTGTTTTTCCATGACTATCATTATGCAATGTCCATACTGACCACAGCTCTCCGGTCTGCTGGTGGTGTGGTGCTTTCTCCGCATGCATCCATAGGCTGAGGTAGAATTTAACCTGTTTCCTTATCACAGCTGTTTGTCAGAACATTGCATTGAATCTAGGCCAGGTTGCTGAGTTTTCCTGTCAGCCTGGGTCTCAAAGTCTGTGACCAGTAGTCTTTCACTCCCTTCTTCAAAAGGATGTCAATCATCTTGTGGTGCCTCCATCAATCTGTGGCAGAGGTTCTCCAGATCTTCTTGATGCCACCCATCAACTCGCATTGACACCCAAGACATTCGAGCTGCAGTGTCTCACCTCTGCTGGGCTGAGCTAATACCTTGGTTTCATTGTCCATGTGTTCCCAAAAGTCTTGGTGTTGACAATGGTTTCCTGTCAACTTTCACCACTGGCACTTACTGCCAGAGGCCATCACATTAGTCGTCCAGTTCTCAGTCACTGTTTCCATGACAACTTTTGTTATTTTACAGAATGGGGCTGCTGGCTTGCCTAACACCCAACCCAAAGGATCATGGTGTCTGCACCTCACACTAATCTGACATGGTTGACCCGCTGGGATCAAAAGATCCTGAGAGTACGCAACCTGCTCACCACAGCTGAACAAGGGTACCAGATCATAGAACAGAGAACACGAAGAACTTTTGTCCTCATCTTTGGATCCTCCAAAATCACTGTGCAGCAATGAAGCACTTCCTGAAGTGGCAGGCATTGTTGTACAGTTCTACCATCAGTGAATGATCAGATTCTCTCTCAGAAAAGTGTAAACTGAACCTTTGACCCGGTTCCCAGACAAACACCTTCCACTGTAGTCAGTAAACCTCTGTGTGGAAGCAGATAACACAGCAGTGAGATTTGCAAATGCAGAGTTTGTTTAGAGTTTCAATATGAAGCTTATTTTGAAAGGGCTGGCCATGTTTTCATGTTGCATCCACTAACTCCAATTCGACAAGAGGAGAATCTCCCTCACGGTCCATTCTGATTTTTAAAAATGCTGCCCAATGATTACAGCTCAGAAACCTTTGCCAATATCAGGCATCGAGTTTGGTGTGCATGCATGTGTGGGGTGTTCTCAACAATGGAAGCTTTTGGATATGCATTAAAAAAAAGATAGGCTGATGAGTGAGATGATGAAACTGAGCATGAACACCAGCCAGCTGAATGGGCTGCTTCAGTACTGGGGATTTCCATGTAAATGAGACCTCATTTTAAAAAGCTGTCAATTGGAATTATACACAATCAAACATGGAGCTTATGAAGAGTCACCATTGATGGTCCATACAGTGTACTGAGAGGTTACCAACTGTAACCGGTTCCTTCCTCTACCCCTCTCCATGCACTTGTGAAATTATGGCCTCTTAACAAGACAACTAGCCATCACCTTTTTTTTTACAATTGCGGCTGCTTTCTGTTTACAAATTAGAAACAAAGCAGTTAATTGTGACGCAGAAATAGCTCGTATTAACACACTGCAACAGGATGGAAGCAAGATGCTTGAGAATGAAAATCCGCATGAAGGGAGCTTGGTTAAGGAATGCTTTATTAAAGTTCATTCACTACGTATAGTACAGCATTAATAGGCAGCAAATACACCCAAATCGAATTGAAGGAGTTGATACATATTGATGCAGACATTATGAGCTAGGATATGAACACATGACCAGGACCTTGCATTATACATTTACACAGGAGAGTGAACAGTAATACCCGACAGGAAGAGGACAAATACTGCAGTACAATTCCAAAGCCCTTAAGTGCTCAATTCCATTAACTTGCATGATGTAAATCATTTTGAAACAGTAAACTACCATAAAAAATAAAATTATAAGAGAATTATAGTGTAAAATTGATTTAATCCCATTCTTGATTGCAAATCATGTATTTTGTTTTAAATACAATTACATCTGAAAGTTCTTGTGACCAGAGTGAACACAAGATGTATTGGCCACTGAGAAACAGCATTCAGTACAGTCACATCTTGCTCATCTCCATGTTCAAATGCAGATAATTAAGTTTCTCAGTCTCTGCTAAGCATCAGCCCTGTCTCACTACACCCTATGTACAAGTATCGTGCACTTGCAAGCCTTTATGAAAATTCAAAACATGGCAAGCCCATGACGAGCAAAGATTTCCTCACTCAGGAACTTCAACCTTAAAAGTAACTCATCTTCCAGGTGTGTGCATGTTTGTTGTGTTTGGAGGGTTGTTGTACACAGGAGTCTCATCTTTCCCTTATCCCACACTGGGAGAAGCCAATCAATCCGAAGGCCCCTTGATGGCATGAGTTGTTACATGATATGGCCAGATACATTAATGGAGTTCTGCAAACTGGATAAACCTGTTTTAAGGGATTCTTCAGTGTATGCACTACAAAAGCCTCTTGAACAAACCATGCAACCATTAAGCTCAGTACTCATTCCCACGGAAGTCCAGTGTGTCATTTTAAAATACATCAGGCTTTTCCAAGCACATGGTTCAAATGTAACATTTTAAGTTGGAACAAAATAATTTAATAAATGACATTATAAACTATTTGCACACTTTTTAAGCTTTCTGGTCCAACTGAAGTCACTAAAAAATAGTTTGAAATGACTGAGTGGATGAAATGCAACTGGTGAATATCTGCGTTGTGTTTCTGCAGTGATGATCCTTTACGTTCTGGCAGAAGTTCTGCGACAGGACTTTAGTTCAGCAGCTCCAGGTAAGTCACGGGTACTTTCCCTTTCTTGTTGCCCTTTTCTCCCATCAGCCAATCAGAATCCATTCCTGGCAGACTATACACTGTGATGAGCTGGCAATTCAAAGATTGAAAGAAGTTAAATCCACCCATTAATGAAGTCTTACATCCCAACATTTTGCCATTGTAAGTGAGGACTTTACAACATACTTAAGAGATATAATTACTCTGTGGCATATTTACATAGGCTGGGCCCATTGGAAACAGAGAACAACTTATAAAGGGAAATAAAGTTAGATCATATGACCTTAAAATGAAGACTGAATTACATCCAAGCACCAATTATCCCTTGTTCTCAATCCTCTAATTGGGGTTAACCTTGCAATAATATAAAACAATAATCATAGTGACAAGTGATATAAAATAGGGCTCTGACTTGTTTTCACCCATGTTACACTACCGTGCAAAATCATCCACTCTGCAAACAAATCAATTCAAAAGCCACTTGCCAGAGAAGAGATAATATGATTCCACTAGTGATACTTGAACACAAATGAAATTAAACCTATTCTGTCAGGGAAAGGAAAATCAAGCTGGATGAGAATCAACCCAATTTGTTAAGAATCTGAAAAATATACTGGGATACATTTTTTAAGATGAGATGCTATCAAGCAGCAGTAACTAATGTAGAGAAATCCAAGTTCTATAAGACAAAAGATAACAGGAGTAAGTGATCAAGCTTGATCCAACATTCAACAAATCTGTGGCTGATCAGTATCCTTCACCACTGTATGGATGTGAAATGTTAGCTTATATATAAAAGCCCCAGTCCACTGGTATGGAAAGATGAGGTTAATAGTGATCGAGTCTAGGAAGCCTTGAGGACCACTCAACAGAGACTAACCTCATCAGCGAGGAGCTCAAGCTCACTGGAGTCAGCTGCATCGTAATCATAGAGAACACGAGCCCTCCTTGTCCCACTGGAAGGGGGGCTAACTTCAGTGAATGTCAGCGAGGATGTCGATGGGTTGCAAGGTCCTGCTACTGCTGGAACTACAGGAATGGTTGCAGCAGATGGAGAAACACCGCTGGATGGAACCTGTGTGTTTGTATTGCCCACAAATGCACCGGGGAACCTGAAACAAACAGAGGCAAGGTCAGCTCTGTTATCTCACAATGAAATGCAAATCATACAGCAGTTTTGCAGTTCTAGTTAACAACGTGAAGACATTCCTTTAACTTAATTGAAAAACAATCACTGGCAAAAGACGTTAGTATCTGAATGTACTTTAATGTGGTAGGGTTGCAGGTGTCTAGGCTAATCACATAACAAGGTCCAATTACAACCGGCTGCCAAGGATGGTAACACTTACAGATGAACCAGTCTATTTTCGCATCCCCTCCCAATGCAGTGAGAAGCACACTACTCACTCCTCTCCTCACTGTGACAGCACTCATAAAGAGGATTTTTAAAAAAAATAAGAGCCCAGAATATTATTGTCTTCCCTTTCTTTCCATAACATGGGCAGGCTGCCGCCGACCATTTCTGTCACCTGTGCTTCCAAGTCATCGAGGATTCAGGTCACTGCTCCAATCACCTGAGCACAAAACCCAGACCAACACTCGAGCACAGTACTGAGTGCAGCTGTGTGTTCTCGGAGTTCTGTACGTAACATTGAATGAGTCTGTCCTTTCAGGGGAATGTAAATGGTTCTCTGGACACTATATTTGGGAAGTGCAGGGCAGACTCCAATATTTTCCTCTCCAGTAAAATCATTAAACAAAAATTATCAGGTCATTATCACATTGCTAATTACGTGATTTTGACATGTGCAAATTGACTAGTGAATTTCTCGCATTACAAATAACAATGACTGCACCTCAAATTTAACTCAAGGCTATAAATGCTATTCTGGACTTGCAAAGTTTATAAAGATGCTATATAAATGTAAGTTGCTTCCCCCCACCCCACCCCCCACCACCAGCTCACAAGAATGAATTGAAAGGCTGCTTATGGTGATAGTCCTATTGCTAACCAGACTAGAGATGACCAAGTAATCTCTTGTCAGTCAATCTCAGTAACCACACTGTTGTAAAGTGATATACTTTATGTACATGTGATAAGTAACTATCCTCCACTCACTGTATTTTTCTGGAGAAGTTGTCCTGCTTTTACTGGGAGGAGTTACTGCAGTTTATGTCCTCAGCTCCTCAAACTGCCTTGCCTCATCTTCAGCTCACAGTGCTGGCAACAAATATTCAATTTCTTGACAATTTACCTTGTTGGAATTGGTTCTTGTATTACAACCAGAAAGCTTGGGCAAGTCAGCCATTAAATCACTGGCACACAGTGGCCACGAGATACAGATCATGGAGATTAATCTGAAAATAACTTCACCATGGTGACTCAACACCGGAAATAAATTGTTTTGCTGGTATGGCGCACTTACCTCCTACCAAGCCAACTTGTGCTCTGTTGTCCACAGTCACTAACAACTGGAAAGTGGATCCCAACTGCATGAATTAAAAGGTGAGAGACCATACAGGAAGGAAGTGGGTCCTGCCGGAAGTCCAGGATGGAATAAATTCTCTCTTTTGGGAACCACCAGGAAAACCTTGGTGTCTGCTTGGCATAGACCTTTATTTGGGTTTAATCCCAGTAACCCTACTGAACGCAGGAATGGGAAGAGTCTACTCAGCCATAGAATAATACAGCACAATACAGGCCCTTTGGCTCACCATGTTGTGCCGACCTTTAAACCACGCCTAAAACCATCTAACCCCTTCCTCCCACATATCCCTCTATTTTAAATTCCTCCATATGCTTATCTAACAATCTCTTGAACTTGACCGACGTATCAGCCTCCACCACCCCAGGCAGCGCATTCCATGCACCAACCACTCTCTGGGTAAAAAACCTTCCTCTGATATCTCCCTTGAACTTCCCACCCATCACTTTAAAGCCATGCCCTCTTATATTGAGTATTGGTGCCCTGGGAAAGAGGCGCTGGCTGTCTACTCTATCTATTCTTCTTAATATTTTGTACACCTCTATCATGTCTCCCCTCATCCTCCTTCTCTCCAATGAGTAAAGCCCTGGCTCCCTTAGTCTTTCCGCATAATCCATACTCTCTAATCCAGGCAGCATCCTGGTAAATCTCCTCTACACCCTTTCCAACGCCTCCACATCCTTCCTATAATGAGGAGACCAGAATTGGACAGAGTACTCCAAGTGTGATCTAACCAGAGTTTTGTAGAGCTGCATCATTACCTCGCGGCTCTTAAACTCGATCCCACGACTTATGAAAGCTAACATCCCATAAGCTTTCTTAACTACCCTATCCACCTGTGTGGCAACTTTCAGTGACCTGTGGATATGTACTCCCAGATTCCTCTGCTCCTCCATACTACCCAGAATCCTGCCATTAACCTTGTACTCTGCCTTGGAGTTTGTCTTTCCAAGGTGTACCACCTCACACTTCTCTGGATTGAACTCCATCTGCCACTTCTCAGCCCAGCTCTGCAACCTATCAATATCCCTCTTTAAGCTTTGGCAGCCCTCCGCACTATCCACAACACCACTGACCTTTGTGTCGTCTGCAAACTTGCTAACGCAGCCTTCCACCCCCTCATCCAAGTCATTAATAAATATCACAAAAAGTAGAAGTCCCAGAACCGATCCTTGTGGGACACCACTAGTCACAGCCCTCCAATCTGAATACACTCCCTCCACCACAACCCTCTGCTTTCTACAGGCAAGCCAATTCTGAATCCACATGGCCAAGCCTCCCTGGATCCCTTGCCCTCTGACCTTCTGAAGAAGCCTACCATGTGGAACCTTGTCAAACGCCTTACTAAAATCCATGTAGACCACATCTCCTGCACTACCCTCATCAATCTTCCTGGTCACCTCCTCAAAGAACCCTATCAGGCTAGTGAGGTAAGATCTTCCCTTCACAAAGCCATGCTGGCTGTCCCTAATCCGTCCATGATTCTCTAACTGCTCATAGATCCTATCTCTTAGTAGCCTTTCTAACAGCTTGCCATAAGGCTAACTGGTCTGTAATTCCCTGGACTATCCCTACTACCTTTTTTGAATAAGGGGACAACATTTGCCACCCTCCAATCCTCTGGTACCATTCCCGTGGACAATGAGGACTCAAAGATCCTAGCCAGTGGTTCAGCAATCTCCTCCCTTGCCTCGTGAAACAGCCTGGGGAATATTCCGTCAGGCCCCAGGGAGCCATAAGCAGCTGCTATTAAACCAGAAAATGAATGATCTGTTCACCCTACTTTGGTTTCATAACCTTACTGCACAAAATTACTTTTCTACTGCTGCCTACCCCATTATCGTTTAAGAGAACAGAGTTCCAGGTTTCCACCTTCAAGTGAAAAAGTGCCTCCTGACTATGGTCCTCAAACACAAACTGCTGAAAAACTGAGTGCACTTCTGGAGAGAGATATCAGGAAACCCCAAACATTCCCCATTCCCAGCAGACTCTGTAACATTCTTCACTCTAAATCTCCCAGATGCTGCTCAGCCTGGGGTGTCCATTCTGGGCTGACATTAAAAGCTTTGAATTGGCACCTGATATGATGTAAGACAGCCCCAGTCACTCTCTTGTAACTCTTCTCCTGTCCTCTTTGTAACAACTCATCAGGCAGGGACAAAACCAAGTTTGTCTCAATGTCCTGGTAGAAAGCAAGGCAGTTCAGCCATATCCAGGCAGCCTGATGGTGCAGTGTGCTGGGAATGGTGAGGGGAGGGGGTAGGGCAATGAGATCATAGACCACCAACAGCTAAAAGCAATGCAGAATGGTAATCCTCCCAGGGTAATGAGATGTAAACAGCTTTTGTAATGGCTTTCACCTCCTCTCAGAGATATTGGTCACCCCAAGTATGCAGCATATACTCAAGGTCCACTAATGCGGAGAGGCCAAGGTCACATCTCTCCTCAGCGGGACACAGCCATGCCATCTCAGTAACAGCCACTTTGATGGTCAAGATCCTACAGGACCATTGGGTACAGGAATCATTGTTACCCTCATGCTAACTCTAATCACCCACCACATTGCACCCCCTCCCCAACCCATACACCAAATAGCAGCAATATTTGGAACTTGGGTGGCCAATTTTGATTAAATGCATTCATCAAGGGTAGTCACATGACCTCCAAATATCAAATAAAAAACTTTCCCCCAACCTCCAATTCCCAATATTTCTTATGACCAATAAAAGGCATTCAATAAAGATGAAAAAAACATTTCAAATGCCCTGATGGTTCTTTTTTTTAAATCACAGTTACTTCCAGGAGATTAATCTTCAATTCCTGTGGATTTCAACCCAGTTCCCCGAGGGGATGACAACCCCATTTACAATGGGATATTTGGCTACAGATACATCAGTCTCTTCACATGGATGGTACAGAATAAAGATGCTGCAGAAATTATTGTTCATCATAAACAGGAGTTTTCACAGTTTAAGAATTAATATCATAAATCCATGATTTATACTTACATTTCTCCATTGGAGCTGAAAGCATGAAATGAAAATTATAATAAGGTTATAAAAATAGTTAAGGAACAGCCTTCCTTTAGAGGTCACCACTGAGCTTAATGCTGCAAATCAACAATACTAGTTTGGGATCAAAGTTATACATAAAGTCAGTTCACTATGTTCAACCTGTCTTGTTGGGTTCTGTGGAAGTAACAATTAGGTGTTAACAGTCACTGCATTATCTTCCTCCTGATTCCTGTGTGACTTACACAAATAGAGGGAGGAGAGAAAGGAGACACTCAGATTCGGAGACACTCAGATTCAGAGACAGGTGGATAGAGGGGAGGGAGGGAGGGAGGGAAGGTAGGTACACAAAAGAGACATTCAAAAATACAGGGAGACACTTAATTAGAATGTATTGATTGGTTATTTGTTTTCAAACAAAGATGAAAACATGGCTCTCCGATGATATGTGGTATAAGGCGCTATATTACTTCACCTGCTCACTGTTCATTGCATTAGTTATTTTGCAAGTGTAAATAGTTTAAATTTATTTGCTGGACACTTGTTGCTAGTCTGGTTCAGACCCTGGGTGCTTGTTCGTACAAATGAGTGTCTTGATGGTCCACTTCATTCTGACTGGTTGCATCACAGCCTGGTACGGAGGCTCCAATGCAAAGGATCGCAAGAGGCTGTAGAGGGTTAAGGGTTAAAGACTCAGCCAGCTTCATCATGGGCACAATCTTCCCCACCATCGAGGGCACCTTCAAGAAGCAGTGCCTCAAGAAGGTGGCATCCATCACTAAAGGACCCTTACCATTTAGGACATGCCCTCTTCTCGTTACTACCATCAGGGAGGAGGTACAGGAGCCTGAAGACCCAAATGCAATGATTCAGTAACAGCTTCTTCCCCTCCGCATTCAGATTTCTGAACGGTCCATGAACGCTACCTCGTTATTCCTTTTTTTTGCACTACTTATTTATTTTGTAAATTATAGTAATTTTAGGTCTTTGCACAATACTGCTGCTGCAAAACAACAAATTTCACGTCATACAAGTCAGTGATTTTAAAAAATCTGATTCTGAGATGGCAAGAGTCCTACAATGTTAATATGGGATGCAGCCATACACAGGCCAGGTAACAATGAGGTTCAATCCTACTGAATGTTAGCGAGTGGGTTTTTGTGACAATTCAATGGCCTCATGGTTCCACTTACTGATGTATGTTTGGAGTTGAATTCATTGAATCATTTGTCAGGTAACATAACTACTACACTAACATTGTTATTATGTTTACACGTGCCCTCTAATATGGTTTGACTTGATTCATTTAATCTCCAGACATGGACGTCACCGCATAGGTGGGATTTATTGCCCAGTTCTGGCTGCCCGAGAGAGAGCTGGTTGACCCTCCCCGCAGTGTACATGTTGGTGTGCTCCTGCAATGGTGTTGAATGGGATGTTTAAGGAATTGACCCAGCAAGAGTGGAAGGAATGGCAACTGAGGTCCAGATCGGAGTGAGGTATGACTTGAAGCAGAAGGGGTAAAGGAAGGGAAAGGGTGGTGTTCCCTGACATTACAGCTCCCATCCTTCTTGTCATCACTAATCTCCTGCAGCATGTGGAAAACAATGCATTTATCACCTGGTGTTGCCTTCACAGAATAGCTGACCTCTGCATACATTGTAGACAAGAGTGGGGTTTGGACCATGCAACCTGTATAATTTGTACAGGGCTTCAAGTGGATCCAATGATTCTAACAAAGCAGATGAGGCGAGGTGGAAGCTTGGAACAAGATGGACACAGGGAGATTCAGAGACTCTCAAAAGCAACCAGTGATTGAGGAGATGGATTTACTTTCAGAAAAAACATATTAGGATCCATATGAGTAATAAGAGCCCTGACACATGTTAGGTCTAGCACTGGGTGGAATAGGTGACAGACCAGGTTCTCTAAGCTTCACAACACATGTTAGGTCTAGCACTGGGTGGAAGAGGTGACAGACCAGGTTCTCTAAGCTTCACAACACAAGGGTTTCCTACCAGGTCCATATCTAGATCAATTGATAGAGATTGATTGGTACAATTACAATAACTGCAATGTTGCAGAGTGGTAGAGAGGTGCACTGCAGCAGAGAGATTAAGTCGCTGGACTAGTGTGCAGAGGCCTGGACCACTGGTCCAGAGACACAAGTTTGAATCCCGCCACGGTACCTGGGGAATGTAAATTCAAATGAGTAAATAAATCTGGAATAAAACCATGAAACTACCAGATTGTCACAAACACTCAGGCAGTTCACTCACATCCTTCAGGATAAGAAATCCACCATCATAATCCAGTCTGACCTCCCAGCAGCTCCAGAATCACCAGTAAAGTTGACCCCTCAGTTTAGGAGCAATTAAGGATGGACAATGAATGCTTGCCAACAAGATCCTCCTCACTTGAGCAAATACTTACAAGAAGTGACCAGGATAGTTGCAGGCAAGCTGAATGTTGCCTAGCAGGTCTGGCGTTCCTAAATAACAGCACAGGGGCAGCACACTGAGTCTCCGTGTGCACCACTTTTGAGTGGAATTTGAGATAAACAAGGCTGAGTAGGTCTGGATACTTCACCTGCTGCATCTGCTGCTCCTTACCTGCCCAGTAGTTTCTGTAGGTCCACGGTATACTGGTAACACTGGGCGTAATACGTAGCCTGGGCCTCCACAAACTCATGTAGGCAGCGGAGGTGGTTGGTCTGTAAAAAGAGAGGTTTTGACTTGTTTTTAAAACAACAATCTGTAGCTATGAATCATTCAAATGAACATTACTTTCTATTCAGTCCACCCTGGTTCAAAACAACATTCTTTAGCTCATGGACTAAACCGTGTAACAGCAACATAATCTCCCCCTGATGAAGCATTAAGGCAGGGTAGTCCCTGGATGAATCTGGAAGTGAGAGGGGAACAGTCCTAATGGAGAAAACATTTTTTCCTGCTTTCCATTAGAAACAGAATTTCAAATCTTTTAATCAACTGGCTGTACTTGTGGCCTCTCAGCAGCAGGAGGTCCTCAACAAAGTGCTGGGATGGTTTTAATTTACTGCTGTACCACATATCTATCCTTTAAACCCCTGAGCCTCCTCCCTAGTACCACAGTCAGCCTCTCTTTTCTGGTTGATACTGAGCACCAGAATACAGGGATGCTGGCAGTGTAACTCCTAACTCACTGCAGGCAATAACACATCATACCAAGGAACCAAGACCCAAGAGAGCCACTGTAATGTAGATTCAATAGTAACGAGTAAAAGGAAACTGGGCATTCACATACTTGGAAAAGAAAAAGGGAAAAAACAAGTATGAGGAAGGAGCAGGGGATCTAATTAGACAGGGTGTCACAATGGTCCAGCTATTAGTGCTGCTTCCTCATGGTTCCAGAGATCCGAGTTCAGTCATGATCTCCGGATGCTGTCTGTGTGGAGTCTGCAGGTTCTTCCGGTGCCCATGTGGGGTTCCCATATTCTTAAGGTGTGCTGACTGGTGGGTCAATTAACTACAGCAAGTTACCCCTAGTGTAGGTAGGTGACTGGAGAATCGGGGTTGGGGTTTGTGTGTAGGGTAGGTGATGGGGATGTAAGAGGACTGTAGATGGGTGCTTGATGGTCAGTGGAGACACATTGGGCAGAAGTGCCTGTTTCCATGCTATACAATGGGGTCTGCAAAGAGTTTACGTTGGCTGTACGGTCTCCTGCGCTTAATATTAGATTTACAGCAAAGCACAGATGAAACAAAATGTTGCGAGGCTGTGGACTTTATTTCCAGGGTTAGTGATTCATGTGGTAAAGGACAGGCGCACGGAAGGAAAAAAGAGACGGAAGAACACTGGAACCCAGTGGGACATGTGATCAGGACTGCTCGCTCCCCAGATGACTAAACAACATGGATGGGCTGAATGGCCTGTTTCACCAACCTGTGTTTCTCTTTATTGACAGGTTTTCAGTGATATTTGAGGCCAATTTCCTATCCTACTGCTGACGTTTTCAATGGTTAAAAAAAATTAATATTAATGACTGTCGTCATGAGAAGGAAAATCAACTGATAGCAGAAAAAAGGGATGACATGGTAGAGGTTGGAAAATTATCAAAGGACTTAACAGGGCAAATGTGGAGAAAATGTTTCCACACGTGTTTGATCAGAGAACAGGAATGATAAATAAAAGATTGTCATTGATAACAGGGAATTCAGCTGAAGCTTTAACAGCTAGAACGAGGGACCCACTACCATAGGGAGCAATTGGGTATACTGTTTAAGAAGTTTGATAAACAGATGAGGAAAAGAGCAATAGAAGGACATGTTGATAGGATGAGATGAAGTGGGGCAGAAAGGAGTTCATGTGGGCCACGAACATCGACATAAACCAGTTAGTTGGAATGGCCTGCTTCAATGTTCTAGATTCTATGTAAATCCACTGGTGCCAGAGGAGGTGATGTCGGATTTGGTAGGAATCATTCGATTATGCTTGTGCTCTGCTGCGTGGTATGCAGCATGTTATAAATTGTGATAAAAAGAGCCAGATAATAACAGAAACGTCTCTTTCCATTCAGCTACATACGTGAGTACTACTGATGCCCTCCAGCAGTAACCGGGTAACCTCAGCTTGCCGGTCGAACTCTGTCTGTGCCACTCGCAACTCCTGCTCTGCCTGCAAATGGAAAAGGTGGAGGGGGGGCGGGGGGGAGAAGGAGAAACCTGAACAAAGTTGCACATTAACACAGCAATCTGTGAACAGCTCACACAACCACTGATACAAACCAGTGCTGATTTACCTCTTCCAAAGCAACCATTATACCTTTGTCCAGATTGTTTGTTTTGTGCAGTCATCTACTGTGTTTAGATGAATGAATCATCAGCAACTCAATCATCAGGATTTGGTGATTCTCAAACAGGAGTTCCTCCAAAATAATCAGTTCTGGTAGGCCAGTTGGTTTGGTCTACCTACATCAATCGAAATTCTACTGGCTGCTGCCTCAACTTGTCCATCAGAGGTGGTTTGAGACTTAGGTGCAAGGGTGTAAAATGGATGCAGGTGTATACAGCACTCACTTTCACTGCCAGATCCTTCCAGAAGAACCATGAAAGCATTTAAATCCATGTTGTGCCGATCTTGTACTAAATTATACCAAAATTACGTACTAAATTGTGCCAATTTATACCAAATGTCCTCCTCCTGTGTATCATCCATATCCCTCCATTCCCCTCATATTCATGTGTCTATCTAAAAGCCTCTTAAACTCCACCAAACTGCCTGTTTCCAGTACTACCCCGGTAACCTATTCTGGGCATCTACCACCTCTACGTAAAAAACTTGCCCTTCATGTTGCCTTTAAACTTCCCCCCTCTAACCTTAAAATCATGTCCTCTGGTGTTTGACATTTCTACCCTGGGGAAAAGATTTTGACTGTCTACCCTATCTATGGTTTCCATAATTTAAAAAACCTCTATCAGGTCTCCCCTCAGCCTCTGATGCTTTAGGGAGAGCAACCCAAGTTTGACTATCCTTTCCTTATAGCTCACACCCTCTAATCTAGGGAGCATTCTGGTAAACATCTTCTGCTCCCCCTCCACAGTCTCCACATCCTTCCTATAATGGGGTGACCAGAACTGCACACAACACTCCAAGTGTGGTCTGACTAAAGTTTTATAAAGCTGCAGCATGACTTCCTTACTCTTATACTCAACACCCCTACCAATGAAGGCAAGCGTGCCATGTGCCTTCTTTATCACCTTCTCCAATTACATAGCCACTTCCAGTGAATAATAACCTGGACCCCAAGATCTCTCTGTACCTTCAATGCTATTAAGGGGCCTACCATTAACTATATACTTTCTCCTTTCATTTGACCTCCCAAAATGCAACACCTCACACTTGCCCGGATTAAACTCCGTCTGCCACTTCTCTGCCCATATCAGTAACTGATCTATATCCTGCTGTCGTCTTTGATAGTCCTTTACACTGTCCACAGATCCACCAATCCTGGTGTCATCCACAAACTTGCTAATCCACCCATCTACATTTTCATCCAAATCATTGATATTTATCACAAACAGAGGTCCCAGCACTGATCCTTGCAGAACACCACTGGTCACGGACCTCCAGCCAGAATAACAGCCTTCCACCCCTACTCTGTGTCTTCTATGGGCAAGACAGTTCGGAATCCAAACTTGTAATTCACCCTGGATCCCATGCATCGTTATCTTCTGAATCAACCTACCATGAGGGACCTTATCAAAAGCCTTACTAAAGTCTATATAGATAACATCCACTGCCTTACCTTCATCAAGCTCCTTTGTCACCTCCTCAAAACACTTGATCAAGTTTGGAAGGCATGATCTGCCCGCACAAAGTCATGCTGACTCTCCCTAATAAGCAGGCTACGCCTTTCCAAATGCACATAAATCCTATCCCTCAGTATCCTCTCCAATAGCTTCCCTATCACTGATGTGAGGCTCACTGGCCTATAATTACCTGGATTATCCCTATTTCTCTTCTTGAACAAAGGCACAACATTTGCTACTCTCCAGTACTCGGGGATCTCACCTGTTCCTAGTGAGGACACAAAGATCTTTGTCAAAGCCCCAACAATCCCTCAGTTGCTTCTTTCAATATTCTGGGATACCTGCCATCAGGCCCTGGGGACATCTACCTTAATGCTTTTCAGAAGACCCAGCACTACCTCCTCCTTAATCTCAAAATGTCCCAGCACACTAGCATGCCCCACTCTGCTTTCACTATCCTCCAAATCCTTCTCTGCTGTAAATGCTGACACAATACACTCATTTGGTACCTCAGCTACTTGCTCTGACTCCAAGCACAAATTCCCTCCTTTATCCTTGAGTGGACCTACCCTCTCCTTCGATATCCTCTTTTTCTTAATAAAAATATAAAATGCCTTGGGATTCTCCTTGATCCAGCTCGCCAAGGACATTTCATGGCTCCTTTCAGCCTTCCTAATCACCTGTTTGAGCACTTTCCTGATACCTTTATATTCTACAAGGGCCCAGTCTGATTTTAGCTTCCCAAATCTTACATATGCTTCCTTTTTCTTCCTGACTAAATTTAGGACCTCTTGGGTCATCCAAGGTTCTCTTACCTTACCATCCTTGTCCTTACTCCAGACTGGAATATGCCAATCCTGAACTACAATCAGCTGATCTCTAAACAACTCTCACAAGTCAGACATGAACTTGTCTACCAGCAGCTGCCTCCAATTGATGCCCCTTACCTCCTGTCTTATCCTGTCGTAATTTGCCTTCCCCCAATCTAGTACCTTCCCGCAAGATCTGATTTTATCTTTACTCATAACCATCTTAAAAACATATTGAGTTGTGGTCAATATTCCTAAAATGTTCTCCCACTATCAGGTCTGTCACCTGGCCTGGCTCATTTCCCAAAACCAGGTCCAGTATGTTCTCTCCTCTAGTTGGACTCTCCACATACTGTTTCAAGGACATCCTCTTGGATGCACTGAAGAAATCCTGCCCCATCTAAGCCTCTTGTATTAAGGAAGTTCCAATCAATACTGGGGAAGTTAAAGTCCCCCACTATGTCAACCCTGCCTCAAGGCAGCAGCATCCATCACTAAGGATCCTCATCATCCGGAACATGCCCTCTTCTTGTTACTATCGTCAGGGAGGAGGTACAGGAGCCTGAAGACCCACACTCAATGATTCAGGAACAGCTTCTTCCCCTCCACCGTCATACCTCATTATTCCTTTTTTAATGCACTATTTATCTAACTACTTATTTATTTTGTAATGGTTTTTTTATGTCTTTGCACTGTACTGCTGCCACAAAACAACAAATTTCACGTCACATAAGGCAGTGATAATAAAACTGATTCTGATTCTGCACCTTTCCATAATCCGTCTACATATCTGCTCCTCCACCTCTCGGTGGCTATTGGGGGGGGCCTAATGTATAATCCCATCAGCGTAATTGCACCTTTCTTATTTCTGAGCTCCACCCAAATTGGCTCTGTGGATGAGCCCTCCAGTGTGTCCTCTCTGAGCCCTGCTGTGACATTCTCCCTTATCAGTAGTGCAACCCCTCCACCTCTTTCACCCCCTCTCTATCACATCTAAAACAACAAAATCCAGGAATGTTGAGCTGCCAGTCCTGTCCCTCACACTACCAGGTTTCTGTAATGGCAACAGAGATGGCCTTGTTAGTCTTTATGACTTTAAGGTGGCCAATTAATTTGGTGCAACCATAACTAAATTAAATTGTTCGTTTCAAACACAATTAAAAGACCAATTCTTTGTGCATTATAGAAGTTTTTTTTAAACAAATTTCAGCTTCATATTCAACGTGATAAACTTATTGGTTGCCTACAAGTCCATGGATTCTATGTTGAACGGTTTATCAATGCTGCTTCATGCACTGGACCACCTTGAAGCCCGTCCCTAGCAATGGATTAAACACAGAAATGGTTACATACAAAAAAAACATGGAAAAAACTGAATTATAAGCCACTCATTTCCAGTTGGGAATGGACAAACACAGAGCACAGTGGCTGTGGCAATAGTTCACGATCTGGAGACCAAGGAGAACAGCATGTTGAATTGACTGACACCCCAAAGGCCAACTGCAACAGAGAGGACAGTTGACTCCTACTGTCAACATGCAGCACACCTTGATACAAGCGACCGGAATCCATTTCACACACTACATTTGTAACCATCTTTGACTCACTATTTGACTGAAAAAATAATCAGAAAAACAGTAGTGATGTTTTGGTGACATGGTCCGCTGTGTCGTTTGCAACATTAGGTTGCTGAATGAATGGGCCACCCCTTTGCATTGTACAATGGACACAGCGTCCATGCATCTCGATGTTCAAAGTGCATCTTTTTATGTGTGGTCTGCTAAACACATTAGATACAAAGTGTTACAGTGAATTTGAAGGTTGGATTAGATTTCTCAGACCCATTTCTTTCAGACTCAAGAATGCCCTGCATCAGCTTAAAGAACAAAGCTTTGGTGTAAGGAACAAGATCACAGTCAAACTTGGAAGGAGCAGATTGCAGTCATGATACTCAAGGCCATCAGGAATATGGGCCAGTTTTGATGGGTGAGCCTCTCTTTTCCTGCCCATCAGGTTTACACGTAGGTGAACGATCAGGTGAGTGGCTCTGTCCCCTCAGTAACCTCACTGGTGTTAAAGGTGATAAATGACTATACTTCCCCACAGCAGCCAATGTGTTGATTACCAGCTTCCAGCCCAAATGGCTACACAGTTAATACTTTATGTTTATTGGCTAGTTAATTAAACAGAAACAAGTATTAATGAGCAACTCAATGTGCCTATAAAAAATGCTCGTCTTAAAACGTACAAGCAAAAGGTTAAAGGAAGCCACTCTATATTGAGGAAGAAGTTTTATTAGTCATGCAGAAACGAAGCATTAACACTTCCCAAAAGATTAACAGTGATCACCAGTAATCCATACCTGTGTTGAAACTCCATCACATCCAATGCAAACTGTGCACTGATGTTTGCCAATATTAAATAATGTAGCCACACCAAGTTTGGCTGAGGTGGGCTGCAATTTATGCATGCAAGAGACTCAAGAATGGAAAATTCTTTTGATGGTTGAAGAAATCAATCGCATTCTCAGCGCAAAGGGCAAAATTGAGATGCAAGTATCATTATTTCTTTAGGCCGTTGAAAAGAACAAACAAAAGGCATGCCGAGCTTAATATAAAACTGTATGAAAAATGTGCATTGTAAATATCATCACAGACTAGATTTTGTTTAAAATGGCTCCTGCCGCCCCCAAAACTAGAAAAGATATTACAGCAAGAACATCAGTAAAATGTTAGAAAATGAAAGAGCAGGACCAAAATCCAGCTATCCCTTTAATTGGTTACACAGGTCAAATTAAAATAGAATTCAACACAAGGTGGAGCTAGCTGTGGGTAGTCTGCTTGCAAGAATTGGAAAGGATAAACCGAATCAGACCGATGCCATAAGGTATCTGTCTGAATCATCAGTATTAGACCCACTGTATTAACATACACCCTTCATTTCCTAGAACAATCTCAATTCCATGCATGGTTAATCAATAAAATTATTAAAATATTGCTGCAATTTTTTAGATCTGAAACAATACCAAGGAAATGCCAAGAATCCATCTGTTGATAAAGCTGCAACATACATACACTAGAAGATGGGATTCATTAATGCCTTTGATGCAAAGAATATAATAAAAAAAATAATTTCTTTTCCCAAATGCAACATCAATGGTTGCTAAAAACACAAATACAAGCACTTTAAGTTTATCTTTCAGACAGATCTTCTGGGTTTAAAATATTTATGGAGAGTAATCAGGAGCCATGCAGCAGAGTGAAATGCAGCAAAAGATCAAAATTTGCCAAAGTGATAAGAGTTTGACTTTGACCAGGAAGCGGCACTAGTGTATTCCATATATTGCAGCTTTAATTCATCATTGATCCCCACCCACTCCAACAGACATGAAAAGACCAGAGCATGGGTCACATGGTAAAAACAGAGCAAACTGCTCAACACTGTGGCAGCCAGATAGGATTGTTACACCCCTAACTGCCACGTTCAGGAACCATCTACTTGTATTTCAATGAAATTTTACAAGTAATTTAGATTTAAAATGTAAAACTGTAGACATCTCACATTTGATTTTTTAGACAGAATCAGTGTTGCTCTGATTTTGTTAATATTGGGTGTAAGGTGCTTTACCATACAGTGCTGGAGAGATTTCATATTGAAAGAGAATCACGTTCCACTTCCATAAGTATAAACTTCCTATTTTTGGCTGTGATTTTTGACATCTCACTCCCCCGGCCTCACTGCATCTCTTCACTGAGCAGATTTATGGATTGGGAACTATCTAGCTGCTGTACACAGTTTTGAGGTGCTCTTGCCCTTTGACATTTGCATAACTGGGTAGATGTCTTTAATCCCCGTCATCACTGATGTGTTCTCCTTCTATGGGGCATTTACTTCCTGGACCCTTTGGGGGAAATCACAACGAGTTGAAGCATTTCTCAGAATATCCTCGCTATTCCTGTCATTAAGTGAGATCCCAGCCACATCAAAGGCGTGAAATACAAACAATGATATCAGAACAGGTCATTGTTCTCCTTGCTCCCCATCCCTTTGAACCACTGGCCTCCCTCTTCCAACCGAAGTCTCTTTACCACTTGACATTGGCCATTAATACTGGGGCACCACAAGAGCCAGGAGCCCGACAGAGCTCCACTGTTGTTTGAAACAACTTGTCAATCAACCCCAAGAATGGAAGTGGGAACAGATGGAGATCAACATGCAGAATGCAGCAGGTTCAAATTTTGATCTGAGGTTTTTGAAGCAATGCATGTTTAGTACTGATCAATTGGGAGGCACTTGCTTGTAAAACACCTTTTAATATTTCTTTATTAATTTCCCAATATTAATCACCAAGTAACCAATAACCTAGTTTTTCCAGTGCCTATGATATTTCTCCATGGGTTTTGGATACTCACTTTCGTCACCTCCTCACTCCAGAGCTGCAAATCCACACAGCAACAAGAAAGGAGATGAGTGTTTGACACTAGAAGGATCTCATTGTTACTGATGTTCAATGTAAGCTATGGTTAGACTACGGTGATAACACAACACAAACATGCAGAAGAACAGAAAACATATTTGAACTGTGGACAACAGGGTCTTAACTACTGACTGTTTGGTATGGATTATAGACATCAAATAAATAAGGCCAAAATAGCAAACCCTGGTATTGTATACCTCTGGATCAGAGTTGTCATCATACAGGACTATACTTGCCAGCAGATTATCAATAAAGAAAATTCAGGTACCAACAAACCGATGTTGGCTTACATTTTGGGTAAAGGGTGTTTTTTTCCCCCAAAAGGGACACAAGTATGAGAGAAAGGATAAAAGTATGAATCAAGTTAACAGTCACCACAATTGAATCAAGGATCAGCAAATCACAAAATGTCTGAAGTTTTAAAAAAAATAATGTATGGTTTGGAAAAAATGGTACTAAACAGTGGCCTAGCTGTAATTTACAGATTAGCATGAAATGATCAAAAAAATCGACGGTCACTTTCACTGGTGGTTGGGTATGATAGCCTGATACTGGTAACAGTCACCTCCATTCCAATAGTAAAACTCTGATAATTCGGCACCTGTAGGACTTTGGTGATGTCAGACTGGCAGATTTTCCAGACTATTGGATGTTACTCATATATTACCCATCACTTTGAATTCAGCTTGTTTAATTAAATTAAATTCCTTTAATTTAAGACACTGAACTAGGTGAGTTTAAAGGGGGTGGGAAACAAACCCTGGCAAGTTTTAAACACATGGTGGAAACAACTGTAGTTTTTCTATGTTCTATCATTTTGGTAGGTCAAATATGATGGCAGAATTTCTAGGGTAGGGACATGTTCGGCACAGCTTTGTGGGCCGAAGGGCCTGAATTGTGCTGTAGTTTTTCTATGTTCAAATCTCCAGTGAGTCCTAGAATTGTATCGCCCAGGAACGGGCCCTTCAGTTCACTGCATCCACACCGACCTTTTTGCCCATCTACACGAATCCCATTTGCCCGCATTATGTCTGTATCCTTCTATGCCTTGCCTATTTATGTGCCTGTTTAAATGTCTCTTCAATGTAGTAATTGTATCTGACTCCACCTCCTGTGGCTGCCTGTTTCCAAATATAAGCAATTCTGTGGGGAACAAAAAACTTTTCCCCTTAAATCCCCTTTGAAACTCCTCTCTCTCACCTTGAAATTATGCCCTCTTGTTTTTAATATGTCTATCTACTCTATCAATGCCTCATAATTTTATATAACTCTTTCAGATCACTCCTCAGCCTCCTTCGCTCCAAGGAAAACAAGCCCAGCCTTCCAATCTCTTCCCATAACGCAAGTTCTCCAATGCAGGCAACGTCATCCTGGTAAATCTCCTCTGCACTTTCTCTCGAGCGCAACCACATCCTTGCTATCGTGTAGCAACCAGAACTAAACACGATACTCCAAGTGCAGTCTAACCAGTGTTTTGTAAAGTTGCAACATAACAATTTTTATATTCCATGCACTGACAAGCATGCCAGATACCTTCCTCACCACCTTATCTACCTGTGTTGCAACATTCAAGGAACTATGGACTTAAACTCCAAGGTCCCTCTGTTCCACAGCATTCTTTAGCGACCTACCATTTACTGTATCTGTCCTACCCCTATTTGGCTTCCCAAAAACTCTCGACTCGCAAGGCGATGTATTAAGCGGAGAGCGGGCACGGGGTTCCAGTGAACCAGATACCGAATCATTGTGATTTCTGGACAGAGAATAGTAGATTATCAGAGTTCACTACATTAATTAATTGCCAGTAAAGAAGGAACTCAACTATGCTATTGAATGTCCAAGTCTCACACTGTGTGATCTTTGTAATATTATTTTTCAAATCTACCAATGCTGGCTTTTCACAGCCTATTGGCTTAATCCCTCTGGGAACAGAATGGTTTTTTTTTTACACACAATCCAAAGGTTGCTCGTGCTTGGCTAACAACAATAATGACTTGATCTTTTTTTCATGAGTTAGTTCTGACATGTCACCATGGAAACCCATTACCGTGTCTAAGATGCCAAGACATCTCAATAGTTCTTCTGTGGAGCTGGCCCAGATATATGTGGTAGATTCTGTTCTCCTGATGTGGAATGCACACCCACTGCCACCAAATGAACTCACTCCAGTCAGCCAAGTCTAGAAAGCCAGGGTATACATTGGCAGAACATGGCGTGGGAGCCTCAAGACTGAACCAGGATGGCTGGATCTTAACCAGTTAAAACTCTACAGCTCTCTAGGACAAGTCACAACAGTCTGGGACCCCTGACTCACTGACTACCGACCCTAAAGGTTGTGGATTGGAAAGATGGAAGCAAGTTTTAAACAGTTGCTGATTAGGCAATTTGCTGATTTCACTTGTGTAGCTTGGAAAACTGATGAGCTGCTTTGGTTGAATTCATGTTTAAACAGTAAACGTGAAAGATTCCAGGAAATAGAGAAATGATAAGCTTCACACTGAAAGATTTCCTCCAATAGGATAGGAAGTAAATATATTCCTCACAGAATGAGCAGTTTAAAACTAGTGCTCATGACTTTCAGTGCAGTTGATAGTTTAATACAATCTGAAACATCATGTAATAGGAGCACAATTAACACCTCTTATATCCTGGATTATAAACCCACTTCCAGACTAAGAAGTTTAAACAATACAAGAGTCACTGGCTCTTCAATAAAATGCATTTTTCTTGAAGGATTGCTCTTCAGGACTGTGTTTTTAATCCCCTCCTATTCCTTGCACACCCTTGAAAATCCTGTCACATCTGTGACCAAAATGTGGACGTTGCTCACTCCAATCCTTTAGCACTAAGCATGACCAATTAACTTTACCAGTAGGACTGTCGACTGTCAAATTTCTGCCTCTCAATGGAGTAAAGTAGTTATGGGTTGCAGTGCACAACTGGGCAGCATTTTAACTACAGTCTTGATTATAAATCCCAAAAATCACCCCAGATGGGTAATGATAAATTCTCCTGTTTAGCAAAGATTAAATATGAGGTCTGATGTTCACCTTCCCCTACTTAGTTGACTTTCACATGACAAGTGCAAATTTTCATTCAAGGCAGGGAAAGACAGGAAAGGTCAGGGCAACACAAACACTACAAAATTAACTGGAGACATGGAGTTGAGTGTTCAACACAGCCAGCCCAGGCAGGCCTTCCTTTTGGTGACATAGGATTCAGCACAATGTTTAAAGGTTACAAATTAGATGCAAGTGACACATTCCAACCCAAAAGGTGGTTCAAAAATCCAAAGTCACTTTCGCGTCCTCCTGCCTCATTCGTGGAAAGGATCTGCCCTTTTCCTAGGAAGTTAAGAAAAGAAAAAGATGGCACAGAAAGACCCTCTTTTGGGAGGTGATCGGCAAAGTTCCCACCCATCCCCAGGATAACTGTCCCCCTGAACCCCAACCATCTTGGGGCCTTTGTGCTATTTGCACCTCCCCCCACCTATCCCAATTCTCTGCAACTTCTCACACTGTGTCAGAGATAGGTCCTTCTACTTTGACCCCTCACTATTTCCCTTGCACTACATCCAGGTGGAACTCCCCAGCCCCCACCACCCCATCCCTCTGCCATTCCCCAGAGATGGTCGGATTCCCCAGTTTCACCCCAGACTCCTCCCTCTACTGATTCTCTTGAGTGGATCAAATATTCTGCCTTAAGCTGTGCAATGCAGATCATAACTGGGTTTGAATCTCAGCAGCTCAGACCTAATGATCCACAGGCACAACCAATAAACTATTAATTCAGCTAATGGATAAAGCAAGTTGCAAATCTGACCTCAATAGTCAGAAGTTCTGGAGGAAAGAAACTAAAGTGATTTTGGGTCGAATCAGATCAGAATTTAGTCAGTTCAGCAACACCCCACAGCTGGTGAGTGTTAAAGAAACATCTGCTGCAAACCAGTAGTGATGGAGAAATCTTCACTCATGCATCTCCGTCAGGACAAGACTCCATGCAGATAGAGAGCACTGCACCAGAGGAGGAGACTGGGAACACTAAACTGTTGGCTTTGTTGAAGAATTGCTATTCAAAGAATCCCACTTGGAAATTTCTCAACATTTAGTGTTCAATCAGTGGGCAGGTTTGGGAAGTTTTATGTAGAGTTCTGCAATACGTTTTCTTTTCTTTCAGTGATATGTAGGTTTTATTGGTTTAGTTAAATTTCAAGTTGAATTTGTCTTAAGAGTACCACACAGGAAAAACAGGAAGCAAAAACAGGTGGCTTCAATGATTAAGTATAAAATTATATTAAGTACTTACACAAACAGAAGTATGCAGGAAAATGGGATGTACATAAATATCTGGAGGATGGTGTAGTCAACAACAAGCATTTATATTGTGCCTTTAACGTGGTAATGATACCAAGGTATTTCAAAGGCATGCAATCAAACAACACAAAACATTGCTGCTCACATCCTGGATTTGAAGTGCTTGGACATGCATACAGTAATTTCACTTTATTCCCCCACTTCTGTGAGAATATTACCAGCATGGGTTAAGATCGTCACACAATCATACCTGACAGAAATACTGACAGTTCTCAGATGGCACAGAAAGACCCGACACTAAAAGGAACAACTACCAACCCCACTTGTGATCTTATAATATTTAATGCCCCATATTAAAAATTCACCTTCACGTTTTAAAACTTCTCCAAGGCTGCAGTCCTCCTGTAACCTCCTCCAGCCCTCAGTTCTCTGTGTTCCTTCGGTGCTGGCCTCCTGTGGACCCCATGCTCCCTTTACTCTGCTGTGGCTGCTGTGTTCAAGCATCAACACCCAGAGCCCTGGGATTTCCTTGCATTAACTATCTTCCACCCCAGCCTCCTACAGGACCCTTCCCTGAACCAACCACTTCATCAAGTGCGTCCTCCCAGAATCTCCTTCTTTGGTCAAGTCTCTGACTTTCCCTGATTATGCATCTGTGAAACACCTTAGCAACCTTCCACGTGTTAAAGGCTGAATATAAATGGAAATCAATAAGATAGCAGTGTAGGAAACTGAGGAACTGCACTGAAGATTTGAAAAGAGTTATTCTAATGAGCTGAATTGTTGAACAGTCTTTCTCTGTTATGCAGTAGCACTGCTTGCTTTCCCTCTAACAACACACACTTCACAAGACTCAAGACAAATCCAACTTTCCTCAGAATGATTATGGGGTTAGTAGCAGATTAATCTACATTGGAGGGGGTGAATGCTAGAGGGGCCAATTAGTGTCACTTATTACATACCCTCTGAAAAGAATTGAAAAAGATGACTGAATAGTATGCAGCAGGTTCCAATATTCATTTCATTACAGAGTAGGAAGTGGCAAGTGAAGCTTTTAATAGCATAGAGCTGGGGAAGCAAAGTGCAGATTCACCACCAACCTGCACACTGTGGTTGTGCTGCATTTTCAGATCATATAAAATTCCTTTCAATGTACCAAACTTGTTTGTATATTTGTCAGATGAGGTGGATAAATAGGGTTTTAAACATATCAAAGACAGAGGTGGGTATGTAATAAATATGGTATTGGATTGGTGATGCTTTTTATCAGAATAGACTCACAGTTAACCTCTGGGTATGAGGGAAACGCACAGATCTCAAAGGGAATGAGTGAATGAGGGTGAATGGTTGTACCCACACACATTATGGAACTTGGGGACAAGTGCAGAGTGTGGCTGACTGTTAACCTCCCATTGAGAATGGCCACTCAGTAGGATTGAACTACGATATCTGGAGGGTTGACCTGACAGCAACCCCGGCACCTGAGTCAGGTACAGAAAAGGCACATGCAGCACAGTCAGCCCTTCTCGCTCGTGCCTGAATTGGGAGAGCTGCATCTACCACCAGCCAAGCACCATTTTGACATAGGAGTACACAATCTTTCATCAATGATCTGGACAATTACATCCACGTTTCACTGGCAGCACAGACATATCAAGGTTGGGAGGGGCATGATGTCCAATCAGAAGGAAGCAGCCTTGGATATCCTCGACATTGGTTCTGTGCCCCGTGCCAACAGAAGTTTGGGACACGGGCGTGGCAGGAAGAATTTGATGATAACCCCATGGGCCTTCAGAAGGAGATAGTGAGCAGCCTCTAACCGATGCAGTCCGCAGGGTGAAGGTATTACCAGAGTGCTGCTGGTGGGGCAATAATAAAGGATCACTGATATATTTCCAAGTGGGGATAGTCTGTGATTTGGCAGCATTCCCACGAATACACTGCCGCCTAGGCGAGTTGCTGCAGTGCATTTTGTAGACTGTACACAATGCAGTTGTGACAGAGCAGTGATGCAGTGAGTGAATGTTCACAGTGAAGGACTGGGTGCCAGTCAAACAACTGGTGAAAGATCACCACTTGAAAAGTTTCCTCTGGATGATGACAGCCTGCTGCCTCCCTCATCTGACGAATCAGTGCTCCTCCATGATGACTTTCACTTGGAGGGAGCAGAGCCCAGCAATGACACACGTGCACTCTGTGCCCAACCCCATGACTGGCTCAGCAGCACTGTCACCAACCAAAGGGGGTAACTCTGGCTGGATTCATGGCAGGTGGCAAGAGAATGAACACACTTGACCTTGTCCACAACAATTTACTGGCATGTCCAAGGCAAACTGGCAGAAGTGACAACCATACAACCTTTGTAAAGTCCCACCTTTACACTGAAGATTCTGATCGTCATATCCTGTGGTACTACCATCGTACCCAAATGACACAGATTCAGAACAACAGAATGGTCTTCAATCTGAAACATTAACTCTGTTTCTCTTCACATAGATGCAGCCTGACTTGCTGAGTATTTCCAGCATTTCCTGTGTTTATTTTAGATTCAGGGCAAATGTAGCAACTCAAAACTAGGCACCCATGGAGTGCCATGAGCCAGAAGCAGAAATTTATTCCTCATAATCTGGAGTTTCGTGCCCAGCATGTCCCTCACTCGACCATTACCATGAAGGCAGGGGACCAAAAGCAACTAAAAAATGAAGATGCTAGAAATCTGAAATAAAAACAGAGAATGCTGGAAATACTCAGCAGGTCAGACAGCAACTGTGGAGAGGGAACCAGACTTAATATTTCAGGCAGATAATATGAATGTGACTGGTTGCTAGACAACGTTTACACAGGTGTTCCTTGGGTATAGCACTGGGCACAAACAGTTTCAATTACAATAATAATCTTCACTTCATCATAGACAGAAGTGGGGATGTTCGGTGATCATTACTCAATGTTCAATCTCATTTCTCAACTCTTCAGATAATGAAGTAGCCTATACCTGCATGCAGTTAGACGTGAGCAATGTGTAGGTTCAGGCTGATAAGTGGTAAGTACCATTCACATGACACGAGGGCCAGGCAATGGCCATTCTCAAGATAGTGTCCAACCATCCTCCCTTGACATTCATTGGTGTAACATCACTGAATCCTTGTGCATCAATATCCTGAAGAGTCACCATTGACCTGAAACTTAACTTCTTCAGACACATAAATATAAGGATAATTTAGAGACGGGACATTTTGTTCAAGTGATTCACACTCCTAACTACCCAAAATCTTGCCGCCATCTACAATGAAGTTAGAAGTGTGACACAATATCTTTCACTTGCTTGAATGAAACACTTATTATTGGCATTGGTTTATTATGGTCACCTGAACCAAGATGCAGTGGAAAAACTTTGTGTGCCATACATTGAGTAGTAAAAATAACTGAACACAGAATATAGTATTGCAGCTACAGAGAAAGTGCAGTGCAGGTAAACAAATAAAGTGCAAGGGCTGCGATGAAGTAGATTGGGAGATCAAGAATTCATCTTTAGCATATGAGATGTCCTTTCAAGAGTCTGATAACAGTGGGCTAGAAGCTGTCCTCGAGTTTGGTGATATGTGCTTTCAAACTTCTGTACCTCTGCCCAACAGGAGAGGGGAGAAGACAGAGTGACTGGGATGGGAGGGGTCCTTGATTATGTTGGCTGCTTTCCTGAGGCAGTGGGAAGTGCAGACAGAGACCAGTGGAGGGAAGGCTGGTTTGTGTGATGGACTGGACTGTGTTCACAACTCTCTGCAGTTTCTTGTGATCTTGGGCAGAGCAGTTGCCGTACCAAGCTGTGATGCATCCATATAGGATGGTGTGATACATCCAGGTTGCATGGTGCTTCTGTAAAAACTGGTAAGAGTCATCAGGTACATGCAGAATTTCCTTAGCCTTCTGAGGAAGTAGAGGCATTGGTGTGCTTTCTCAGCTGTAGCTTCTCTCAAGGAGTCTGAAATCACCCCAGGTTAATATTTCACTTAGATGACCTTTCACCAGCCATAAGTTTGGCACCTAATTGTTCACCCTAATCACTCCCTTCCTCTCTCATCAGCATGTTGTGGATGTACTGTATACAATCTATGGAAGGCACTGTAGCAACTCACCAACTCCTTCAGAAGCACCTCCCAATCTTTACAACTCAGGAAAACAAGGATGGCAAGCAAATGGAAACTTTCATGCTATCTCCAAGCTGCACACTATCCTGACTTGGAAACATATTAGCAATCCTCTATCATCCTTGGATCTCAATATTGGAAGTTCCTACCCAGCAGCACTGTGGGAGCCCTTTCACCACATAGAATGCACTAGTTAAAAGCAGCAGCTCACCACCACCTTCTCAAGGGCAGCGAGCGATGGGTTAAGAATTGTTGGTCTTGCCAGTGATGCCCGCAGCCTGAAAATGATTTAAAAGCATATGGCGCCATCAGATGTCAGCCACGAAGGGAAATAAAAGTGAGCCCTTCTTCCAGTAGTGGCAAGTTTAATGGGGGTTGGTTACTCAGTAAGTTCAGGACTTCAGGGGAGTTCAGTACATCAGGGCACTGTAGGTTTCCACAGCTGCTGATCTCTCCACAAAGAATAATTTCCATGGAGAATTCAGATACAGCATCTACACTCAGCCAACTACCAATGACATCTTGAAGCCAGTTGCTGATTGGAGAGGAATGCAGGTTATCTGAACTCAGCACCTATCCCGTCTGCATGGAAGTGAATGGAAATGTCAGGGTAAAGTGCTCCAGAAATGCATGATGCCATAGCATCACTGCCCCTTCAGATCAATCTCCAGGAAATACCCTTCCTGTTCCACTATAGCTTGTAGTGTTAGATTCAATGGAGCTCAGGTATTGTGGCAGAAAGATTTAATTTAAGACCAGTTCCAATTAAAATGCACACTTCCAGCAAGATCAAAGGAATAATAAAGGGCCTACCACCAGATGGCATTAGCAGATATCAATCTGTGGTTTTTAAATTTCATTTAAAGAATATTGAATTGATGCTGTGGAGTTCGGGAGCTGATCTCACTTTAGATTAATGGTATTGGAACGTAAAGTAGTATGTTGAAGCTTAGACTTAGATCAAATCCACTGCGCAGAAACAGCCCATTGGGCCTAACGAGTCTACACATATGCTAATATATACATTTTATTTAAACTTGTCTGCCGCAGACCCCTGTACTGCTGCATTCAACTCTTATTCTACTAAAGTGGTACATCAGCCCCCCAATGAGAGGGTTTCATGATTCAAGTGAACAAGTGAGAAGGAAAGTGGTTTCCCCATTGGCTGAGCCATTAGTATGATATTGAGAGAAGTGAATGGATGGAGAAAGAAACGGGGTGAGATCTGCCCTTCCTTTCACTGGTGTGTCTGAAATGACCTGACTGAGCTGAGGATTACCAAACCTCCAGGTCAGACCTGCAATCTCTAGAAACGGAAGGCTCATTTATTTCCAGGACCCTGTGTTGAGCAACTTCCAAGAGAAAAATCTTAAGAGGTATTAAAAATCTTAAGAGGTATTAAAAATGTTCTGTTTAATTCTTTATCAAGCTATAGGTATATTGGAAGTCAGCCAATAAAAGGCTATTTGACCAAGGTCGATGGAGGTGAATAGATCTCCAGGATTACATTCCACAGTAGGCAACGTGAACCAAGGTTGCAGTTTTAAAATTTGTTACATTAAGAGGCCTTGTAAAAAGGGTCACCAATCCTTATAGCATACATTATGGGTGAGAGAGAGAGAGAGAGAGAGAGAGAGAGAGAGAGAGAGAGAGAGAGAGAGAGAGAGAGAGAGAGAGAGAGAGAGAGAGAGAGAGAGAGAGAGAGAGAGATAAAACAATTGGGAGGTTGATTTTTGAGGCTCCAGCGATGTCTTACCGCAGATGCACTGGCCGACAGCACATAATTACGAGGCCTGGTCTCCTGAAAATCAGGTGTCGCCTACAAGGCGGGAAGAGAGTTTACAGAAAAAAAACATGCAAAATATCTGAGGACGTGCTTTAAAAGGAAGGTCACTTCAAACTTGAAAAGTACGCTGGCTCCAAACCAGAAAACAAGATCAGACCCAGAGATGTGCAGAGGAACTGGACTCAATTGTTGGTGCATAGCAAGTGCTACTATTGGGACATGTCCAAGAAAGTCCTAATCCACACTGTGCTCAGTTTGAGAGAATAACCCAATCAAAGCATCGAGGAGCAGAGTTTGAACCAGACTGGGCCAGTGTGCGACTGAGGGCCTCCAAGGAACGAATCTAGTTTCTACAAATAAATTATGTAGTTGGGTGGAAAATCTATGCCCCTTATATCCACCAAAGCAGCCTGCAGGTCAGTTTTATACTTTACAGCTATTGTCCATACCACATGTTCAACTTCAGCTAAACTAACAAAAGATTTGGTGCAAGGCCCAGGGACTTGGGATACAGGTGAACATCGCGGTGTCCAATGGACAGACTTATCCAAATGTCAGCTGGTTAACTTCTAGTTAAACTAGCAGCAAATTCTAAGCAATGACTGGGAGCAACACACCTATCTCACCTACAGAGAAAGTGGACCATCGACATGATTTGAATGTGCATAACCCAGACTTTCCAAAACATTCTATCATAGAGCATTAGGAAATTGTGAGCTTTTTACCTGGATTTGACATCTCTGTAGCAGAAAATGAAGAAAAACTAAAGATCAAAGGTCATAAAAATGGGATCCATTTTAAAAAGGATTATTTTATACCTCCTCCCTGTCAGGATTAGAGCAGAGGAACATCGTGCAATGGAAGGACTTGCCCAATTGGCCTCTTGGGGTTTTAGATTCCTTTGTACCATACTGATTTATGGGCATCATTAAGCTCTTTAGATGGGCATACACAGAGGCAAGGGCTCTAAAGAGGCAGGGTTCCTCCTAATAACTATTAAGTATACTAGGGGTACATGCACCTACACAACAGGTGTCTTTCCACATACTGTCCCTCCAAATATGGTCAAATTTCTCTTTTTGGGCATGCTGCTGGGCCTTGGTAGGAATCCCCCGATCCTGACTAAGGGGCAGGTGTTGAGAATGAAGAGGAGGGAAAAGAAAGTGGGGAAAGAAAGGACTATAAAGGAAGGAGCTAGCTATCAACAGCTGGTTAATTGCTCTTTTTCCAATTCAACTTCACGCACAGTGACACAAGGGCTTATGCAGTTTGAGGAGAGAACTGTCCTCCAAATAAAACCACCTCAAAGCATCATCCCATCTCCCTGCAACTATCCTTACATCTCCCATCAGTTCTGGCACCAACGAGCAAGCAGGCAGATCACAACATTGATAACAATCCTAAATGCCAGGAGGTCATAAAAATGCCAATAGAAAGGAAGGGAGGGGGATGCTCCAATTGTAAGTCAGACTCGGTAACAAAAGAACAGAAGATCTAATGAGCTGCAGCTCTCAGCACATCTCCGCTGATCACAGCACTAAAGCCCACCTCCACACCCTCCTCAACTGTACAGCAGAAACACACAGTGGTTAACTCATTCACTAGTAGGAAATGCAGCTTGGACATCCCGAGTTGTAGCTGCTCCTGCGAAGATCCCACCAGACCAACTGTGGCTCAGAGTAACAGGCAGTGAACAAATCTATATATTTTTTTTAAATCCTTCCAGATTGTTATGGAAAGTTAGACCGGAGAAAGTAGCAGTTCAACCAACAAGTACTTACTTCTCCCTCACACTGTGCAGAACACAACAGAAAAAAAACATTAGTCAGTAAGAACCACTGGGAACAATGTAGTCGTGACACGGAATTAAAGACAACATGTTATTGAGTGATGAAAAGGGAAAGAGAGATTCATGCAAATACATTAACTCTCTGAGTATGAACAATCAGCACCAATGAGGAGTTGCAGCCTCCAGTTAAGAGTCTAGGCTTATGGCCATAGTTAAAAACATGCATGAGCTGCCATGACACTCAGGAGAGTTAATGAAACCTTGAGATGGGTTGAAAAGTGAGTGACCTACTGCTGCCTTTGCCTCGGCTGCCTTCGCTTTCCTTAATCGGGTCTTGCTGGCGTCCAAGTCCAATCGCCTGTTCTCCAAAAGTCTTCTCTCCCTCTGCACGTTAAAAACAAAATGGAAAAGCATCCATGTTCTGTACCTGTGTCTCTACCAATTCACATTCTGTCTGACTGCAGAACTACTCTTGTTTCTTGGATTTCTGCTCACTTCCACATTATTCACTTTGCCTTATTGCACCCTGTTAACGAAATAACTGATTTCTACAATCTCACTATGTCCCAAAGTCAATTACAGCTTTGCACCAATTGAATTTGTATTTTGAAAATGTAAGCAGCCAGATCACAGCTACTGATAGTGAACATTAAAATTGGCGATGAATGAATTTCTGGTCTGGGAGTTGAAAGCGATGATTCTGTTGGAATCCTGTCCTCTTACTCTGGGTTTTGTGCATGGTTCCTCCTGAGAATGCACCTGAAGGTTTGCCTGCCGCCTCCTTCAGAATACGAATAGAATGTGAAATGGTAGAGGCACGTGCCCCATTCCGCAGACTTGATCAGGGTACTAGTGAGGGAGTGCTGCACTGTTAGAGCTGTGAGGCATTAAACTGAAATCCGACCTGTTACAGCTAGTTGGTAAAGGACCCACAATGCTGATTCAAATGGCATCCCCCCAAAACCCCCAGTGTCCCAGCTAGTACAGACCCTTTGCTCAGTGGTGAAGCTAGATTCTCATACCAGAGGATGACTTTACTGTAGGGGTTTGGTGTGTCTGTGTCATCAGTTGTGAGAAGCCGGTCAAACTCAGTTTTGGCACCTGCCTCACTGCTGGCCTCACTTGTGCCTTCAATCTGTATCACTAGAACAGTTTACATTGGTTACCTTATTTCCTGACACTGCCTACATTTTCAAAATATATATTCAATAATGGGAAGGTAGGAGTAGACTTTTAGCCCACAAGGCTGTGCTTCCATTCAGTCCCATCGTGCTTGGGTAAACCCCACCTTCATTTATTTGTGTTTGTTCCACCTTTGCCAGTCACAAACTCACTGATCTCTGCCCCAAAACATTCTTCTGATCCCACATCCAGCGTTTAAAATTCTTTCAGGAGATATGCTCTTCATCATAAAGTTTGCATTTATTGCCTGTCTCCAAATACCTTTTAAGGTGGCGGCAATGAGACAGCCCTACATTTTCACTATCCTTGTGGATAAAATGCCCTCTGATTTTAACAATCAAGCTCTAATTTTAAGACTACAACTTTCTCCCACCAGAGGAGGTAGTTTCTCATCTATCCTCCTTATCAAATTCCTTTCTCATTTTAAAGACCTCAATTAGCTCCACTCCAAACTTCTTTAATTTAGTTTAAGCCACCTATATTTATAGTTTGGCCTTTCAATCCATTGTATCACTCTGGATGATCTGCCACATTGCCTATCCAAGATTAATACACAATTTCAACAGGAAACAATAACTCAAACACAGTATTTCTAGCATTGTCTGTTTTTCATTGTAGTTTGGCACCAAGTAGGACCTAACATTTCAAGGATCAATTCCTTACATTCAAATATCACACGTTTGAGATAAAGACCAAAATTCCATTAGATCCTTGATTACTCTGTGCCTCTGTGCTGGATTTTTGTGATGTGTACACGAAGAGTTAAATCCTTCACAACTATCACCCTCTTGCCATTGGACAAATATCCAGGTTTGTCTATCCTGGATCCGAAGTGAATCACCTCCTGTTTCCCGATGCTGAACTCCATTTGTCTTGGTTTGTCCATTCACACTGACAGTACAATGTAATTTGCTTTCATCCAGGCAATCTGTCCTGGCCTGGGTACAGGGCTCCATGCCTTCAGCAACATCTTATGGAGAGGAAGAACAGGTGACCTTTGGAAAGGACGGGAGCAGGGGAGTTGCTCTTTGTCTGTTCAGAGCTGTAAGATGGGGATGTGGAGGGAAAAAAAAATGCATAAAACTCACCGATATGGTCTTCCAATCACCTTCCAGGAAATTACGGAGTGGTGTCAGGAAGTTAATCATGGAAGATTGGATGAAATCGCGATCTGCAGCTCCCAGGCGTCTCTGTGCCTCCCCAACCTTGATCAGAGTGCTACCTGTGGTAATAATTAACAATTGGACAGCATTACACATGGAAATCTGTCCAAACAGCCTCAGCTGGACAGAGAACCAGCTGAGAAGATTACCAGCATGGTCTTATACTTGAGGTTAGCAAAAGAGGACGATGTATGGAAGGGAGACAGGGATAGAGGATAGCAGAAGATTTCAATTCAAACAGTGCAGAGCCATCACAGTTATGCTTTTACATATTTGGGTGACTTGTGCTGCAGGTTAAAGTGAGAGAGTGCCCAGCAGAGGGCTGTCACGTGATGAAAGGGTTTGAATGCCCAGGTGTAAAGGAGCTGCTTCCACCCGAGGGAGAGACAAAAACTAGGAACGTAAATACACAATATTCACAAACAAGTACAATAAGGAAATGAGGAATTACTTTACTCATCAAGTGGAGAAAATATGGAACTCCCTACTGCAAAGATTAGTTGAGGTAAATGACACAGCTACCTTTAAGGGCAGGCTGGGTGACATGTAGCAGGAAAGGAGCTTCCAGGAGTAGAAGGCGAATTTGGAGCATTTATGTCACTCGGACCTGGTGGCCTGTTTCTGTGCTGCATTATGTGTCTCTCACCTAGCAACAAGATAGCCATTGACTATTCCCATATTTCACACACTCACTTAATTACTCTTGCAGCCAGTTGAGGGCATTTCCAATCTTGGGAAATGGATGAATTTTACTCACTGCGCAGCATCTGTGACCGGTGATACTCTCAGAAAGATGGGAAAAGAAAGAAAACTACAGGCAAAGGGAAACAAAGTCCATCAATCTCATAACGTTACCACCACTCCATCCTCCCCTGCAATATGGGTTTTCTGGTCAGAAGGCAAAGGCATTAGAACAGTGCACCCAGCCATTGCACCATTAACACATGCGCTTTGACCCTTCACCAGAACTGATTCTAAATCTTTCTATAATTCACCTTAAGTCCACAAACACACACACACACACTCAACATTCCAATCTCAATGACATTTTCATGTAGATTGATCAGAGGAATAAATTAATTTTATGCAATCTTTACAAAATAAACAAAATGGCAATAGAAAGCTTTTAAATCAGATGATGTGAAAACTTAATCCATTATGTAAAATTAGGGAATAAATAAAACAAAGTCAGAATTATTGATTGGCAAATAAAAGGAACCAACCCAATTAACAAATGCACCAGTACTCGGCCGGCAAAAGTCCAGCTACCTGCTGAAAAGCAAAAAACTGCAGATGCTGGAAGTCTGAAATAAAAACAGAAAATGCTGGAAATGATCAGCAGGCCAGGCAGCTTCTGTGGAGAGAGAAACAGAGTTAGTGTTTCAAATGGATGTCCTAACATTAGAACCATCTTCTGTTTTTAGCCCTGCTGTATTTCCCTTTCCTGTCAATTACAGTGTTCCAATTAACATTAACTGGCAACTTCATTTAAAGAATCTGCATTTTGATGGTGCCTCTCTCAACACCAGGGCTTTCCAAAGGGCTTTTGTAGACAAGATGCAGCAGATATAAAACTTCCAGAAATAGCATAGATATAAATTACATTTCTTTTTGATTGAAGGATAAATACTGGCCAGGAATCTGAGGTTAATTTTGTCCTTTGAAATGGTGCCATGGATTCTACCTAAATGACAGGTGCTCAGTTTAATACCTCATCCAACAGACGGCTCCTCCAACAGTCCAGAATGTTTGGAGGAGCCCCATCCCTCTCTCTTGGAATCTTAAACATTGAAAATATCAAAACTTCCCAATTTTGTGAGTAGTACCACTTGTTTCCTCAGGCAGGGTTTGAGCAAGTCTGTGCTGTGCCTTCTCTACCTCAGCTTCTGGTTTAAATCCCAGCTGCAGCCTCTCTAGGCCGGGGAGGAGAGGGGTTCCCTTTACTGATCACAGCTCAAGAAGGTTCTGACTTGTACTGAATGTGCTGAATGCCTGGCTTTCTGTTCAGATCCTGCATAAGGCATCAAATCCAAAGGTACAGAGCAGTCCTGTGTGTGCTGCTAGACAATGCTCCGTGGTAGGATTAAATATTTTTTTGAGTTTATCCAGAAGATTAGTGTAAACCTGAAATTCTTAAAATTCATTCTCTACAATATTCAGCACCATGTCCAGTATAGTGGGATTCAGGGTAAGATTGCTGAACCTGGTTTACAGTTGGAATCAGACAAATATATTCACTCAGAGAAGACTGGAAACAGATGGCAGTAGGCTTATGTGGAACACGGTCTGAATGAGCTTCTCTATGCTGTAGAAGTCTCTGTAACTCTGAGAAGTGAAATAAATCATTTGTTAAGTCACGAAATCCCACAACCCCCAAAGCATATCCTGTTTATCCAGCCACAGGCTATGCTTTGGGAGAGTCAATCGAGCAGAATAAGCCTTGCTTGGATACTCCCGGATCAAGGGTAAGTACACAATTTTCATTAATGCCATCCCCCACAGGGGCTACTTACTCAGATTCTTCAAAAGGCCTGTGTCCTGAGCCAAGCATTCACCTCCACATTATCAGTGTGATCTCTTACTTTCTCCAATGCAATATGGGCTACCCCTGCTGCTCTTTCACCAGATTCCCCTCGATCCGCCATTTGTAGCCATGAAGCCAAATTTTCCTCACAGCCCACCACTTCCCCAGAACACCCTCTAGCTCAGCGCTCAGCTCCCTGCATCTTGCTGCTAACCCAATACTGTTTTTTCATTCATCTAGCTTATCACTTCTTTTCTTTTCTTTTTGTTCCAGATTTTACCACTGCTGGTAATTTGTTCCTTTGAATCCAAGGGAAGGAATTGAAGATGCAACTTACATCACCTTTAGATCTTGCATTTGTCTCTGCACCATAGCCCTATGCTTTACTTTTCTTCCACCCCACCATGTACCCACTTCTGCAGCCTCATGCTACTCTGGAACTCTCTCTCCAGGTGTAAGATACAGTAGCGAGTAAAACAAATGAGAACCAGTCTCTTATTTCAAATGTGACCTGCACAGTAAGCAGCTTTGAAATTAAAAGGACACCTGCATGAATAAACACCACCGTCTGAAGAGAGATGGCTACCAGTTCACAGCACAAGGCCACTAAAGAGATCAGCTTTGGAAACTAACACAACCATGAGATATTCATTGACAAAACATAGAGACAATGGAGCAATGTTGGTCTACATCGAAACCCCCAGGGAGGTTCCACACTGGCTGGGTTTGGCACTTAACACATCAAACAACATTCTTACAAGATGGTGCCAGACCGTGGCGACTTGTTGCAAGCTGCTCTCTGCAGATCTACTCATTACTTCTATTATAATCCTTCTACCCTTTTAAATCTAAATTCTATGTCTCTAAGAGTTGTTTTTCCCTTGTACTACCTCAATCCACTGATGTGATGAAATGATCTGTATGGATGGCATGCAAAACAATGTTTTTCAGTCTCTCAGTATGACAATAATAAACCAATTACCACACATATTTGTAGCCAAATTCATTCTTAGCTTCTGTCCTTCGAAGCTTTTAGAATATTGATGTGAACTACTTTGTCCCAACAAGGGTATTTGATGGTCTGTCAGTTAAGATGTGCTCCCATTGTAATTATGTGATTCTATGCAGCCAATACAGTGAAGTAAACTATGAATACACTTTCAATAGTTATAAATGATAATCACCTGCTATTACCTTTGTGCTTAAAGAGTATAAAAACTCAACGTACCTTGAGTTAGAACATCAAACATGGAAGAGTACAGCACAAGACAGGCCTTTTGGCCCATGATGTCTGCACCAATCATGATGCCAATTTAAACAGCACGCCTGCCTGCCTGTTCATGTGCCTGTCTAAAAGAGCCTTAAACATTGCTATCATAGTTCAGGGAGATTCTACTGAGAGATTCTTCCACCAGTTCTCCTTTGTATGGCTGCTTGTTGTGTAGAATGAAACCTTTTACATCTACAGCTCCAGTCTCAGTGTGGGTCATTTAAAGTCATTAACCTCCACCTCCTGTCTGGGCTAGTGGTGACTACTCCCAGAAGTCACCCCTCCTTTGGCTCCCCTTATACCTCACCAAGGTGTTCCTGCCACATTTTGCTGGTTAAAACACTCTGCAAATGCATATTGTTGTGTTGCTCCGTGAATACAAATTATTGAACTCCCAATCTGTTGTCTTGGCAGGACACTAGACTGGGCAGAGAAGGTTGGGTAAGAGGGGGAAGGAAAGGGGCCAGAAAGCCCACTTTCTCTTTTCTAGAGATGTGGATATGCCTACAGATGGTTCCAATGTTTCAGCATACATCAAATTTTAATATAGACAATGAACCAAATGACTGCTTCCTTTCTCTCACTGTTGTTTTTGTTTATTAAAGTTACACCAGAAAGTGGAAGATTAACAACTGGGATTACTGAATCACTTCAAGTTAATTTCTACAAATCTGGACAAGCACATTGCTGTGGCTAAAAGTGTGGAGGCTTGCTCTGTAACAGCGCCCGAGGGATTTCCCTCATAATATGCCAGCAGTTAAATAAAATGGTAGTAATTAATCCTCCCAAAGGCAGCCAAATACACAGAACCCTGCTCAATCCATCAATAATACAAATACACAAGGGCATTTGGAAAAGTACATGGGAATTTTTTTTTCCAATGACAGGAGGTTAAGTAACCAGCTGACACAGATTTATGATAATTGATAAAAAAAAATGCTACGAAAAGATGAAGAGAATTATTTTGATGATTTGAGTTATGATTGGATATGGATCGCCTGAAAGGAAGGGAATTGGATAAATACAAGGAAGCAGGGGAAGAGAGATTAATTGGCCTGACTCGGGTGTGATGGGCTGCATAGCCTCCTTCTGTCTTGTATGAATCTATGATTTGCGCGCGCGCACACACACACACACACACCACTGTGGATTTTGGAATTCTGAAACAAAAACAGAAAATGCTCAGCAACTGGGTGGCATCAGTGGGCAGAGTATCATAGTCGACATTTCAGGCAGATGACATTTCATTAGAACACATTTAGACATAAAAATAATTTTGATTGTTTGGACTTGAATTTAGACTGAAGAATTTACAGGCAAACTAAATTAATCATTTTTAAGAAAACCTCTAACAGTTGGAATGTCATTAAAGATTTCTATTAGCAGCACAGTTTCTTTTGATTTGGGAATATCAGTATAAACTTGTACTCACATGAAACAAATGAGGTTTTCAAAAAAAATGAGCCTATTTTCTCCAGGGTTGTGCTGCAATGAGAATGTTACACTTAAATCCACTGGTGCCAAAAATTAAATTTGCTCCCCTTAAAAAATACCAGTTCTGATGACAGCCATGTGAGACAGAGCTCTGAGTGTAACTTTAAAGGCCCCGTTTTTCTAATCACCTGCCCTGGGGCCATTGCTTGTGTGTGATGATCTCTGCAGTTAGCTTTAAATAAAGCTGTTGAGGAGAATTTTGATTGTGCTAGTCTTATCTAGGGCTGGAGCCTAAAACCTAGATGCCTATTCATTATTTACACGCTGATGGGCTTGAGTTGCCTTGAGCTGTGTTCAAGAGACTGAAGATAAACAGACACAAACACACACACAGTGGTATTCATGCAGAGGCGTGTGCGCTTGTCTCTGTGTGTGTACATGTCTAAGAGAGCAAGGTATATTTATAGTGTCGGCAGGTCCCTTTGGTTTTGTTGCAAGCACCATCACTCAGTCAAAAGTTAACAAAAGAATATCCTTGAATGAGACTAGCCGCTCCCCAAATAAACAGAGTCTGGTATGTCAGAAGATGCGTCAGGAGTCACCTGATATGTAGGTTTCTGGCTGCATGCATACACGTGACCTGGCCTTGATGAAGATGTCCAGCCATCGTTACCGAGTGTGACCCCATTCCATGCTTGCACCTTCCAATCGTCCCCTGCGTAAAGCTGCCTCACATTCTCTATCTTCATGCTGATGTCCCTTCAAGGTCTGCTCTAAGTCCCTGTGTGACACTTTGGTGGTGGGCCACGGTGCCAACAGACCCAATGTTTCCACTGTCAGCAGCAATACCGCTGCCTCCTCCTCACTTACCGTTATACTCCTCTGTTGTGTGCTCCACACCCAACCCAGGAGCCCCTGATATTAACCCTCTCCTTTCTACACTCCAATATAACAATCACCAATGTAAACACAAGATTACACAAGAGATTCTGCAGATGCTGGAATCTGGAGCAACACACACAATATGCTGGAGGAACTCGGCAGGTCGGGCAGCATCTATGGAGAGAAATAAACAGTCGACGTTTTGGGTTGAGACCCTTCATCAGGACTGGAAAGGAAGGTCATGACCCAAAATGTCGATGGTTTATTTCTCTCCGTAGATGCTGCCTGACCTGCTGAGTTCCTCCAGCATTTTGTGTGTGAAACACAAGATTACCTCAGGAACAGTTTCTCAGCTTTTTCACCATTTCCTGAGATATTCACCTGTCACCTTGGCTCGAACTCCATCTAGGTGTATGGATTTGTTCCAGCAACAAGCTCACTTACATGGTCCACAATCAGATTATAACACTGGCCACAGGCCACTCATCCCATCACATCTGCACAACTTCTCCAGAGAATCCATATCCTGCAGGTTTTTTTGAATCCTAATATTTACTCACTTCCTTTTAACTGAGGGTTCTAATTTGTCTAAAGCCACTAGGGATGAACCATCTCATGTGCCAAACCTAATTCTACATTGGGTTACTTGGACATTTAGCTCCCAGCTGTTTGTGAGAAATTGTGTGCAAATTGGCCATAATTTTCCCCTGCTTTACAACAAAGTCAAAGTCGCATTTACTGTCATATGCACATGTACACATACGCACAGGTGCAAAGAAAAACTTACTTGCAGCAGCATCACAGGCACATCACATCAGATAAACAGCATTCACAAGAAAAACATAAATTAAACATAGATTATACACAATTTTTATAGGAAAGAACACAAATAGAACAAAAATAAAACAAAATCCATTTTAGTGCAAAGGGATCAAAGTGGTCATAGTGTTGCTAAACTGCAGTGATTAGGGTTGTGTCGGTTGGTTCAAGAACAAAATGGTTGAAGGGAAGTAGCTGTTCTTGAACCTGGTGGTGTGGGACTTCAGGCTTCTGTACCTCTTGCCCAATGGTAGCTGTGAGAAGGTGGCATGGCCTGGACGGTAGGGATAATTGATGATGGACGTTGCCTTCTTTAGGCAGCGTCTCCTGTAGATACTACCAATGGTGGGGGGGGGGGTTGTGCCAGTGATGTATTGGGCAGAGTCCACTATCTCTGCAGCTTCTTACATTCCTGTGCATTCATATTGCCGTACCAGACCACGACGGAACCAGTCAGGATACTTTCAACAGCACATCTGCAGAAGTCTGTTAGAGTGTTTGCTGCTAAGCCAAATCTCCTTAACCTCCTAAGAAAGTAAAGATGCTGGTGTGCCCTCCTTGTGATTTGCATCCATGTGCTGGGTCCAGGACAGGTCATCCAATACATTAACTCCCAGAAATTTAAAGCTGCTGACTCTCTCCACCACCGATCCCCCAATGTAGACTGGTGTATGTTCGCCCTCCTTCCCCCTTGAAGTCAACAATCAGCTCTTTAGTTTTACTGACATTGAGCGAGGGGGTTGTTGCGGTATGACTCAACCAGGTGTCCTATCTCACTCCAGTAAGCTGACTCATCACCACCTGTGATTCGTCCAATAGCAGTGGTGTTGTCAGCGAATTGTATATGGCATTGTAGCTGTGCTTAGCCACCAAGTCATGTGTGTATAGAGTGTAGAGCAGGTGGCTAAGCATGCAGCCTTGAGGGGCACTTGTGTTGATGATCAGTGAGGAGGAGATGTTGTTACCAATCCCCACTGACTGAGGTCTGCCGATGAGGAAATTGAGTACCCAGTTGCAGAGGGAGGTACAGAGGCCGAGGTTTTGAAGCTTGGTGACGAGTTTGGAAGGGATGATTGTGTCGAATGCTGAGCTGTAGTCGACAAACAGCAGCCTGATGTATGATTTCCTGTTGTCCATATGGTCCAGCACACAGTGAAGAGCCAAAGAAATCACATCAGCTGTTGACCTGTTGTGGCGATAGGCAAATTGGAGCGGATCCAGGTCACCTCTGAGGCAGGAGTTGATTCGCACCATAACCAACCTCTCAAAGCACTTCTTTACAGTTGATGCAAGTGCTACTGAACGGTAGTCATTGAGGCAGGTCACCATGCTCTTCTTGGGTGCCAGTACAACAGATGCCTTTTTGAAGCACGTGGGAACCTCAGACCACAGAAACGAGAGGTTGAATATGTCCGTAATAACAGGGACTACTAAAGATGCTTCATTGGCTGTTAAATACTCTGAAACATCATAAAGCCATGAAAAGTATCATACAAATGAAAGCTTGCTCTTTGTCAAATTTAGTCTGTGCTCCTGTTACCAATTCCACAAACAGAGGAAACTACCTTTCACCTATACCCCTCCCAACATGTTTCATTTTGAAAACCTCTTTTCATTGGAGCAGAGAAAAAAATTGACCAATCTCCTGATATTTTTATCCTTTCTCATAACTAAACTTCCCATTCTTAGTTTCATCATCACATCTCCGCTACCATTTCCACACTTCAATATCACTCACCCCTTATCACCCTACAAAATGGGGAGCCTTAGACCGCAAGAGCTCAATTGTGATCGACCTTTAGAAATTCAGTAACATTTTCCTCCTTTTACTGAATGACCCTGCATATTGACTGGTGTTCAAAAACAAAACACTGCAGATACTCCGCTCACCAACCTGAAACGTTAACTACTTCTCTCTCTGTAGATGCTGCCTGACCTACTGAACATTTCCACCATTTTCTGTATTATTGTATTGGGTCAATATTTCTACCTCAACCTTTAGAATGGTAATTATCATGTTCTGTTGTGGGACACTGCTTTTACCAATTCATTTCCATAATCCCCTATATTAGAAAAAAACACTACACTTCAAAAGTATTTCACCAAGTGTAAAGCATAAACCCAGAATGCCACTTACCTCATTTATTAAACAATGTGACCTTCAATCTCATCTTGGTAATAATCTGTGGATCAGTGACACTGTCTCTCTCTCTGTTGGAATTTTATCAATGGACAAGGATACATTTCCTTTCACTGCCCTACCCCTCTCTCCAATATTCACTGCCCTACCCCTCTCTCCAATATTTCACTGCCCTACCCCTCTCTCCAATATTTCACTGCCCTACCCCTCTCTCCAATATTTCACTGCCCTACCCCTCTCTCCAATATTTCATGCTTCATTTACTCTGCAGGACACACTTGTATCCCAACACTACAAAGTTGTTTATTTCCTGCTTTATGCCACAGCCGACCACATCTATTATATTTGTAACTGTACACTTCAATTATATTCATTCTGCTCAAGTTGAAATCATTTATTACTTTACTGCCATTAGCTTTAATTTTTCACTTAACATCTTATGAGGCACCTGATTAAATGTCTTCTGCAAATTCCACCAGAACATCCACCACATGTCTTTTACCTACATTAAATTAAATTCCCTATCAACTAAGACCAGCCCATTATAAATTCATTCTACTTCTGTTTTCATAAACTATGAAAATAAAGGATGTGGTCAGCTTTCCTATTATGGCTGCTTAGTGTCTTTGGAAGAACTTTCCAATTAGGTCCACGCTACATTTTCTCCACAGTTCTGCAAATGTTTCAATAATAATTCCCTTTTGCAAATACAAGAATAAAAGATACAAAGCTAAATTATTACTTCTTGACCACTGGACTGGACCAGAGGTGAGGAAAAGCTCTGTTTTACAATTTATTAATGAACAAATATTTCTCATTAACCCTTTCCATTGCAAGTTAAAATGACAGTCATTAATAAAGTTGACTAAAGAGACCACAGAAAATATTTTATAATTCACGAAGAGCACAAGACAATGAATGACCAAAATGCAAAAATAAGCTGGCAGTGAAGGAAAAGGGCAAAATGAAATGATATGGTGTGTAATTGCTTGAATAAAAATGTAGAATTACAAGCCAATACTGCACATTTCTGTACAAAACATTCCCTTTAAGTGCCACAGATTCATTTTTTGTTGTTTGAACAGGATAATTAAGAATCCAATCCACCCTGCTGTGGAATCATAATTACCAACAGTTTCCCAGGTTACCTTTCAGTTTGGCTTGTACCAATAGGAGGGACCCTCTCCATAGAAAATCTATGTTCCTGTCACTCTCTCTGCTTCTGTCAAGCCATTTAATTTTCCATCCCTCAACAACCCCTGGGCCAGTGGCTCCTGGCCTAACCAGGTTACCACAACCCCAGGTTGTGTGTTCTGGTTTCTCAGGTCTACCTCACCCACCCTCTTGGAATCCATCTCTTGGTCTACAGGACTTAACCCTTCCCCTCCACCACTTTACATCTGCACACCCCAGTCCAGCAGCTCTCAGTGCCTGCCCACATGCCATCAATGCCCACGTTCTCTGCAACCCTTTCCCAGAGCAGCTGCACTTAAGAGCAAATTACAGTCTCCCACTGAGCTGCCAACACTGATGACAGTTTAGTTTCCAGGAGGCAGATTTGCTGTTTATATAATCAGTCAGTACCTCCTCAACATCCAACAAATCACAGCCACTTAATATAAATCGCTTCTTATCTGCGGCAACAGCAGTGAAGGCCACAGGCACTGGGGAGGGCTCAGGTGCATCATGCAGTCTCACAACCACCGATGTGTCAGTGGTGGCTCAGTGAGCAGGCCTCTTGCCTCTTTGGGTTCGAGTCCTTCTTCAGGACCTGGAGCACATAAGCCAGACTGACATGTCCAGTGAAAGCAGTGTCAGAGCTGCTGCCTTTTGAGTGAGACATTAAATCAAAGACTGATTTATTCTCACAGAAGGTTACACCAGTGGAAGCTTTAACTAACAGGGCACTGGGGCTGCAGACTGCAGAGGAGTCAACATTGCTCGAGTTAGGGAGGGGGCTGATGGGTTCTGAATTCCTTTAATAACTTTTCCTGGAAAGTCAGCTTTCATCATATTGAATGGCCTAGGCTGATTGAAATGCACCCTTGAGGCAAATAGCCTCCTGACCCTTTCAGTTAAATGTCTGCTTAAATATTTGATACCAGAGGGCAATTAAATCCATTTGTGCTGCACTCCAAAAGGAAATACTTTAGGCGAGGTGTGGGGTTGGAGGGCAGTATGTGAAGAGGATTTGATTCATTACAGGAATTCCTCCATTACTTGAGAGTCTCCTGAAGGTACAGAGCACAGTTGCTCAGTATAGTGACAGAATTGTGAATCACTGAATTTAAAAGAATCAAAAGATTATAATATACTAATGACACTACTCATTTGAAAAACAGGGCTGTAAACTAATTAGTTGATTACTTAAGAGAATGAAAATATAAATTTAAACAATGGAGAGGTGCCAGACGCAGAACTGTCACTTGGCATGAACAAATACTGAGAAATAATGAACCATTGCTGGCCAATTTAAAAATTAATCCTACACCAGTTCCAATCCAGATCACATACACCAGGTGAGTTCTGAGGGATTCCTCCAAACCAGTCGCTAAACAGAGAGAGAAGTCACTCTCCAGGCACCATTCTGAATGCTGGTTATCTGAACCCAATGCCAGGTCATCGGGTAGACACTTGCTCTCACTCACTCACTCACAGAGCACTGACCAATTATGCCACTACAGCTACAGCAAGGCCTTGTGAGTGAGCGAGGGGGTGCCAGCCAAGCAAGGGGGAAGAGGGTAAGGGGGCCAGCCAATCATGCACGATGATGGGAAATCAACCACTTAACCTTTTAACTCATTCCAATATTCATGGTTGATCTGTCCTCCTGCCTTGGTTCCATAACCTTTAATATCCTGACATAACAAATATCCATGACTCTTAGTTTGGGTATTTTTAATTGGGCCCCTCCTCAAAGCTTTCCAGAGGGAGGTTTCCAGATTTCCAATAACCTGAGAAAAAGGTGTGCTTTCTGACCTCACTCTTCAATGGCCCAGCACTAACTTTAAGGGCCTGTTTCCTTGTTCTGGACTGCTCCACCAAAGGAAACAGCGGAACAGAAAATCATTCTCATTATGTGTTAAAGGTATGATATATAATCATGTGCATATTGATCTCCAATTCTAAATATTGTTACGGACTCAGTGAAAGTCCCTTTAAGATAGAGAGTGTGTGTGTATGTGTGTGTGGGGCGTGCTTACGTCAATAGAAGATAAAGGACGTAATGACATTGTTGAAGAAGTTAGAAGAAGGGAGAGAGAGAAGGGAGAGAGAGAAGGGAGAGAGAGAAGGGAGAGAGAGAAGGGAGAGAGAGAAGGGAGAGAGAGAAGGGAGAGAGAGAAGGGAGAGAGAGAAGGGAGAGAGAGAAGGGAGAGAGAGAAGGGAGAGAGAGAAGGGAGAGAGAGAAGGGAGAGAGAGAAGGGAGAGAGAGAAGGGAGAGAGAGAAGGGAGAGAGAGAAGGGAGAGAGAGAAGGGAGAGAGAGAAGGGAGAGAGAGAAGGGAGAGAGAGAAGGGAGAGAGAGAAGGGAGAGAGAGAAGGGAGAGAGAGAAGGGAGAGAGAGAAGGGAGAGAGAGAAGGGAGAGAGAGAAGGGAGAGAGAGAAGGGAGAGAGAGAAGGGAGAGAGAGAAGGGAGAGAGAGAAGGGAGAGAGAGAAGGGAGAGAGAGAAGGGAGAGAGAGAAGGGAGAGAGAGAAGGGAGAGAGAGAAGGGAGAGAGAGAAGGGAGAGAGAGAAGGGAGAGAGAGAAGGGAGAGAGAGAAGGGAGAGAGAGAAGGGAGAGAGAGAAGGGAGAGAGAGAAGGGAGAGAGAGAAGGGAGAGAGAGAAGGGAGAGAGAGAAGGGAGAGAGAGAAGGGAGAGAGAGAAGGGAGAGAGAGAAGGGAGAGAGAGAAGGGAGAGAGAGAAGGGAGAGAGAGAAGGGAGAGAGAGAAGGGAGAGAGAGAAGGGAGAGAGAGAAGGGAGAGAGAGAAGGGAGAGAGAGAAGGGAGAGAGAGAAGGGAGAGAGAGAAGGGAGAGAGAGAAGGGAGAGAGAGAAGGGAGAGAGAGAAGGGAGAGAGAGAAGGGAGAGAGAGAAGGGAGAGAGAGAAGGGAGAGAGAGAAGGGAGAGAGAGAAGGGAGAGAGAGAAGGGAGAGAGAGAAGGGAGAGAGAGAAGGGAGAGAGAGAAGGGAGAGAGAGAAGGGAGAGAGAGAAGGGAGAGAGAGAAGGGAGAGAGAGAAGGGAGAGAGAGAAGGGAGAGAGAGAAGGGAGAGAGAGAAGGGAGAGAGAGAAGGGAGAGAGAGAAGGGAGAGAGAGAAGGGAGAGAGAGAAGGGAGAGAGAGAAGGGAGAGAGAGAAGGGAGAGAGAGAAGGGAGAGAGAGAAGGGAGAGAGAGAAGGGAGAGAGAGAAGGGAGAGAGAGAAGGGAGAGAGAGAAGGGAGAGAGAGAAGGGAGAGAGAGAAGGGAGAGAGAGAAGGGAGAGAGAGAAGGGAGAGAGAGAAGGGAGAGAGAGAAGGGAGAGAGAGAAGGGAGAGAGAGAAGGGAGAGAGAGAAGGGAGAGAGAGAAGGGAGAGAGAGAAGGGAGAGAGACACCAGCCTGCTTGTTTTCTCTATTGATGGATGAGAAACAATAACTGTGTTTGCCACTGAAATCCATGTATGGAAGTTGGAAGTAATCCGGTGGAGTTCACTTTGTTGCTGACCTGTAGAAGGAAACAGGTATTTGTGTGTGGACGACCACAGTTCGGATGCTTTTCGGGGTGAGGAAGTCACTACCGAGTAAACCCTGAAGTGTCGCTTGGGTTCCATCGTGGAACATTTGGATTTCGTATTTACTCTCCCTATGTTTCTCTACATCTACGTCTTATCTTCAGACAACGGTGGTTGTTGAAGAAGCCCTTGCTCACGTTTCACCTTATGGCTTGCGGAACTGAACTTTAAGAACCATTCCGGAACTTGGAGTTTGGGACTTTGTCACACACACACACACACACACACACGAAGAGTTTAGTTTTGGGGTTAACGTTCGAGGTTTAACATTTTTGAATTCTAACATACTAACATTTTTACTTTTATTTTACATATTATCATAAGTAGTGATTAATAAAATAGTTTTTAACACTGAATCATGCTCAGTGTGTTTCTTTTGTTGCTGGTTCGTGACAATATTCAGTTCTATTCACTTCAATGGAACCAAATTTGGGAAGCAGAGTACAAAAATCATGCTTTTAGCACATGCCAACCAAAGCTGAATTTCTACCTCAGATTTTCACTCACCACCTATTATATACTTCTATCAACTTCAACATCTCAGTTCCTCACCCTTTTGCAATGCATTTTTAAGCATGGATATATTTTCTCTGTATCCATGCGTGTTTGTATAGCAATTTTAAAGAGAGTCATGTTGTGTGCCTGCTTCTCAATAACATGTAAATAGCTCTAGTCTATTCCCTTAAACAAACCACCACCTTTTTGGATGTATGCTGCCTCTCAATGTTTTTGTGGAAACATTACAATGTGGTGACAAGGATTAGGATTTTTCTTCGGGGTTGTTGAAGGGCATTGATGACCTAAGTTTTAGGCAAGTTCACAGCACTAAAAGTAAGCCTTTTGCAGTGTTTCCTATGATGACACATTGACAGCACCGGACTATTACACACGCTCCAAGTTTAGCCAAGTCAATGCCGAGTAGGAAAGGGACAAGAAGGCTGCCCTGGCTCACCAAATCAGTACCCTTGCCACATGTAGCCCACCATCTCAAGAACCATTCAGCTTGTAGTCAAACAAATGGATGTGTTCCTTAAATTAAAGGACACCCTGGAGGCTGAAGAACGTGATATCATGAGAGCTCAAACTGACATAATAAACAAGCAGGAAAAAGTATCTCCCACAGAGACTGAGCCAGGACCACAAGGCATGCTGACAAATCTTCAAGGCATGCAATGTAAAAGTTGTATAAGATGCTAGAAATTGCTGAAAGAGAAATGAAGCCAGAAGCTCAGCGGGATAAGTAGTACATTGTTTCATTAAAGAACTTACCTTTGCACTGCAATTTTGGTACCTTCTTAGATCATGCTTGTGTGTGAGGTCTGGTAGATGAACTCACAACACTTGACATTAGAATTTGCTCCATCAATGGAAATGACGTCCAAGAGTGCGATAGAATTTCATCCAGTGCACGTGATAAGTGTAGCTGCAGGTGAAGGCTGGAAAGCAGTAATGAAGTCCAAGGCTCAAAAGTTGAATTTGAAGGGTGCTGGTGAGACCAGTTAAGTCAGTTGTTAGCTTTGCAAAACTGTCACTTACCACAGTCTTGTCAGTTTAGAACAGTGAAGTGTTTCAGCCTTCAGATCCAAGGCTAGGACAATGATAAAAGCAATTTCAGTGACAACTCAAAACAACAACAAAAAAGGAGGACATCATAGTTTGGAAGTTAACTCAGATAACAAGGAACTAGAATTGTACAAGTAATTATGGCACCAGTATATTAGTATGCAACTTGCCATAGACTGTTTAATAATGAGTCAACACACATATACTTGCAAGTTCAGCAGGTGCCATTGATAAAAAGTATCTTCACATCGGAAACTTATTCTGATGAAGTTTTAAAGGGTCAATCTGAGAAGTAATTGGCGAGGTTAAAGCAAAATGCTGCACTTGTGAAAACCAACCAAAGAAAGAGAGACATGCCAATAGTGGTACTACCCAAGGCACAAAATGGTGCAGCTGTGTGGATACTACAAAACCATACCAAATCAAGCTGTAAAGAACTGTGACCACCACTCACTCCACAATACTTGGATAGGGTTAGAAGGATCAACAATATTCACAGACTTGGACCTCTCCCATGTCTACACACAACAAAGTGCTTTCAAAGATAGTCAGCTGTACCTGACCATCAACGTGCACAAAAGGCTTCATTGATAAAGTTATCTTATGGAGTCAGATCTTGGCTCAAGATTGAATAAAATCTTGCTAAGAGTTGATCATTACTGTGAATCCAGGATCATCTGTTAGTTGCCAAGAGTACAGAAGAAGGAAATCTCGAGATTTTGGAGGAAGTGTTCACGGGCACACCGTAAAATTGAAACAAGGTAATTGTGTATCATTGCAACGAGAACTGACGTACTTTGGTTTCAAGGTTGATGCCAATGGCTGGTAGCCATCACCAATGTGTCAAAGCATGAATATACAGCAAAGGTTAATCCTAGGAGGTGGTGCAACATCCAGTTCCTGTGATGGTGTTCACACCACTGCATCACTTGTTAGCAAGGTTGTGAAAGGTTGTGGAGCAAGGGGTAATGAAGTGCATATAAGCAAAATAAAAACTTTGCAAGTGAAATTGTTTATGATATAACTTGAGAGCTGAAGTTAGCACATGATCCATATTCAAGGGAAGACATGCAATCAGTCCTCAGACACAAAACATGCATTCAATTATTTCAAAAAGGGGTGCTTTGGGTTATGTAAATCTTAGCTTCAGTTAATAATGTTCAACGTGACTCACTGAGTGGCATGCATGAGTCAGAAGTCTGCATATTCAAGTCCCTTTTTAGAGATGAGCACAAAATTCACCCAGAGCAGTATGGAGGGAGCAAAAAAACAAGCTGCTGGAGGAACTCAACAAGTCAGGCAGCATCTGTGGAAGGAAATGGACAATCAACATTGAGCTGAGACTCTTCATATGGACTGAAAGAGTAGAGGGGAAATAGCCAGTCTAAAGAGGTGAGGGAAAGGGGTAGGTGGCCCCTTTCTCTTGGATGATACATTAAATCTTGACCCCCTTCACCACTCAGATGGAGGGTAAAATGTCTGAAAGTTGGAGGTTTCCCCCTGATTTTCTGGCCATTGGTTCTTCCTCGGATAACAGCTTTAAACTGGATCATCATGTCACTTGTTTGTGGCATCTTGCTGTGAGCAAATTGGCTGCTACGTTTTCTATATTATGTTGGCACTTCAAAAAACAATTCACTAGTTGCTCAAGACTTTCAGGCACCCTGAGGCTGTGCAAAGTTTGATAAAAATACAAACTGACTCTTTCTACTTTCAAAGACATTGAACTGCCCAAAACTTTCCCTGTACGTTATGTTTGTTATTAAGTGTCTTCAAGAGCTCACCGTAAGGGGTCCCAGGACCAAATTCACTTGCTGCGTCAATCATATATTGTCCCAACAGTTCTCCATTGGTGATCCGTGAGGGAATCTTACGATCAAGCTTTTCATAAAGAAATTCTTCAATTCGTGCACCTGCAGGGAGTAAAGAGTCATGATTAGTGGTAGCCGACTAACTGGCCAAACACTTGGGAAGCGATACACCATTCCTCCCTTCCCCCAGATCAAATAATATTATTCAGGGCATCCTAGCCCTGGTGAGAAACATCCTCTCTGCACAAGAGAACGAACCGCACAGGAGGCCTGTTCTTTGAAGTAGCTACCCAAAAAGACACAGGTCCCCTGCCCTTTCCCACACCCTGCAAATTATTCCCATCAAGTGTTTATCCAATTCCCTTTTGAAAACTGATATTGAAACAGCTTCCACCACCCGTTCAGGCAGTATGTTCTAGACCGTCAGGTATAGGAGTGTTGTGGTTAAGTTTCTGAACTCTCACAGGAGAATAGGGGCAGAAGTTGGCCACTTGGCTCCTCAAGACTGCCCCACCATTTAACATGAGCTATGCTAGCCTTAACTCCTCTTGTGCCAGTTTCCCATAACCCTCATTTCCTTGATCTTTCAAATATTTATCTTTATCCATCTTAAATAAATCTAATAACCCTCGGGGCAGAGAATTCCAAAGATTCACAACCATTCGACAAAAGAAATTTCTATGCACCTCAGTTTTAAATGACCAGCCCCTCATTTTGTAGCTATGTTCCCTTGTTTGTGACTGTCCCAGTAGTAAAAACATCTCAACACCTACCCTGTCAAGCCCTCTTATGATCTTATATGTTTGAATAAAGTGAACCCTCATTCTTCTGAAATCCAGGCACTACAGACCCAAAATGTCTGGCCTCTCTTGATAGGATAACCCTCATATCCCAGGAATGAACCTGATGAATCTCCTTTGGTTTGTCTCCAATGCTACTGGCAAAGGTACCAAAACTGTTGGAGATCTGGATCATTAACCCGAGGTGAGAATTCACAACCCACCACGCCAGGGAATTCAATTCAAGAAATTAAATAAATCTCTAATTCTAAAAAAAAAGTGTTGGTCCCTGAAACAGTAAATATGAAACCTGAACTGTTGTAAAATCCATCTGGTTCTCTAACATCTTGCAGAACAGGAAATGTTCCAAAGTATGGTTATACACAACTCTAGACCCACTGATGTAGTTGGCTCTCAACTGCCTCCATAACTTCGGGACAATTAATGACAGCATTGCCAACAACATACACATCCTGTGCATGAATAAAGAAAATCATTACTCACCGCGCACACAAAAACACTTCACATCTCCCTTCTGCTTTTTTGAAAGTCGCTTTAAATCTGTGTCCTTTGGTTACTAACCAATGCATTACTGGAAACAGTTTCTCCTCATTTATTCCTTTATGATTTCAAATACCTCTAGCAAACTTCCCTTAACCTTCCCTACTCCAAAGGGGACAATCTTGGTTCGCCCTGCTTGTGCCACTTTGTCCAGCAACACATGTGGGCTGGTTTGTGTCTTTGGATTTGATGTATGCAGAATCTGAACAGAAAGCCAAGCATTCAATGCATCAATGCAAGTTGGAACCTTCTTGAGCTGCAATCAATCACGGGAACCCCTCTACTCCCTGGCCTAGAGAGGCTGCAGCTGGCACCAGTTAGAAGCTGAGATTTAAATCAGTAGCTGAGGTAGAGAGGGCACAGCACAGGTCTGCTCAAACCCTGCTTGAGGAAGTACTCATAAAATTGGGAAGTTCTGATTGTTTCAGTGCTTAAAATTATAATTAAAACTAGAGCTAGAATAATTGAAAATGAAATCTAGATCAGCTATAACCTGACTGAATGGGGAACAAAATCGAGAAGCCTCCTACTTCAATGGTCTCTGGAAATAGACAACAGCAATTGTAGTTTCTTTGGGAACTAGACCACGTATGACCACTTGTTCTCTTCTTCTCTATGCTAGAGTTCCTCCATGTCTACAAATTACAAAGGGTTGATAGATCTGCCCCAAGGGATGCCAGCCAAGCTCAGTACCAGAGCAGGTTCACAATAACCTGCTTGCTGATGTTCATTAGCTTGTGCCAGGAGCACTTGGTCCAGACCTCAGGACAACCTTGATCTAAACATGGACAAGAAAACCAAGTTCCAGAGAAGAGGAAAGAGTGACAGCCCCTGTCATCCAATAGCACACGATAGAGTGCAACACCAAGGAGATCTAGTAAAAGTGATGTCAATGTTGATTGAAGTATAAAAGGTAAATAGTTTTTTTTAAATGGAGTGCAAATATCTCAGCCCCAGTACGTCGAGAGATGTTTAGGGCAGAGTCTAGGAACAACCCTTTTTGTCTATTACACTGATGACCTGGCCTCCGTTATTGAACTAAAATGGGAACTTTCCACGCGACCACACAATGTTTGATTCCGTTGCAACATTGCAGATAATGTAGCACCCATGCCCAAATGCAGCCAGATCAAAAATTTCCCCGACTGAAGGAAGTACGTATTGGCGTCCTGCAGAGTCCCGTGCTTTTAAGTTTATTGCTTCGTTGTTTTTAAAAGGTAACAGATCTGGCTAGAGGGGGTAAGATTTCAAAGCCTGGGGGCAATACACAGTTGGAAACAACAGTAAGGAATGAGTGTGATAGTAACAAAGATCAGGAGGTTGCAGATAGACTGGTGAAGTGGGGAGCCACGGCACAGATCCGACACAATGTGTATGAATGTAAAGTGATGCACTGTGGGACAAATAACATGGAGAGGAAGCCTTGGGTAAGTGGTATTAGTTTTTGAGGCAGAGGATGAGGAGGCACAGACAAGTGCAGTGGGACCAAGAGGTTTATGTTCCTGAACTTCATAGGTGCAAGGATGAGTTGAACAAGGTGGTTATGGGATATGTTACTTTGTAAATGGGAACATTACAATAACATGCCAGACAAGTTAAAGGTTTACAGTTGTGCTTTTTTACCTAAAAGCCCATGTTGTTCAGGATCAAGCCACCATATTACAGAGCCTACTATTACTTTCAACACGCAACTTGTATGTATACAAGTAAATTAGGCACTCTTTCAAAATGTTGGCAACACGATGAGCTAAATAGCTTTGCTCCATGACAAGAGGTTATATGAATCTATGACCTGCTAGTGCTGATGCCATCCTTGTAAGTCTTTTAGTTACATTATCTCCCAACTGCAATGTTGGTGAGAAATTGCAAGACATTAACAAGTGCAACTCATTCAATGCCAAGTTTTCCACACAATGAATTACACCAATATCACATCTCTCATCTAAGGGTGACCAGTTCCTTGGTCAAAGGGACAAGTTTTAAGGAGGAAGATGACAGAGGGAGATCATATGGTGAAAATGTTCAGGGAATGTTTAGGACCTGGATAGCCAAAGGAAATTGGGATACACATCCAGCCAGAAATAGAGCAATGCAGAGTCCTTGGTGGACTGTGGTGTCAGAGGGGGTTGCAGAGACAGGGAGAGGCAGCAGGACCTCGGCAGCAGAAGCTTTTGTTGTCCTTCAGGGAGAGTCAAAGTCAGAACAACAGAGTGCATCAGACTGATCAGATCTGGTTGGTAGTAAACGCGTAGGTGAGGCAGACTCTGATGTTAGCTGCTGATAATTTCAGTGTAGCTTTCTCGATTTCACTTAAAGTGAACAAGATCACAGCCTCACACTGCAGTCACATTACACACACGAGTGCAAACATCTGAGACAAAAATTCAGTTAATACATTATTGTATCTTGTATGTAATTATTTTCAGTACTGTAGAGTGACCCAGTTCAATTTTGAATTATAAAAAGGTCCATGTAATGTTAAACGATGAACAGCTTTGGAGCAAATTGCTCTGTTGCAACCTTGCAGATTGCTTTGAGATAAGCACAACATTACATCTAATCTACCCATTTTAACTGCTGATCACTCACGAGTAATTTCCAACAACCAGCCATGCAAAAGGTTGCCATGGTAACAACCATTTTCCACAATACTACCTTCACAGAAAAATCCGATGGGATATTCCCCCTCACGATCCACCCCCCTCCTCTGTCCTTACTAGAAATGCTGAGAGGACAGACAGGTGCTCCCAGGTTTAGCAGAGTTTCCTGAAGGTGTGGGCAGATAGAGCGGGGCAGAGACTCACCTTCATTGCCTGTGTGTAAAAACATGGTTTCAGTCCTTTGACACACATACACACACTCCCCACCATTTCCCAGCTCTTCAGCTGACTGCTTGCTGGCCTTTTGAAGACAATCCAGAATAATGCCCGAAATCTTTTCCTAGCCCACCTACCCCTAGACAAGTTTTGTTTCCCCTTTAACATAAACTAGCCCTTAAGCTTCACAACCAGCCTGGCAATCACCATCTCAGTCAGCAACTAAAAACCTACATCAGCTCTCACATCAATCACAGTGGCTGCCTCCCCTCCCCTCCCCTCCCAGGCAAACTCCCCCACACACCTGTCCAACTGCCCCACATAATTCCAAGCAACCTCCCCTACTACCCCACGCAGTTCCTCTCACCTCTCTCCGTCTCACCACAAGCAACACCTGCCAGCGTAGAGAATCTCCCTCCACCCAGCTGCACTCACAAGTCAACAGTGCAACGAGGTTCTGCAGCACCATGTCTATCCTTTCATCACAGATCAGGTGGCGGTCATTGGGTCCATCCTACCCAAGCAGTGTGGTGCCTCAAAGCACTCAACCACCCACCCCCCCTCCCAATGTTTCCCTTTCTACTCTGTCTTATTCCCTTTTAAGATTAAAAGTCGGAGCACATGCGCACCAGTTGACCTTTTGGACCAGCTTCACCATTCTTCCACTTGGCTAATGACCCACCTGAGATCTGCTTTCCAACACTATCCAAATATTCCCAAAGATCTCCCAATCAGTCTTCAAAATTGTATCTCTGTTAAGGAATCCTGCTCCACAAGGTTATTTACTTTACATATGCTGCTTAAGCACATTATTTGTTGTTTATAGGAGGCAGGCAGAGATGCACAGAGCACTCCAGGTGTGGTCTTACCAAGAATCCATATGGTTATGCCAATGTACCATTTGTTTTTCTAATTGCCTGCTGTGACTGGAACGGTAACCGTCTATGTTGTGTGTACAAGGACATCCAGATCCCTCCCAATATCAACTTTTTTCTCTGACTTTTAGAAAGCATATTCTACTTTTCTAATTTTCTTGCCAGATTGGATAATTTCATAGCAACAAATAATCTGCTAGAGGAACTCAGCAGGTCGAGCAGCATCTGTGAGAGGAAAGGAATTATCGACATCTTGAGTCGAAACCCTGCATCAGGACAGAGTAGAGAGATGAAATGGCTGGTATAGAGAGGAGAAAGGGAGTGGTGAGAAAGGATTCTGAGGTGATTGGTGGACTGAGGAGGCGTGTAAGGTGACAGGCAGCTAGTGCCAGGTAGAGGTGAGTGGGGGTGGAGTTGGGAAACTGTGGCAGGTGAATGATAGATGGAGGCAGACAGAGAGAGCGAGGAAAAGATGGAGCAAGGTGCAAGGAGGGGAGTGTGAAGATAGGAGCCAGTTGCAGGAGGGAGATAAGCAGGAACATCGTTCACCTGCCACAGTCTCCCAACTCCACCCCTGCTCCCCTCCCCTACCTGGCACCTTACACCGCTCCTCAGTCCACCAGTCACCTCGGAATCCTTTCTCACCACTCCCCATCTCCTCTCTATACTGGCCACCTCGCCTCTCCACTGTCTTGATGCAAGGTTTTGATCCAAAACATCAACAGTTCCTTTCCCTCCCACAGATGCTGCTCGACCCACTGAGTTCCTCCAGCAAACGGTTTGTTGCTCCAGATTCCAGCATCTGCAGTCTCCTGTCTCGCCTCTGAATAATTTCACAGTTCTTCCACTTGTCCCTGTGGAGCCTCAGTGTGTGTCCTCTTGGCTTATTTTTGCATCTGGCTTTATATAATCATCAAACTTCAATCTTCTCTACTCAGTCCCTTCATATCAGTAGTTAATGTTACAAACAGCTGAGGCCCAAGCACTGAACCACAAGGTACTCCCTAGTAACAGCAGGCCAACCTAAGAATCTCTTTTTTATTCCAACTGTTTTCTATCTGTTAACCAATTCTCAACCCCTGCTAATGTATAATTTCCAAACCCATGAGGCCTAACTGAATGTACAATTGTGTGTATCCTGCCACAGGATATGGAGTCTGCAGTTAAATTCCTGGACTACTAATCTCAGGACAATGTTCCAGCCCAATCATCGTCAGCTGCTTCAACAATGACCTCCCTTTCATCAGAAGATCGGAATGGTGGTGTCTGCTAATGACTGCTGAATATTCAATTTCATTTGCAACTCCTTAGAAATGGAAGCAGCCAGCATGCAGCGAGACATGGACAATGTTCAGGCACGGATTGATATGCGGCAAGTAATACTGGGCTACGAGGCTCCCAGGTAATAGCCGTCTCCAACAGGAGAATATCTAACTACCTAACCCTTGATATTCAATGGCAATCCCATCACTGAGGGCCAACAAATAACATCTTGGGAGTCAACATCAACAAGCAGCTCTATTGGACCAGCCACATAAATGCTGAAGCACAAAAGACTGGGTATCCTGCTGTGAGTGACTCAGATCCTAACAGCCCAGAGCGTTCCTGCCACCTACAAGGCACAAATCAGAGTGTGCTGGAGCACTCTGCGCTTGCCTGGATGCGTGCAGCTCTAATAATGTTCAAACAGCTTGAAAACATTCATGACAAAACATCCCCCTTGATCGACTGCTACGTCTACTGTCTACAAAATGCACTGCAGTTACAGCACCTCCCAAACAAGCAATTCTTTCACCAAAAAGGATCAGGCCTTCGGGTGAATGGGGACATCACCAGCTGCAGGCTCCCCTCCAAGATGCACATTATCCCGATTAGGAAATAATCACTCCATTGTTGCTGGGCCTGATTCCAGGGATACCCTACTCAACAGCACTGACAGAATACCTTCACCAGAAGGACTGCAGTGATTCAATGTGGCTGCTCACCCCCACCTTCTCGGGACAATCATGGATGGGCAATAAATACTGTCGGCATCCACATTCTGAAAAGTGAATACATATAAAATTTTAACTGTGACCCTAACAATAGATGCCAGCATATTCCTTTCTATTTTTATCTGACCTATAGTTTGCCATCTCCTCTCTAATTCCTTTCATTGAATGGCAGGTTTGAATTTGCTATCTTCCAATTCACAGGAATTTGGAAGATCAAAACCAGATGCCATAAAAAGATTTAAAAATATGCAAATAACCACTTGAAATTCTGTACAACAGTCCTTGTGTTTTTGTCAACAGAAGGAAGTTGTATGAATAAAAATTATACTGGGGCGAAGATGCTTAAATAGCAGTGCACACCAAATAAAAATCAAAATTGTAATGTTTAGGTCAAGATAATGTACCTGCATTTATTCAACAGTGATCACTTTGAATACCCAAAGCATGCCGGACCTAGATCACTGCCTGCAAACACTTTCTGGCAGGTACAGTACATACAAACAGCAAGTAAAATGGACATCAGTGAGTGGGAGCTGGACTTCAAATCACCACAGACTCACAGAGCTCTCACCAGTAGATGGGGTTAGTACAAGAGCATTAATCTTTGACTAGATTTATTTGATGCAAATTAGCTCTGTGTTTTCCTCCAACTGCTCTTCACTGGCTGGCAAGCACTTTGGGATGTCCTAGTTGGTGCTCTCTGATTGTAGTTTCTTTAGTAAAACCACGTTGGTTTAAAGAGATTTTCACATTTTAGAAAGCACAGAAGTCCATAACACCACAAGCAGCCGGACAGCAGTGGTTAAGAGAAAGCTGGACGAGAGAGGGCAATGGGATGAGAGAAGGTGGATGGTAAGGGTGGGAGGAAGGTCCTGCTCCTGAACAGAATTAAAACTCAAACCCGACCCACCTGTTGTTGATCCAGACCAGAGCTGAGTCCTTGTATCTTCTTCCGTACTCAACCTGATGGTTGTTTCAGGACTTGACATCCATGCCAAGTCCGAGTGAAGTCCCTCATACACAGCTGTCACTGCCTGACTGAAGCAGAGGCCCCAGAAAACTCTCCCCGATTCTGGTCAACAATCACTGTCTGGGAGTATCACCCCCAACTTCTGACCCAGAGTCAAAAACAAAATCAACCCCCAAACATTTGCCCTCTAATCCTGGGTCAAGTCCCTCACCTGCTCCCTGGCCAAGTCTCTGTTGAAGATGGCTGCTACCTGCTGACACCACCTCAGCGTACCTGGACAAAGCACTGAGCACACATATTCAGGCTTCATCAGCCTTGGGTCAGGTAGCCCGGCTCTCCTGGGATGTGGCCTCCGTGGAACCATGTCTGGTAGGGATCAGCAACCCCAGCCTGGAACACTTGGAAAGACAAGGGAGGAAATTTGTGGAATACCCTCAGGACGATTGAGGAAGCCAAATACAGAAGCATAAAAAATAGACAGATTAGGTTTCCAGCCCCAAATTTGACACTGTGACTGGAATGCAGTAAAATTAATAATTTAATTCAAATGGAGAATGACGAATTTTCCATCCTACATTCAAATGGAGAATTTCCTGAAGGAAAATATTAAAACAAAAGTACCAATACATCTTGAAAACGTAGATCTGGTCTGACCAACCTCAGTTTCAAACTGGAGACACAAGAGACTGCAGAAGCTGGAATCTGGAGTAACAAACAATCTGCTGGAGGAACTCAGCGGGTCAGGCAGCGTCTGTGGGGGGAGAAGGAATTGATGTTTTGGGTCGAGATGCTGCATCAGGTCTGGGCAGTCCTGATGCAGTGTCTCGACCTCAATGTCAACAATTCCTAGTCTTCCCCCCCCCCATACAGATGCTGCTCAATCCACTGAGTTCCTCCAGCAGATTGTTTGTTGCTCAGTTTCAATCTCCCCAATTCTCCCAGCCAGAGGAAGTAAGATCCAAAAATATACATAAAAGGCAAAAAAAATGAAGGACAAAGTAACTGTTCCCAAAAATAATTATTGAGCAGTATATGAGATTCATAGAAAATAGGAGCAGCCATAGGCTATTCAGCCCTTCAAACCTGCTCTGCTATCCAACACCCCGTTCTAGCTTTCTCCCCATGTCTGTTGCTCCCTCATGTTATCAGAAAAATATCCAAATCCCACTTCAAACTATTTAAAGATTTGGCTTCAATGGCTTTCTGTGGTGGAGAATTCCAGAAGTTTCTCCACTCTCTGGGAGAAGAAATTTCTCCTCATCATGGTCTTAAATGGTTTATGCCTTATCCTTAGAACACAACTCCTGGTCCTGGACTCCCCAGCCATTGTCAATACCCCTCTAGCACCTGATCTGTCCAGTTTTGTTAGAATTTTGTAGGTTTCTATGCGATCTCCTCTCAATCTTCTAAACTCTAGTGAATACAAGCCTATGTGTCTCAATTTTTCTTATCTCAATACTGCCATCCCAGGGATCAGCTGAACTCCCTCCATAGTCAGAACATCTTCTTCAGATAAGGAGACCAAAACTGCATATGGTACTCAAGGTGTGGTCTCAGCAAGGTCCTGTACAATTGCAGCAAGATATCCCCACTTCTAAGCTCAAAACCTCTCACTACAAAGGCAAGAATACAATTTGCTGGCTTAGTCGCCTGCATGCTTCCCTTCAGCGACTGATGTACAAGGACATCCAGGTCTCGTTGCATCTTGCCTTTTCCCAATGTATTGCCATTCACACAAGAATCTGCCTTCCTGTTATTGCCACCAGCGTGGATAACCTCACATTATACTGCACTTGCCGTGTATCTGCCCACTCTCTCAACCTGTTCAGATGTATCAGAAGCTTCTCTGCATCCTCCTCAAGTCTCACCCTCCCACCCAGCTTTGTGTCATCCGCAAATATGGAGACGTTAATTTAATTCCCTCATCCAAATCACTAATGCTGTGAATTGCTGGGGTCCCAGCAATGATCCCTGTGATACCCACTTAGTCACCACCTGCCACTCAGAAAATTACCCCCTTGTTCCTACTGTTTCCAGTCAGCCAGATGACAGCTATTTGTTGACAATACTTTTCAGGAGCCTTGGGCAGCAGAAACCAAGAGGATAAGCCCACCTTGGCTCTCAGAAGGATTTGTTTTGAAAGAAATCAAGGCACTTTAATATTGTGTCTGTCTTTTCCCTTTCAAGGTATCCCAAACTGCTCTACATCTAACAAAGTCCTTTTGAAGTATAGTCTATAGAGAAGGAAACATGGCATCCAATTTAGTCATGCAAAAAGCAGTGTGATAACAACAGATATTTTTATTTGATGTTGTCTGAGTAAAGATTTTGGCAAGATAATGTCAATAACTCTCTTGCTCTTTTTCAAGACAATGCTAGTGATCGCAAGAGAGCAATTCTTGTGTGATGGGTCAACTGAATGTATCAGCACATGAGAATTCTGCATAGAACAGGAGATAATGCTTCCCATTCTGCCTCTGTAATGTGTAGGCAAAGGGACAGCTGCTGGAAAGGTCACCTTCCAACTTAATCTGGAAATAAATGTCTAAACACAGTCAGAACCCAACTAATCAGGACAATGGCCACACAGAAGTTCAGTGTCCAAGGAAAATGAAGAGAAAGGACTGAAGAGAATGCCTGCAAGCGGTTACTTTACACATGGAGTGGTTGCAGCAAATGATGCTGTTATAGCGAAGGAAAAGTTCAATTAGCACACGAGGAAGTAAGGAAGGAGACAAAGGATATGGTGATGGGGTATCTGCAGCATTTTGCTTTGGCTGACATTTGTAAAGTGGTTGAATAGACCCTGGAAAGGCCGGAGGAAACACTGAGTAGTAATTTATAAGGGAGCAGCAGACAGCACCGGGATCATCAAGCTCTCATGTACCAGAGGATTGGTTCAAGGTCTTGAAGGGCAAGTTATAGACAGATGTTAAAAAATGCATCTGTGACTAATGGAAATGCAAAAGGGAAGATGTGGCTAGAATTTCAAACTGAGTGTTGGGTTGGAAAAAAACAGGCCCTTGATTATCCTATGATCTAAAATGGTCCAAATTACTGGGCAATTTACAGGATCAAATCACTCTAATGAAGGGGTTTAAAACTGTCTCAAAACGTGTGTTGGATTCCGTCCCTAACCATTGCAGCATCGTTAATGATACCAATCACCACTAGTTAGAGTGCAGAGAGCTCAGGGTTAGAGTGAGTGGCTATACAATAAACCTAAAGGGCCTTTTTACCCAAGGACAAAGTTATTTCACAGTCTTAAAATAATAACAGTTCACAGGAACATCATTAAAAATTGAAACAATCCCTTAGGATTTGGGCTTCAAGGAAGAGTGAGAGGTGGACAGATAAAGAGATTTAAGGAGAGAATCCCAGAGTTTGGGACTAGCCAGCTGGAGTCATGGCAACAAATGGTGGAAGTGATGAAAGTCAGGGAATGCACAGATCCGAAAACAAAGATGAGAATTTGAAAACTGGGATATTGTTGGACTAGGAGCCAGTGAACAGTTGCAGTGGTGACTGGTGAATAGCAGTTGTTGTGGGCAAGGACAAAGGCAGGGGCAGCAGAGGTTTGGGTGGCCTCATGTTTGTGTAGTTAAGACAAGAGTCCTGACATAAGAGGAATGGAATGGCCAAGCGTACATCTGGCATTGGGACACAACGATGGTTTCAGTAGACAGTCCAAGTCTGGTAAAGTATATACATTTATCCTCCGGGACACCAATCCATACGTCCACTCCTGTCCATCCTGTTCTCTCTCCCTCCCACTGGGACCACGGATGGAATTCTTTCCAGTGGCGTTGCTGAAATTCAACATTCAGCAAACTGAGGATCAGACACAGATCTGTGCCCCACTTTGGCCATTCCCAAGGCTTATATGGTGCATGTCTCAGCAAGCTCTCTGGTTACTCAGACTGCTTGTGACACTCAAGCGTACCGAACCTCAAGGCAAGGGCTTGAGAAGGGGATAGTGGTACGAAGGATGCGGCATCCATTGCATATTACATCCAGCTGAACAATGACAATGGTGCTCAATCAATAGTCAACAACACAACTCAAGATGGTTCTCCTTCAATCTTTCCCAAAATGTAGTGTGAAGGCTAGGTAGATAAGAAGGGAGGAAGCACAGGGACAGGAGCAGGAAGCCAAATTGAAGAGGGAGGCAAGTTCCAGAGAGGATGTTAAAGTATGACTGACACTGTGCCTTTTACAGCCAAGTCACACAGAGGATAATGTATCGGCCGCGATGGAATTGCCATCACAATTATACATGGCTGGGTAGATGGACCTGAAAGTCTGTTTTCATAACCTTACGATGTCCCAAAGTAGCTCGCAGTCAGTTAGGTACATCTACAATGGAGCTACCACGAAATGTGAAATGTAGACTTGAAATCTCACCACATCATTTTCATTACACTTTCACAAACACAAAGCTTACATTTCAACCTCTTCTCCTCCTCCTGTTCGAAATATAGAAACAGGAGCAAGCCATTCTTTTCTTTGAGTCCATCCACCAGTCAATAGGGTCATGGCCGATTTCTATCCACATTCCATCCACCTGTAATGACTTTGTGGCCAGCAAAACTCTCTGCCTGTCTATTGCAGATTTAAAATGATTAATTACGCTCAAATCCATTGCTTTTTCAGGGAGGAATTCTATACTTCATCCCAACTTCCTCTTCAACTCGCTTCCAAATTACTTCCACACCTTTTCCCCACAGCAGAGGTGTCTAAGGCCAGAAGGCACGGGTTTAGGATAAAGGCTAAGAGGTATAGAGGGGATTTGGGGAAGAATTCTTTCCACCTAGAAGGTGGCTGGAATCTGGAAAGCACTGTCTGAGCGAGTGCTGCAGGCAGGCACTCATATGACTTCTTAGTAGTAGCTGGATGAGCACTTGATTCGCCAATGCAGAGAAAACTATGGAGCAAGTGCTGGAAAATGGGACAAGTGTGGATGGGTACTCGATGGTTAGCACAAATGTGGTGGGCTGAAGGGCCATTTTGGTGCTGAATGAGTCCCAGCAAGATCCTAAATGCTTCTTTAGTGATGACCATCAGGAAAAAGGAAAGTAGTAGACTGAACATGCTTCGATCGTTCTTACTTGGGTTGGGCTGCAACAAGACTTCAGTCTGCCGGAGGATCTTCTCCGTCCAGTTCTTGGTGCTGTCAGCACGGCTCAGGAGGTTCTCAAAGTGTGCGTCTAGCTCCGTCTTCTCTGCTTGTCCCAGTTTCTCCTCAGTGAACTGGGGTGAGGGTTAGAAAACACAGGAGAGAAATGATATTAGAGAACACACATCCATGTGCTGGCACACTCAAACCTCAAATCACACTCTACTAGTAAGTGGAGAAAAGAAACCATTCTTTAACTATTCAGAAACAGGGATAAACCACAGTATTGACTAAGCAACAGCGCACTGAACCAGTCAGAAGGAACTGAGAGAATCTCATTAGTCTGAAGATCACCAATCACTCAGCTTACAAATGAATCCTATTGAATTCATGATAAATTATTGCTGTTTCTTTTTTATAAAAATGATAGTTGTGGTTCAATAATGTGAGAGGGAAAAACAAATGGTCCCCACCACCCTGCCCAATCCATCAATCACCCACACAGTGGGTGGTGCATTAGATGGTACAGCTGCCTTGCAGCTCCAGTGTTCCGGGTTCGATCCTGACCTCAGGTGTTATTTCGGCGGAATATACATGTTCTTCTTGTGACCACATGGGTTCCCCCCCCCCCCCCCCCAAGTGCTCTGGTTTCCTCCCAAGTATGCGCAGGTTGATGGGTTTATTGGCCACTGTAAATAGCCCCTGGTGTAGGTGGGTGGTAGGAGAGTTGAAGGGAGTTGATGGGGATGTTACAGGGAAAGAATTGGTGTAATGGGATTGATGGGAATGTGCTGAGAGTTGGTGGGTCTAACAGCCTCCTTCTACATCATAAGGAAATATGGACTGTATGAATTCTCTCTTGTTAATCCAGCACCATCACCCCACAACATACACTCTGTCACTCACCCCATCACTGCTCCGATCCACAACTCTCTAATACTTGGTAAAATGTTTTATGGCAGTTTCAGGCATTCGTACTTTCAGTTCTAGAAGTTACAGCTCCCAAGTGAGAGGAGGGTAATGTTGAGTCTTGTTGTGGGACAACTGTACCCCAGGTAAGTCTCACCCTTGGAGCTGGGGAAGAGGGAACTAAAAGAAAATGATTGGCAGTTTGTGTCACAAGTAGCAGTTGCCTTACAACTAACCCGTGACAGAGAGGGACACACAAGTACTGAATGACAGGAGAGGGCACTACATAACTGCTTCCTTGACGAATGGCTCCTTCTGAACCCTATTAAACCTGCAAATTAGAAGTGAGAGAGAATATACCCTTCAACCTGAAGTCTGATGAGAGAGGCTGCTATCCCATTGCTCTTTGTTGGGAGGCAGTGGTTTAGGAGAACCCAACTGCTGGGAAATACCGTCAGTTTGAGTGTTTATCCAGAAATGTGACCTTCTCTCCCCAAGACGATTCCTCACTGCTGTTGTACATGGATTACTGCTTCACACAGAACATGGGCTACATCTGCCTGCTAGATGTGTAAATGAGTTACATGCATGTTATGTACTTGGACATTCGATAAAAGGCACAGGTGGTAGGTGTTGTTAGTCTTCAATAAATAATTGGCACATGTTATGGAGCTTCTGGTGTCTCCTAGACTTTATTTAATGCAGTATGCACTGACTCTACAATGGCTCCACACAGCCCACCTACAATATATGAAAACCTCTTTACATCTAGCAACTTTCAAATGGTCACATACAGTGTGGGAGTCCCTACATTGATTAACAGGTGGGTGGGAGGGACAGTTCTTGGGCTAACAGCATGCACAATAGGATATCGAGGGGTCAGAGACTGGCTACAGCAGAATCTCTCTGTTAAAGGCAGACTATGGAATCGAGTTTTAAAAATACTCAAATTAACCATCCTCACAGGGACCAGGAAACATTCAGGTGCTTGGGGCACTGAGGCCCATCAAATTATGTCAAGGGCACCAACTGTTTCCTTTCAATGTCAATACACTGCATTTCAGTGCTCTCTTATCCACAGCCCAGCTGTGGCCAATATTGCCCAAGATAGAATAGCCTCTACAACAATAATTTTCATTATGCAGCACCTTAAAGATTCCAAAGGACGACAAGGAATGACACTGAAAGAAACTTTGATACCAAGCAACAGAACTGCTTTGAGGATAGGCAGCAAGAGCCTGGCCAATACAATAGTTTTAAGGTGCGTCTGAACAAGAAGTATGGAGACAAGGTACAGCTGTCATTGGAGAGGAGAAAAATCAGCTAACTGGCATATAAAAGTGTTAACAAATGACAATTAATTTTGTTTAGATAAACATGCTAGAAAGTATAGATCTGCTATAGTTTCTATTCACTAATGTGTGTTAGCTAGTTACATCATCCAGCACAGCACAGCACATCACAAAGGGAAGCTTCCTGACAAGTGATACCATAGCTCCTAGTTTTTAAAGAGCTGCACACTCATTGGCCAGACTCTCCTTACAGATACACATCATTTGGTATCTGATTTTTACCACTGGTGAACTCATGCCACATGCGACAAGATTGATGAATAGGTTTTGCTGCACAGAGCTTTGAGCTATTTCATTATCCAACAAGCTGCAAATGAAACTAAACATTCTGTGATCATTAGCAAGTGTCCTCACATCTGACCACCTGATGGAAGGAAGGTCATTCATGAAGCTACTGAATTTGGTTGTTGCCAGGACATTGCCCTGAGGAACTCCCGTAGGTGATAAGATGATTGGCCTCCAAACAACCACAATCATTTTCCCTTGGTGCTGGATTGCCAGTGTAGTTTCTCCCTCTACTCCCATTAACTTTAATTTTAACTTGAGTTTGAGGATGTGCATTTGATCAAACGTTGCTTCAACGTTAGTAGCGGTCTCTTTCACCTCACCACTGAAATTCAGCTTCTGCCCATATTTAGACCAAGGATGGGTAAAGTCTGGAGTTGTGTAGTCCTGGTGAAAAGCAAACTGAGCATCAGGATCTGTCTTGTTTTTGTGGACGGGATGTATTGGGCAGTTTTCCACATTGTTGATAAGATGCCAGTAACGGTACTAGAACAGTGTGGCTAGATGTTTGGCTAGCTCTGGAGTCCAAACCTTCAGACCACAGCCATACGCTGTTGAGTCCCCGCAGCCTTTGCTGTATAATGAATGCTCAGCCGTTTGTTATCACATGGATCAAGTTAAACTGGTTGAACCAGTCTCCGTGACAGTGGGGTCCACATATGGAGGTGGAGATGGATTGTCCACACAGCAGTTTACGCCGAGGATGGTTACAAACATTCCAACCTTGTCTGCTGCTGACAGTCCACAGCACCTCGTGAATATTTGGCTTTTGAGCTTCCAGATCTGCTCTGAATCAACCTTCTTTACCACCACAGAGGTGCCTCACAACACAATGAGCAGAATCTTCATTGTGAAGACACGATTGTGTGGGTGTCACTCCTGCCAAAAGTGTCAGCATTTTGCTAGGACCTGTTTCCCTGACCAAACTTTCCTGAATATCTCACAGGACCCAGAGCCACTGCCAAGGACTCCTTCTACCTCTACATCACCAAAGTGCTGAAAAGAAGGAACTAGGGCCTTCCCTTGAGACCAGCACTGTACACCACACCAGCAACACACCAGAGTGCACATGTACAACAAGTGAAAGATGGAAATGGTTTTTAACGAAATGGAATTTAAAACTTTTTCACCATTGTATAACACCAAGTCATCTAATCTATTGGTGCAACTGGATTCACCCACAGAGGTTTTCAGTTTTGGGATCCAGCATCACTAATTGCCCCATGCCCAATTGCTTGAGAAGATGATGGCCAGACACCCTCTTGAACCACTGCAGTCCTTCTGGGATGATATTCCACAGTGCTAATGTCTAGGGAGTTTCAGGATTTAGACCAGGTAATGAAGGCAGTTCTGGAGCACAGGTCTTTACTGTTACAGCCTGGATGTTGCCTGGAGCCTGGAATTCTGGCTGAAAATACATAATTTAAGGGATTATTTCTATTCCAGTTTTACCAGGGCTCCTTGATGCTATGGCTGGTAATCTGCTGCCTGGATGTCAACAACAGCAATTTCACCTCACTTCTAGAATCCAGCTCTTTGTCCACTTTCAGACTGAGGTCACAATGAGATCTGGAGCCAAGCTGTCTGGAAAAATATAAACTAGGCTTCAGTCAGCAGGTAATTGGTGAGCAAGTCAGAGAGTGAGAGTTGTACAGCACAGAAACAGGCCCTTTGGCCCACAATGTACATGCCAGCCATTGTACCTACCTACACTATCCCTATTTACCCATATTAGGTCCGTAGCCTTCTATGCCTAGTCGATTCAAGTACTTGTTTAGATGCTTCTTAAATGTTATGAGTATCTGCCTCCACCACCTCCTGATGCAGTGCATTCCAGGTTCCAACCACCGTGTGTGAAAAACCTTCCCCTCAGATCCCTTCTAAACCTCCTATCTCTCACCTGAAACCTGTGCCCTCATGCCTTACACAGCCCCAATGTGGGGAAAAAGGTTTTTAACTATCTACTTCCCTCATAAATTTTATATACCTCTATCAAGTCACCCCTCAGCCTCTTCTGTTGCAGGGAAAACACACCCACCTATCCAGTCTCTCCTTAAAACCATACTGCTCCAATCCAGGCAATGCTGCTGCCTGACAACATTGTCAACAACACCTTCCACCCTTTTCCTTATTATTGAGACAGACTAGGTAGTAATTAGCTGGATTGGGTTTGCCCCACTTTCTGAGAACCAGGACACACATGGACAATTTTCTACGTTATTGGGTAAATACCAGTGTTGTTACTGCAGCAGAACAGCTTGGTTCGAGGTGTAGCTAGTTCTGGAGTACAAGTCTTCACTACTACTACAGCCCAGTTGCTGTTTGGAGTCTGGGATGCTGGGTGCAAGGAGTGATTCCAGGAATACTTCTATGCAAGGCTATTGCCAAACTATTTTGTGGTCAACTCTTCATATTTTGGCACAAGTCCCTGGGTGTCTGCCAGTTGACTGGGGTGGGCTTTGATCAGACACCTCCATCCTGTCCAATCCGGTGCCTTGATGGCATGGAGCCCATCTGGTTTTATCCTCACTGGGTTTTGTTGCAGTGGGTTTGAAACAACTGAGTGGTTTCAAAGACCAAGTGAGGGTCACCACATTGGTGTGGGCCTGGAGTTATAGACCCAACCAGGGAAGGATGACTGGTTTCCAACCCTGACAGTCATTAGACAACCAGTGGAAGACTACACTCCACCAGCTTCACACTCATTGGTACTGGTGCTAGCTCTTTACTGCAGTTTAATTAACCAGATTTAGTCTGCAGCTGCCTAGGTGGGATTTGAGCACGTCTCCGGATTCCAAATCCAGACCGCAGTAACACAGCCATTGATCTAATATTCCCTATACTGCTTCAAGGGCAAAATCAGAAAGGGACCAGTCTCCACTTTCAATGTCAAGTCAACCTGATCAAACAAACACCAGGGGCCAACCATATGACAGCTTAAAATGGGGTGTACACCTCAAGTTTCAATGCAACGCCACTCCTCGCTCAACAAGCCATTGACACCTGATGTGTCTAGACTCACAGTGCTCTGCCTTTATAATAAATCTGAAAGTGCTTCCCTGATTTATTTGGATAACCCTGGACAGTCAAAGTAGCATTTGTTTCCAACTTAATTTCTTATAAAACTACAAAATAAAATTATTCAAAGAAACAAATGTTCTTTAGATTTGTCTCCACAACAGAGTTCTGGTGATCAAAATCTTCAGTTCCAGGAAACTCCAGGCCAGATCTGGTGAGTTGGCAACAGAAATTATACGTTAACATAACATCACACAACTAACATATCAATCATCAGAAAAGCTTTCAGAGTGCTGTTTTGCAAATAAATAAGGCTTCCCTGTAACGAGCACTGGCTGGCCCCAGAGATTATAATCCGACAGAGCATGGAGGTTTTAATAATACATGAGCTGGGAAGTCACCTGATCAACTAGACAGGAGAGTGCCATCACATTACACATTTTCACGCCCTGCTGGCAAAGGGCTCTTTTGTACATTTTTAAATAGTATTTATATTGAGGTTGTTTCAATACCATTGTGTTTTTTTTAAAGTATAAACCAATAACATTGCAAGGACTGCACTGCAGAAAAATTAAATGCACACAGACAGAATCTTGGCATTTATAATCTTGGCGATGGAGCCAAACAGAATGCAAGATCCCAGAAATGATACTTAAGAATTATTTTTATTTCTGCTACTTTCCACATTTTAACAGCAATGTAACCCTATAACTTTTCAAAGCAAGTTAGTTGAAGACTCTTGGGAAATTTTGCATTGTTAAAGTTGCATTCTAAACGAAAGCTATTATTATTGAAAGTGCAGAAGAGACTGAACAGACAGCACCAGCTTTGAGGAATATTACTTATGTGGAGAAACTAAAGGAATTGGAATTATTCTCCCCAGACTGCAGAACTTTTAGGGGAGATTCAAAGGAGCTGTTCAAATTATCCAGTACACACACACAATAGGCCAAATAGCCTCCTCTTGTGCTTTAGGTTTCTATGGTTGCTTATGGTTGGTTTGCATTAATACAATTCAAAAAGCCAAATTTACAAAAGTCATTGAGGCAAAGAGTCATACAGCGCAGAAACAGGTCTTTCAGCCACCGTGTTCATGACGATCAAGCACCTTTTACACTAATTTCATTTTATTCCCCCCATTGACTTCCCCCAGGTTCTGCCACTCATCTACACCCTAGGGTTAATATACAGCAGCAAATTAACCTACTAACACACGTCTGTGGGATGTGGGAGGAAACTGGAGGAAACTCACATGATAAGGAACAATAATACTAATGAAAAGCACAAACATAACTTCAAATCCACACGAGAAATAGGTAGATCAAAAGACTATTCATTGAGCAGGAGATGGGTGCTGAAAAATTTGAAACTTGCAACCACATCAGTTGATTGTGGAAAACAGTACAGAAGCAGTCAGAGCAAAGGTGGAAGGAATATTGATGGGCATAAACACCACTTGGCTGTTTATGGCTGTTTCTATGCCATAAATTCCACATGGTTCATTATAAAATGTTGTGAAGTGGCATTTTCATAAAGAAAGCAAATTTTTCACAATGTCAATTTTTTTTTATTCCTGTTCAGGAACTAGTCCCACAGTCATCTTTAAGTTGATTAAGAAATGCTTTCAACTTCAGGGAGCAGACTGCTAAACACATTTGTGCCAGATTTAAACACACAAATTACATCAGGTTAAACCTGGATCCACCTATTGCTTGCTCGATCTTGCTCCATCCCTTCCCCTGACCTTTTTATACTGGCTATCTCCCCGCTATCTTTCAGTCCTGATGAAGGGTCTCGGCTGAAATATCGACTGTCCATTTCCCTCCACAGATGCTGCCTGAGCCGCTGAGTTTCTACAGCATCTGATTTTTTGCTCCAGATTCCAGCATCTGCAGTTTCTTGTGTCTCCATGGAGATATCAAGCTGGATGACTGAAGGGTTCACCAAGAGGAAAACTCCAAGTATGATTTCAAAGGAGGGAAAAGAGGTGATGAGGTTCAGGAGAGGAAAAGCAGAGATTACAGCCTTGGTGGGTGAAGGCCTAGCTGCCAACAGAGCAGCGATGGCCATGGAGGGTACACAAGTGGCTGGAATTGATGGAGTCCTGGGATCTCGCAGGGCTGTTGGGGTTACAGAGATACTGAGGGGCAAAGGCATGGAGGGCTTGAAAACAAGACCGAGATGGTGCAAAAGTGGGAGCCAGTGCAGGTCAGTGAGCAGAGGACTGCTGGTTTGCGGTGGTTAGGAAACAGGAAGCCAAGCTTTGAATGAGCTCAAGGTTAAGGAAAACTGGAAACTACAGGAGAGTGAGGAGTTGTCAAAAGGAAAGGTTTGTACATGTCTACAGGACCTAATGAGGAGCTATACTAATGGTACTGCCTTGGCAACCCGAGACCTGGTTGTACTTCTGCTCCTGTAGAAAATAATTCAGGGGCAATGGGAAAGTGGAAGGTGTTTCCTCTATTTTCCTTTATGGATATTGTGGATTATTGTGAATCTCTCCATCTCTGCTCCTTAATAAACTTCTTAAAAATCACTTTATTTGGTCACTTTTTAGTCACATGCCTGTTTTTTATGCCAATCATTTCAAATTTTGTCAGATAATACTCCTGTTAAGAAGTCTCGCGGCATTGTACTTGATTACTGATTTGTTACCTTTTTGCCATTTTATAACTTAATTGTTCTGTTTTGTGTTCAGTTGAAAGATTTGGTCTGTTAATCCTGTCATTGCTACCTGATCGTTCAAGGAACCTGGCATTCACTAGTCACATGAACTTGTGTCACTTTTAAAGTGAAATGAGAAGAACTGTATTAACCTGGAGGTTTTCCTATCATTTGGAAAAATGGAAGGGTTGCTGCAAACTGATCAGGAACAGCTCCATTGTAGGAGAAGGTCCAGCACTGAAGGGGACACCATCTTCTCTTGTCCTCCCACTCCCACCTCATGTGGCTGGTCTCTTTCTCAGCATCTCCCAGTTCACAGATACACTCTCCCCACTTCCCTTTCACTGTAGCATCACACTCACCTCTTCCCCCAAATTCCTTTTTCTACCTTGCTCAATAGCTAAGAGGGAGTAGTTGTTCAGGTGAAATCACCCACTCAGGCTCATTCTAAACTTCTCAACCTTTCCCCACACCCACCTGCTCCTCTTCCCTCAAAAGAAGGTCTGGAAAAGCCAAATTATTGAGGCTCAAATAGTAGGAAAGCCTCCAGGTTTATACAATTCTTCTCATTTCATCTTAAACGTGACATAAGAAGTTCAGGTCAACTTGTGAATACCAGGCTCATTAAACACCAATACAATCAGATAGCAGTAGCAGGATTAACAGATGAGCTCTTTCAACTGCTCACAAAATGGTACAATTGAATTGAAAAAATGGCAAAAAGGTAGCAAATCGTGAAATACAAGGCAGTGCCTAGAGTTACTGTGGACCACAAGCGCCAACATATGGCAACTGACTCCAAAAATTACTCCATTTATATCCAGCACCTTAATCATTCACTCCCCCAGATGTGTGCCATGGCTGCATGTGTACTAAATGCAGTAAAGTTACCAAGGTTTCTTCAACAGCATCTCTCAATCTTCCCACCAGGAAGGGGAAGAACAGCAGGTATAGGAGCACATCACCACCTGCAAGATCAAACTGCACATCATGCAGACTTGGACTTTTGCAATTCCTTTGTTACTGTTGGATCAGAATCCAACAACCTTGCACTCAACAGCTTTGTGGAAATATCTGCAGTGATACAAGGCAGCAGCTGAGTACCACCTCCTCAACACAGCTTGAGATGAGCGATAATTGTTGGCTTTGCCAGTGATGTCCACATCCCTGATTCAAAAACATTTTTAACTTTTTAGGTAGCCATCTTGTCTCAAGTACTGTATTAAAAACATCAGTAGAAAAGTTTGCTAAAACCTGATCTACAAATGATTTCACAAACTTCATATTTTCTGTCTTATCACCTTTCTGACCCATTCATCCCCCTCCCCCTCCCTTTAGACAGCTGGTGCTCTCTCCTTCTCATAGGACACAATCCCAGACTGTTAGTGGTTTGAATGTATGAATGACGTGGCTCAGTGGTTACAAACACACAAAATGAATGGGCAGCAAAACTCCTGAAAGACCTGCTATATGGGGAGTTGACCTCCGGCAAGAGAGTGCAAGGATGGCCCCATCTTCGCTTCAAAGATGTCTGTAAGAGAGATATGAAGTCACTGAACATGAACCTCGAGAGGTGGGAAGAAATTGCAAGCAATTGCTCTCGCTGGAGGCTGGAACTACACAGAGGTCTGAAACAAGAAGAGAAGCTGAGGCTAGCTGCTGAAGAAAAGCGCACTCGCCGGAAAAACAGCACCAAAGCAACAGAGGAGGACAGTGCCTTAAGTGCAGTCGCTGCAGCCGAGACTGTCACTCCTACGTAGGCCTCTACAGTCACAACAGACGCTGCTCGGCCACTACCGACTGAAGCAAGACTCTCCATGTGCAGATCCATGGTCTTGCGAGACTAACGGATGCCACCAATCTCACCAAAACATCAGCTGATCCATCAAGCCCATCACAGGTAAACACTTCATTCCTTCCCTCTCCCCTCCCATGTGCTGCACGGGCAACCTGTAAATTGCCAGCCTCAAATCTCAAAATAATTTGTGAAACTTATATTAAAATTGTGGTGATTTGAGACATGACCACAAAACAAAAACCCACAAAGAAACGAACTGTTTGTCATAAAAATCATTTGGTTTGCTAATATCCTTTAGGGAGGAGAACTTGGCCCATATGTGGCTCCAGTCTCTCACTACATTGGTGACTCAACATGCTCAAGGCGACAAGAGTCAGAGATACAGACAATGTAAAGCTGAGGCTTGGAACAGGAACATTTGTCCTTGAACAACGACAGGGGCCTGGCTGAAGTGGAGTCATGTGAAAACAGGGTACTGGTTGTGGGAAGTGAGGGAGAGACACTGACCTGCCACAGTCACAACACTGCAGGGAATGGCATCCACCAGCCCCACAAGAACTCGAGTTAAGCAGCTGTTCGAGCATTTCTCAGGAGCTTGATTCTAACACTCAGGCAAGAAAATTCCAATCACACTGACAATTTAACTCCAGGTTGGAAACCATTTCGGTAATTAGAAAATCTGAAAGTTCAGATTCACAGGATGGGAGATTGGCTACAATCCATCTCTCCACAGCAGTTGGCTCAGAAATAAGTTACGCAAAAAGGACAGAATCAAGATCGGTTCAGACCAAACCCTCTGTAGATGGTTTACTGATAAAATTATTTGCCAGCTATTGTTATTATTCATGTAAGAGAGAAAGGAAAAGGAATAAACCATATTTTATTTATAGGACACCTTAACCCCACTAAAATGCTGCAAAGAATTCCACAGTTAGAGGTCAGCATGGATTTGGTGGGCCGAAGGGCCTGGTTCTGTGCTGTCCATCTCTAACAGGAGGAACAATACAATGCCTTGTGGGATCTGGCTGGTCACAATGGATTGGCCCTGTCTGACCGTCCCTGCCACGGCCTACCCCTCCTCCTCCCCAATCTCCACTAGAGTTGTGGGGAAGAAATAAGCAGTGTGTTAAAAATGAATTTCTTAACAGTTTTTGAATGCTGCAGCAAGGTTTAATACCGTTAAAGGCCATGCATGAAACTGTAAATCCAGAAATAAGAGGGGCATGGGCCAAATGCAGGCAATTGGGACCAGCTCATTGGGCAACCTGGTCGGCACAGATGAGTTGGGCCAAAGGCCTGTGTCTGTGCTGTATAACTCCATGACTCTCAGTACAGCCGGGGCTGATATTCTGATCAGATCCAGCTGCGGGCTCAAAGCCAGAGGTTTGGGCAAATGGTGATTTACTGGAACCTTACAGCACACTCAGCACCAGATTAACCTGATCCATTTCTCCTGAGCTTGTACAGGGCTAGACCCAGTCACTCAAACACCCAGATCACACAGCTCCCCACTGACAAACTTAACACTTCTCTGCAAAATCATAAATAATCTCACTGTAGCACAATTTCATTTCACACATCCAAACAAAATTTATTGATGACTCATTTCAGTAATTGAAAAAGTTCTTTATTGGTATCAGGAGCACTGAAGTTTTGGAACTAAATGAAACAAAAAAACAATGTGGGAAGGAAATAAGTTTATTTCATCCCTACCTCTACCCTGTAAGATCTACAGCCTCCTTTAAGTTGCTTCTTGCATACACAAATAAGAGGTAAAGCTAACAGGGCATCCTTTAGTTGAGAGTTACTGCTCTTAATAAACAGTAGTATTTGGTAGAACAATATATTATACCACATGGTACACTCAGTCCTTGAAAGGTTCCTTTGTACTAAATGTGCCTTGCATTCCCTATACATCAAGGAGTAATGTTAAACAACATCTCTCCAACAGTAAACACCAGGATCTAGAGTATGTGGAAGAGGCTGTTGGGTATTTACTGAAAAAGGGTAGGTGGACCAGTGGAGACCAGAATCACATCAATGGAAATCAATCTCTGAACCTTATCTCCTGAAGCCAACTACAGATGTTTGATAGAAGCAATTTACTAAAGTGGTCAGAGAGAACAAGCTAACCTTTGGCAAGGTCTAAAAAAATTTCCATTCTAACAGTTGCCTTCCATAAATTTTAAATGAGTCTGTTTAACCAAGCAGACTAAAAACAGACACTAAATGAAAATCATACGTTTTGTCCCAGCCTCCCCTCCACACTGGGCAATGGTGGGATCCAAGCCCCTCACCCTCAGGTACGCTTAATGTGCAAGGAATGACACCATGGGGGAAGCTCACTTGAGGGACAGAGACCCACGCCAAACTTCATGGAAGGTGGGCCCATGGTCACAGTGAGGGGAGTCAGGAAGAGAATAGAAACGGTTGCCACGTGGCCAGAGCACGTCATCGCTCCAACACACTTCCCCTCCCCACACCTCTTCCCACCCCGGCAGAAGCAACGTTAGAGCAATGGCACATTGAGGTTAGGTGGCCACATTGCTCCGGTGAAGTCACTCTGGTACCAGTCACCTGTTCACAGTACAATTAGAGCCGCTGCCTCTCAGCGCCAGAGACCCAGGTTCAATCCCAATCTCGGGTGCTGTCTGTGTGGAGTTTGCACATTCTCCCCGGGACCATGTGGAGTTCAGCATGCTAGGCAGGACATTTGACCCAGTGTTCTCTATTATTGCTCCATACAAGCCTCCTCCCACCATCTCCCCATATCTGTGGGTCTTTTCCCTCTATGTATCCAACTTTCCCTTACACAGTGGGGGAACACCAGCCATGAAAGTACAGTAACAACATTCCCAGCTAATGCTCCTGTTGTCCGCTGACCTTCAGCTGCCAAGGTTTTAGCGTGCTAACTAAACAGAGGCCTGCAATACTTTATTGAAAAAAATCCCCAGCAGGAATAAACACTTGTGTTCAGTGGGTTAAGAGAACAGGTCTTGCTCAGTGGCAGCGAGGAGGCTGGTGCTCCCCATCCTCACCTTCCCCTCTCATTAGTGTTCCATTAACATGGCCACCATCTTTGAAATGCTTGTTACCAGGCAACTAGATCAATGCGCTGACTCACCCTTATCTACCAGACAGGCCTTGTGCAAAGGATATTGTTCTGTGCAAAACAAGATTAGCAGAATGATTCGTTTTAAGCAGCTTTTATTTGATGCAGTGGATGTGGAGAGTTTTACATGAAAACAAAATACCAGGCCAATCACTTCATCAACATGATAAGTGTCAAATCCTTCCACCTTAAATGCACTCAGCTCAAAATATATACTCTGGGGGAGGAGGGGAAGGGAGGGAAAGAGAGAGAGAGAGGGGGGAGAGAGAGGGGGGGGGAGAGAGAGAGAGAGAGAGAGGGGGGGGAGGGGGGAGAGAGGGGGGGGAGGGGGGAGAGAGGGGGGGGAGGGGGAGAGAGAGAGGGGGGAAGGGGGGAGAGAGAGAGACATCAAATTGATAAACAAAGCATTTCACATCTCTCAAACCATCCAAAAAGTAGTCAACGCACAAGAAATGAACTGAAGAGTGATCTGATGTTGGAATGAGCTGGATTTCTGTGCACTCATTTCCATTAGGAATAAAGTTAGAATTAGTACTCAAAGTTCATTTGTGACTTCCACATCTATATAGATTTAAGAACAGTGAAGAGAAGTACCATGGGTAACTGGGACAAAAAGACATTTCGGTGTTGAAATTGTTATGTGCAATCCAAATTTTGGTACAGAGAAAATAATCTCTGCAGTAACTAGGTGCCAGCCACAAAGAGTGCAAACTGTCCTTGTACCATTCGGTCAGATACCGATGACAACGTAGGGCTTTGCATTTTCCTGACTCCAGCTCAGTACAAAACACACTTCTCCACTCAGGCCAAGGTCTACAAAATCTGAGCTTATCGCCAGCTGAATCGCACAAAATGACAGTCAGTTCTGTTTTTCACAACGCCATTCTCACCAATTCTTCTCCCACAGAGAGAATGATAATAATATCCAAGGAGAAGCATTCTGCCCCATTGTGCCCATCTGGACTCTTTGTTAAAGACTATTCCTTTATTCTGTCCCCATAGCCCTACTAATCTTTCATCCAAATAATTATTCAATTCCCCTTCAAATCTGCTTTCACCACCTCTTCAAAATGTATTCTACATTAGAATTGATTGTTGTATATTATTTTTCCTTCTACCTTGCTTTGCCAGCATCTTCTGGTTATCGACCCTTCAATCAGTGTTCGCTGTCATCCTTCATGCCTCTAACAGGCTCCATCAGACCCCAAATCCTGCAGTGATTCTGGGTAACTGAATAGGACCAGAAATGATTCACGTCCAACTAGCCCCTGTGTATGCTACCCAGAACTGGTCACAGTACTTCAGCTGGGATCTGACCAGAATTTTATAGAAGAACAGAGTCTGGAAGCAAAGAAGTTATGCTAAGTGCTTACAAAACAAAAATGGGGTGGCACAGTAGCGTAGTGGTTAGCGCGGCGCTATTACAGCACCAGCGACTGGGGTTCAATTCCCGTCGCTGTCTGTAAGGAGTTTGTACGTTCTCCCATGTCTGCGTGGGTTTTCTCCGGGTGCTCCAGTTTCCTCCCACGTTGCAAAGACGTACGGGTAGGTTAATTGGGTATAAAATGGGCAGCGTGGACTCATTGGGCCGGAAGGGCCTGTCACCATGCTGTAAATAAAATAAAATTTAAAAAAATCTGGGTATATTCAAAGAGATTGGTAGATAATTTAGTAATTAAGGAATCAGAGGATGTGAGGTTAGTGCAGGGAAGTTGCAGGAGGTAAAAGATCAGCCATGATTCTATTGAATGCACAGCAGGCATGCAGCCAACTAGACAATCCCCAGTTTACTTCCTAATGTATTTATGAGCACCTCTGGTTAAGAAATGGGAGAGGGAGTGGGGGAAGAGGAAACAGGGAACTACCAACCTCTTAGTCTAACATCAGTGTGAGGGAAAATACTAGAATCTATAATGAAGGATGTTACATCAGAACACTTCAAAAAGAATAATAGGATTGAGCAGAGTCAGCACGGATTCATTAAAGGCAAATCACGTTTGACTAATCTGCTGGAGTTTTGAGGATGTGACTCGTGGGACAGGTAAGGAGGAACCAGTAGATGTGGTGTAGTTAAATTTTCAGGACACTTTTGAACAGGTCCCACACAGCAGGTTGGCCAACCAGGTTTGAGCACATGGAATTGGGAGGGTAATATACCAATGTGGATTGTTAACAGACAGAAAGCAAAGAGGGGAAATGGAAGGATCTTTCTCAGGCTGGCAGGCTGCACTGACGGAGTACCGTGGGGATTGGTACTTGGGCCCCAGCTATTCACCGTCTACATCAATAACTGGGCCCAGGAGACCAAAAGTTATATTCCTACATTTAGCAGGTACAGAAGTCTGAAGTCCCACACCACCAGTTCTTTGACCAACCGCAAAACCCTAATCACTACAGTTTAGCAACACTATGACCATTCTAATCACTTTGCACAAAAATGTTTTTTTTTGTTCTAATTGTGTTTTTCTCTTGTAAAAATTGTGTACAATTTATGTTTAATTCATGTTTTTCTTGTGAATGCTGCTTATCTGATGCTACGTGCCTGTGATGCTGCAGCAAGTAAGTTTTTCATTGCACCTGTGGTAACATGTACTTGTGCATATGACAGTAAACTTGACTTTGACTGATGGGATTATAAGTAGAGAAGAGGATGTAGAGAGGTTTCAAGAGCACATGGACATGCAGGGCAAGGGGGCAGGAACATGGCAGATGGAATATAATGTGGAAAAATATATAAAATAATGTGGAATAATGTGCACAAAACAAAAAAGCAGAGCTTTTTTAAAAACGGCAGGAGATTGATATTCAAAGGGACTTAGGTGTCCTTATACACAAAGGTGACAGACAGGTGCAGCAGGTGATTAGGAAGGCAATGAGTATGTTGCCTATTACTACAAGAGGATTCAGGTACAAGATTTCTTACTGCGTTTGTATAGAGTGTTGGTGAGACCACACCTGGAGTATTGTGTACAATTATTATTTAAAAAATATACTAGCCATAGAGGGAATGCAAGGATGATTGACTAGACCGGCAGATTTGGTGTGTGAGGAGAGAATGAGGAGACTGGATCTTATTCTCTGGAGTTTAGAAGAACGAGAAGAGATCTCATTGAAACTTACAAAATTCTTACAGAGGTCGATAGGCTGGATACAGGGAGGTGTTTCCCCTGAATGAGGAGTCTTGAACTTACAGTCACAGCTATAAAACAAGGGGCAGTCAATTTGAGATTGAGACGAGAAGAAATGTTTTCACTCAGAGGATGATGAATCTTTGGAAGGTCCTACTCTAAAGATCTGTGGAGGCTTGGTCATTGTGTTTGTTCAAAACAAAGATCGGTAGGTTTCTGGATTTTAAAGGAATCATGTGTGCAGGAAAATGGTGCCGATGTAGGACAGCTGTGATTTGGGCGAGTAGTGCAGCAGGTCCAAAGGGCCAAATGGCCACTCATAGTCCCATGTCCAATGTTCTTCTGTTCTACATTGTAAACAGCTCCAGCACCATTAAATCTGAGGCAAAGAAAGGAGACGTGGGATACCAGCACAACATGCACAGGAAGTTATTCCTGACCACACAGTCGCTCACTGAACAATTGAAGAGGCTCCTGCTCAATTCCCTGTCGTTTTCACCATTTTACTGGTTCAAGAAAAAAAGTAGTGATGGCTCAGCCCTGAGGCACCATCGACCTCTGCATCAATCACTTATTCTAAATAATTACAAAACAGGCGACCAGACAAAGTGCATGTGCTTTTTTAACATGTCAATTTCAATTTCCATTCTGAGCTATTATGCTACACAGCAAGAATTCAAAGATAAAGCCACAGTCAGGACACCACAGCCAATCTAAACATAACAGTAGGAACAGTTCAAACAGAAAGCAGGCACCGAGTTCTGGTAAACACGATGCCACTCAAACACGGTTCAACTCACAGGGCACGGTAACAATGTTGACAGCCTCATGAACATCAACAGTTCAGGTAAGCAGGTGAATGAGTGCAGGGCAGGGGCTTGCGGTGGGACCTCAGGCACAGAAAACCTACTCCCATCCCTGATGGATGGGTGGTACGGGTTCTGGATGACCTGGCATGGTGCAGGATGGGGCAAAGTGGGACCATCAGTAGGATGTGGGCCAAAGCAAAGGTTTCTGGTGAATAGAAACACTCTCCTTGATCTCAGATCTGGCCATCCTCGTGTTTCCATTGCCGCTCCTGTACAGAGAACTGCAGTCATACAGGGCCCTTTGATTGGTGGGAGGCCAAGAGCTGGGACCAGAGTGGAGAGGACCCATTGCTAGACCCAGGGTTTGTGTGGGCAGAGGAATTTCCCATGTCGACACCAAAGCAGGATCGAGGCAGAGAATGGAAACCAGATGAAAATGCTCAGGATCCTTGACGCCCATTGCCATGCCCTCCCACCCCTCCCCAACAACCTCTCACTCCCATCCTCAAACCCCACACAGCCTTCCCCTCACTCCTTAACACACTCTTTCACCCCTCCTTCAGCCCCACAGACCCTACCTCTCACCTCTTCCTCCTCAACTTCACTCTCCTGAAAACCCACCACAGCCCTCCCCACATCCCCCGACCACTTCACCTCACCCCCAACACTCAGATTCCTCCCCGGCTCTTCTCCTACCCCTTTTCACCTGTCACTCCACAACCTGACCCTTCACCTGCCACTGGCTCCTGAGCAAATTACATCTCATCAGCCAGAAAATAAAAACAAATTCTTTTTTCCATAATTCACTACTCCTGAGGGAAGTCAGCAAAGACTCCTGGGAGGTGAGAAATGTCTCCCGGGCCCACACCCAGCAACACAACCTCAAAGCAGATTACAGAGGGTCCGAGGTTTCCTGCTGAATATGTCATCGCTTCAAAGCCGCAGGTTTGCTACATAGGTTGGTCCTGGCCTTTACTGCCCTGTTCTCCCACAATTCACTGAAACAACTAAGGCCCGATTATTACCACAGCGATCTGCAGTAGAATGCTCCATTTGCAGCTGCAGAGTATTATTGACTGCGTGTTGCTCTATTATTGTCTTGATGTTCAGGTAAAACTATGGAAAAATGGTCAATTTCCCCAAGGGGGGGTAGGAATCAGACAGTCATGGGGTCAAGTTCCACTAAATACCAGGCAGAGGTCCCAGTCAGAGCACTGCACCATCGGCACTGAGGAGTCATTAACCTAGTGGTCCTAACTACTGCCTCAGGTGAATGTAAAGGAAGCCACAGTTGTCTCTTGAAGCGTAGGGGAGCTCTCCTTGCAGTCCTGGGACTGCCCTGTTATCTTTGGACTCTCAGAAAGACCTGTCTCAACTGCCTTCTCTTTTTTCTAATTGACTTCTGCTCCCTTGCCAACATCGTCATAAAACACACGCTCAGTTTGCACCTGAGCACCATTGACACCCAGCTTCATCTCCACCACCTCCCTGGATTACTCCATCGTCAGATTGGATGCTCAGTGTTTTGCTGGAGGAACAGTGAAGCCATCATCTTCTGTCCCCGTCCCTAAATCTGCCCCCTCCCCTGCAGGCAGCTCCATCCCTCTCCCCAGCCACCGCCCAAGGCCGAAACAGGCTGTGGGGAAGCCCGGGCTTGTACTTGACCACAGTTTGGGATGAATTTCCCACCCCACCAGTTGAGTTTCACTCGACTACCATCTTCTGCCTCTGCCGGACCCTGACCCAACTCAGCTACTCTGCTGCAGAAGCCCCCATCCATGCATTTTTTAACCTCTAGAGTTGACTATTCCTTCACATGCCCAGCCAGCCTCCCACGTTCCAACCCCTGGCACCGTGAAGTCAGCCCAGACTCACCTGTCCTTATTCCAAGTCAGTTTGCCCGCCACTCCTGTTCACCTGCCACTCTTGGGGTCACCAACCTACACGGACACCTGCTAAACAAGGCTTTGACTTTACACTTCTCACCCTGGCTCTTACCCACTCACGATCTGGCCCCTCCCTGGCTCTGTAATTTCATTCCAACCTTACTACCTCCTGAGCAACCTCCCTTCCTTCTGCCCTGGCCTTTACATAGCTTTACCCGAGCACCAATACACTGAATACAAAGGCAGCATCACCAGCAGCCGTGGCTACAGCTGCCAGGGTCCTGAGCACTGGAAACCCTCTCCAAATCTCTCCACTTCCCTCTACTCAAGGCCCACCTCTTGGCCACTTGCCCGATCTCTCCTTACATGGCTCAATGACAAGTTTCGGTTTGACAGTACTCCAGTGAATCAGCAGGAGCTCTGTGTAACATTCAAGTGCTCAGATGAACACTTTCATCCTTCAACTATTGTCCCCAAACCAATCTCACAATTAGCTTCTGCAAAAAATTAAACTGCTGGAGGAACTCGACAGGTCAGGCAGCATCTGTGGAGGCAGAGGGATGGTCCACGTTTTGGCTCTTGATCCAAAACGTCGACCACCCCACTGCCTCCACAGAGGCTGCCCGACCTGCTGAGTTCCTCCAGCAATTTGCTTTTGCTCTAGATTCCAGCATCTGCAGTCTCTTGTATCCTCACCATTATCATTAGTTTGTGGGAGCTTGCTGTGCTGCGTCACTTGCCCCCTTGCAACAGTGGTCAGATTTCAAAATACTTCATTGGCTGTGGGGTGCTGTTCGGGATCTCGGGGTTGAGAAAGATGCTATTGAAACGCAAGTCCCTTTCTGGAATTAAATGCAAAGTTACATAATACTTCCCCCCCCCCCCCCCACTGGTCCAACATTTTTATTACTTAAAACACAATGCCAGGATTTACTAATGTTCACAAAAGCTTGGGAGGAGCGCATGTGGGAGGTTAGCTCCCGGCCTGTAACGTGGAACAGAGGTTCAGACCTTCAGGAATGAGTTCTCGCCACTTTGCCGTGGGTAGCACTAGCTTGAGCAGGAGCTGCAGATACAAAAACAAGCTGGTGAATTAAAGTCCCTACCCAGCTGTTGGTGCGGCCGAGAGATCCCTAGCGCTGCAGCCCCTTTAAGAGGTGCAGACGCGTTTCAGAAGCGCCTGCCCTCTGCTCTCCCGGAGATCAGATTGCATACCGCCACTCCTCACGTCAGGTTGGTAGACGGGAGAGAGGAAAATAAATTAAGATTTTTAAACGACAGAAGGGTAGAAAATTACAGGAGACTGCAGCTGAGATTGCATAAACTCGTCTTTAAGTTGCCAGGTGTGCAGGGTCCGTCGGTTTCCAAAGCTGTCCCTTCCATCAGTGAATGGACACCGTATCCTCCCAACAATCCAAACACTCAGAACGGTGCTCACCACTCGGTCAGCCCAACAGGACAGATGGACTTCAGTTTTATCATGGTATCTCCAAGAATACAGTGCAGCCCTTGTGTGCTACACTGCTCTGCTTCTGTTGGGGATTACACCCACAACCTTCATGACTCAGACACGGGACAGCCACAGCTGGCCTTCCCTCCACCTTCCAATTGTCCACTGGCTTCTATTTGGTTAGGTTTTTAATCTCAATATCTCCTCTTTCATATTACTCGGCGGACTCCCCGGCTCCGAAACTTCAACACGCAGGTAGAACAAGCAAAGAATCAGACAGAATGGGATACCAGCGAATACAGTGTGTGTGCAGCACTCACTGACCCGTTCCAACCACTGCCCTCTCCCCCCACCCCCACAGTAGCACAGCGTCCAACCACACACACACCGTGTTTGTAATCACAGACAATTTAACGCAGCACATTAACTGTGTACCCACTGGGGAACAAGTCTAAAGACCCCGCGAGGGGGTGGGGGAGACAAGAGCAAGGTGACAAACACGGAGAGAAGTGAAATCAGAGCAAAACTGATAGCAGCCCAGAGACCCTCAGGCAATCTGGAACAGCTCGGTTTAGGTTTATGAAATTATAAAGGATTAACTTTCCCTCAGATGAAAATAGACGGAACAGCAGCCGTACTCTGCACACTTCCACACAGGCAGATTCTGCCAACTTTATTCTCTCAATTCCCTCCAACCACAAGTTTGGTGTTTTAATCAGCAGTCAACTCCAACGGCCAGCGGTCTCACTCGGCAACTTCCCCCGAGTCCTGCTCTTTTCAGCACGGCTTCGTTCAAAAGTGGACAAGATGTAACAAGGCCGTTCCCGGGGGGAGGTTCTGCCCGCCTCACTGGCTCTGAGTGTCGGGACCCCGGCTTGTCAGACCCCGGTGCCCCGCCTCCTGGTCTCTGCATCAGGGGCCGGCTCCGAATCCGCTGCTGTTCAACTTCACACCGGGGCCGGATCAGGATCTGCGCCTTCAGGGGGGGGGGGGGGGGGGGGCGCGGCTCTGCTACCGTGCCCCCATCTCCGCTGCCCCCCGGGGCCGTGGTCAGTCCGCCAACCCCGTCCGCCCCCTTTGGTCCGGGGACCGGGGTCCGATCCGATCCGATCCGCCCCCACCCCCCGGGTCTGTACCCCAGGGGTCCCATCAGCCTGGGCCTCTGCCTTAGGGCGAGGATCTGGGACGGGGCAGCCGCGCCTCTGCCTCGGAGACCGTCCCTTCCTCCCTCCGGGGCAGGCTCCGAGCCCCCGCCCCAGATCCTCCGCAGGCCTCACAATATTGAACTATCATCTCCGGCCGGGCCGGGGAGAGGGAGCCGAGTGAACCGGGTCCTCACCTGGACCGCTCTGGTGAAGAAAACGCCCGCGTCCGAGGCCAGCTTCTTCACGCTGAAATCCATCCTCCCTCCTGCGCTCTGCCTGCCTCACACACTGGGCTGGGAAACACCACACAAACCCCCAGCGCAACCCATCCATCTCATCCACCAGCAGCAGCCACCGCCTCTTAAACGGGCAATGGTCCTCGGCTCTCCCACACCGGTGGGGGCTGCCCTTCAACTGTGCTTGCCCTTTCACCCAGCTGTGGAATACCGCCAGTCAGGTTCTTCATCACACCAGCTCCGTTAACCCACTGGATCAGCAATATGTGGCCTTAGAGGAGCATCAAACACAATACAATGTCCCATCCATGACATCTGCAATCAGCAGCACAGACTCTTAAACTGGCAACTTTAATCGCCAGGTTAGGAGGGGATGTGATGAGGTGTATACAATTAGGAGAGGCAGAGGTGGGAGAGACTGCAGGAAACTTTCCCCCTTATCAGAGGTGAATGAAACTATAGCATATAGATTTAGGGTAGGGGCTAAGAGATTTAGAGGTTATGTGAAGGGGATTTTTTTTCATCCAGACGGTGGTGAGTACTTGGAACACACTGCCTGAGAGAGTGGTGGGAGCAGACTCGCTGACAGCATTTAGGAAGTGTCCCCACAAGCACTTGAATCACCCAGGCATAGTGTTGGAAGATGGGATTAATATGGACGGGTACCCACTGACTGGTGTGGACATGCTGGGTCGAACGGCCTGTTTCATTGCTGTATGACTATATTTTCTTTCAGGCAGGTACAGAAGACTGAATGGGACCCAGAGTTTAAAAGGAGAGCTCTCGGAGCACAGTTTCTGAAATTCCTTGGGGAGTGGGGGGATTAGGAAAATATATCAGTGTGTTTGAAAGCGTGCATATTCTGCAAAGGTTCAGCTTGTTAGCCGTGATTCAGTCAGTAGCACCCTTACCTTGGAGAGGAAAGTCTTGATCTCAAAAATTTAGATGAACACTTTGGTGGAGGGAGAGCAGTGCAGGGGTAAGTTAAGTCTTACAGATCAAACATTAAAATGAGGTCCTGTTTGCTCCTCTTCGATGTTCACAATATTGAAGAACAAGGAGACTAAAAGAGATTATTTGCCCATTACACACTGCTATTTGTTGGGAGCTTCCTGTGCACATTTTGTCCATTTCAACTGTTGGCATACTTCAAGAGTACTTCAGTGACTCTAAAGCGTTTTGGGATGGACCCAAGCCAAGTAAAGCTCTATAAAAAAATAAGTCTCATCATGGATTAATAAAGTGGCTGAAATCATCCAACAAACTGTGGTGACTTGCTGCTCTTGGGGATAATTCTTTCTGAGCATAAGTTGCTGACTCAGTGTTGTGCTGGTTGTCAGGTGAATTGGCTGCTCGTGTAGGTGGGTAGTAGGAGAATTGGGAGGGTGTTAATGGGCACATGTGACATGGTGACATAAGTAGGGGAATGATATTGATAAGAATACACTGAGAGCTGGCATAGAATCAGTGGGCCGAATAGTCTCCTTTTATTGCAGAATATGAAATAATATGAAATATGACTAATTAGTGCATTAACAAGAGCTTGAACTTCTTGCATTAAAAAATTGCTTGCAGCCCAGTGTGATTTGTTAGCAGTAGATGTGATAAGAGGGTAATAAAATAAGACTGCATTTTTCCTAAACCATGCACCATGGGGCATCTTAATATCATCTCCAAGTTTCTGCTTTGGGCTGCATAAGCTTTTTAATAACTTTGGACTGTTGCCAACTGGACAATCTTCCAAATTACACAAACAACAGAGAAATATTTTCATATGTAGAATATTATCTACTCAATCATAACAAAGCTGAAATATTTTGACTAATTTGATAAGGCCTGAGGCTGTATAATAACGTAAATTCATACAGAACCTCAGGCAAGGTTCAGAAATGTTCCAAAGCGTTGCAGGGATTGTTGAGATGCAGAAAGTGTATTCTGAAATCAAAGGCCTTATCCATTTTATGGGTGGGAAAGATACAACTTTCTTTAGAGTTTTTTAAATTAATTTTTGGGACGTTGACATCTTTTTTTATTTCAAAAATAGACTTTATTCATATAAAATATATACAGGAAATACAAAACAGTACATGGCTTTCTATACAGTCATAGTGTCATCAAGTTAATACATTGCATGTACAAAGCATCAGTGCCACACATGTGGCCTCATTGAATCACGAAGGAGGTACACGAGCAGCTCCACTATGTCAGGAGTTTGAGGAGATTTCGTATGTCACCAAAGACTCTTACAATTTCTACAGCTGTACGGTGGAGAGCATTCTGACTGGTTGCATCACCGCCTGGTACGGAGGCTCCAATGCACAGGATCGCAAGAGGCTGCAGAGGGTTGTAGACTCAGCCAGCTCCATCACAGGCACAACCCCCCCCCCCCCCCACCATCGAGGACACCTTCAAGAGGCGATGCCTCAAAAAGGCGGCATCCATCACTAAGGACCCTCTCCATCCAAGACATGCCCTCTTCACATTACTACCATCAGGGGGGAGGTACAGGAGCCTGAAGACCCACACTGAATGTTTCAGGAACAGCTTCTTCCCCTCCGCCATCAGATTTCTGAACAGTCCATGAACCCATAAGCACTACATTGTTATTCCTTTCTTTTGCATTATTTATTTATTTTGTAATTTATAGTGATTTTTATGTTTTTCCCACTGTACTGCTGCCGCAAAACAACAAATTTCATGACATATAAGTCAGTGATAATGATTCTGATTCTGAACAATACACACTTTGAGTGTTTGAGGGGCCTGACTCAGGATCCAGTCCTTCAGTGTCTAGTTGCGATAGGACCTTAGACGGCAGTCCTTCCCCACAAAGCTTTTGTGTTGGCTGCACTGAGCTTCAGTGTATTCCTCAGCACAGATTCCTGCAGCCTGGAATGTGTCAGTCATTGGAAGACCAATGTTTTGGGCAGACCAGAGTGCATCTTTCACTGAGTTGATAATCTTCCAGCAGCCCTAGATGTCTGACATGGTGTGCATTCCTGGGAGCAACCGATGGATAAACGAGTCCTCTATTATGCAGTTTCTCAGGATGAACTCGACAAGGACCCTTGCATCTTTTTCAGACTTTCTTTGCAAAGGCACAGTTCACAAAGAGGTGGGAGATCATCTCATCCTCACTGCTGACGTCCGACTGTGTACGAAGGATCTGATGCAGAGGACCCCTTGTGCTGCCACCCAAGTGAGGTCTTACTGCTTGTTGGTGAGTTTTGGTTTTGATGGTCTGCTTGGGAAGCCATCCCACTGGATCCACCGTGTCCTTCTCTCTCAAGGCCTGAAGGACGTTCTGTGCTGACCCCTGCCTGATGGACTTGTGGGCAAAGGTGTTTCTCTGCAGAATTTTGTTTACAATGGACAGGTAGTGCGGCAACGTCCAATGATTGGAACAATGTGTGGCAACGAAGCCAGGCCCGTCCTTCCAAACACTGGAGACGGAGAACCTCAGCACGGAGTGACGCCTGGTGTTTGCGTACTTCAGTTCTACACACCGCTTGATGCAGCCACACACAAGGGTTGCCATAGGACAAGGGCAACATTGGGTATGCTTTTCCCCCATTGTCTGGGGACTTGTGTATCACAACCTGTCAGATACACTGCACCTTGAATGTCCAGTGAATCAGAAGGTGGCTCAGGTGACAGCCATGGTGCAGGAGCCGGGAATGGGCCACACCTGCACCACACACAGCAACACCAAGAGCAGCTCACACCTCACCCCTGACAACCAGGCTACTGCCCACCATCGAGACGGACTACCACTCCCACAGTCCCAGCTTCTGTTGCACCTTCCCCATTGCTCCAGCCGATTCTTGCCACACAACCCAGCTCCTCCAAACTGCCCCTCTGACAGTGCAGCACTCCCTCAGCACTGCCCCTCTGACAGGGCAGCACTCCCTCAGTACTGCCCCTCTGACAGGGCAGCACTCCCTCAGCACTGCCCCTCTGACAGGGCAGCACTCCCTCAGTACTGCCCCTCTGACAGGGCAGCACTCCCTCGGTACTGCCCCTCTGACAGTGCGGCACTCCCTCGGTACTGCCCCTCTGACAGTGCAGCACTCCCTCAGTACTGCCCCTCTGACAGTGCAGCACTCCCTCAGTACTGCCCCCCTGACAGTGCAGCACTCCCTCAGTACTGCCCCTCTGACAGTGCAGCACTCCCTCAGTACTGCCCCCCTGACAGTGCAGCACTCCCTCAGTACTGCCCCTCTGACAGTGCAGCACTCCCTCAGTACTGCCCCTCTGACAGTGCAGCACTCCCTCAGTACTGCCCCTCTGACAGTGCAGCACTCCCTCAGTACTGCCCCTCTGACAGTGCAGCACTCCCTCAGTACTGCCCCTCTGACAGTGCAGCACTCCCTCAGTACTGGCCCTCTGACAGTGCGGCACTCCCTCTGTATTCTCCCTGTCTCCCCAGGCAACACTGCAGCACTCTGCATACTGTACTGATAGAACAGAGAACAGTACAGCACAGAACAGGCCCTTCGGCCCACAATGTTGTGCTGATATAGCTAATCCCTTCTTCCTGCAGAAATCCCGTATCCCTCCATTTTCCCCAACTTTTAAGATCTTTATCTCTATCCCTGTACTAAATCAGTCCAGAGTATCTATTCCCAACAATTTAATCATAAAACCCACAGATCATAACCAGGCTAGTGGTTCCACAGCTTCACCCTCATGGAACAGTTCAGCTTGCTTGTTTGAAGAGTTACGTTTAATTGCATTGGTTCTCTTGTTATGAAAACACTGCTGTAACTGGATAGGACAGACTGTGTCTGTGTCTGTGAGCTGCATTTGTGTTTCTTATTGAAGCCTGAGGCCAGATCCCAGCTTTAATTCGATATTCCCTTTTATTTGCACAAATTTCAGCTTATTAACATTAACAGGTGCTTTTCTTTAAGAGTTATCCATCAACAAAGCAGCTTTGAGATAATCTTTTAAATATCCAGGCCTACAAAATTAAATTAGGATAAACCAATGAGTAAAAATCTGCTATAGCTTGAGGTCTGAGTTTGGCACCACGGAGAAATCATTCATTTGCAGTCCTTTGTCTTAATGGCTGTCCTGCACACTTCTCATGCAGACTGAGTGCCAATGAGGTCTGGAACTCTGGTATTATTTTCTAAAGGTATCGTGCACTCTCATCTCTCAATGAAAGGGTCTCGTTCAGGTGGTTCATGCATGGTGTTCCTGTGAGCGATGTGGTCTTCAGAGTGCAGGCTCTGGTGAACGAGGGAGGGCGTGACAGTGAGTGGGGTCCCCAGGTAAAATCTCAGCACTGGCATTCAATTTGACAGCGAGAAGCCAGTGGAAGTCAATAGACGGGTGGTGAGTGCTTTCCGACAATTTCTTAGTTTATAGGCTATTAGTGAGGGTAAAGTATGACAGGGTAGCTCAGCCAAGTCGAAAGTGCCTCCTGTGTGACGTGGGAGCCAAGGATGCTTCCAGTATCCTAGAAAGTCACTTGTGCAGGAAGTGCCTCCTGCTGAACAGCCTGTGCTCCTGGTTTGGAGCTGGAGCAGTGGCCAGACTTGTTTAGATGCATTCACCAGGCCAAACTCTTTGAGGACATCACATTTAAGGAAGTGGTCACCAAGTCTGGGCAGGCAGAGAGGGAGAGAGTGACTGCCCAGCGGAGCAGGTGGGCAGTGCAGGAGGCCCCTGAGAAGGGTTATTGGAAGATGGAAGATCAGCCTGGAACTTGATGAATGGAAGAGCAGGCTTGAAGAGCTGAATGGCCTCCTCCTCTTCCTTATATTATTGTGTTCTTGAATATGGTTCAAGTTGCACTTAAGCAGCTACCATAATCCATGCCGACACCTCAGTACAGTGCTGTGGGATGGAAGGACCGTCTTCAAAACAATGTGACTGCAGCTCAGGTAGCACTACTTGAAGTGGATTGATGTCTCCTGGGTGTGTTGATCGTAATTTACTATTGACCAATATCACTAAAATAGATTATTTAATACAGCATGGCTTTAATTGGGTGCAAGTCTTTTCTTCCCTTTATAATGGTGACACAGAGATGTTTCTACTCTAGGGCATCCAAAACTGTCAATAAATATCAGAGAGAATCAGAATCAGATTCACTATCACTGAATGACATGAAATGTGTTGTTTTGCGGCAGAACTACAGTGCAAAGACATAAAATTGCTATAAATTACAAAAATAAATAAATAGTGCAAAAATGGAGGAATAACGAGGCAGTGTTCATGGGTTCATGGACCGTTCAGAAATCTGATGGAGGAGGGGAAGAAGCTGTTTCTTACTCATCGAGTGTGGGTCTTCAGGCTCCTGTACTTCCTCCCCGATGGTAGTAACGTGAAGAGGGCATGTCCCGGATGGTGAGGGTCCTTAGTGATGGATGCTGCCTTCTTGAGGCACCGCCTCTTGAAGGTGTCCTGGACGGTGGGGAGGGGTTGAGCCTATAATGGAGCTGGCTGAGTCTACAAACCTCTGCCAACATCAGTCGTAAATCCAACAGTGAATGCAAAGAATATGTCTTCCTCCGGAAAGTGGTTACAGTTTTGAACTTATCACCATGCACAGTGGTTAAGGCCACTGTGGAGGATTTATTGCAGGAGGATTTATTGGTGGAGACACAGGAGACTGCAGACGCTGGAATCTGGAGCCACACACAATCTGCTGGGGGAACTCAGCGGGTCGAGCAGCATCTGTGGGAAGAAAGGAATTGTTGAGGTTTCAGGTCGAAACCCTGCATCAGGATTTCTTGGTGGAATTGGATAAAGATGGGTGACAAGAATCTCATGTGGAACATAATTGGACCAATGGGGACAAATGTGCTGTAGATTTAATGTAATCTATAATTTTAGATTATATGTTAGATTTTAAAGGGATCTGTAACTCTTTCAGCAGGAGCATTGTATGCTCCAGGTTTGAGTGCTGCAGCTGAAGCGATCGGAGCCAGTGCAGGAGGCCGGGGGCCTGCGCCATTTTTTTGAACGAGCTTTCCAATCTGTTGCTCTCCACAGCCTCTCTCACCGTCGCTCTGTTAACTTTTCCCCAAATCTTAATCCAATTCCCTTCTGAAGCTACCATGTTCCCGATCCCAGCATGCTGTCGAAACAAAAGTGACCTCAGACTCTTTTGCTAATCACCAAAAACCTGGGTTCACTGTCAGAGGGGCAAAGAGCTGTGCCTGGTGGTGAAGCTGCTCTCACAGGGTGAAGCCAAGAAGGATGCAGTGAAAGCTGTTTATCCTCATTCACTCAAACTGATTTTTTTCAAGCAGGTGTATGGATTCCCAGAACAAAATATGTTTCATCAGCTTTCTCCCAAAAGAATCGCAAAATTATTAAAAAGTCGTGGGGGTGTTTTGTACCCAGAATCGTCCTCACAAGAGGGTGAAGAATGGGGTAGGAGGATGATGTGGAGGATGTTACCCGTGAACAGTTCACAGTCCTCCAGGAGACACAAAAAATTCTGCAGATGCTGCAATCTGGAGCAATACACAAAAAGTGCTGGAGGGACTCAGCAGGTCAGGCAGCATCTATGGAGGGAAATAAACAGTCGACGTTTCGGGCCGAGACCCTTCATCAGGACTGGGAAGGAAGAGGGCAGAAGCCGGAATAAGAAGGTGGGGGGAGGGGAGGAGCACACACACAGGCAGACGATAGGTGAGTTCAGGTGATAGGCGAGTCCAGGTGAGAGGGGGAAGGTCGGTGGGTTGGGGGGGGGTGGGGAGATGTAATAAGCCGAGAAGTGATAAGTAGAAGAGGCAAAGGGCTGAAGAAGAAGGAATCAAGTAGGAGAGGGCAGTGGACCATGGAATAAAGGACGGGGGAGGGGAGGGGAGGAGATGGGCAGGTCATCAAGGCAGGGAAAGGGTGCCACAGGAATAAGGGGAGACAAAGGAGCGGTGGGGGGGGGGGTTGGTGGGGGAAGAAAAAGGAGGGGTTACTGGAAGTCAGAGAAATCGATGTTCAGGCTGTCAGGTTGGAGACTCCCAAGGCGGAATACGAGGTGTTTTTCCTCCAACCTGCGTCTGGCCTCAACGTGACAGTACAGGAGGCCGTGGACAGACATGTCAGTATGGGAGTGGGACGTGGAATTGAAGTGGGTGGCCACTGGGAGATTCTGGCTGTTGCGGCGGACGGAGCGAAGGTGCTCGATGAAGCGGTCACCCAATCTGCATCGGGTCTCACCAACGTACAGGAGGCCGCACTGGGAGCACCGGATGCAATAAATGCTGCATGGGAGCAGCTCGCAGTTCTGTACGAGGAGAGAAATGCTGCAGGAGGGCAGAGTGGGAAGTGAGGGACTGATCCTTGTGCGTGAAGGCAGTGACTTCTCACTTCAGCTCTTCATCATCTGCACAGAGAGCTGTCTCAGACATCACCAGGGACAAAACAACTGTGACCTGAGGTCTGTCAGTGGCTCAGCTCCTGAACTAATGGTGAAGTAGGCTGAGTTCTGTCGTCTACCCAAACCCCGAGAGATCACTGGTTGTGCTGTTCAGTTCATTGATGTCTCCCCCTCGTGGCCATCAAGCCACCTGGCATCACAGACAGTATGCCCACCTGTGCCCCACAACCAGCCATCCCAGACTAGGGAACCTCTGGTGTCACCCATGTCGTCTGTGTGACCCTAAATGATAGGAGCAGCCTTCCAGCAGTCACACATGACCCTGCCATGTTGGGCTGGGACTTGTAAACCCATTTACAAGGGAGTGAAACATGAGGGGCATCGGGGTGTTTAATTTCAAGATAAATTATTGTTTTATATTTGTGCTTGGATTCATCTGTTACTCAAAGTGTAGTGAGAACACTTTTTCCAGATTGCACCCCTTTTTGACGGGGGGGGGGATAATTGAAACTGTTTATTTAATCGGTTGATAATGATAATTCTTGATACGAGTGGTGCCTTCACTCGTGGACACATGGCTGTGGTCCTTTTTAGTGAGAGGTCTGTGGGTCATGTCATTGTTGCTACCTAGGTCTGGTGATAATTACGCTTGAACCCTGATGAAGGTTATTCCCTTCACAATTTCCCCCCTGCTTGTTCTGCACTCACCCTGGTTATCATCAGCCTCTTCTGAAGCAGACACTTGTGACAGGGGTAGTAAAATGGGAGATGGAGAATCTTCTGCAACGTGCCTTTTCTGTTTTGCAGGAGAATTAAATGGACAGCTTAGGTGAGAGATCTCCAGTGTTAAGTGATGTACTGTGCAGGGAAGGAGCATTCTGCATTGATCAGATCAGTTTGTTGTGAATCAAAATGCTTCCACCTCTGATTATCAATGGTTTTACCCCCTGCACCGGTCCATTTAACCTGAGCCTCAGTTGGCACCTTGTGAGGGATTTCTCATTGGAGAAGGGGCCTGATTGACTTGAAATGTTAGTCCCTCAAAGGAGCTGAGTACTGCTACTGAAAGCATCAGTTTAGTGTTGTTATTGGACTAGCAGCCAGAGTTCTGGATTATTGACCCAGTGACACGAGTTCAATCCTGCCCTGACCACTGAGAAATTCAAGTAATTAACTAAATCTGGGACTTTTAAAAAAAATACTAGTCTCAGCGATAGCAGCCATGAAATTACAGGACTGTTGTAAAGACCCATCTGGTTCTTCGGAGAGAGAAACCTGTTCTCCAGAACCAGGACTTGCAGACCCACCAGTGTCTGTGAGGCAACAAATGTTGACATCCTGTAAATGAAGAAATAAACCACCAGAACAACCTGCTGGAGGGCATCACTCTCGGCTGCCGTGTTACTTTGCTGGTCGGCAGTACTTATGTTGAGTAGCAGCCCAAAGGCCTCAGTATTTGAAACGAGGATTACACCTGTGGAGAGGACCAAAGACAAGGGAAGTGTTTTTATTTGCCTGGGATCAGTGCTCTTTTCAATAGGTGACACAGTTCCTGCAGCAAAATTTCAGTAATGGATCCCTTCATTCATGTGAATTGAGCAATGCCTGTGTACCTGGAAAGCAGGATGCAAGGGGTGAACACATGTAATCTCTGCTCTCCACGTAGTTCTGGAGAAATATCAGGGTGACAGAGATTGCTTTGTGTGGAGGGTCTCCTGGTCACCATGCAGGCTGATTGGGAGATGCATCCGTATCTGAGGAGATCCCTTTTCGCTCTTACAGTGGCAGTAACATCCTGAAGTGAATCCTAGATACCGCTGAAGTTCAGGTAAGTTTTAATTACAACAAATTTTATAGAACTGCAACTTTAATAAAGGTGTTTATTTTAACTCTTGGTATCAAGGAATGAGCTAAGTGTGATGACATCACTGTGTTCGCTACATGACCTCTTTGGATAATTATACAAATACAGCTCAGCAGCAGCCTCCCTCCTTTGTGTTGCTGGGAGATGATGCCAGAGGTGTTCATCAGGAAATTCTCTCCTGTCTACCTTGTCTTCAGAATCCTCCTCCTCCTCTTCTCAAGGTCTCCAGGCTCTGAGCCTTGTGAGTTGTTGGATCTGGGAGACAACATCTCTACTAGCTGCACCACAGTGCCTGACTGAGTGAAGAAACTGTTGCTCATATCCCTGCTGGCCCTTGCGCCAGTTATTTTGTAAATCAGTCTGTAACTCGACCACGATAGCAGAAATACATTTTCTCCAAAACCCCTCACAACTTTGTGAAAACCTTGATTTGTTCTCCCCTTAAACTTACCTGCTCTAAGGAGAACAATTGCAGTTTTTCCAAACTCTCCACATAACCTCAAACCAGGTATCATCTGCTAAACCTTTTCTAATTCCTTTCCACCTTCTTTAAGTTTGATGCCAACGATTGTGCAAAATTCTCCAAGTGATTCCCAACCCAAAATTGTGAAGCATAAATTCATTTTTTATATTCAACATTCCCACTTCTCAAGTGCCTTCATTTGAATTAAATTCAAAAGGCCAACACACATACATACATACCTTCCTACAAATAGCAGAACTAGTTTCCCCTCTGTCCCTTTTAAAAAATTGCTCTTTTTTATTAGTTTATATGCTTTTGATGTCATTCATTGCAAAACTGTGGAGGTATGGTTACCGCATTGAATGATGTTGTGAATTTTCTAATTTATGGCTAAAATTAACTTACGGATGTCTGTAAAAACGAAACCCGTTGATAAACTGGGGATGATCCAAATCAAATTTTTAAAATAGTAAAATATTGATAGACCAAGAGGTGGCGCCATTGTCATATTAGATTTGGTTAGGTCCCAGCCAGAGAAGGAACGAGCAAGAATCTTCCAATAGAGCACAGAGGGAGTAGTCCCTTTCTGAGTAACTATGTAATCAGTAACTGAGAGCCAAATAATTCATTGCTTAAAGACAAGATACACTCCCCACCCCACCAATCATCACAGGTGGTTGTTCTGTAGGAATGTAAAGCAATTGCTTCTCAACTTCTGGGCACAGGATCAGCTCAGAACATTCCTTTTCCTTTCTCAGATTTCTAAGCATATTCATAATTACAGTCTTCTCCAGTCTGAGTCGGAGCCTACCAAAGTGAGACTGCCTCAAGCCATTTCCATGTCGTTTGCTATAACTAAAAGATGGAGCTTTCTCATCTCGCCTAATTTGGATTGCTCTGTGACACGTCACCTCTCACTCCAGCACCCGTCTCGATATGAGAGACAGTGTAATGGTGAGGGGACGTTTGCAGAGAGTGGAAGTTAGGAGAAGAAACAGAAACTACTCAGTATGTCAGGCAGCCTCCATGGGAAGGGAAAAACACACTTAACATTTCAGGTCAATGATCTTTTATGATTAAATCTGGCTCAGAATTTGCAATGAATGCCAAGCTACTCACACTGCAAGATGTAAATATATTGTAAATGGTGACACAAGAGATTCCGCAGATGCTGGAAATCTGGAGCAACACACACAAAATGCTGGAGGAAATCTGCAGATTTCAGACAGCATCTATGGAGGGAAATGAACAGTCGACGTTTCCGGTCAAGACCCTTCATCAGGACTGCAAAGGAAGAGGGCAGAAGCCAGAATAAAAGGGTAGGGGGAGGGGGAGGAGCACGAGCTGGCAAGTGATAGGCAAGTCCGGGTGAGAGGGGGAAGGTAGGTGGGTGGGTGAATGGGGTAAAAAGGGAATGATGTGAGAAGCTGGAAGGTGAGAGGTGGAAGAGGCAGAGGACTGAAGAAGGAATCAGATAGGAGAGGACAGTAGACCGTGGAATAAAGGGAAGGAGGTGGGCAGGTCATGAGGGCAGGGGAGGGGAAAGAGAAGGGGTGAAGGGGCCACAGGAAAAGGGCAAACAAAGGGAGGGGGGAAAGAAAACAGAGGGGGGGGGGTTACCAGAAGTTAGAGAAATCGATGTTGAGGCCGTCAGGTTGGAGACTCCCGAGACAGAATACGAGGTGTTGCTCCTCCAACCTGCGTCTGGCCTCAACGTGGCAGTAGAGGAGGCTGTGGACAGACATGTCAGTATGGGAGTGGGATGTGGAATTGAAGTGGGTGGCCACGGGGAGATCTTGTCTTTTGTGGCGGACGGAGTGAAGGTGCTCGATGAAGCAGTCCCCCAATCTGCGTCGGGTCTCACCGACGTACAGGAGGCCGCACCGGGAGCACCAGACACAATAAATGACACCCTCAGATTCACAGGTGAAGCATTGCCTCACCTGGAAGGACTGTTTGGGGCCCTGAACGGTGGTGAGTGAGGAGGTGTAGGGGCAGGTGCAGCACTTCGCATGGATGTAGACGGTGATGGGGGAGTGCTGCTAGAAATATCTGTTGAGTATTTCCAGCATTTTCTGTTCTTATTTCAGCTTTCAAGCATTCATAGTCTTTCTCTTATGTATTTTGGAATGAAGAGTTCCCAGGTAACAAAGGATGAGAGTTTTGGCATCGGGTGAACCGAGACAGGGCAGGTTCCGTGTCCCAAACTCTAAGTTGATGCAATTTAGTCCCTCATCGGTAAAAGATGTTTCTGTGCACCATTGGATTAAACAGCTAGGTTCAAACTTCCTGTAAGTGATAAATAGATGAGCCCTGCATTGTAATGAATCCAGGGGCCCTTGTAATGTGGTGATAATACCATAAATGGACAACATTGTAACATCCAATTATCTACAATTCTGAGGCTTCCCCTAACTCACGCTGTCCACTTAGAGCACAAGGCAGCACATGCTCTTAGGTGAATCCCATGACACTGTTTTAAAGAACAACAGGGAGTCCTCCCCAATGTGCTGGCCATTACCTGCTTATTTTCACATTTCTGTTTGCAGGATCTTGCTCTGTACAAATTGGTGGTGCATTTCCTGCGTAATTTCGATGAATATGCTTGTGGAGTATTTCATCAGGTGCAAGGTGCTTTGGGATGTGTTAAGATTCTGAAACATTGTTTTAACCCGAGGTTTTCAGGTCCAATTTATTCTGACCACTGCACACAAAAAATTAAGGAATGGAAAAATCATTTTATTAATCTTATTTAGCATTTATGTTTTCAAATATGATACAATTTGATCAGTTATTTGCACAGTGTAAGTTAATTATATACGATGCCTGAGATTCCACATTTTACAAATTTATTGCACCCTCTTGACCAAGACCCTTAACCCCCTGGTTCAGAGTCAAGAGTGGCATCAAATTAGAAAAATGGTAACTTCCAAATCGTGGTTCTGCAGATTATTATGGAGGATGAAGGTATATACAAGTCATAAGAATCAAAGGGAGTTTGCTACGAGCCATGTGGGTTTATGGGAATGATAATGCAAATTATTTGTACCTTTTGAGTGTAATATGTGAAGTGGTTCTATTGGGATGCAGTAGATGTGCTTCTATGGTACATGAAGTGGTTCTATTAGGACACAGCATAAGAAGCGGTTCTACTAGGGTACAGTATATTTGGTAACTCTGTTGGGGTTCAATATATGAGTTGCTTCTATTGAGATGTGGTGAATGAGTGGTTTTATTAGGGTGTAGAATATGAGATGATTCTGCTGTGGTTCTGTGTGTATGGTGGTTCTGGTAGGTTTCTCTGTGTTTTGTGGTTCTATCTGGATGTAGAAGAGCTGCTGTTTTGTTGGAGCTCCTGGTTGTGTGATGGTTCGACAGGATATGGTACAATGTGGTGGTTCTGCAATGATGCATCGAACCACCTGATTCAATTACATATTTTGTGATCCATTGGGGATACAGTACAAGTCATATGGCCGAGTATCAATCTTTAAGCTGGCATTGCCAACAAAGGGAGTTCAGCTAGTCCATTAACCTGAATTTTTAGCTGCTGTTGGATATTGTACATTTCCAACATTTCCCATTTTGGGGATCAATCCGACTGACAGTTGAAGGCTGCTGAGTGACTGAATGAACTCTGCCATTTCTGCCCATCCTCCTCATTAGCCAATGGAAGCACTCTTATTTTGTAATGCAATTTCCTTACTGAACTATAGCGACTGAGATTAATTAGAGGGAAAGGAAACTACTATTTCCTCTTCAAGTTTACATTTAAACCCCTTTTGATCTTTTTATGTCATTCCAGATCAAACCAACACTTGCTTAAAAACCTCTCATCTTCTCTTTGGTTCTTTTGCTGATTACCTTAAATCTCTATCCTTGGGTTACTGATCCACTTACCTGGTAGAAAAACACAGTACAGAAGGTCTTCACTTGACCATCATACCTGTACCTTTTCTTTGCGAACTTTCTGAACAGTCCTATTCCCACTGACTTTCCCCAAAGTGCTGTATATAATCCTCTCTCAATAATCTGCCTGATCCCTTTTGAAAAGTACCTTGAATCTGCAATACTCACCCTTTCCAAACAGGACATTCCAACTTGAACTCTCAAAAGTCCATTTTCAACAATCATTACCACTTCTACTTATCGCACCACTGGCACAGCGAGTAGAGCTGCAGCCTCACAGCTCTGGTGATCCTGATTCAATCCTGACCTTCGGTGTGGCCAGTGTGGAGTTTGCACATTCTCCCTCTGACTGTGTGGGTTTTTTCCTGGTGGGAATGGGAGAGCATGGACTTGATAGGACAAAATGGCCTCCTTTCATGTCACAAGGAAAAATGGAAATATGTACTTCTGCAAATTGGTTCCGGGGCCAGGCTGTTATTGTGGCGCACAATCAATTATCACCAAGTGTCAAGAAGCTCGATCGTGGTCTGGGTTTGGCATTAGCTGGTATCTTTATCCTGAAATGGAGTTACTCCATTCCACACCACTGGAGGTGATGCTGCACTGAATGGGCATCAATCGATTGTTGGCTAGACCAGCACTTTCAGTCTTTAAAGGCATTAACATTTGAAGATTAGGTTGTGTGGAGAGAGTTGACTGGAGTGGCTGTGGGCTCTGGACCCCTGATTTACTGCATGCATATTTTAAAAAATCAACCCTCACCCATGTTACGGAAGAGTAATTGGGTGTACAAACTATGCTTAAGGCTCAAAGGTAATGGCTTCCCTTCTCCTTCCATTTAAGGCAGTCTAGAGCATCATGCAAGTCTGGACAGCTTTTTCATGCAGTGCCCAGAGAATTCTTTCTCATATTCTGATTTAAAAGTTGCTCTAGTGGTGCAATATTGAAGACTTTACACCAAGAATTATACAGCACAGAAACAGGCCAGCTCCCCCCAATTACTGGCACCGATGGTTCACACAAGCCCTACTACACCTGTTGACAAGTTTGCGTCTCCCCCCGTTTGAGAGGTCAAAGTCCCACCCTGTGACCTTCTGTCAGGTCAGTGGCAGAAAATAGCCCCACCACTCTCACTCAAAACTTCCGAGCTCTTGCCCTGTCACCCCCTGACTTTTCCCCATCATCCACCCCCAATCTACCCCAGCTCTAAACTGTGTGGTCTTCAACCCACTGGCACAGTCGCTTGGCGTATCTGTCAGGGTTGACAGTGGAGAAGGACTGACCCCGATATCTGATGGACTTCCACAGGTATTCCAGCTTCTTCCGGAACCCGTACACGGTGAAGATGTCAATGATTCCCACAAAGTAGCGGGTCTGGGCCCCGTCAATGATGTGCAAAGAGTTCTTGTAGTTGGGCAGCAGCCGGCGATTCTGGACTGAGACATCAGCCAGTTCCATCTCCGACCCACTGCTGCCTACTGAGCTCAACGTTACCCTGGGGACCTCCTTGACGTGGCATTTGTCCGTGCCACTTACCACCTCGGACACCAGCACTGTGGATTCCTCTTCCACCAGCCCTGGCACTGGGGTCCCAATGGAGTGACTGGGGCTGCCTCCGCTGGTCATTGATCTGTGGGAGACAGGAGAAAGAGTTGTAAGAATTCACTAAGGCTTCTCTTCACCTCCAATGTGCTACAAAGCCAATTAAGTATTTCTCTGAAGTACAGCCACTGTTGTAATGCAGGGAAATATGGCCACATTGGTAACCAAAAGATTCCACAGGCAGCCATGGAGCAGTGGTCAGATGAGCTGTTTTAGTGATGTTGATTCAGAGATAAATATTGACCCCAGGAGACTGGGAAGAAATCACATTTTTCTTCAATATAGTGGCCCAGGGATCTTTTAATTCTACTCAATAAGGCTGATGTGATCTTGGTTTAAATACTCCTCTGAAAGAAAGCATCTTATGATGCAGGACTCCTTTAGTCATGGAAATGTTGGCCTGGATTATGGCTTAAGTGCCTGAAGTGGGACTTGAACAATGAGAAGTGCTATTGACCTGTTACCTATAGAGCAGAAGCCCAGTATCATTCTCATGGAATTGAACAGCACAGGAGGCGACTGTTTGGCCCCTTGTTGCCAGTTCTTGTTCCTTCACACTTTGAGTGTAGCTGAGATGGGGAGGTTCATTCCAGACGGCCTACTTACTTCTTGGTACGGAGGATGACATTTGCAAGGGACCAGCTCTGGCGCCGCTCGTCGAGGTGCAATGGTTGGTGGGCCACCAGGAGGCTGTAGTCCAGAACGTTCAGACTTTTGAGATACTCTGTGTCAATGTTCACTTGCCGAACAAGCCAAGATCGTTGCTGATCTGGAACAAAACATTTCAGGAATCCAGAGCAATGCAGAAAGATTAAGAAGACAGTACAGCTGGGACTAATACAACTGGTACTCAGGCAGGGTTCACAATCCTCTATTGCGTCCCTCAAGACGTAAAATATTAATTATGTTTTCAAATTCCTCCATGGCCCTGATCCTTCCCAATCTCTAATCTCCTCCATCCCTACAACCTTCTGAGATCTCCAGCCTCCTCCATCTCCTGATAATAGTTTCTCCAAACTGCCAGCCTTGCCTTCAGTTGCCCAGGGCCTAACCTCTGGAGTCCCCACCCCAAAGCTCTCCATCAGTCACCTCCCTCTCTGCACCTTTAAGATGCTCCTTGGAACCTATTTCTTTGACCAAGCTTCTGGGCAGCCATCCTTACATGGCTCCTTGACAACTGGACACAAAAAGTACCTTGTTTTTTTTTACTACATTAAATGCTCTGCACAAATAGAAATTATCAGTGTTGCTGTTGAACACTATCAGTTGCCACAGAAGATAATTGAGAAAATACTTTTCCCCCAAAGTGTGAAGGGAATTCTGTTCTTCTCAGCCAGGGGTATCATTTCCCAAGGGATGGTGCGGAAGGGGTTTGTTTGACATGTGACCTCCACCCCCCCCCCCCCCCACTCGGATCTAACGGTGAATTTTCACGTCTCAAGTTGGGCATCGATAGTTGGAACGTGTGCAAGGTTACTCACGTGCCCCCTCTTCCCTCTTCACATGAGGACTGAAGGTTCACTACCTAAACACCGCTACCCCTATATTAAGTATTTCTTCAAATAATGGAGTGCATTTGTTGATGAGTTAGTAAACTACATCATTCCCAGTTGAATAGTTGTGGGTGTTAATAACTAAACCAACCTCCGTCTCCACTTCCCACTGCCTCAGGAAAGCAACCAACATTATCAAGGACCCCTCCCACCCCAGTCACTCTCTCTTCTCCCCTCTCCCATCAAGCAGAAGATACAAAAGCCTGAGAGCATGAACCACCAGACTCAAGGACAGCTTCTATTTCACTGTTATCAGACTCTTGAACAGTCCTCTCATGCACTAAAAGATGAACTCTTGATCTCCCAATCTACCTCATCATGGCCCTTGCACTTTACTTGTCAACCTACACTGCACTTTCTCTGAAACTGCAACACTATATTCTGCATTCTCTTTTCTTTTTACTACCCCAAAGTAATTATGTATGTCATGATGTTTCTGGATTGCATGCAAAAAAGCTTTTCACTATATCTTGGTTCATGTGACAATAATAAACCAATACAAACACCAACATTATTGATTCTCACATATCACCAGCTTTTATCTCTGAACTTTCAAGTTGTAGGTTTAGGAGTTTACAAACTCTATGTAAAGGGAATTAATCCTGGAAATTCAGATTACAGTAGACAGGCCTGGAATTCATCAGTAATTTCCATTTGCTCAATGATATTATAACATCAGCAGTGCATCCTAGTACTTTTCCAGCAAGAGAATTAACAATCACTGCAGCCAACCTACAGAGATTTACACAGAGGAGGGAGAATTAGCACTGACAGATTAATATACGAGAACCGTAAACTGATCCTTACCCAAGCCAATTGTGCTCCCTTCGAAGTTTAGGTCTTTAAATACTACAATGATGTTGCTACCCTCGGGGGCAGGCTCTGTCCATCGACTAACCTGGCAGCCCTTGATGTCATACCTGGGGCAAATAGTAACGTTGGTTAACAGTTTTAACTTAACACAGCAATTGCTGTCGCACACAAAGGTTCAGTGCTTTGGAAGGTCAGTGAGAGGAAATGTAGGGGTACTGGACATTAAGAAGGCAAATGAAATTTGAAGCTTTGTCCCAGGAGAAGCAGAATCAAAAAGTTGCTTTCATTTTGCTACGCTCTTCCTTGAGGAGCAGTGGAAAGATTTGCAGACAATTAACGGTGTGACTGGCTGTAAGATGAATGCTCCCTTGTTGGTCGTGTGCATTCTTATACCAGTAAAAGCAGTAATTAGTTATGCACAGCATGAGATTGAGCTCCAAACTGAAGTTGATCTTCTAACAAAAGCTGTCACTGGAGATTCATTAAGTACTTCACTTATTTTATGTATAAAATAATGTTGAAAATGACTACATACCGAGCTTGTATTCGCTCATCAGGGTAAAATACACTCTGCATTACGATGAAGTATTTCTGTTAAAAAGAGAAATGTTGTTTACAGAAAAGTACAGCATTGAAGGTGATTAAACCCTCCTTCCCAGTTCCCAGAGAGGTTCAGAGGTCTTTACGCAACAGACTTCCATGTGGAACATTCACAAAGTTCATCAAATGGGCTACCTTCATCAACACACTTTGTTATCTCTGTGAAAAATTCAGTCATTAGTGAAAGATTACCCTTCTCATGCTTGATGAATCCATACCTTATTTATAAATGTCACTTAATACTGAAGCTCTGAATTTTTTTGCCATTGCCAAGTTAAGGTAGGCTGTGCTGTATTCACCTTAAACCATTCACCCTATTCAAGTCCAAAAATAAAATGTAGTGGATGCTGGAAATCTGCAATAAAACCTGAAAATGCTCAATAGATCAGGAAGCATCAGTGGAGAAACAGTTCACATTTCAGGTTGATCACTATTTTAATTAATAGCTGTCATGCCCAGGAAGGAATGATTGGAAAGTGATGGCCAGACTTTCTGCCACTTCCTTCCTTGCATATCTTGACAGCCTGGGATACATTTCATCCAGGCCCTGCGGTACAGCTATTTTGAAAGATGCAACATTCCTTAATAATTTTCTCTCAGCATGTTTATCCCAACAAGTATTTCACACCCCACCTCCTTAACCACAATGCCTGCATTGTGCCCCTTTTTTGTGAAAGCAGAACTTCTTGTTCTCTATATATTTATATTTCCAACCATCCGTGCTCTCACTTAACAATATTTGTTTTGTTCTTTGTTTTCATATTTCCCATTAGACTTTCACCACTGCACTTCCTAGATACCACGAGGCTTCCTGCAGTATTGAGCTCTTGCTATTTTCAGCTTTTCCTATTCTTTTAGGGGACTCCAGACTTGGGAGTCACACCTTTGTCTATAGGAGTACACTGCTCAGTCATGGATTGAACTTCAAGTTGCAGCTTTTAATCCATTTTTGCAAAATCTCACCTCGACTTTATTAAAATTTGGTTTTTCCAATTTGAGACCTTTTATTTGTGGTGTATATGTGCCCTCTTCCATAATTATGGTAACCCAAACAGATTTATATTCACTATCACCAAAATGCTCTCTCACAGATAACACTCTTCCATCTATCCACTTCCAGTCCCTGAAATTAAGTCCAGAACTACATCCTCCCTTACATATATGGACTAAAATAGTTCTCCGTTTGTTCTTCTGTTTAACTAATTTAGCCTCATTTGGTGAGCCTTCTGACACATCACCCTTTCTCTTAAATGATGTTATTTGTTTAACCAATGTTGTTATTTTCCCTGGTCCTTCCTCATCTCCTCTTTCTAAAGGAGGAATATTAAGCTGCCTTTCCTTCCTTCTTCAAGGCACATTTCAGTAAAGTGTGTTATTGTGCCTTTGTGGCTAAAATTAATCATTACCAAAATACTTTCTCAGCTGTTTTCCAACCACTGTGTTCTCTGCTTTCCACACTTGCTTGTTAATTTTCCACCTTCTTTTCCAGTTTTGCTTCTCTCCTGAATTAAGGCTCCTATCAGTAGTAGCAGTAGCAAACCTCCCCACACAGATTTCTTCTATTCATTCATTTTTTGGGATGTGGCTATCACTGGCTAGGCCGGCACTTATTGCCCTTGAGATTGTGATGTGAACCAACCTTGAACAGTTCTTCTGGAGAAGATATTCCCGGGGTTATCAGGGTGGGAGTTCCAGGATTTATACCTAGCGACAATGAAGGGACAGCAACATGTTTTTAAATCGGCACGTCTTTGAGGGGAACATGTTCCAGTGTGTTTTGCTAATATTGTCCTCCTAGAGCTACTAGTGGTTATGGGCTTGGGAAAACGCCTAGGCAAGAAATGACAATGTATTTTGTAGATTGCACACACTATAATGACAGTGTGATGGTGGTAGAAGAAATGCATTTCAGGAGGATGAGATGCCAGTCAGACAGTGTACTTCACCTTGGATGAAGTGGAGCCTCTTAAGTATTGTTGGATGTACACTCATCCAGGCAAGTGAGGAATATTCCATCACATTCCGGAGGGTGGGAAGGCTTTGGGATGTCAGGGGTGAGATACTTGCCATGGTCCTGACTCTGCTGAGATACAGCCTGCTTGACTTGTACAGGATCTAGTCTCCTTACAGAACAAGTCTCCGTGCTCCAGGAATCTAAACCCAACCTATAAATCAATATCTACAACCATACACTCTTCTGCACTTACCTCATATTTCCATTGTCATTAGCACGTCATTGGGAATAATCCAGAGATTACTACCTTTAAGGTTTTTGCTTATTAATTTCTTTCCTAACTCCCAGTGGTTTCTCGCCCCACTCAAAATGTTCTACAGCCTCTCAGTGACATCCTTGTCTCTGCACCAGAGAAGCAAACCACCATCCTGGGATCTCACTTACAGCAGCAGTGCCTGGCTGTCCCACTAACTACTCAATCATCTACCAGGACTGGCTTCTCAACCTCCTTCTCCCTTATAGCCAGTGCTCTACAGCTGAGCTACCCATGCTGTTGTGGATCTGGCTGTACTGGCCAGAGCTACCATTGTCCTCAACAATATTCAGTAAAATTAAAAGTAAAGCACAAACCACCAGGCTCAAGGACAGCTTCTATCCTGCTGTTATCAGACTCCCGAATGGACCTCTCACTTGCTAAAGATGAACTCTTGATCCCCCAAGCTACCTTGTTGTGGCCCTTGCACTTTAGTTGTTTAGCTGCACTTTCTCTGTAACTGTAACACTATATTTTGCATTATGTTTTCTTTTTACTACCTTGATGTACTTATGTATGGCATGATCTACCTGGGTGGCACACAAAGAAAAGTCTTTCACTGTATCTCAGTACACTTTACAATAATAGACCAATAGCAATACATCAGAACCAGGACTACAAACTTGAATTTTGTAAATGTGAACCCATTCCTCTAACCCCAAACACCATCAGACCTCTCTTCTCAGATCCCTCCCCCACCACTCCCTGTATCTCCTCCCTCTTCCAATAATCACAGGTCCTGCAGTTAAAATTTGGGACATGTCATTTGATTTTTCCTGATCTCACAGTATCAGCTCCCCTCCCAAACCCTTCCCACAGAGCTCATCCTCAAGCTAAAAATTTTGTCTTACCCATTTTAAATCTGTGTTCTTCAGCTCCCTATTCATATAGCAGGCCAACACCCGCTTACGTCTACAACATATTCCACCTCTCCCAATCTACTGCAGGCTAGCTCTTTTATAACCCAATGTCCCTAATCTACCTCGATGCTGAGCTTCAACTGACCCTGGTGAGTTATCTTTTTGATAGCTGAACAAAAAAGTTACATTTGTGCTGTGTCTATCACAATCGCAGTACATCTCCATGCAATTCATAGCCAATGGTATGTTACAAGGCAACATCATTGCTGTAATGTAGGAAACACTGCACCAATTTGTGCACAGCATGTTTGTAGAAACAGCAATGGAATAATGACCAGATAAACCTGCTTTATTGATGTTGTTTGAGGTGTAAGTTCATCAGGGGACCCAGGGAGAAAAGTACCCTGGGATCCTTAGGTCCCACCTGTGAGGACAAACATGCTTTGCTTTAACATCTCATTTGAAAGACAGCACCACACTGCAGCACTTCTGCAGTACTGAAGCATCAGTGTAGATTCTGATCTAAAGTCCCTACAAGTTGGTATTTACAGGGGGTCCCAGAGTATGTGTCCGTTTGTACAGCAGGTCCTGGAGAGGGTCCAGTACTTTTATGAGGTCCCAGGCTGCAACAAGCCTGAGAGGTTGTTGGCATTTATGGGTGTTCCCTGGGAATGCACCAGCATTTAGTTACAAAGGGGGAGATGGTTCCGAGGAATGATTTGGAATGAGAGTGAGCGTGCAGGGTTCTGCACTGTGCTTTGAGACACCTGGACAGGGAAGCCTGGTGGATCTTCCTGCTCTCACTGAGCTCCAGACCACATTATCCCAGTGATAGTTTGAGTTAAGCCCTTTCCAAGTGGACACGGTAGCAAATGCAGTCAATGGCTCACCTTCCCTTCATGTGGTATCTTGATGCTGTGCACACCTGCAAGAAAAGAGAAGAATATGTGACTTAGAGCAGACAACCTCAAATAACTATTCCAAACAAGCTTCACAGGTACCGAAGACTCAAAAGTTAATAATAGTACAAAAAGCTGTATTAAGTGAGGTGAACCAGAAATTACTAATTGCCATAAATTTTGTTTTCTAACTGGCATATTATTTTTGTTTTTTTGTTATTAATAGAAAGTACTTTTCTCTAACAAAAGCAACTCTTTATTTGGTAGGTAGTGAGGGCCTCCCAAGGATAGTGTCCATATTTACAGGGCGGTCCCTGAGACCTTTCGATGTTCACAGTTGATTCCCAGGAGACTGTCAATATTACTGAGAGTCCCTGGGGAATGTGTTGGAAGTATAGGCAGTCCCCAGGAATGTACAGGTATTTATAGGGGTCCTTGGGGAGAGAGTCAGAATTTACAGGGAATCTCTGGAAGTGTTACAAAGGTCCCCAGGGAATGTGTCAGTATCTACAGTGGTCCCCAGGAAAGTGTTGATATTTACAATAGGGTTCTTGGGAATGTGTCACTTAGGTGCTTTTGCTTAACTTGTTGATTTAGGTTGTGAATAGCTGTGGCCCAAGCACTGATCCCTGTGGTATTCCATTAAACGCTACAGGAAAGATGTGATTAAGCTAGAGAGGGTGCAGAAAAGATTCACAAAGATGTTGCCTGGATTGGAGGGCTTGAGCTATAAGGAGAGATTGGATAGGTTGGGTCTGTTTTCCCTGAAGCAAAGGAGGCTAAGAGGTGACATGATAGACGTATATAAAATTATGAGAAGCATAGAGAGGGTAGATAGTCACTGTCTGTTTCCCATGGTAGGGTCGTCTTGAACAAGAGGACATGGGTTTAATGTGGGGTGGGGGGAGGTTTGAAGGTGATCTGAGGGGTAAATTTTTCACACAAAGAATAGTTGGTGTTCAGAATGAGCTGCCAGAGGAGGTGGTGGTGCAGGAACAGTAACAACATTTAAGAGGCATCTTGACAGGGTCTTGGATGAACAGAGCATAGAGGGATATGGTGTTAATGCAGGCAAATGGGATCAGTATAAACAGGCCTGATGTTTGGCAAAGACAGGTTGGGGGGTGGGGGCGCAAGTCCTGTTTCTATTGCTGTACAACTTTCTGACTTTCTGACAGATTGCTGTCTGAGAAGATCCCTTCATTCCTACTCTTTGTTTTCTGTCCATAAGCAATTCTCCATCAATGTTGGTATATCACCTCCAACTCCATGAACTCTAACAACATTAACCAACCTCCTGTGTAGACGTTATGTAAAGCCTTCTGAAAGTCCAAATACACCACATCTACTGGTGCCCCCTTATCTATTCCACTGGTCACATCCTCATGGCTCTCAGTAGCTCAGTCAAACATGATTTCCCCTTTCATGTCCATGTAGATTCTGCCTGATTCCATTACTCTTTTCAAGGTGTTCTGCTCTTACATCCTTCATTATAGAATCCAACAATTTCTAATTTTAAGTAGCCCTCCCCTCTGCTGTTTCTCCACCCCCCACCTTCTCTCCTTCTGATCCCCCCCCCTCCTGGTTCTACCAACCTACTACCCACACATTTCACCCACCAGTGCTTCCCCCCACCCCTCTGGTCCTGGTTACATCTGCCTTTCACCTTTCCCCTAATGGTTCCCATTACTACCTTCCTCACTTACCATATTCCAGCATTGATAGCCTTTGTGTTCCTTCTTATCACCGTCCCAGCTGTCTCCACCTTCACCTACCCCTCAAATACCTGGCTCCATCTGACTTTTTTGTCTGCCTCCACCTATCACCCCCTGCTTCTGTCTCTCAACTCTACCCCTCCCACTCCCCTACCTGGCTCGATCTACCCATCATCCTTCACCCCACCTGCCCCCGCCTGCACCCCCCCGACCCGTCTACCAATCAGCTCTGCCCTGTCCACTCCCCTCTCCTCTCTATATTGGCCATCTCCCCTCTCCCCTCAGTCCTGATGCAGGGTTTTGATCCAAAATGTCAACAATTCCGTACCCCCCCCACCCCACACACACACACACACACACACACAGATGCTGCTCGACCCACTGAGTTCCTCCAGCAGATTGTCTGTTGCTACAGATTCCAGCATTTGCAGTCTCGTGTCTCAACTTCATAAGCCTCTTCCCTGGAATGTATACTACCTTTGATTTCTCCTGTCAGCCATGGATGGAACACCTTTCCTTTTGTAATTTTGTGCATTAGGGCAATTTTTTCCTTGCAAAGTATGCATTATTTCTTTAAATGTTAGCCATAGCCTGTCCCTCTAAACTTTTCCTATCCATGTACCTGTTCAAGTGTCCTTTAAATGTTACTGTACCTGCCTCATTATTTACAAAAAGCCTTGGAGTGTGTCTGTATTTAAATGGTCTCATAAATTACGCGTGAATATATAATGTCTAGAAATTCATCCCTGGTTAGTAATGGAATGAATTTTGGAGGCAGAGTACAATGACACTGCGTTGAATTCTAACACAAGCTGCTCTTGGTATTTTCAGGTTTATAAAATTAAGTTGGAAAATGAAAAAGATGTGCAACTTCAGGATTCACAAAGAATTAAAAACAGATCCTTAAATGAATAATGCTACAACAAAAAGCGACTGAAATATGATGATGTGTAAGAGATTATGGTTGGAGAGCAAAGGAAATACTTTTGACACAAAGGGTTGTGAGGCTCCAGCTTGTACAGCTAGAGTTACTGTCTGAAACAGAGACCATGACAACATTAAAAAACACTGAGGTCAAGGCAGATAGATGGCATATACAATTAGGACCATTGCTAGTGAAGAACACCAGCAGAGATTGGACAGGCCAACAACTGATACTTATTGTAATCTGAGTGTAATTCAGTGCAAGAACACTGGCCTTAGAACAAGGATATTGTCACCTTCTGCCATGTGCTATCTGCTCTTTGCAGCTGATAAAGCTGGGCAATTGGAAGTAAAACCATCACACTCAACCCCCTTCAGAGTGACATCAGGCTGCAAAGAGGAGCCGAAATCAGGCATCACTGCCCTCCAACCCTTCCTAACCATTGCCCTCCTCCCCCCCCCCCCCCCCCACCTTCCAGCATTCCTCCACACCTCCCTAACACCACCCTCCCCACCCACTCCACCTTCCAGCATCAGTGACCCCTGCTGCCAGTCAGTGCCAAATGTGAAGCAGTGGGAGATGGATGTTGGGGGAAGGGTCATGTTAGTCAGATGCCTGGGTGACCCTGATAGGTTGCTGAGGAATTAACTGAGAAGGCTGACGGCTGAACGTTACTGACTGTGACACCAGCCTAGCAATGTTTTCAGTTCACAGGAGCACATTACAGCCCTGTTTGTCAACAATGGTTCATTGTGCAATGTGTTGTTGTTTAATATATACAGGACAATGGCTACTAGAGAGCAATTACCAGGCAGTAACCTGATACAGAGCTTCAAATAGCATCATAAAGGGTAACAGAGAAATTCTCAGAGTTTACCATTTGGAATCCTCCCTTGAGACAGGTGCAACAACACTCCGATCTCCCTAGAGTATTGGTTAGTTGTTAAGAATACAATGGGCACCCCGTGACATTATTCGGGGAACAAGTAAATAGATGTGTACAAAGCAACGGGAATTGTGCCCTCATGGGCCAACTGCAAAAATAACTCTCAGCTGTTGCTGTGTGTCAAGATATGTAACAATGAGATAAAACGAATCTCAGAAACACAGAACAACAGCTTAAATTTATATAGCACCCTTAACACAGTAAAAATATCCTAGCATGCTTCACAAGAACATTTTCAATAAAAATTGACACCGATAACCAAAAGCTTGGTCAAAGTGATGGCTTTTAAGCAACGTCATATAGAAGAGAGAGGGAAGTAGTGAGGGAGAGATGTTCAGCCAAGCAATTCCAGTACAGTTACTACCCAACAATGTGGAAAATTGCCCAGGTATGTCCTTTTCACAAAAATAAATTGAATCAACCACCTACCAACCATCAATCTGCCCTCAAGGATCAGCAAATTGACAGAAAATGACATCGACCGTGCTTTCAAGCAGCTTCCAAATGTGGACAGAGCTGAATTGCTGAGGTGAGGTGAGTGTGATTGCCCTTTACAGCAAGGCAGACTTTCACTCAGTGTGGCATCCAAGAAGCCCTGGTAAAACCAAAGTCAATGGGTGTCAAAGGGGAAAACACTCCAATGGTTGGAGTCATTCTTCACACAAAGGGAGGAGGCTGTTGTTGTTGGAGATCAATCATCCCTACTCCAGAGCAGTGTCTGAGCCCAACCATTTTCAGTCACTTCAGCAACGACTTTCCTTTCATTATAAGGTCAGTTGGGGGATATTTAATGATGGTTTCACATGGACAGCAAATGAAGCTGTCCATGCCTGCATGCAGCAAGAACCTGGTAACATTCAGGCATGGACTGAGAAGTGCCAAGAACATTCATGTCATGAAACTGCCGGGCAAGCACCATCTCCAACAATTGAGCCTTGTTGGGTAGGGAGCTCCACGGTGTTGATCCAGCGACAACATAAGAATGGTGACATATTTGTAATTTGGGTGGTGATGTTCCCCACGTGCCTACTGCCCTCATCTCTCTTGGTGGTAGAGGTAGTAAGTTTGGAAGGCACTGTTAGAGATGCTTTGTGCTAAACGCAATGCATTCTGTAGAAGATACAAATTGAAGCTACAGTATGCTGATGGGGAGGGTTAAATGTTCAGGCTGATGAAGGTGGCAGCTACTTGGTCTTGGATAATGTTGAACCTCAAATGTATTGTGAACGCTGCACTCATCCAAGTGAATGGAAGGGATTCCATCACATTCCATAACATACATCAGGCTGCTGTTTACCAATTACAGCTCGGTGTTCAACACCAGCATCCCCTCAGTATTAATCACCAAGCTTCCAAACCTGAGCCTCTGTACCTTCCTCTGCAACTAGATCTTTGACTTCCTCATCGGGAGACCACAGTCTGTACGGATTGGTAGTAACATCTCCTCCTCGCTGACAATCAACACAGGCACACCCCAAGGATGCCCACTGCTCTACCTCTCTACACTCATAATTGTGTGGCTAAGCACAGCTCAAACACCATCTCCAAATTCACAGATGACACCACTGTTGTTGGTAAAATCTCGGATGGTGAAGAGGAGGCGTACAGGAGCAAGGTAGATCGGCTGGTTGAGTGGTGTCGCTACAACAACCTCACACTCAGCGTCAGAAAGACCAAGGAATTGATTGTGGACTTAAAGAAGGGGAAGTCAGGAGAACACACACCAGTCCTCATTGAGGGGTCAGCAGTGGAAAGGGTGAGCAGCTTCAAATTCCTGGGCATCAACATCTCAGAGGATCTATCCTGGGCCCAACAGAATGATGCAATCATAAATAAGGTTCTAATTTGATAGGAATTCGAGGAGATTTGCTATATCACCAAAGACTCTTGCAAATTTCTATAGATGTACGGTGGAGAGCATTCTGACTGATGTCATCACAGCCTTGTATGGAATCTCCAATGCACAGGATCGTAAGATGCTGCAGAGGGTTGAGACTCAGCCAGCTCCATAACAGGCACAATCCTCCCCACCATTGAGGACATCTTCAAGGGGAAGGACCCTCACCATCCTGGACATGCCCTCTTCTCATTACTATCATCAGGGAGGAGGTACAGGAGCCTGAAGACCCACACTCAACAGCTTCTTCCCCTCTGCCATCAGATTTCTGAACGGTCCATGAACACTATGCCATAATCATACAGCGCTTACATTAAAGGAGGCCATTCTATTCACAAAGTCCATGCCAGCTCCAAGTAAATCCCACCCCAACTCTCTCCCCACCATCCAGTATTTTTTTCTTTTCAGATACTTATCCAGTTCCCTTTTGAAAACCATGATTAAATCTGCCTCCATGACCTACCCTGCACTGTATTCCAGATCCTAACCACTTATATAAATAAGTTTTGCTTTTTAGATAGTACAAGATTTTTGGGAATCAGGGGTTAAGTCACTTGCTGCACTATGCCCAGCCACTGATCTGCTCATATAACTATAGTATTTATGTGCCTGGATCAATTAAATTTATGGTTGTTATCACCCTGGATGTTGATGGTGAAGGACTTTGTAATGGTAATGTAATTAAATGTCAAGCAGATTTTGGCTGCTTCAGTTTCTGAGGTATGGAAATGAACATTGTGCAATCATCAGCAAACATCCTCAGATCTGAATCAGTGACAGAAAGAAAGCCGTTGATGAAGAAGTGAAGGTGGTTGAAACCTGGCCACTGTCCCAAGGGCTGAAAGGAATGGCATCCAAAAGCCAACTTTCTTTATGCAAGGTATAACTGCAGGTTGCTGTGGGCCTGTACCAGGCTTCAGAGAAAGGGATGGATAAAAGGATAGAAGGAATAAAAATAAGGAATGAGAATTTTTAACATGAGGGAATGCTGTGAGCCAGCAAGCACAGAATGAACAGAACTTAGTGCAAGCTGGGACCCAGGGAGCAGTATTTAAACAAGAAGTGAATGGAGGCATGAAGATTAAATAAATATATGTGTGGTGAATGATATGTAGAAGTCAGAGGTGTATCTAATTGTATGTTTTCAATTCTGTCATTGTGTTGTAGGATAGGTCCTAATACAAGTCTCACAGAGGTGTGGTTCTTGGCTCATTTTTTAAAATACTTGTAGCCTTCCTCATAGTTTTTAACTTCTTCTAAATAGGCTGCAACCAAGGATAATAAGACCTACCACTCCCTGATAGTACCCATGTTTGGCCACGTGGACTCCAGTGAGAAGTCAATCCAGAGAGCTAGAGTTCTGGTCTCCTCTCATGGTGCTCTCTCTGGTTCAGCTTTGACTCCTTCACCTGACTTGGTGGGAAAAGTTTCACTGAACCAATGGTTACTCCATCTGGATGGAAGAAGCCCAGTGGATGCCAATCTAGGGTCATACTCTAGGCTCCACTTTCCAGAAATGTGGGAGTCAAACTCTAAACCTTCTTAGTTCAAGGCAAATAGAATCACAAAGGCCAGGTCAAAATAAGGATGACAGCATTTTTGCAGGTGGATGTAAACTAGGCTCTGCTTCCCCCAACTCTCCAACCACCACACACCATTCCACACTGGAAATATGGTAAAGTTCCTTTTATTCACACCCTTTTATTACAAGTCCCTACCCAACAGGTATTTTCAACATGTGGTTTGCAACAGTTCAAGGAGGAGTCTCCTTGTTAGCTTCTTAAAGGCAACAGGGGATGGGCAATGAATGGACTTGCCAGTGCCATCCATGTACTGAATAAGTAGCCTAATTGGATTCAAGGAGATGTCAATACTTGGGAGAGAAAGGAGTAGAAAGAGATACTGTTTGGGTAAAAATGAAGAAGGTTGAGAGTAGCTTTACTTGGAGGTTAAACACCACCTTAGATTAGTTGGCCTAAGAAGCTTCTTTCTTTGCTGTATCTTCTATATACTTCTACATTGCATCTATAAAGTTGCCCACTGCAGTGAAGGTTAGTTAGGCAACAATCAGAACTGGAGAGGAGATTGATTGATCCTCCCACATGCTCCACTCTATCTGAGATTATCTAACGTAATATGGACTGGGGTTGCAGATTAGCTCTGTATCTTTCAGTTGCATGTTGCCTCAATCAACCGAGCTCCTGTAGGAGGTCTTTTGTTAAAATTTTGTTGCCCTGAAATCTTACTTCTGCTACTTACCTAGAAACTTCACCAGCAATGAGTGTGGGTACCTTTCCATGTGTTGCAGGTAGGACCGAAGGTTTGACAGCAGGAACTTTATCTCTCGCTTTTCCTGTGTTTTCAAGAAAATCCTCTTGTCATTTCTGCGAGTCAAATAAAAACAAATTAAGTGGTTTCCCCCCCCGTCCACCCCAACCTTTTAATGATCATCACTTTAATACCTAGCTATGGCAAGGGAATAGAGGTGAGGGGCAGGGGGTGGGGGGAGGTAGGAGGAGAGATAGGGAGAAAGGACTGGCTCTGCATGCAAAGAGGGGAATTAGGGACAAGGGAGTGAGGGAGAAGATGGTGATGGAGAGGGGTAATAGGGAGGGTGAAGTGGGTTGTGGATGAGATAGAGAGGCGGGAAAGGGGATGGAACAGAGACAAGAGGATGGCATGAATGGGGAGGATAAATGTGAAGGGCAGAGGGGGTGGGGGTTGCAGGTAAGGGGAAAGGATGGTACAGGTGCTTGCCACTGCTCAGCAGACAGTGCGCCATTGCTCCAAGGGCAGTCAGGGTCTTTATTACTGATGGTGTCATTACTGCAGAGTTGCTGCACACTTATTGACCTCTGCCTGTGACCATCTCACTCACGTTAAGAAGAAGTTGGCTTTGCTCTTGGAGTTGCTGATGAACTGTAGGTAGAATCCCTCTGAGCTGAGAGAGTTCTGGTAGTCATTCTCACTCATCCCCAGCATTCTTCGGAATTGTGCAAATACAGGTCCTGCAAACGTCTTCATCTCAAAGCCCTGCCGCAGACAACAGGAGGACACTTTGAGCCCAGTGCCACCTGACAACATCTATCACAATTATTCCATTCACCGTGTAGAACATAACTGCAGACGGATGGATCTTCTGCTGCACCACTTTAATCATCTCTTATAAAACAGCATTACATTGCAAGATGCCTTGCTTAACTTAATAAAGAGCTGAAACCAGCAAACTGGAAACTTGTGCAGCAGTATTATTTTCATAAACTGCAGTGAGCTCCCCAGGCAAGGGCAGTGAGATGGATAGCAATTGTGTTTCAGGAGAGATGGGGAGAAGTAGATAGAGTTAATTGTTGATAAGAAGGACACTTCTATTCTCCCAATAATTCTTAATGAACGGATTGCAGCTTTATATTTATCTGTTGTTAAAGGAAATAAAAGAAAACGCATTGACCTACCTTGTGCACCTGAGTTAGCACAGCACTGAAGTCTGGTTCATTCAGTAAACCCTAGAGAAGGAGAAAGTGCAATTGCAGACAATCAATGTAAAAATTAAAATAAAAGACAAGACTTGGATATATGCAATGACTTTCACAACCTTAGGATGTCTTAAAGCTTTTAGCAGCCAATGGAGACTATTTTGCTGTGGTCATTGTTGTAATGTATGATGTGTAACAGTTAATTTCCACTTGGCAAGAACCCACAAAACAGATCATCTGTGATTAAGGTTGACCAAGGGAATCCTTCTGCATTTCTTCAGAAGAGAGTCCATGGGAATTTTCATGTTACTTGAGATGCTAGATGTCTCATCTGACAGTAAAGTAGTGGCTCAGTATTGGTGCTGGGAACTTCAGACTGGGTTTTGAACATGAGCCTCTGGAGTGGAGACGTGGTCCCCACTAACACAACTATTGGGTCTTCCCACAAGATGCAAGGTAGTTGACCATGCATCAAATCTCTTCATCCATACAGTGTAGTTAAGGTGTTTTTTTTGCATTTTAGCTGATTTTTGTTTTCAGATAAGGAATCATGGGAACATAAAAGCAAATCAAGTAAGTGGGATTGTGGCATGGATCTGCTATAATCTAATTCAGGAATGTTGGAAGATACTGAATAACTAATCTTTCAACCCTGTTGTCTAGTAAATATTTATTCATCAATATTAGCCTGCTGATGTCAGTTAGCACTCTAGAAGTTAATCTGGTTGAGAACGCCTTTGTATTTCTCTAGGGATTAAAAACCTGTAGCTTTATTGTGTTGATATCAATATTCTAACCACATGAGAACTTGCAGCTATAATAACAGGGCAGCTTTAACCCTTGGGATATTATAGACTCCCTACTAGGTGTAGTCAACAAGAAGTTGAGTAAATCTTCAGAGAGTGAGGCATTCAAGTTGAGAAATTCTCCAGTTAAATTTGGGAACAACCAGACCTTGTGACTTATACCTGTCTGGGTGCAAAGCACTTGGGGTTTGGGCAGTGGGGTAGAGAAGGCAAGTACCTTTTCATTTACCGATGATGCATTTGGAATAGCAGTAAGCATTTCAGCCATGATCTCCATTCTGGAAGTTCCAGGGGCCACAGTTTTTGGGGGAAAGAATTCCACATTTCCACTACCCTTTCTGTGAAAGGAGCTTCCAGATCTTACTTCTAAATGGTTTATCTATAATATTATTATCCCCTCATTTTTGATTCTCAGAGACAAAGAGTTTCTCCTTATCTACCCTAATCCTTTCAATATTTTAAACAGAGAGAAAGAAATATTCCCGAGGACAAATGATATAACCAAAATCCCGGGGAAGGGTAGAGAACGGAAGCACGGTCATACCTAAGAAGTGGAAGGTGATATTGTTGCTGGTTGTATGTCATGGAGACATATGAGACTGTGGTGAGTCCACTAGCACCACAAACTACAGATGAAGGTCTCATACATGACATAGTGAAAACCTAGAAGGGGCATTGTGTTTCAGCAAGATGCCAGGAGGCCAGTCAGATGAACTCTCCAGACATTACACATGAAATTACACATGGCCTTGGTACCTGATCTGGTGACTCCAAATGTTAAACTGTCAAGGTCATGAATGCACCTTTAAATGCAACATCCCATTCAATGCAATACTGCCCTCAAACACAGCTCAATGCACCAAACTCATCACCCATTTACCATGCATCTCAATCAATCACAACTCCCAACTAACTTCCATACATTCATCACCCCTTCACATTTGCCACTTTTGCAAATCTCACGTCCACACCTGACAACCTGAACACACGGCAGCTATTCCACCATGACTGGCACATCATGGGTCGAGGAATACCTGCATCATCTTACCCCCATGCATGAGATGGTGCTCAGAGTCACTGGAGAAACCATTGCTGGGATCAGAGATAGCAACAGGACTGAAACCTGATGACTGCAACCTTAGACCTAATCCCCTTCTTCCTTGTCCTAAAATCTCTCCTGATTTACAAGCTTAGAGAAAGCATACACCTCTTGCTTTCCCCCATCTCTCACCATAACCCTACCCTTCTTTCAGGTACTCTAGAACTGTAACCCCTCCAGGCTGTGGTGGATGAATAGGAAGACAACAAAGATGACAAAATATTGATTCCTAGTTTAACACTTGGGGCCACCAGATCAGGTACCAAGGCCATGTATAATTTCAGGAATAACTTCCAAGCAAACGGTGAGACACCATGCATGTGGCCATTCGTACGACAGTAAGGATTTCGCTGTGCCGTATGCATACTACCTGTGGGTGCATAGGTTGTCCACTGGAGTCAGGAATCATAATGTCAGTGGGTAGCCCTTGTTACCAATGGCCAGCCTCTAGTTGGAGATGAGTCTTGGTGACTCAAATACAGACAATTTGATACATAATGAAGGCATCATGCTACCAGGATATCTGGCACTGACCTGTGTGATGCATGGTCCTACACTACCTGGGTAGTGCCATTTGGCCACTTGGCATAAGCTGATGTGCATGCAGCCAATGGCTGAAGTCTACATCCTTACAAAGCTGTGTGGTTCTTGGAATAAAAGAATGAAATGTTGTCAAGATAAAAAGGGTCATTGACCACTCCTGCAACAGTGCTGCAAGTACCTCCTGCTGCACCTGGAAGGAACTGATGCATAAAAGTTAAGGCTAGGAGTTAATTAATTGCTGCTAATGCACGAATAAAGAGATCGTAAGCTAACCTGTTAATATTTTTAAGTACATGAATTGTATGCACTGAGGGAAAAATATTCTACCAGAATTTTTTTGTTGTGTTGTGTGTGTATGTGTGTGAGAGAGGAGAGAGGAGAGAGGAGAGAAGAGAGAAGAGAGAAGAGAGGAGAGAGGAGAGAGGAGAGAGGAGAGAGGAGAGAGGAGAGAGGAGAGAGGAGAGAGGAGAGAGGAGAGAGGAGAGAGGAGAGAGGAGAGAGGAGAGAGGAGAGAGGAGAGAGGAGAGAGGAGAGAGGAGAGAGGAGAGAGGAGAGAGGAGAGAGGAGAGAGGAGAGAGGAGAGAGGAGAGAGGAGAGAGGAGAGAGGAGAGAGGAGAGAGGAGAGAGGAGAGAGGAGAGAGGAGAGAGGAGAGAGGAGAGAGGAGAGAGGAGAGAGGAGAGAGGAGAGAGAGAGAGAGAAAGAAAAGTGAGAGATAAGGAAGGGAAGAGGGAGCAGGAGACAGGGAGCAATGCGCACACTTGGAGGTAGTGAGGGCCAGACCTTTCCTGGGCACACATTTAGGATTCAGCTCCCTTCATTGTGACTCAATTTATGCCCCCTGCTAATTCTCCCTGTCTTCCAAGGGAAATATCTACAAACTCACCCATCTGTAGCTTGTTTAGAAGATTTGAAGTCATAAAACACTTCCACATGTGATATACTACTCCATGAAAACTCTAACAACTTTAAAGAACTCTTTAAAAATAACTTGTAGAATCACAGAAGCAGCTAATAAGATCAGTAAAATTAAACAGAAATTAATTATCAATGCTTTTGAATAGTTTGTAGTGTGGTGGGAGAGGGGTGGTCAGGGTATGCTGAGTGCACTGAGGGAATTGGAGAGAGGATATGCACTGAAAAGTTGTGCTCCAAAATGGTGATAGGGCACAAAAATGGTGTTGAGCTAGATGATCAGTTATAGTCTTGATGTTTGACAGAGTTGGCTCAAGGGACCAAATGGTCTTCTCCTGCCCCGACTTTGATGTTCTATGCCGTGTCCAACCTTTAACTCAATGACCAACAGAGTGATGTCAATACACAAGTTGACCTTACCAATCGTGGAGTGTCGATGGAGACTTGGACTGCAGCTGTTAAACCCTCCTTCAGCATACAGGTAAAGTCGTAAAATTCATGATCTTGGTCAATCTCAAACAGACCCAACAGTTTCCATTTCTGTCTGACTCGCCACAGAAACTTCCTCTTTGTGTATGTCCTCTGATTCATGTTGGTGTCCTGGGTGTCTGTCTACAACAATAAATGAACAGTATTAGTACCTTAAAACCCTCTTGATTATTCATCTAATTGGATCCCATAGAGACCCTGATAAATTACTGAGAGTTGTTGGAGTGGGAATAGAAAGAAGCATTGGTATCAAGTCAGCTACAAGGTATAGAGCCCAGAAAACTATGGGCAGAATCCTGCTGCGAAATCCCAGGAGCCCTGCCATGAAGTACATGCTCTGCTGTGAGATTAGACCTGAGTGAGGAACTGTAAGCCCTGCATTAGAATGGAGCTTTAACAGTTGTGGGAAAAAAGGAAACTAGAAGGTAAGTTACATTTCTTTTAGTTGTTTGTACCGTTTTGCAGTTATGTTTTTAATTATTTAAAAGTATTTTGTGTCCTTTATGTGATTTTGTTTCTTTTTATTAAAAAAATTAAACTTTTCAATTGTTTCTTTCAATTGCTGAGAGTCAGCAGCAACATTGGGAAGCATTCCAAACGCTGGACAGCTTCGATTGGTGGCAAACCAAAGGCCGTGACTTTGCTATTAAAGGCTTCCTCTGTAGTTTTGTCGGTGGAGCTTTTTCTGGCCCACACTCATGACTAAGTGACATCATATTGGGCCCTGCTGCTCTAGGAGGCTGGCGAATCGGGTCTCGGATGGTCTCGGGCAGCAAGTTTGGTTGCACAGATTGGTACCAGGTATGTCTGGATCAGTATGGTGCCTGAACAGCCAGTGCAGGTGGGGGTCCCACTCAGTAGATAAGGGCAAATCTTATCATCAGTACCGTTGGATCTATGGAGCTGTTTAGGATTGCCAATTCGAATTAACGCATTCCTGGAGATTTCATTTCATGTCAAATCACCCCACCACGACACTCCCTCTAATGGTCATCTGATGTAGCTAACTGATGTGCTCATCCTCATGGCATCCAGCTTCCTATGGCCAACTGAAAAGTGAAAAGACTCTTTATTGTGTGACTGAATGTCTCTATCAATCCAACACTTTCCCCTCCCCCTCCCACCCCATCCCATGACCTACTTCCATTATTTATGTTTTCAAAGAAGAAAAAATAGTTCAATTTGTTTTAATGCTCCCATTCTTTTTCTCTAGGCTGTTGCTTACAGTGATGACCTGGGTATTAATTTCTAATGCCCAGAGTGTCTGTCCTGGAGGATTGCTAACCCCGATGTTGTTATTGTAGAATAAGCCATAGCAAATCTGACATCAGTGATAAGACTGAAACTGTCTTGTTTTTAGAACTCATTAAAAAGACTGAACATATTAGCTTGGAGCACTCAGCATAATAAACTCAGCAGTTAATTGTAAATATGGGAAAGAAGGCAGTTTGTAAATCAAGGAGAAAAGTATTAGATTACCAGATAGTGACAGGGGTACAGCTTACACAACCACAGTGGAAGGGTCAACTGTTAACCTGCAGCTGCCAAACAATTATTTGCATCTATTGAGTGTTTTTAATGTAATAACATATCATAAAGCACTTAACAGGGGCATCATTATACAAAACTAAGCCAGAGAAACAAAAGTCACCTGAATATTGGTTCAGGCAAGAAAAGTGCCATGTTTGTGGTTTAAAAGGCCATATCACCAGAGCTAGTTGAAATAAGCATTAATTTGAGCAAACAAAATTAAAGTAAGAAATTAATAGAAGCTGCTCAAATTTTCTGAAGTTTCCACCTTTCTCCCCACATAAGGAAGTAAGTGAAAATTGGATTATAGAAATATTCACTGTGTACAGAGAAAAAGAGGCTTTTCAGAACCATCTACCAAAGGAGAACCATTGATTGTTGTCATGAAAGTGAATGACTGAGACATTTGATCTTGATGCTGGGTGCAGCATGACACTGAAGAATCAGAATGAATGTGCAACTGGGTGTCCAGCGAACACTAGATCTGAACCTGAAAACCTGTACAACAGAGTGAAATACCAGAGTGAAGAAGCCTCAAGAAGCCTCAAGAGATGAACATCTGCAAAAATCTGGAAGAACTGTTGAGCGGACTGGAAAAGACAGCCCCAAGTTTAAAGGTAAATAAATGTACTTACTTGGTGAATGAGGTACAGTACTTAGGACATCACATTCAAGAGAATGTAAAAGGCATCACCAATGCTCCTGGCCCAACTAATGTAAATTAACTGAAAGCATATATGCGATTGCTGAATTTTAAAAATAAATTCTTGCCAAATCTAGCACTGTTCTTAGCTCCATTGCTGTGAAAGAATGTGAGGTGAAGGTGGTCTGAAGCTCAAGAAAAGGCATTGATGCATTCCAGAGAATTGCTGCAGTCTGCTGATGTGCCATTTCACGACTCAACAGAGAGTTAATGCATCACCACGTGGTATTGGTGCCATGTTGTCCCATTGGATGGAAGATGGCTTTCAAAGCTGGGAAATACCATGGAAGCCAAATGTTCTCACTTGCCTTCTAATGCCCAAGACCGACTGCTGATGACGAGATACATGGCTGAGTGTTGATGATGGATCACCAAGACACTTTGTCTGTAGGTACATCAGACAGTGGGCAGCAATAGATCATGTAATGCTTCAAGTGGAGGTAGACACTCTACTAGATAGAGACCTCCAGCTGTATTGAAAAATGTTATTAAATAATGTTGAATTAGGTTAGGGGAAGAGACTGCAGTTTAATGGTTCAGCCTGGTTCACTGAAATTGACAACTATATTAAAGACCCTATGAAAGCAAGGTTGTTGTAATTCATCTCTGCATTTGGCTCAACACACCTTCAAGATGCCTCATGCCCTCCTTACCGTCACTAAATTAGACAAATGCATTTCTACATCTATCCCACCTCCACTCTCCAAATTTTGGCTACATATATCCCAGCTGCCCTATGGTCTCACCCTCTGCTGTCCCCTTCTCCAACCTACAAATCTCAGGTCTCCGTGCTCCTCCAATTTATGGGCCACAATAACTGTATCTTTCCCCTTCCACTCTGAATTCCTCGCTGTCTCCATGGAGATATCCCTAATGCTAGCACTGGGGACACAGTGGCAACACAACCTTTGGGACACATGATTGCAGCTGCAGAGAACAGTGACTATCCCCCTAACGATACCATCCCCATTATCATTGCATTCCTCCACTCCCCAGACTTGAATGACCCCTTATTACTTGGTGATGTGATCAATTTGTTCATCCACCCTGCAATCTCTGCTCTTATCTACACAGGATACAAGAACCTCATATTTGTTGCACGGATGCCTCTATAACACTATCTACTGGATTGCCATACCTACCTTGAATGATGTTGCACCCTCCTACCCCAGGGTCAATAATAATCCTAGAATAAATGTTCAAAGATATTCAAAAATATTAATTCTTTAAAAATGTAGTAAAAGTGAGAACACTTAAAACAGTGAAATATAATTATAAACAATTAACTTAAATGAACAATTAAATAACAAAAGCAAATCATCTTGAATTTAGAGCAACACACAAAAAAAGTGCTGGAGGAACTCAGCAGGTCAGGCAGCATCTATGGAGGAAAATGAACAGTCAACTTTTCAGGCCAAGACCCTTCATCAGGACCGTCTTTCTTGTGTCTGTCTTTATCTTGAATGAGCCCAAAGGTCATGCATCGTGTAAACCTGGGAACCAGTTGGCAGATTTCCCAGCCACAAGTGCTGAGAAGCCTATGGAAGTATGCCCTCCTCCTGACCTGCTAGACTTCCTTATATGCTCCAATTTCCCTCTAATCACATTTCACTTGCACTGACTGCATTTTTCATCAGTTCCAGTCTTATCGATTCCCCTTCGTATTGATTCCCTTTACTTCAATCCCACTTACACCAAATTCACCCTCTCTGATTGCAGTTGTACCTTTACTTACACTCAGTCCCTCTGCTCCAATTCCACTTGCATTGACTCCACTTTGTTTCCACTCACATCACTTTACCTTTACTCTGTTTCCACTCACCGTGATTCCAACCATACTGCTTTTCATTGACTCCAATTCCACTCACACTGACTCTCCTTTATTCTGACTCCACTTTACTCAGATTTCACTCAAACCTATCCCAGTCTCAAACCTATCCCAGACCTATTCCAGTCATACCGATTTTCCCCCAGCTCCCTCTTTATTCCAAACCATTCACATGGTTCACCCTCTCACTGATTCCACTCTGCACCAATTCCATTCTACGCCTGCTCCAGGGCACCAATCTTCAATATTCTTGAACGTGCTCAGAAAATCAGATTTCGGGATAAGAACAGTACAACTGCCCACAAGATCCCGTGGAATCTTCTTACATTTGATCCAGAGTTAAAAGATCTTTTCCAACACCTCTTGATCCATCCCTTCAAACCGACTAAGGGAAAGCCCATCTGGACCAGCCATTGTATCCTTTTTAAAGCTCTCAGTGGACTCACTAACTTCTTCTATTGGTACATCCACAACCAAACCTAATTTCACTTTATACCAGTGGCACAGCTAGTAGAGCCGCTGCCTCTCAGCACCAGAGACCGGGTTCAATCCTGACTTCGAGTACTGTTTGTGTAGAATTTGCCCATTCTCCCTGTGACTGTGTGGGCTTCCCTTGGGTGCTCCAGTTTCCTCACACATCCCAAAGACATGCAGGTTGGTAGGTTAATTGCCCCTAGTGTGTAGATGAGTGGTGGAATCTATGGTAAGTTAATGAGAATGGGTTACAGAGAAAGTTAGTGGGAATGGGACTGCCCTGAGTGCTGCATGGGCTCGAAGGTCTGAAGTGGCCTCTTCTATGCTGTGAGTAAAGAGGGAAATATGACCTATTCATGTGGATGTTACTTACAGAGGTTCCTTCAGTCACGCTCTGTGGGAATTGGATGATTCTCCTACGGATTTATCAGATTAAGTAGCTTAATATGGAAATATCGATCATGATTGCTCTTCATCAAGTCACAATACAAATCAAGCTGTGATAAGCTGGCGAAGTCAGGACTGCAATGCTTGGGATATGCAGCATTTTGAAGCTTGCTAAGGCTATAAATCTAAAAGTGCAATGAGTCATCTTAAATTGAAGCCAGCAAAACACTCTGCTGTGCAAGTTATTGTACTGTTTATCACCATTACTTTGGCTTTTGTACAGTCTTTCTCTGAGTAGAAGGGATGAAAAGTAAATCTTCTTGTGTTCCTAGCAGTCCAAAAACCAATCAATGAGTACTCCTGGCCTTCTGATGTATGAACTGAAGCAGATCTTTTGAATTCAAGTAGATTTACCCAAGAAAAGATAAGATGCCAAAGCCTAGACAAAAGTCCATGCTGGACTGGTCACTTTTAGAGTCACAAAGTCAGAGGTATACAACATGGAAACAGGTCCTTTGGCTCAACTTGTCCATGCCGACCAAGTTGCCTACCTGAGCTAGTCTTACTTGCCTGTGTTTGCCCCATATCCCTCTAAACCTTTTCTATTCACGTACCTGTCCCAATGTCTTTTAAACATTGCAATTGTACCTGCCTCTACTGCTTTGTCTGGCAGCTCGTTCCATATACCCACCACCCTGTGTGTGAAAGAGTTTTCCCTCAGATCCCTTTTAAATCTTTTCCCTTTATAAACTGTAGTACAATGAGTGAGAATTAGTAATAGGAGTGTGGCAGGTTGTAGGATTGGGTGAGTGAGACAGAGTGAGGCAAGGCAGTGTTGGAATTTAAACACGAGGATGAGTATTTTAAAATTACATTGCCTGTGGATCAAAGTTTTGAGGTTAACAGAAAATGCTGGAAACACTCAGTAGATCAGGCAGCATCTGTGGAAGGAGAAACCATTAACATTTTTGGTCAATGACTCTAATTTTGACAAAGGGTTAACTCTGTTTCTCTTTCCACAGGTGCTGCCTGATATACTGAGCGTTTCCAGCATTTTCTGTTTTGATTTTAGATTTCTAGCATCCACAGTATTTTTGATTTCCAAAATCCAGAAGTTCTTCAATTCAATTCCAGCTTTTCATGCTTCACCTTCTGCCTTTGCTCTACCATTGCCATCTAGGTCCATAGGTCTGGAATTTCTTTCCTAAGCCTCTTTATTTTTCTCTCGTCTTTCAAAATGTTTCTTAAACCCTAATTCTGTCAGCAAGCTCTTCATGTGACTCACAAGTCAGTGTTGTTTTGAGATGAAAGCAAAGTTGCTGCAGCACTCTGCACCAGTAATAGCATCACAAATCAGTATAAATTTAAAACTCAATTTATAGAAATTTTGAGAAATCCAGACAAAACTCTGTGACACACTTTGAAAGTATTTAAAAGTAAAAACTGGAGAAAGTCAATTAATGCCTGGTTATCTTTTCTGATTTTTGGGCTATGAGCAGAGATTTATATCAGCTGTCAATCTGCTGCTGCTGAACAGAGATACATCTACCAACAACAGGAAATATATCTGCATCTACATCTGTCTAAGAGATTATTAGCTTGTAGTTGACCTCAGGATATATCTATTTAGTGCAAGCTACTTGCACATATATAGTGCCTTAATACAACAAAGAACTTCACAAAAACAATTATCTACCACAATTTTCAAGAGGAGACATGAAGTGGTACTAGGGCAAATGATATAACAGCATGGTCAAAGAGGTATGTCTTGTCTTAGTGGAGAGAGGGGCAGGGAGATTTCTGGAGGGAGTTCCAGAGCTTTGGGCTAAGGCAGCTGAAAGCATAGCTGCCTAAAGTAGGGGGCATGAAAATTCGGGACCTGCAGGAGGCTGGAACTGGAGAGGATAATCAGCCGAAATGGGTTCACAAGGAGTGAGAGCTGCGAGGTCATGGAGGGAACTGAAAACAAAGATGAGAATTTTCAAATCAAAATTATTACATTTTATACCTTAAAAGGACACCTTCAACCTTAGCATTAGAACATGATATCATTCTCTATTCTTATAAAACAGAATGTTTGATGACATTATTAACTATTAGTATAAACAGATTTCTAATAAGACAGGCAGCAGAATTGTAAGCTCATTTACAATAACTAAAGATTAATTATAATCAATGGTGCAAGGCTGAATGGAGACACAAAAGGTGAAAAGCTCCATGCCTTTTGATTAAATTTGCAATTTTAGCCCTTTTAATGTTGTGATCTCTACAGGGGAGTGAACAAAATGGAACCATTACCCTTACCAACCAATCATGGACTCTTACCCTACAATTAGCTCAAGACCAACAACGCAAGTCGCATTTATACAGCAACTTCAATTTGTCAAAACACAGTATGTTGTTTGGTGAAGAAAGGACTGAGATGAAACAAGGGCAAGGGTGCAGCTTTATATTTAAAGAATTAAATAAATTAAAACATGCATGGTAGAACAGGAGATGTGTTGCAGCTGAAGCAGAGTACATGAGAGCTTATGTGAGTAACTGAGATCCACGTCGACCATGAGTGTTGGCGACTCAAGGAGCTTTGGCTCAGAACTTGAATCTGAGATTGGGACACCATGGTACATTGGAAATGGGCAAGTTTTCTGGATATTTTGTTCCAAGAGGCTTAAATCTAGGACTGTAGAACTGGTCAGTCAAAAGAATGTGACTATGAGTAAGGCAAGTAAGGGGATCCAGGTGGATTGGTGGAGCCTCAGCCCTTGCACAAGTCCAACAAAAACGAGTAGATGCTTCAGCGAGGAGAAGCAAACAGCACCATGGTATGGGGACCATTCAAGCTGGTGGAGTGAAAAGGAATGTAGTAGTGATAGGGGACAGTATAGATAGGGGAACAGAAACTATTGTCTGTCGTCACAAGCATGAGTCCTGAAGCTGTGTTTCCTGCCTGCAGTCCAGCTGGAGAAGAACTTAGAGTAGAAAAGGAAGCAAAAATGCAGACAGGACTGAGGAGGAGGTTCTGCTGAAAGAGTATGAAAAGGTGAGGTCTAAATTACAAAGCAGAGCCACTGAAGTAAATCCTGGATTACTAAACCATGAGCAAATTAGCATAGGATAAATGAGATCAGAGATTTGCTCAAAGATTGGTGTGGAAGAAGTGGGTTTCAGTTCATAGGGTGCTGGCACTAGCACTGGGGGAAAGAGGGACACACTTCCCTTGAATCGTGCTGGACATGTATCCTAGTGAATTGAATAACAAGGGCTATAGATAAGGCTTTAAACCAAATAGTTGGGGTGGGATGAGTGTGAGAGGAAATTAAGAAAGTTAAAGAGAGAGGACAAGATTATAGTACAGGCTAGCAAAATTAGTAAAGATAATCAGAGTCAATCAGGAAGGGACAGAGCATACAAACACAGGAGTATACTTACATATATAAGGAAAAAAGGACACGGTAGAAATTATATTGGCATCAGTGGTAGAGAAATCTACAAAAAAAATTCTGTCTCCATTTTCACTAAAGAATACAAAAATTGAGGAATAGAAAAAAATTTGTAGTATTAAAACAAAACGGGAGAAACTAACAGGACTGAAGCTGATTATTTTCCAGGACCTGATGACCTGCATTCTAAGGTAATGAAAGAAGGTGGCTACAGAGACAATGGATACACTCACTGTCATCTTTCAAAATTCCAGAGATTCTGGAATTGTTCCCACAAATTGCAAAGTATGAAATATAACCCCACTATTTCAAAAAGTAGAGTAACAGAAATCAGGAAACTACCAACCAATTATTCAGACATTAATTGAAGGGAAATTTCTACAGTCTATCACTGGGGAGGTGGTAACACTGCACTTGGAAAATAATAATAAAATTAGACAGAGTCATCGTGGATTTACGAAAGGGAAATTGTGTTTGACAAACCTGTTAGAGCTTTTTCAGGTTCCAGTTAGCACAATAGATAAGGGGATATGGTGTATTTGGTCATTCAGAAAGACCTATGATAAATTGTCATTAGAGATTATTAAACAAAATTAGAAGATGAGATCAAGGGTAATATACTGGTGTGGACTGAGAGCTGGTTAATTGACAAAAAATAGAAAGTAGGAATGAAGGGGTCATTTTCAGGTTGAGAAGCTCTGACAAGTGGGGCCGTTGGTGCTGGGATCCCAGCTGGATGAGGGGACCATGTGCAGATATACCCGAGTTTGCTGATAATGCAAAACTAGGAAGAAAATCTGATAATTGTGAGAAGGATGCAGGATAAATGAATGGGTGAGGATACATGATGTGGAAAATGTGAACTTATTCATGTTGGTGGAAAAATTTTAAAAAGCAGAGTATTTTTAAAAGATGGGAGATTGAAAGATATTCGTATTTCCAGGGGCTGGACATCACTGTACATGTCGCTTAAAATTAACATACAGGTACTGCAACCAATTAGGAAGGCAAACAAAATGTTGGCCTTTATTGCAAGAGGATATGAGTACAAGGTACAGATGTCTTGTTCCAATTTCACAGGGCCTTGGTGAGACCACATCAGGAATAATGTGTGTTGGTCTAGTCTCCCACCATCTAAGGAAAGATATATCTGTGATAGGGAGACTGCAACAAAGGTTTACCAGACTAGTACCTGAGATGGGAGTACTGTCCTAAAAGGAAGAATTAAGTAGACTATTTTATACTCTCCAGAGTTGTGAAGAATGGGAAGTGATTTCTTTGAAATATAAAATTCTTACACGGCTTATCAGGATAATGCAGAGATGATGTTTCCCCTGAATGGGGTGTCTAGAACCATGGGACACAGTCTCAAAATAAGTGGTCAGACATTCAGGACCAAGAAGTTAAGAAATTGGAATTCTCTACCCAAGAGGACTGAGGACGCTCAGTTGCTAGGCATTGATAGATCTTTGGCTATTAAGGGAATCAAAAATGTTGGTGTTGTTACAGAAAAAATGCACTGACGTAAAAGATCAGCCATGGTCTCATTGAATGGTGGAGTAGGCAGAGTGGAGGGGCAGAATGGCCTACTCCCACTTCTACTTTTTATGTTTCCAGGGTGTATTATTGGAGCATTATCATACACATTTCTTTACTGAACCATACAAAGAGATATTAGCACAGATGACCAAAGAGACATGTTTCAATGAGTGTATTAAAGAAAGGGAAGGAGGTAGAGGACTGAGATGTTTATGGAGGGAATCCTAGAGTTTTAGGACTAGGCAACTGATGGTAAGATCAATGAATGAATGATAAAACACGTGAATGCATGAAGGAGGAATCGCAAAGTATTGCAGGCTGGAGAGAAAATAGAGATCATCGGGAGAGGGAACAAAGCCATAGTCAGATTTAAAAACAAAATGGAGGTGTTTATGGGCCAAAAGTCAGGGAACAGGAGTTGGTTTGTCTTAGGGTGAGAAGAAGGATTCTAAATGGTTTCCACTTTGTGTTGGGTGAAAGATGGGAGGCAAGCTAAAAAAAGTACTTATGTAATCCTGGAATGTGGAGCATCTGAATCGAGGAGAGGAAGAGTGGAAAAACAATGGAGAGTAATACAGAGGAACAGGAGAAGACCATTCAACATCCCCAAGCTCGTTCAATCAGATCATGGCTGAACAGTTTCTTAACTCATCATAATGCTTAACAGCTTCAATAACAAAAACTGTGGAAGACATATTCTATAATAGAGAAAATAACAGCCAAGTAAATACAGTTCAGAAGGAAGTGAAGGAAACAAGCTAAACAATAATCTGTACTGTGAGAACGTGTAAATATACTAGAAGCAACATAACACATTCTACAATGTAGCAGAACCAAGGGAAGGAATGTTGAAACTTACAAGGTCACGCTTCAATATTAACACAGAATTATACAAAGTTCACAGCAAGGATCAGTTGGCTGTGCCACAACATACAGTCCACACTTAGTTTGTCACTTTATCACGTCCTTCTTTTCCCTCGTATACTTAACATCTAATTTGATGTGAGCCTTCTCTTTACTTAAAGGATGGAATGGTTATCAAGAAAATGCCAAAACTATACAGAATTTTCACACAATTGTTTTAAGGCGATATCTCAATGCTTTGTTCATTCAAGATGATGGCTGGTACAAAGTCTGAGTTTTTAAAAAAAAGTTACATGAAATCAAATCTGGTCAAACCATATTCACAAAGATAATAAATTCAAGAGGAAGGAAGGAAATCAGGAATAAAAGGATAAGCTATCTGATAGGTTTCTAACCAACAGGAACAAAAATTTGCTTTAAAACATTTGGTCAATATATTATTACAAAACTGAGTTTCCTGTAATAACTACAGCATCACAGAAAATGCTAATTTGAAACACTCACAGAAACCACTCTGCACCTCTTGAAAATAATCTTTTTACTCATTCTTGACACAACCAAGGCTGCCATTTATTGTCCATTCAGACTTGGAGAATAGTTTTACGTGGGCTCATCACAAGATGCTCAATTGTTTCACACACAATACTGATCTCCAAGCTCCCCCAGGGACATGCGTGATGTGGGGGCCCTAACATCCAAAGCCGGGTATGAGCCTGATCAGAAAAAGAATCAAAAAGCACCCTCTGTGATGGCTGCACGGGTACTTTACTGGCCTCTTGAATGACCCTGATTTCCTTAGCTTCATTATGGGTGACTCAGCCGTTAGCTGCCATGGCCCTGAGCTCTGGAATTCTGTTCCAAAACTTCAACAGCTCTCTGCATCTTGTTCCTCTTTCACATGGCCTTTTAAAACCACTTTAAAGAAGTTTAAAACTCTCATAGTTCTTTATGTGCTTGGTGTCAAAGTTTGCTCCTATGAATTGTCTTTGAATGGTTTTACTACATTAAATTTGCATATTAACACGGGTAGTTGTTAGCACAAAGCTGACACGATTATATCTCCTGTGAGGGATGGGAACATAGAACAATACAGCACAGAACAGACCCTTCAGCCCACAATGTTGTCCCTCCTACCTAAAGAATGCCCATATCCCTCCATTTTCTTCTCATTCATGTGCCCATCCAAGCCCCTCTTAAAAACCCCCAATGAATTTGCCTCCACCACCCTATCAGGCAATGCATTCCAGGCACCCACCACTCTCTCAGTAAAAAACGTACCCCTCACGTCTGTTCTGAACCTACCCCCTCTCACCTTAAATGCATGCCCTCTGGCATTGGATCACTCAATAATGGGGAAAAATATATTGCTTGTCCACTCTATCTATGCCCCTCATAATTTTATACACTTCCAACAGATCACCCCTCAGCCTCCACCGCTCCAGAGAAAAAAGCCCAAGTTTGTCCAGCCTCTCCTGATAGCACATGCCCTCTAATCCAGGCAGCAACCTAGTAAACCTCCTCTGCACCCTCTCTAAAGCCTCGACAGCTTTCCTATAGTGAGGTGACCAGAATTACATGCATTACTCTAAATGTGGCCTAACCAGAGTTCTATAGAGATGCATCATAACTTCTTGACTCCTATACTCAATACCTTGATTAATGAAAGCAAGCATTCCATAAGCCTTCTTTACCACCTACCTACCTGTGTAGCCACTTTCAATGAGCCATGGTGCAACACCTCACATTTATCCTGGTTAAACTCCATCTGCCATTTCTGTGCCCACATCTGCAACTGATCTATATCACGCTGTATCCGTCACCAGTCTTCTACACTATTCACAACTCCACCAATCTTGGTATCATCTGCAAACTTACTAACCCACGCATCACCATACTCATCCAGGTCATTTACGTACATCACAAACAGCAGAGGTCCTAGTACAGATCGCTGTGGAACACCACTACTCACAGGCCTCCACCCCGAATAAGTCCCTTCAACCACCACCCTCTGTCTTCTACGGGCAAGCCAGTTCTGAATCCACACAGCCAATTCTCCACTTACCTCATGCATCTGAACTTTCTTGATTAACCTATTATGTGGGACCTTGTCAAATGCCTTACTGAAGTCCATATAGATGACATCCACAGCTCTACCTTCATCAATCTCTCTCGTCACTTTGTCAAAAAACTCAACCAGGTTAGAAAGGCACGGCTTGCCCCGCACAAAGCCATGCTGGCTTTCCTAATCAAGCCACTGGATTCCAGATGCTTGTATATCCCATCTCTAAGAATTTTCTCCAGCAATTTTCTTACAACTGATGCGAGACTCACCGGTCTATAGTTCCCTGGATTTACCCTTGTTCCTTTCTTAAACAGATGAACAACATTAGCCACTCGCCAGTCCTCTGGGACCTCACCCGTAGTCAAAGAGGACACAAAGATACTGGTCAAGGCCCCAGCAATTTCCTCTCTCGCCTCCCTCAGTAACCTGGGTATATCTCATCGGGCCCCGAGGACTTATCCACCTTTATACAGTTTAGAAGACCTAACAGTACCTCCTCCTTGACCTCAAAATGCCCTAACATGTTTACACCCTCAGTTCCAATTTCTGCATCCTGCATGTCCCTTTCCTGGGTAAATACTGAAGCAAAATACTCATTCAGACCTCACCCACATCCTCTGCATCCAAACATAGATTCCCTTCTTTATCCTTAAGTGGTCCTACCCTTTCCCTCATTATCCTCTTATTCCTTACGTAGGTATAGAATGCCTTTGGATTCTCTTTAATCCTACTTGCTAAGGACTTTTCATGGCCTCTCCTGGCTTTCCTAATTCCTTTCTTGAGTTCATTTCTAGCTTCTTTATAGTCCTCACGTGCTCTATCTGATCCTAACTTCCGAAGCTCTACATAACTTGTCCTTTTTCATCTTGACTAAGTTCATCACTTCTCTGGACATTCAAGGTTCCTTTATTTTGCCATTCACGCCCTTCCTTCTAATCGGGACATACCTATCCTGTACCCTATGTATTTGATCCTTAAACACTTTCCACATATTTGATGTGGACTTGCTAGCAAGAAGGTGTTCCCAGTTTACTCTACCTAGTTCCTGCTTTATGCCTTCATAATTAGCCCTGCTCCAATTTAAAACCCTCCTGCTACCCCATAGCTAGCCTGAAAGTTAATGAGCTGTGGTCACTGTTCCCCAATTGCTCACCCTCTGATAGGTGAGTCACCTGGCCAGGCTCTTTACCCAACACCGGGGCCAGAATAGCCTCTCCCCTTGTTCGATTATCAACACATTGATTTAAGAACCCCTCCTTGATACAGCTAACAAATTCTGCCCCATCTAACCTCCTTGCACTAAAAAGGTCCCAACTTATATTTGGGAAGTCAAAGTCTCCCATGACCACAACCCTGCAATTTTTACACATTTCCCTAATCTGTTTGCATATCCGTTCCTCAATGTCCCGGTAGCTATTGGGAGGTCTATAGTACACCCCCCAAGAGAGTGATTGCACCCTTCCTATTCCTGAGTCCTACCCACATAGACTCTGTGTCCGAGCCCTCCATTACGTCTCCCCGGAGTGCAGCTGATATATTATCTCTAATTAGTATTGCAACTCCTCCCCCTCTTTTACCCCACTCAGTATTCTTTCTAAAACTTTGAAACCCTGGTACATCGATCACCCATTCCTGTCCCTCCCTCAACTGTCTCTGTATTGACCACAATATCATAGTTCCATGTACTGATTCATGCTCTAAGTTCATCACTCTTGCCCATAATACTCCGAGCATTAAAATACAAACATTTCAAACCATTCGTCCCATCACATCTGTTATTAGGAATCTGCCTAATACTACATTCCCTGACATCAGCCCTCCTGCACGTTCCCTCACTTACTGACCTGTTGTTCTGGTTCCCATCCCTCTGCGAAGCTAATTTAAACCTTCCCCAGTAGCATTAGCAAACCTCCCTGCCAGGATATTGGTTCCCCTCCAGTTCAGGTGCAACCTGTCCCTCTTGTACAGGTCACCCCTTCCCCAGAAAAGGTTCCAATGTTCCAAGAACTTGAAACCCTGCCCCCTGCACCATCTCCCCAGCTCCTCATTTTTCTGTGCAATCATCCTGTTCTTTCCTTCACTAGCTCATGGCACCAGGAGTAATCCAGAGATTACTACCTTGGAGGTCCTGCTCTTCAGCCTCCTTCCTAATGCCTAATACTCATTGCGCAGGACCTCTACCCCTCTCCTGCCTATGTAATTGGTACCAATATGTACCACGACCTCTGGCTGCTCACCCTCCCCCTTAAGAATATTCTGCAACCACTTCGAAACATCCAGGACCCTAGCACCCAGGAGGCAACACAACACTCTGGCATCTCTTTTGCAGTTGCAGAATCTCCTGTCTGTCCCCCTAACTATTGAGTCCCCTATGACTATCGCTCTGTCTGACTTCACTCTACCCTTCTGAGCTTCAGAGCTGACCACAGTGCTACAGGCCTGGCTGCTGCTGCCTTGCCCAGACAGGTCATCTCCCTCAGCAGTATCCAAAGGGGTATACTTGTTGCTGAGAACTTCACACTGTTACTACAAAGGGGTTTGACTGCTTAATTAACTAATCACCTGAAAAGACATTTGAGTGAGGGAGAAGATTATAATATTGCTTTGCAAACTGACCCGTGTCAGCCCCAACCAATCAACTACTGAAAATCAACTACAGCGGGAGCATTCATTCACTGTGGAAACTGCCAGAATTCCCTGGTCTTTTTAGCAAGCTTACTCATTAGTGACTCATGTAGGAATTGTGACATACACACACATTATAAAGATTCTCACAATAAACCATCAAACAGAATCAGAAGTGATGGAAAGTTCTGACTGAACAATGAACCACTGTGGTACCTGACTCCCATGAGTTCACATATTGAGGTACATATTATCCTGCATGTCAGTCAGTAAACTTGTAAATTTATTGATTATTTACTTTGTGTGGTTTCAGGCACTCCATTCTGAAAAGAACATTGAAAGCGAAGAGTGCAGACTCAACAGGAAGATGCCGTGAATGACAAACAATGGGGAGAAACATGACTGAGTGAAGATTTACTTTTAGTTTTACATTGAAAACTTAGTGGTTTTTTGGATAAATGGATCCATATTCAAGGAGATCAGCAGAATTACTTTTGGATTATGTTAACAGAAGTCTCTCCTAAAACACCACTACAGCACGGGTATCTCAGACACCATGGCAATGTGCACTGCTGCAGGACATAAATGTGGTTGGAAAGAGAATGAGACTGGTTATAGTTGTGAATTCATGGGTTCATATCAACCATGATCCAGGTAATGTCAGAATGGATGTTAGTATTGTCATTTTTTTAAGTTCCTAATTTAAGATCATTCATCCCAGCCTGGTTTCATTTATTGCAATCAGAATTTCTTTTAAAATAAAATTTGTGACAAATTAGGGTTTATAGGGATTAATTAAATTAAAGAATAAGCATGTATTAGATTATCTGGTCTGCTTGTGCTAACAGAGAACAGTTCAGCGCTGGCATGTTAAGGCTAGGATTGCTCATAAGGTTGCAAAGTGGTTAAATACATAGTAGCCATAGATAGGTCTAATAAGAGGTCTGGAAGGGGGCCTCATGGTAGCTGATGAGCAAAAAAAAGGGGAGAAACTAACATGATATCCAAATAGAGACATGAAGGAATGATCTCATGGATCAGACGACTGGGCTAAGAAGAACCCAGGAGGTTCACCTTGTGCATCTGTCTCCCTATAATTGCGGCACTATTCAAATATGGACTGTGATTAAGTTAATGGTTGATGTAAAGGTTTCAGCAACACCTAAAATTGGATATACAAGGACAGTTATACTGAGTGGTAATGAGAGGAAGTGGAGCTTTTTTGATGGACCTTAATTCCAACTAGTTAGTTTAACACCCTAATTGGCTCACGAAGACAACTGAGAAGAATCCAACTGCAAGGTGCTGTACAAATCAAACTGTTCTGCTTTGGCAGTTGTCTGTTTGATTCAAGGCCAGTAAACTGTGCGAGTTGTTACAGCGATTGGTCCAACCTAATTAGCTGTGAAGGTGTGATTGTTTTTTCTCATTAAATCAATAATCCATTTATTATTCCTCAACGCTTTGGGTATCTGTGCCCTTTGAGAAAATTTAGAGGTGCCAGAGAGTGGGATCACAGAAGTAGGAATCAAACAGGATTTGATTTTGTGAGAATTGACAAAACTTGGACCACCACATGTAAAAACTTAGGAAGTATTTGGAATAAGTGAAACTGGAAAAAGAACACATTTCATATATTTCACAGGAAAAGATGCTAAATAGTTTCTTGGAGGACAAATCTTGAGTGATGGATATCCTGAGAATTTTAGAAAAAAGTAATGGGGATTATAATTGAATGCTGAATGAGAACGTTCAGAAGTATAAAGTTGAAAAACAGCCAGCATAGGTTGGCCTATAAGGAAAACTTAGCAATTAAGCAAAAGGGATAAAAAAAAATCACAGGAACAGCTAGGTAAGTTATCAATATTTGATAAAGATTGGCAGGATTTTATCGCCATCCTTGCAGGCCGTTTCCCAGGTCAGGAAGTACACAAAGAAGCAAGCATTTTGCAAACAAAAAGGAACAGATACTGGAATAAAACATTGAGTTACAAACAGAAAATATCAGACCACAGAGAATTAGAGGATGCAAGGTTGGGGGTGGGGGGTGGGGGTGTGTGTGTTGAAAACTGGCACTAGACCATCAACTTCCCAGACAGATCATGCAGAGCCCCTAGCCAAACCCAACAGCTCCAGGCATGAATCGCCAATAGCAGGCAGTTGTGGCCACCATCTCTAAGCCATTGTTGGTACAATTATGAATATAAACCTCACTCCCTCAACCTCACCTCCTCCATACAAGCAGTAGATAGGACTGATGAATTGGGTCTGGACTATGTGACCACCTGTTCGTAGGCCAGCCAAGCATGACAGTGTACATTGGCAACTAGCCAAGGAGAAGGCGATGGCTAACCGTCCTTTTCCATTGTTAATGCATAACTCACTATTCTCACATGCCAGTGGAGGTCTGAGGGATAGCCTCAGAGCTGTGACTATTCACAACATTTCCCCTCAATGTTATGTAATGTTTAAGGACCTTCAAAGTCTCTCACCAGAGCTGGATGGAGATAACTTTAAACAGGTCCTTTTAGCTGTAGATTCCTCAGAATTAGAACAAGCAATAGACAGATCTCCTGAATATGGATGACGCAGATGCCATTAAAGTTGTCTGAGTGTGGTTCTGGGAAAACATTCATGAATGTTGGTGGTAAAGGGTGGAGGTTTTCAATGACCAGGTGTTCTTTGAAGCTTATGTGGTAGAACTTGATGCCCATCTCAGCCTTGACTGATGAGCAAGGTAGAAGAGTCCTGGCCAGTTTGGTAAGTAAATAAACTGCTCATTCCCAACCCTCTAACGCTCACTGAATTTCATGGGATCTCAATAGTGATGGGTAGCGAAAAGTCCATCCTTCCCTTGTTGGCCAAAAAAGTGGCGAAGCCCAAAGGGAAATCAGAGTGTGTTTAAAAGGAAAGGTTGTAATTCCAGTGAAGAACAACTGAATATGTCATAGAGTTATAGCATGTGGATTTGTGACTGAAATTCCTTGCACTGTGAGCTATTGTGTTGCATCTGTATAGGAATTAGAGTCATAACGTTATACAGCACAGAAAAGGGCCCTTCAGCCCACCACATCCATTCAGACTTTTTGGCCTATCTACACTGATCCCATTTGCCTGCATTAGATCTATATCCTCTGCTTTGCCTGTTCAAGTGCCTGTCTAAATGTCTCTTAGGCATAGTGAGTGCATCAGATTCCATCAATTCCTGTGGCAGCGAGTTCCAGATATCAACCACACTTTGTGTAAAAAAAAACTTTCCTTTTTAAAACTCCTTCCTCTCACCTTAAACCTTTGCCCTCTTGTTTTTGATATCCCTACCTTGGGAAAAGATTCTGACTACTCCATCAATGCCTCTTATAATTTTATATATCTTTACCAGGTCACCCACAAACTTTTTAATCATTCCTCCTACATTCACATCCAAGTCATTAATGCATAAACAAACAACAAAAGGTCCCAGCACCAATTCCTGCAGTACACTACTGGTCACAGACTTCTAACCAGAAAAGCAACCTTCTACCACTACCCTCTGCCTCCTATAACCAAGCCAATTGCACAACAAGAGCCATTGAATTCAACTAGTCTATGCCAGTATTTAAATTCCACACGGGCCAACTTTCACCTGACCTCATCGAATACATAACCTCTATTCCTTTTTCCCTCATTTGTTTACCTAGCTTCTCTCAAACACAACTATGTTATTCACCTCAACTGTTCCATATGGCACAGAGCCCCACTTCTAATAACTCTGGAGAAATAAGTTTCTTCTGACTTCCCTCTTATATTTGTTAGTGACTAGCTTTCTTCTTCCCTACCATACCTTCTACATATCTACTCATACCAAAACATCTCATGTCCTTATCTACTTCCATCGGTATTCTTTTTTTTATATAAACTCTAGCCTATTCAGTCTTTCCTGATAAGTGTAATCTCTTAGTTCTGGTGTCACCCTTGTGATCATTTTTTCAAACACTTTACCTAATGTCTTTACATCCTTAAGGAAATGTGCACATGGAAACTGGGTGCTACCTCCAGGGGAATCAACCTGGCATTTTGTTGTTTGTCAATGTTAGAGCAATATATTCAGGTGCTCGGAAGCAATCATCCATAAAGTGATATTTTTGAGATCTCTATTGCAAGCTGCCTGCATTATGCACCTCCTCCCCACATACAATAATGATTGAGTGAGAAACAGAATTTGGATATTGGAACTGAAGGACCAGTGTAAGATCTCCAGTAAAAATACAATTAAATTTGGAATTTGATTTGTCCAAATAAAAATATTGCACAGCTGAAGAGCATATATTCTCAGAATGTTACCAAATGCCATTGAATAAACTGGTGTGTTCATGATCAAGCTACATGGTGCCAAGGTCAGGCTGCAGCCCGAGTCTTCCAATCAGTTCTGGCCACTGATGCACAGTGGAAGGAACCTAAGTAATGGGAAGCAATCCAGAGAAGGATGAGTGATTAATCTCTGGTGTCAGAGGACTGTGTTGGGAAAAGTCAGATTCTTCATTTCATAGAAAGGAAGTAAATGAGAAGGATCTTTTTAAAGGAACATAGGAACAGGAGTAAGCCACTCAGTTCCTCAAGGATTATTCAGTTAAATCATTACTGGTTTTATTTAAGATCCAAATAACCATCTTATTTCTATTAATACCCTTGCCTAACAAAATCTGATTTATTTTAGTTTTGAAATGATTGGAACACAAGTTATTAATTGGAAAAAAAGAGGTTAATCGTAAAATTTCAGAATAAGTGACAACTGCACGGCACAGATACTGACTTGTCATTACTGAGGTCATTAGTGGTATCAGGAAGCATTTCAACATATGATCAACAAATAGATTCGTCCCCTATGCTGGATATGGCAAATAGATACTCTTACTTAGAAATTGACAGTAAGTGAAGCTGATCATAGACGTGCTGCTCTGTGATTGATTATACATTTAGGAAGATTCAACAGGACAAGCACAAAGTGGGATCAGGGATGGGCCTTTCAGCCCTCTGAGCCTCCTCCTAGTTCTCTACAGCAACCTAGGGAGTTCAGGAGTAACGTTTTCACTTGGAGGCTGGGGAGGATTTGAAACCTGTCCATGAAGAGTTGTTGAGAGAAACCATTAGCAAATAGTCATTTTAACTAAAAGACTGATAACTACACGAAGGAGAAATGAATAAATGGGTTTGCTGTTCGGTGGAAATGAAGTGGGATGGGAGGAATCTGTTACATATCCAAAACACTGGCATAGTCAATTAGACCAAATGGCAGGTTTCTATAGATTTTATGTAATTATACCACTGTGTTCCTTTAAACCTGTATAAAATAAAATGTAATAATCTATGTTGTTAAAGTTTATGCCAGCAGGTATCTTTTAATTTAGAGAATTAACTACAATTCCTAATTTCATTTTTTTCCTGCTGCCTTTTTAAAATTTATTATTCACAGAATATGGATGTCGCTGGAAATGTCAGCATTCATCGTACATCCTCAACTGCCCTGAACACAGGAGACAACTAGACATTATCTATGTTGGTTGGTCTTAAGTCACACATAAGCAAATTTGAGTAAGGATGACAGATTTCCTTTCCTGAAGGAAATTTGTGAACCAAATGGGTTTTTAAGACAATCTGTTATTTTCATGGTTTCTGTTACTGAAACTAACTTTAATTCTAGATTGACTTAATTACATGAATTTAAATTCCCCAGCTGTCATGAAAGGATTGACCTCTTTACTCCAGATTAGTAGTCCAGAACTGCGCTGATAGCCCAGTAATCGAACCTCTGTGCTGCCGTACAGCTGCTAATGTCCCCAATTAAGAGTTTGAAATGTTGCCTGAATTTATTGTTCACCACATTAAGGCATTTTGCAGTTCTGGTTGGCACTGCTGCTTTCAAAATGAGATTGTTTTATGTGCAACCAAACAAAATCTGCAGTAAGGAAAATATATTGCTCTGCAAAGCAAGATTGGAGAAATGTACAAATATCTGGGAATCAATTTCTTGGTACCTCCAAGGAAACAGATTCCTGCCACTCTTAAATGTTATAAATGAGACTTATAAGTTTGGTTACCAATTCAATTTTTTCTTACTATGTTTATTCTATAATAAATAATAATAAAAAATAATCTTTTCAAGCATACTAAAAGATTTGACAGCTTTCAACTAATTTCACTTACCTCCTCAGCCATGATGCAAGGATGTTGACAGCAGTCTGGTTGCCTTCTGACTTGATCCACTCAGTTATTTCTCTAGGCTCCCAAGGGCTAGACTGAGTTGATAATCACCCTCCTTTCTGGCATCTTCCTTGCTAGTTAATCTCTCTCAAGCCTGGTACTAATCAGGCCGTCAGGTGTCTAATGCAGTTGCTCCAAGTAAAGGATAACTGTTCATTCCAGGCTACCCCTGTACCACAGAAACTTGCAAACACAAAAATCCATCACTATTAGCCTACTGGATCAAGAGCTCGTGGGCTGAACCTTTGTTTAATTTGCAGCAGGGGTGGCCAGATTTCAGACTGCTGAATGCATACTCATTTGCAGCCTCTAAGCCTAGATTTTTTTAAAAAAATGTCCTTTTTTTCCTCAATAACAAAACCTTTTTTCTGACCATGTGCTTTTTTTTATATAGAAAAATAACTTTTCCCATATCCATTAATGGAATGGTGCAGGGCAGGGTTTTCAGACTGTGCCAGAATAAAAAGCTCTAGTCAGCAGGACTAATATTGACAGCATTGCAGCTGATTCCTGCGCTCAGGCCACCCTATAATCATACACTATGCAATAAACAATCATGTTGCCAGGTAACTTCATGCACATACTTCTTTCAGTGCTGCAGGTGTCTTCTAACAAAACATTGAGCAGAAAAATACCCTTACATCACAACAACGCATGTTGAAGTGACAGGTGTGTTTCTTACAGTCAAGCCTAGAAATCCTTACTGCAGTTCCTCATTTCCATCTCCAGCTGTGTCGGTGAGGCAGAGGCCAGTGCTCTTTGGAATGAACATTTATTTATATAGCACGTCACACAACCTCAGAACCCCTTCAAAAGTGCTTTTATATAATCATACAGTATCATAGCACAGATTATACAATTGATTAATTAAGGACCAAGCCTTCACACTCTTTCCTTATAGCCTTTTAAACGTTTCCTGCCCCAGATATATATTCAATTCTTTTGAAGGTTGCTATACAATCTGATTTAACCACCCCTGAAGTAATTCATTCCAGATTACACGTTATTGTACTAAAATTTTCATCTCTCCATTTTGTTCTTTTGTCAATTATTTTAAATCTGTGTCCACTGGAATATTGACCACCTTCCCCACAGAAACAGCTTGTTTTCCATACACCAACAAAATCCCTCATGACTTTCAATACCTTCATTGAATGGTCCCTTGACCTTCACTGTTTTCCTCTGGTTGCCTGGGAGCTGGACCTCCAATATTAGAACATTTACCAGTCAGCTTTGTTTAAAGAAACCCAGCTCTGCAGTCTCTCCACACAACTGAAGTTCATTTACTGGGGTCTCTTCTGATTCCGATTTCTGATGTCCCATCCAGGATCTTCCACTTGCTGCCCCCCTCATCCCAAATCTACTCACCACCCCATCACTCAGCTACTCCTAGACTCATCCCTCCACAGATCCCATCTGTCCTCACCTCCCCATTCCTATGGTTATGGAAACAAAGAATGTTAATCCAGTACTGCCATTAAATTCAACAGGATCTGAAGGAAATCTTCTTTGCACCCCCCCCCCCCCACCCATCCCGCTCCCATCCGGGAACTTTCCACTGCCCCCGCCATAGGTGCAACACCTGCCCCTGCACCACCTCTATCACCTCTATCCAGGGAGCCAAACAGTCCTTTCAGGTGAGACAGAGATTCACTTGCACCTCCCTTAATATCATCTACTGCATTCGGTGCTCCAAGTGTGGCCTCCTGTACATTGGTGAGACCAAACTCAGACTAGGTGACCGTTTCGCAGAACACCTGCGCTCTGTCTGTAACCGTGATCTGCATCTCCCCGTTGCCAGTCACTTCAACTCTCCCTCCCACACTATCACTGATATGTCAGTCCGCGGCCTCCTCCACTGCCAGGAGAATTCCAAGCACAAACTGGAGGAACAGCACCTCATTTTCTGTCTTGGAACCTTGCAGCCTAACGACATGAACATTGAATTCTCCCACTTTAAGTAATCCCCACCCCCCTTCTCCCCAACCCCACCCCTTCCCCCCCCCCCAACCACGCTTCTTCTCTTCTTCCCTCTCCTAGCCTCTTTTTTTCTACCTTTTTTTCCTTTCTCTCCTTACCTTTGACCCATCCCCTGGTGGATCTGTTCTCCCCTCCTCCCCCACACCTGCCTATCACCATCTCTTACCTGCATCTACCTATCACCACCTTATGCCCACCCTGCCTCCCCTCTTTTGTCCACCCATCACTGCTCTGCTTTTCCCTCCTACATATTGGGCTTCCCCTTTTCCTATCTTCAGTCCTGAAGGGTCCTGACCCGAAACATTGACTGCTTGCTTTTCTCCACGGATGCTGTCTGGCCTGCTGAGTTCCTCTAGATGTTTTTCATCTAGATTCTAGCATCTTGCAGTTCTTTGTTTCTCTTCTTCTCGGTATCCTGACTACAAAACAACATTCTCTCCTCCTTCATACCCTCTCACACCACAATAACGTGGGTGGCATTAACTTCTTTTTTGCAAGACCTTTTTTTTTAATTTCAGATTTCCAGAAACCACTGTATTTTGCTTTTTTAAAACAATTTTTGAAATGTAGTCACTGATTCAATGTAAGAAATATGGCAACCAGTTTGCACACAAGATTCCACAAAAAGCAAGAACTAGGTATAGAAGCCAGGTAGCTGGTTATTTACCATACAGTTGCTTGTGGGACTAAGCTGTGAGTATATTGGCTGCTTGCCTAACAACAGGGACTCCAAAAGTAATATATTGGCTATAAACCATTTGAAATGTCTAAAGTCATTTGTTCTAAATCTTTTAAAAGTTCCACTGTAATGCTTGCTCTTGCCACTTCACCAAATTTGGAACTAATTATTGGAAATAATTGATCAATCATTATGATTTTAAGGCCCAAGATGACTATGAATAACAGGAGGGAGAAGTAACTTAATTGTCTGGGAAGTAGATTATACAAATGAAGCGCAGGTGTAAACCTCTCAGGATTGCTCTGCCATTCAATAATATCATGACTGCTCTGACTGTAACATAAATTCTGCATTCACATCTAAATATGGTAATATTTCACCCCCTTGCTTATCAAATGTCTGAACACTTCTGCTTAAAAATTTTCAAAGACTCTGCTTTCGTTGGCCTTTGAGGAAGAGGGTGCCCAAGACTCTCAGCCCTCGGAGAGAAAAAAGATGCCTCATCCGTCTTAAACAGGCAACCCCCTAGATTTAAACTGTCATCCCTATTTGTAGATTCCCTCTAAGAGAAAACATCTGTTCCATGTCCACCTGTCAAGACCCCTCAGGTTCTTACATAGTCCCCTCTCACTCTTCTAAACTCCAGCAAATACAAACCAAGCCTGCACACCCTTTCCTTATAGGACAACCTGTCCATTCCAGGTATTAGTACAGTAAACCTTCTCTGAACTGTTTCTAATACAGGAACATCTTTCCTTTGATAAGATCAATACACTGTACTTCAGATGTGGTCTCGCCAATGTCCTACATAACTGAAGCAGAAGCCCCCTACTGTTATATTAATTTCTCCTAGTAATAAACAATAGCATTCCACTAATTTTCCTAATCATTGGCTCTACCTGCATCCTATACTTTTACAAATCATGCACTAGATCCCCCGGTACTTTAGAGCCCTGCCTTCTTTCATCCCTTAGTCAATATGTTTCTTCTTTTAGTTTTCTTGCCAAAATGGACAATTTCACCTTTTCCCACATTACACTCCATTTGCCAGATCTTTGCTTACTCACTCAATCCAGCTGAGATTTCACATTAGCAGTTTCACAATATTAGAGTAAAACAGGATATTCAACAATGAAATGGAAGCAGAAGGAAGCCATTTAGCCCGTCATGACTGCTCTGTCATTCCCTTCAGGCACAACCACTTTCCCGGATTAACCTCATAACCTTTGATTCCCTTAATATTTAGAACATGCAAATCAATTCACTAATAACTCATATTTTCTACTGTGTACACCAATGATATTCAGCTAAAATCATCAGATCGAACCAGGAAATAAACATGGAGGTTTCCAACTCTGTTTTGACATTCCTGGGGGATTGGAGGGAGCTTATCACTCGCCCTCCCTATTCCAATTATCCTACCCATTCAATCAGGCTTTTATTCCCCTCTCTAATACATTTCATTACAAATAACAACATGACCAATGAAAATGAAAAACAAAATAGCTTATTGAACTCAATGCCTCCATGTGTGAGAACAGAATTAAATCCAGCGTAGCTATTGTTTAATGTTTAGGATGGAAAAGTTACCAACCTCCATGACTGTCCAAGTGTTTCTGGCAATTAAAGATTGATCTCCAGGATAATGCCGCGAGCAAGATCCAGCATCAAAATTCTAGAGGCATTGATAACGGATGTTAAGAAACAAACTACACAATTTATCTTAAGGTCAGCAGTTCCCAAGTTACTGTAGTTAATGCCATGAGTCACATCGGAGAATAGAATGCTGCTTGTCAATGTAACTCAACCTGCTCTATTGTCTTATTTTGATACAATGAGGAATGTGGAGCCAAAGCAAAGTTGCCTAGTTTCTGAAAGTTATTTGTATCTCATTCCCTCATAACCCATCAAAACATTCCTATTCCAATTTATCTAATTCTGTTTTGGAAGTTACTACTGAATATGCTTCCATTACCCTTTCAGGGTCTGCATTGCAGATTGTGCCATGTTAAAATATTCTCATCTTTCCTCTGGTATTTTGCTAAATGTTTTAAATTTGTGCCCACTGGTTTTTGAGCACCCCATTTGTGCAGTCTCCAAAGTTATGCAAAAAGTTCAAAATAAGGCTTCTGAGTCACAACCTAGCAGACTTTTCTAAAAGTCTGTTGTTTCGTTTTCTACACAGCCCTAAACAAGGCTCCACGTTAAAACAACTGTCATTATCCATAATGTAGGTCTTGTCCTTGCAGACCATCATCAATCCCTTCTCCATACCTGGTTTCAGATTGCAGAGAAATATTCTTGGTCATGTAGGTGAAAAAACTGGCAGCTTTAATACATGTCCTTCTTCCTCTTGCTTCTTCAGGATCTATTGTTTTTTCTTACTTGTGGCATATTAAGACATTCAAATCCACTTGCATCGAAAGCTGCATAGTCAAATACTCTGTGCAAGCAAATGTGGACGAACTGCATGGGGTACTCTTGGTGTGGTCACAGGTGGTATAACCAGTCTGGGTACATTAACCTAGCTATCGGCAATCTTACTTATAAAGTTGGTTTGCTACAAGTGAACCATCTTATGATCTTAATATCTAAAACATGCAAACCAATCTGTTTTAAAAAAAATAATGTACCTTATAGTTTCTGTTGTGATATTCAACTAAAATCATTGAATAAGCTAGAGGTTTCCACTGTGTTTTGACATTCTCACTTGGCCTCCCTGCTCCAGTCACGGAGTGAAGTGAAATCACAGAGAACTCTTGAGTATGAGCGCACCACCACAGGAGTGTTTGAGTCAAAGTGTTTAGATAGTTTTGAAAGGAAACTGGATGAGTATGTAAGAGAACAGAGAGATACACTGAAAGGCTTAGCTAAGGTGAGTGGTATTGTAGACTTGTGTGGAGTATAAACAATGGCACAGACTAATTGGGCTGAATGGCCTGCTTCCATGCTTTACTCTCTGTAATCTGACCTCTCATCCAAGAGACAGTATGTCAAACAGTTCAAATACTCCCTCAGCACTACATTAGGAGTGTTGGCTTGGAGAGGAATTTGAACTCAGTTTTGGACAGGTGTAGATGTCCTTCCCACTGACTCATCATTGTCACTGAAGTGAAATTAGGAACTGTGTACGTTGCTTCCAGATGGTATTACCAACTCTTCATTAAGCGGATGCTGAACTTTAACATAAGAAATCAAAACATGATAGGCCATTCAGCTCCTTGTGCCTGCTCTGCCATTCAATAAGATGTTAGATGGTCTATTCTCCAGTGCCGGTTCCCTGCACTAACCCCATATCCCTTGTTTCCTTTAATATCTAAAAATCTATCAGTCTCTTTTTCGAATATACTCAGCAACTGAAACTCCACAGCACACTTGATCAGTGAATTCCAAAGATTTATAACTCGCTGGGTAAGAGATTTCTTTTATCTCAGTCCTGATTGGTTTGCTTCATATTTTGAGAGTCTTAGATACAGTCTGATCAGAGCCACGTACATCTGAAGAAGGACATATCTATTCTTGTACTTAGATCCTCTTGCAGTAATCATGTGCTTTCCTCATTGCTTGCAGTACCTGCATGTTGATTAGGACACCCTGGTGAATCTAAATACCAAGGTCTTTCAAACTCACACCATTTAAAAATACTCCATTTTTCTATTTTTGTAACAAAATGAACAACGTCACATTTTCCCACACCTGCTATGTTTGTCCCCTTTCACTTAAACTGTCTATATCCCCCTGAAGCCTCTCTGCATCCTTCTCACAGCCCACACTGCCACTCAGCTTTGCATTATCAGCCAGCTTGGATACATTATTCTTGATACCCTCATCTAAATCCTTCATGTACATAGTGAACAGCTGGTGCTCCCAAACTAAAAAATGATCCATTTATTCTTGCTCTCTATTTTCTCAATTTTCAATCCATGTCAGTACATTACCCACAACACCATGTGCTCTAATTTTGTTTCATAATCTCTTGTACAACACCTTATCGAAGGCCTTCTGAAAGTCCAAATACAATGCACCAATGGGTTCATATTTATCCATGCTGTTAGTTACCTCAAAAAAAATCCAATAGATTTGTGTAAAATGACCCTCCTTTCAAAAATCTATATTGACTCTCCATATTTCCATTATTATTTTCCAAGTGCCCTATTGCCACTTCCTTAATAATGGATTCCAGCATCCCTGATGTTGGGCTACAGTTCTCTGTCCCTGAAGGCAGGGGATGCTCATTTCCTGAGTGTGTTCGAGACAGATTGATAGAGTTTTAGAATACAGGGCAATTAGGGGATGTGAAGATTGAGTTGAGAAAGACCTACTGTGATCTTGTTGAATGCTGGAGTAGGTTCACAGAACTCTGTGGCCTTGTTACTTAAGGTTTACTTTTATTCTTATAATTAATGTGCATTTTTCATAGGTACATTATATTGAAAATGTTTTATTTTTGCACTTGAATTTAAGCATTTGGTTGAGCTGTAAACTTTTTTTTAAACTCTACATCTGATGAAAGCATTTTTCCTAAAAGAAGTTAATCTTCCCATTTGTTGAGTCCAGTAACTATTGATATTTCATTTTGTCTTCATTTTATGATGGACTTAACATTTAACATTCCAGGAGCAGTAGCTAGTTATCAAGGAGATAACTGCAAGGCTGCCAGGAGCTGACAATGCCCTTCTTATACAAAGAGGACCCATAATTTCTGCCATGGCTAGGGCTGCCTTGGCTGGGATTGGGCTAAAGCACCATGAAACAACCCAACCAATCACATACTTAGCAGCAACCAATGGCATTGCTAGAAAGTAGCAGAAGGCACAGCCCAGCGCCTCATGGACACCAGCCTCCCTTCCTTGGACTCTATCTCTATCTCTCGTTTTCCTGGTGAAGCAGCCAGCATAATCAAAGACGCCACCCACCCGGGTCATTCTCTTTTCTCTCCTCTTCCATTGGGTAGAAGATACAGGAGCCTGAGGGCACCTACCACAAGACTTAAGGACAGCTTCTACCCCACTGTGATAAGACTATTGAACGGTTCCCTTATACAATGAGATGGACTATGACCTCACACCTTGTTGTGACCTTGCACCTTATTACCCTGCACTTTCTCTGTAGCTGTGACACTTTACTCTGTACTGTTATTGTTTTTACCTGTACTACCTCAATGAACTCTGTATTAACTCAATGTAACTGCACTGTGTAATGAATTGACCTGTATGATCGGTTTGCAAGACAAGTTTTTCACTGTACCTCGGTACAAGTGACAATAATAAACCAACACCAATACAAGAATTCTAGGGAATGAGATTGGTCCAAAGGAATTTCACCTTCACTTCAAAATCTTCCCTGTTGGTCACACTTTCTAAAGAGTTGCATAATTTAGTTTTGGCTGGTTGAGGCAATGAGCAAAAATACATTTAAGAGGAAGCTAGATAAGGACATTGAGGCAAAGGAATAGAAAGAGTTAGATGATGAAGCACGGGCTCACGCAGTTTCATGTGAAGCATAAACACACTGGCATGGACCTGCTGGGCCAAATGGATTATTTCAACGCTGTTACCTTCAATGACATTTAGTAAATAAACAAATGGCCTCTTAAAGAATGATCTTTTTACATGGTGCTGCCTATGGTAGTCTGCCCATGTACTGGAGAAATTACCATGATGATTGAAGACAACTGAGTGGAAACTTGAGGCCCCAGTTACTAAAGGTCCTGCTGAGAGAAGAAGGGGGGAAGTCAAACTGCACATTACTAGTTTTAATGAGCAAGAAAATACAATTAACTGCAGTTATTCTCCACTTGCACTCATCTAAGAAAGTAGAGAATATTCCATCACATTACTAACATACTTTGTAGATGGTAGAAAGACTAAAGTCTTTTGCTCTCTCATGCTATGCTCTGCTATTATTGATAATGAGGATAAGTATTTTTCTTAGAGCCTCCTCCTTCTGTCAGATCTTTGATTGTCCACCATTATACATAACTGAATGTGGTAAGAATAGTTTTAATGTGATTGCTTGATTTTTACTCTATTACATGCTGCATCTGCTATTTGACATGTAATCTGTGTTACAAACCAGGCTACCACTTGACTTTTGTTTATCCCTGCTCCTAGCATGCCCTTCTACACTCATTGAAACAAGGTTGGCCCCTATCCCAATGGAATTAGTAGTATTAAGGATACACCAAACCATGAAGTTAAAGATTGCAGGGAATGTAATTCTATCGGTGAAATCTGACAATACAAACCAGACAATACAAACAGCAATAATGAATTCATTATGATAAAATGGGTAACCCACAATTTTAGCTTTTGAACTTCTATTTTTTGGTGTTACTTTGACGACAGAAATATTTTTCATTGTATCACACTGTCAGATGCAAGAGAATGTTTACCCAAACCTCTCATCAAGCGCAAGACCATCTCCCCACTTGCTTTTGCTGTCATTGGTTATATCCAAATGTCTTCATTGCTCAGTTCAGTTTTGGTTGCTGTGGTAACATTGGTCCTCATCATGTCGATCACAACAGAAATTTTGATTCCTTGTCTGACTGCTTTTCATCACGATGCTCTCAGATGCTTTGTCTGAGTGAAAGTCTATTATCCAATGCAAAATACTGTTCCCTTCTCTGAATCACAGAGCATGATAAGCTCCTTAACAATAGCAAGGGAACCTGTTTCATTGGTTCATCATTCTTCAGAATGAGGTCTTCTTTCTTCTCAACATCAATAAGCATTTGCAGTGAGTGTTTTGGCAAAGCTAAGCCACAGAAGTATCAGCAATACTATTAAATATTAATACCTCATAAGGTTGCTAGGAGATGGCACAAGTACTTTGAAAGATAGTATTTCATTTAAGTATTCTATTTATAGCCCTACATACTTCAGAACTGACAATAATTTAAAACATATTATGTTTCCTACTTATAATATGTTTTATACCTAAAACATATTAGTCTCTCATGAAATTCCTTACAATTTCACCACAACATGACACCAAAAATGAGAATGTTAAATCATTGGTAAAATTAGTCATTCTTTCTTTCAATTTCTCTCCACCCTGAGGACATTCTCCAAAGTATCCTTAGGGATGAACATTGGCAGGGTGGTCAACAACAGGACGTGGAACAGAGTGGAGATTGAACTTAACCAGTGTGCGCAACTTCTTGTAAGGATCAACAGATGTCAGTGCCAAAGGAATCTGCCCTTTGGTGGTGTTATCAGGTGAGATCAGCAGTCCCAGAACAAACAAAATGTAATTTTGGTAACACAGAAGACTGCAGATCCTGGAATCTGGAGCAACACACAAAACACGGGAGGAATTCAGCAGGTCAGGCAGTATTTATGGGGGGAAATGGACAGTTGAAGTTTCAGGTTGAGACCCTTCATCTAGACTGGTAGAGGGAGAAAGCCAGTATAAAAAGGTGGAGGGAAGGGGTGGAGCAAGAGCTGGCAGATGATGGGTGGATCCAGGTAAGGGGGGTGGGAAGGTGATAAGCAGATGGGGGAGGGGAGAATGGGATAGTGTCAGAAGCTAGAAGGTGACAGGTGGAAATGACAAAGGGCTGAAGATGATGGAATCTGACAGGAGAGGAAGGTGGAGCACGGAATAAAGGGAGTGGGGTGGGAAGGGGAACCAGTGGGAGCAATGTGTGGGTGATGGGCAGATGGAGAGGGTGGGGGAGGGGAAAGGATGATGATGGGGGCCAGGTAGATCAAGAGAGAAAAGGGACAGAGGGGGAGCAGTTAGAGAATTCAATGTTACTGCCGCTGGGCTAGGGGCTACCCAGGCAGAATACAAGGTGCTGTTTCCCTTGTTTATGCTTAGCCTCATCTTGGCAGTAGAGGAGGTTGAAGATAGCTAAGTCGGTGTATGAATGGGGAGGAGAATTAAAACAGCTGGCAACTGGGAGATCCAGATGGCCACAATGGATGGACCGCAGGTGCTTAGCGAAGCGGTCCCCCAGTCTGTCTCAGGTCTCATAATGCAATAAATAATGCTGGGGGATGTATATGTAAAAGACTTTTGGTAAAATGGCTTATAATGGCAATTGTTTTTGAAAGTCTAGGCCGGTGGAAAAAGATTTATTCCCTGCACTACTACTACTACTAGTTTATCCAGTATCTTTCCTGAACAAATACAAAAAAGACACGGTAACAGAAAAATTGTAATACCCAAATCTCTAATATCAACCACCTGGAAGGCCAAGGGTGGCAGTGCATGGGAACACTACTCCAAGATCCTTCTAAGTCTCACACCATCCTAATTTAGACTCTGGTAAATCCTGGTGTTTTCACTGAGTTAAAATCTTGGAATTCCCTACCTAAGGTCATTATTGGAGCATCACTCCACAAACTGCAATCATTCAAAAATAAGGCAGTCAACATATTCAAGGGTGGCACTAAAATAAGTGTTGCCAGTGTTGCCTGCCTGAGAATTAATTTTAAAAAAATATACAGACCTGGGGATTACCTTTCACCCCCAAGTGACTCCATCATATACAGAATCATCTTTTAGTTTGGGTGTTTGTAGTAAACAAGCCGGTGTTAAACAAGGATCAATGCCGAATATGAGAAATCTTGAGATTTATTTTAGAATTTAAACTCTTTGTGCGGTCATTCCAGATCAGTCCAAACTTTTATCAAGTCTGAGATCTGTGAATAGTAATACTTGCCAGAATTCACATTATTAAGGAATTAAATGCTGATGCAAAAATGATTGTGGTTAGTTGTGTTTATGACAATGTTTCACGTTTGAAGAGAGCCAGGTCTAGAAAAGTCACTGAAAAGGCTCATGAAATGTCAAAAGCAAAACATTTTATCTAGCTATACTGGAAGGTACAAACCCATTTCAGGATATCCAAATGCAGAATTACAGCCCTACCATTAGGTTGCAAAAGTGAAGTGACTTCAGTCAATCCGGCAGGGTGAAAATATAGAATACACAGCAATGAAGCAACAAATTCCGTTCAAATGCTCTATGCTGATGTATAACATCCACAAAGTTTTCTTCCCATCTCTTAAGCTTGCTCCTCTTTTGCTTTCTCCCCTTCATACCTACCTAATCTCCCATTACTGGCATTTTTGCTAGTCACCCCAGCCTGTTGTTGAGGGCTGTTTTCTATGGATAATTAAGTAAATCTTGGAATATCATAATCTCATAGCTACTCATTTTGGTCTCCGCTTTATACCTACCTTATCAAATGTTTTCATAATCAAAGCCTTCTAGCACATTATCCTTCAACCACAATTTTGCAGATGAAAGAGTCTGTTCAATCATTCCTATTAGTTATAACCCCTCAGTTCTGGTAACAATTACCTCTATATGCTTATAATATGCAAACAAAGCATGTGCACAGTAACCCCTTGTGTGGTTTAGCCAAGATATGAACCATTAATGTACAATATCCATGTTATCCATTCTAATGAGACATTTCCATTGTCTCATGTGAGCTCTTGTCACTTAGCTCATCAGAAAACTTTGTAACAAACCCACTCTCTGATGGAACAACAAAACTCAGGCTATAATTAACTCTAATGTTTCTAATTATAAATTTCCATAACATACTGATTCTAACCAGACCAGCTGCAGCATGCCATAACTGAAGTAAATAAAACAGCTTCAACCACAACAGGTATTAACACTTTCCACAATTACAGTAAACATGTAGCAGTTTGCAATGATACTCAGCCAATTTCCAGGGAGAAAATGTATTAAAAATAAACAAATATTTTAAAAGCTCACGAAAGGAGTAGCTGAGCTGTTGTTCCAGCTGAGATATGACTGCATTACAAAGTTCTCTGCTGGTGTGCTAAGTGATATGGGAAGCACCATAAGTGACATGTGAATAAGTACAAGACAGGTGGAGTTACACTACATTATAAAGGATACAGAAACACATAAAACAAAAAACAAGTTTCAATAAGCAGTCTGTCCTGTTAACTTATCTCACCAAAGTTGGAGCTTGGATTACTCCATTGAATCTCAACATCAATGAAGAAGTTGGGGTGTGGTGGTTGCAGGGTAAGGAGGCTGTTGAAACCACTGGTTTCAACAAATGAAATAAGATGGAATATATTCTAAATGGTGAAAAGCTCAAAACCATGGAGATGGAAAAGATGAGATAAGGTTTATTAGTCACATGTACATTGAAACACACAGTGAAATGCATCTTTGTGTAGAATATTCTGGGGTCAGTCCGCAAGTGGGCACCAACATAGCATGCCCACAACTTCCTAACCTGTATGTCTTTGGAACGTGGGAGGAAACCAGAGCACCCGGAGGAAACCCACGCAGTCACAGGGAGAACGTACAAACTCCTTACAGACAGCGGCTGGAATTGATCCCAGGTCACTAGTGCTGTAATAGCGTTACGCTAACAGGGTCCACAGAGATAATTACTAAAATGTCATAGAAGGTAACAAAAGTAATCAAGAAAGCTGATGGAGTGCTAGCTCTTGTATCTAGCGTGTGAGATTGAAGTAGAAATCATGCTCCTGCTATTCAAGGTCCTTATTAGGCTATACTACGTTCAGATCTGGAAACCCATCTTAAGTAGGTAAATTGGTCTTGGGAAGGGTACAGCATAAGATTTAATAGATTGATACCTAGACTCCCACAGTTGTGTTAGCAAGATGGATTTTGGAAATTAAAGGATACCAGATTAAGTTTTCAAGATATTAAAGTAGTTAATGAGGATAGAGAGAAGGTTTGTTATTTGGAGAACCTAAATAAAAGGAACATAGTCTAAAAATCAGGGCCAGATATTTGAAACAATTCTGCACAAAATGTGGTAGACATTTGAAAATCCCCTTCACTAATTAGATGATATTAGGCCAATTATTAATTTAAAATCTGAGACTGATATATTTATTTTAAACAAAGGTATTAAGAATAGGAGATAAAGGGTCTGTGGAGTTAGATCACAGATCAAAAATGATTGCATTGAATGCTGGAAACGGTTCAGGGTTTTAATTGGCCTCTTCTTGTTCCTGTTCTCACTCCAGACTATTATGAAAAGCCTTTGCAAGGTACAGTCCTGTTGAGAAGGGGATAGATCGTGGAGGACAGGGTGTGGTATCACTGAGATGCACTCTTTGAAAGAATAATATGGTTAAGGGAAATCAAGGATGTTTTCCTGACTCTTCAAACCACTGCCGTGCCCAATGGCTTGTGGGAACTGAGAAGACATCTAGGATACCCTGTTCAGGGGTGTTTAGAGAGGTGCTGCCAGAAGCATCCCGCTCAGGATGAAGAGACTGGCCCTGAAACACTGGCCCAACTAGGTCAACCACTGGCTGAAGTGCTGGTGGGGGCGGGGTGGGGGTGTAACGTAAGAGAAGAAAATATGTTGAACTTTAATTTTGGGCTTCAGCTGTTTAATCAATATCTTCTGATTATTACAAAGTCCTAATAAGACTGATATTATTTACCTACAGAGGCACGGAAGAAGATTCTTCAATTAGTTAATACATCTTCAATGTGTGCCAGACACTCTTTGATACAGTTTAAGGTAGTGCACAGGACCCACATGTCAAAGGATAAGCTCGCCCGTTTTTATCACCATTTTAATCCTATATGTGACAGATGTAAATCGAATGTGGCAGATGTAAATCGAATGTGGCTTCTCTGACACATATGTTTTGGTCTTGTCCTCTTTTAGAAAAATATTGGAAAGACATTTTTAACATTATCTCAGCTGTATTGAATATTGATTTACAACCCCACCCTATCACTGCAATTTTTGGATGCCCAACGATAGAGTCTCGCCATTTATCTGCTTCCGCTTACCGTATGATTGCCTTCGTCACATTAATGGCCAAACGATCCATTTTGCTTAAATGGAAGGATCCAATACCCCCTACTATTTTTCAATGGTTTTCTCAAACTATATCATGTCTAAACTTGGAAAAAATTAGGAGTGGTACTGTTGATCCTTCGCTTAAATTTGAAGACATTTGGAGTCCATTTATTCAATACTTTCATATGATATAGATCCCTTTTCAATAACTTTTCAATTTAAAGGAACGGAGTTGACATAATATTGCTCTCTTTTTATTGAGAAATTTCAGTCCAGTTTTTTCTTCCTTTTTTTTGAAATTTTCTTTATAGTTTAGTTTGTTATATTATTTACAATTTTTTTATTGATTTGGGGATTTTTTTTATATATACAATAAATCTTTTTCTTTATTCTCTTTTATATTATATTCATCTACTAAGAGATCATGAGATCTAAAGATTTTTTTTATATTTTATTACTTTTTATGATTATCTATGTCATGATTGCGCTCTTGATCTCTTTGTATTATATGTACAATCATTGATCTTATATATTAATCTGTATTAATTTGGAAACTAATAAAAAGATTGAAAAAGACTGGTATCTGGTATGAGCATTCAAATGTGGTATAAAACACACATTCATGTCATTATTAAGACCATCTATTTTCACCTCCTTTATACTGCCTCAGTTCATCTGCTGTCAAAACCCTCATCCATTCCTTTACAACCTCTAGAGTTGCCTACCCCAAAGTAGTCGTGGCTAGCCTCACTCAGCACAATCTCTATAATTGATTCAAAACTCTGCTGCCATGTCTTTATTGATCTACACTGGCAAGCATGAAAGCAAAATTATGATTTTCAATTATCCTGATTGTTGGTCCCCTCTTCCAACTTTGTAATGTCCTCCAGCCACTTAACCCTTCAAGATATATTCACTCCTCCAGCTGTGGCATCCCTGAATTTAACCTCTTCACTACTGGCAGCTTTATGGAGCTCATCTATCGAAATAATGCATTTCTTAAATTCTGGCCTCATGTTCACCTCTGAATTCATTTACCCAATGCTTTCAGCTGCAAAGGTCTTTAGTTTTGGAATTGTGCACCCTTGTTATATTCTTTAACATATTCCTTACGCTTTGCGTCATATCTGCCTAAAATACATGGCCGAGCATTATCTTTATATTTCCACTTCTGTAAAGTGCGTCGGGACGGTTTTGCTGGAAATGCTCAGCAGATCAGGCAGAAAAAGATAGAGTTAATATGCGCATTGAAGATCTTTTGTCAGAACTGGGAAGGAAAGAAAACAAGTTTTAAGCTACGTGGAGAGTGAGGTCAGGATGGATAGTACAAAGGAAATATCGCTGATGATGGTGTGAAGTCAGGGTTGCTATGGGGGATAACCTGTTGATGAAGTAATTTGGTTGATGGGTTAATGAGGGCAAGAAATAACATGAATAAAGAAAACAAAGTTGTGAAATTAAGGCAGTAAGAGAGAGAAAACACAAAACAAGGAATGCAAAAGCTGGACAATGCAGCACTGTAGGGAATGCTAAACTGGTCAGACCATGCTGATGGAGAGAGAAAAGCTGAGCCAGTAGTACAAGTGGATGACCTACAGCAGAACAGTCCAGTTCTGCTACAGAGATTGAGATGCCCAAAGATGTTAAATTCAATATCATGTCCAGAAAGCTGCAACATGAACAGACAGAAGATGAATTGCTGTTCCTCAAGCTTACATTGAGCTTTGTTAAAAAAGTGTTGGAGGTCACAGACAGGCAAGAGTGGGAGTTGGATAGAGAATTGAAGACGCATACAACAGGAAGGTCAGCCCTGTGGGTTTAATGTAGGTGCTCTGCAAACACTCACCCAATCTGCATTGTGTTTCTCCAAAGAGGCGACACTGGAAGCATCAAATGCAGTACACTAAATTGGAACTAGTGTAAGGGAATTGCTGCTGCACCTGGAAGGACTGTTTTGATGGGAAGGGAAGAAGTAAAAGGATACGTTGCATCTCCTGTGGTGCATGGAAAAGTGCTGAAAGAAGGGGAGTGGTTAGTGGAAACAGAAGAGCAAATAGGGAGTCAGCAAGGGAACAGTGCCTTTAGTGAATATGAGGGGAGGGTAAATGTGTCAGGTGATGGAATCTTATTAAAGGTGGTAGAAATTACAAAGAATAATCTGTTGAATGCGGAGGTTGATGAGGTGGGAGGCAAGGACCGGGGAATTCTATTCTTGAGCAACACACACAAAGTGCTGGAGGAACTCAGTGGGTCAGGCAGCACCTATGGAGGGAAATGAACAGTTGATGTTTTTGGCCGAGACCTTCCATCAGGACTGGAAAGAAAGACAGAAGCCAGAATAACAGGGTGGGGGGAGGAGGATGAGCACAAGCTGGTGGGTGACAGATGAATCCAGGTGAGAGGAGGGTAAGTAGATGGGGAGGGGGCGTGGTGAGAAAGGGGTGGGAGTGGGAAAGTTGTGAGAAGCTAGGAGGTGATAGGTGGAAGAGGCAAAGGGCTGAAGAAGATGGAATCTGATATGAGGAGGACAGTAGACCATGGAATAAAGGGAAGGAGGTGAGGAACCAGAGGGAGGAAGGTTGCGCGATGGGCAGGTTGTGAGGGTGGGGAGGGGAAAGTGAAGGGGTAAGGAGGCCAGAGGGCCCCTTCTATTCTTTCTTTATCTGCGAGGACAGAGAGTGAGAAGAGAGGAACTGGAAATAGCTGAGATGTAGTCAAGGGCTCCATCAACTATGATGAAGGAGAAGTCATGGTTCAGGATAGAGGCACTTATGTGGAAAGTCTCTTCTCTGTAGCAGATATGACAGAGACAGAAGAACTTAAAGAATGGAATGGTGCCTTTACAGGAGGCAGGGTGGGAGAAAGTATAGTCCAGATATCAGTGTGAGACGTAATGGATGCTTGTCGCTAACCTATCCCCCGAGATTTGGACAGAAAGATCCAGAAAGGGAAGGGAAGAATCAAAGATGGCCTGTGTAAAAATTGGCAGTAAAAGTATATGAAGTAAGGAAGCAGCAACAATACAGTCATTGATATAACAGGACAAGAGTCAAGAGAGTGAGCCTGAGTAAGACTGGAACAAGGCCTCTTCCATGTATTCCACAAAAAGACAGACTTATGCAAATTCTCATTTGATCTGGACAAAGCAAATCTTGTTGTTGTTCTGCTTCAATAAAAGTTTCCATTACAATGCAAATAAAAAATAAACTAATATTTTAGACAGAGGAAAAGATAAAACAAAAACAGATTCCAAACACAATATTTTCCATTTAAAATTCAGATGTTTCAGTGAATCTATACTAGGTGACACAACATCAAAAAAATTCTAATTTTACGACAAACTGAACATCCTCATCCTTCATTTTGAAATGATTTTATTGTTCTTCTTTGTGTATCATAAAATACAAAATGAGCTGCAAATAGATTTCTACATTGTACTGTAAAAGACTATATGCAAACTGATTTAAATGTAGCAACACAATTCTTATGTATCTGTTTCTAAGATATGTGCTTATGATTAACAAAAAAAACATTCTCAGCATAACCCTTCCACAATTCAAGCTATTCTTAAAACTGCAAGATTATACCAAGCTACTGGTTATACTCCCCCGATTACTTTGCAATGCAATTGTCATTTTGCTCTGTTATTATGGAAGACCTGCAACTGCAGAGTCAGGTTCTGATTTTAATTTACACACAGCAGGGAGAGAAACACCATTCAGGATAAAACAGGATGTTTGACCAGCAGCCCATCTGCTCCATGCAATACAGTCCACTCTGAATGAGGTATGTATTATCCTCAGGATCCACTGCTTCAAATTGTCAAGGGTTCTTCAGCAGCATGTTGAAACCTGGTGTTTCCATCACCTAAAAGTTCAAGGGCTGTGCACTCAGTGGAACACCATCAACACTAGGTGACTTCACAGGTAATACACAACCGCGACTTGAACATTTTCTACCACCCCTTCTACGTCACACTGTCAAGGTCCTGGAATTCTCCACTTAACTGCACCAGAGGAGAACTCCAACCGCATAAATTGTTGTGGTCGAAGGCAGTGGTCTAATACCTTTCCAAGGGCAACTAGGGATAGGTAATAAATGCTGACCTTGCCAGCAACACCCACATTTTGAGAAATAATTTTCTGAAAATCTCACCACTGTCTAGAATGAAATTCTAGGAAACAAATGTCAGGTTTAAGAAGAACAGATTTCCTAAATTATTTATAAATGGGATTTTATTTTATATATACTGTACCTTGCAAAGGCTTCATAGTAGCATTTAACAGCTATCACCAGGGAACACAAATGGCCAGAACTGGCACTGGAGGAATACCACTGCAGACTAGCATTAGGTATTAAGATAATACAACAAATGGTGAAAATAACAGTATGTGACAGCATCTCACAACTATCAATGAAGCAGAACTTTATTCTGTTAATCTGCTGTCTGTATTTTAATCCTCTGTTTATTCCATTTTCTGACCTGGACAAGCTGACAATGAAGTAATCTTGCAGTTCTTATTTGAGTTCTGTTTAATCTGTTTTCTTTGTAGGTTTTCTGTTTTTCCACATTACTACAGCAATAAATGTTCCTGGAATGAAAAGAAGAAATGATACTGTCAACTCAAATCCACTACTATTACACAGAAGGATGCCATTCAGTCCAACTAGTCCATGCACTTTAAAAAAGTGGGAACAGAAGCCCTGAGAGTTTAAATACAGCGTGGGCCTGGCATTGCTTTCAAAGAGTAATGTCAGAGTTCAAAAGTGACATTGTAGAAGGCAGATAACTGACTGATGATCTCACGATAAAAGGTTGCCCTGGAAGGACTGTTCCTAGCATGGTAGAATTTCAATTTCAGTTTGGGAGTGAGAAACCAGAGTCAGAAAGCAGTACCTTAAATTTAAATAAAAGCAAATTACAATGGTATGAGGACTAACATTGATGGGGAAGATCAACTGAAAGGCATTGATCAGTGGTGGTAGACATTTAAAGAGATTTTTCATAAATTTCAAATGTATATTCCTGCAAGGACAAGTGGTATCGTTAAAAGGTTTACAATGTTGCAAAGTTAACGGTAGGCCAGTGGATGGAGAAATGTTTTGAAAACAGCAAAGGATGACTAAAAAAAAATCATGAAGTAAGAGAAGGTAGAGTATGAGAGTAACTAACAACATAAAAACAGACAGTGAGCTTCAACAGGTATATAAAAAGAATAGTTAAAGTAAACACTATTCTTTAGAGAATGACACTGGAGAATTAACAATGGGAAATAGAAAAATGGCAGATATTCAAAATAATTATTTTGAATCAGTCTTCTACTAAAACTAATGGCCCAAAGGCTGACGTCCCCTGGACCTGACAACTTGAATCCAAAGGTCTAAAAGAAAGTGACTGCAGAGATAATGGAGGCATTGGTTGTAGTTTACCAAAATTCCCTGGATTCTGGGGTGGTTCCAGAGAATTGGATAATTGTAAAGTGACATAATTATTCCAAAAAGGAAGGGAAAAAGCAGGAAACTATGGGTCAGTTAAGGTAACATCTGTCATAAAGAAAACGCTGGAATCCATTATTAAGGAGGTAATAACAGGACATTTAAAAAATCCTAAAACAATTAAGCAGAGTCAAATTGGTTTCATGAAAAGGAAATCACATTTTATGAATTTGCTAGAATTCTTTGAGGATGTTACAAACAGCGGATAAAGGGAAACCAGTGGGTACAGTATATTTGGATTTTCCAAAGGCATTCAATAGGTGTCACATAAAAGGTTACAAGGAGGCATGGGGCTAACTAACTGAAATTAGAGTCAGGATAAATGGGTCATTTTCAGGTTGGCAATCAGTAACCAATGGGGTGCCACAGGGATCAGTTGGGGGCTCAACTATTTATAATCTATTTTAATGACTTGGATGAATGACTTGTTCCATAGCCAAATTTCCTGATGATACAAAAATAGATGGGCTAGCAAGTTGCAAAGATAATGGAAAGACCCTGCAAATGGATAGAAGTAAATTAAGTGAGTGGGCAAGTTGTTGGCAGCTGGAATACAATGTCAGAAAATGTGAGGTTATCCACTTTGGAAGGGAGAATGGAGAGGTAACCTATTATTTAAGTGAAATTAGACCACAAAATGTTGCAATACAAAAGGATCGGTGGGGGTGGAAATGGGTCCTGGTACATGTAAGCAAATGTTTTTTCTCTCTAAAGATGCTGCTTAGCCTGTTGGATGTTTCCAGCATTTTCTGTTCCAGTTGTGAGGACTTTTTGGACCCGAAACAGTGGCTCTTTCGATAAATACTGCCTGGCCTGCTGGATGTTCTCAGCATTTTCTACTTTTGTTACAAAATGCTAGCATGCAGGTATTACAAGTAATTGGGAAGGCTAATGGAATGTTGGTTTATATTGCAAGGGATGTGGTGTATAAAAGTGGGAAGTTTTGATGCAATTTTACAGGGTGCTAGTGAAATTGCATCTACAGTAAGACAGCAGTCCCGAAATTGCAGTAGTTTTGGCCTCCGTATTTAAGAAAGGATTAGAGGCAATGCAAAAGGTTCACTTGATTGATTGCTGTGATGAAGGAGTTTATGTATGAAGAAAGATTGAGCAAGTTGGGCCTTTATTCATTGGAGTGTGGAAGAATGACAGGTGACCTTATTGAAACATAAGTTACTGAGAGGATGTTTTCCCCGGGGGGGGGGGGGGGGGTATGTAGAACCAGGGCTCATTGTTTCAGAATAAGGGGTTGCCCTTTACAGATGGACACAGGGTAGAATTTCTTCTCTCAAAGCATCATGAATCTTTGGAATTTTCTACCCCAGAGGGGTGTGAAGACAGAGAACAACAGACATTTAAACTATAAGATGCAAGGGGTATGGAGAGAGAGTTGAAAAGGAGTGGAAGTCAAGATTGCACCAGCCAAGACCTTAACTGAAAGGCAGAGCGGGCTCGAGACCAAATAAGATGTCTCTATTAGTCACATGTACATCGAAACACATAGTGAAATGCATCTTTTGCGTAGTGTTCTGGGGGCAGCACACAAGTGTTGCCATGCTTCTGGCACCAACATAGCAATCTTATGTTCCTCAATCTCAATCAGTCAGTACATTCTTCTATTCCTTTTTGCCTCACGTAATTATTCATGTTCCCTTAAATGACATCTATGTTCTTTGTCTCAACTACTCCTTTTAGCAGTGATTTCCGCATCCTGCGGGGAGGGGTGTGGAGAATGGGGTAAAGAGGTCTCTGCTAGTCTTCATTATAGATCGGTTTGACAGGGTTGAGCGATCTTCTCTTGATCTACCCTATCAAACCTCACCATGATTTTTAAATATCTCCATTATGCCACCCTCAACTTTCTCTTCTTTAAAAAGAGCATCAGCTGATTCATTTTTTTCTTCTAAGTCCCTCAGATCCCTCAATGCTTTTGACCATCATTTAATTCCCTCTGCTTTTTGTATCATCTTTTCAAATGGCAAGTTGTCCCAAATTTCCAGTAGATACAAAGCTGCCCCCAGAACACTCTACGCAAAAGATGCATTTCACTGTGTGTTTTGATGTACGTGACTAATAAAGATATCTTATCTCTTATCTTACCTTTCACACCCTTACAAGACATTAAATCTCCATGAATTACTTTTAAGTGTAGTTATCATTAGCTAACTAAGGGAGTTAGAGCAATAACTGACTGGCAGAAATTATAATGAAACAATTACTTAGCAATGATAGAGAAAAATCTGAGCACTTACCCACTAATAAAACCAGGAGCAGGCCAGCAACAGCGGGCAAGATCACGGCATATTCCCGTGGTAAGAAATAGCTGTGAAGAATATGTCTACTGTCCACAAATGGCTGCAAACAGAAGAATTACGTTGGTCAGCAGGTTTAAAATAAGATAACGTGCAAAATCATCTGGAGAGGATCCATGATTAGCGAGAGAAACAAGCACAACAAACTTAAAATTATTCTTAAGTCAAAGCCACGAATCACTAATGTCTGACATTATTCCCTGATGATTATTACTCAGGATCACAGCCAACGGAACCACAAAGACCTCCAAAATAAGCAAAAGAAAAGCAAACACTATGTACAGAAAAGAGCCCGCAGGAAGAACACTGCATTGATTTGGCTAGGTATACTGTATCTTCAAGTGCTGTAGATGCAACAGGGATTACCACTCCTGTGAGGGTTTCTATAGCCATAGCAGATATTGCTTTCTAGCAGACTTGAGGGCACTATCTAGGATGCAAATCCACTGTCTCTTAAGCCTAGGATAATGATGACATTTTATTATACAGGTAAATAACCAACCAGATTGGGATTTTATTCCAGTGTGAAAGGACATTATGAAAATTTGCCGTCCACTGCAGCCAGAAATGATTATTGAAGGCACAAGTACTAATGATTTGGATTTGTTTTAGATGACAATATAGTCAAGCAGATATTTTAAGTACAGCCTTTTCTATATCAAGTGCAGATTCATACAGTGATAATAAGGTTATCAGATCCAATGTGCCATCTGTTTGAAAGCATCCAATTTGTCATGCTTCCTTTGATATTTTCCAAAAGTACTTCAAATGTTTCTGTTTTAACTAAATAATGAGTGCATTTGAAAAAACTTGTGATATAATGTGCACTCACAGCCCTTGAAGGTGGTGCATTCAAGATCACATGACAGTGAATAAAAAAAATTCACTATCTTCCATCTTTTTTGGCCTTTTCTGGCTACCAACCTTCCCATGAACAGAAAGTTTAATACTTTATTATTTTACTTTAATACTAAATTACATAATTAAATTGAGGTAGGCAGCAAGAATGGCCTACTAAATAAATCTTTTCATTCAAGTTAGAAACATTCTAAAAATTGAACAATAAATATTAGAAAAAGTACAGACATGAAAGAACTGGACATTTTTCCCTGCCATTCCTCTCTTCCTTTTTTTCTTTCATTTATATATTCTGACGTGCTGGACATGTTCCAGTAGGTCAGAATATTCAACATCACCCAGACCTCACAATGTTAGCAATACATTAAAGGGATAAAGAACCATTCAGTGGCTGCCCATCATTTCATCACATTGCTGGCATTCCCTTTGTTCCACCCATTGCCCTCCCCCACATTTTCGGCTACCTAGACTAACTTGCTTTCTCTCTTTATCAGTACTGATGAAGGGTCTTCAGCCCAAAATGTTAACTGTTTCTCTTCCAACATATCCTTCTTGACCTTCTGAGTTTTCTTTCAGATTTCCAGCATCCGCAGTTTTTGTGAAAGGCTTTGGGTGCACCTTTCAATAGACAAGACTGATCTGTATCCCATTTCCTACTTGTCTTGGCTCTGTAATCCTTAATTCCCTATTCCTAAAAAAAATTACCTTATGTTCTCAGGTTAATCTTAAAAAAAACCTGTGTTACTACATAAATAAGACCAGAAAAACCCTCCTATCTCCTAAATAACATTATTTTTAGACAACCATTAAAATAATTATCTCAGTTTGTTTTCCGGCAACTTGTTTTGCTTCATAACATTCCAATAGTCTCACCACTTGAGGAATAATTGTAGTCCATTTTGGGAGGTCCCGAGAATATGAAATGTGGCCAAAAAGAAAGTCATTTCTTTTTCTCTTATGCAAATAACAGTGATGTAAATAAATAAAAAATTAGGTTATAATGTTAGGTTGTATCAGTAAAATATCCATGAATGTGTTAAGATTGTCACAGAAACTCAAAGAAGACATTAATAGGGAAAGAAGCCCACCATCCTTCTCCATTCATGACTCCTGTTCCACTAACATGACAGACTCTTAACTGCCTTGCGGGCTAGTTTCTAAATCATGTACTGAGGTTCAATAAATGGATGTTGGTAAATGTGGGTTTACAACATTCATATCCTGAGAATATTGAAGAATTAATACATTTCCCTGGATTATTGAATCAATAACCTAAGCACTAGGCAATGTTATTTAAGTTAATACATGACTGCATTTTTTAAATCAGTACTCACCAACACAATTACCCAAATGGTGTAATATGTGAAAAGTACCAAGCTGAACCCCACTAGTCCCATTCCAACCAATTGGTCTACACCTGTAGCCTAAAGAGGGAGAGAAAAAACAGAAATTTAGCAAACAACATTAAAAAACATAATTCTGTCATCTCTGCTGCACTAAATAAAGGTCAAACTCACATCGTTATCTATTCTAAAAAGGTTCAGCTTCTTTAGATTGCATGCAGCTCTCTAGCAAACTCACTGGACTGCTCCCAATACCAACAGCTTTAATGCAATTAAATATCCCACAGTATTTTACAGATGTATTGTCAACAGCATGCTGGCCAGTATTCAAACAGAGAATGCATGTAAAACACAAAACTTTTAAGAGGAGGGATTTCTCACAAGTGTGATACAGAATCAATGCTTTTAACTTTAGTTTACAATTGTGATTTTTTTTAATACAATGCAAGATGAGGACACTTTGAGCATTCCTGGTATAAATATAACACAGAATGGGTGCAGACAACATGAATACTACACCATTCTGTTAATACAAATGTACTTCATGGTGTAGTTTTCACACTATGACATTCAGATTTTCTGCAGTAGACACTCTGGGCTCAGTGATAAATGTTGCTGAATTACGGCAATCTCTCCAAGTTGCACAGCAAGTGTCCAGCTAGTGATTTAAATAACTGAGTTAGATTGGCTTGATAATAATCTTTTCTGGAATTTTACTCTACTCGCTAATCTTCATACAGCAACTTCATTTGTATATCTTAAGATGATAAGACATTCCAAGACACTTCACAGAAATGTCGAACAAACTTTGTCACAAAGTTAAATAAGGACATCTTAGGTTAATATTCAGATTTTAAGGGTGGCAGAGTAAGTAGAACTGCTGCCTCCCAGCGCTAGTGATCAGAGTTCAATCCGGACCTTTAGTGCTCTTGGTGTAGAGTTTGCACGTTCTCCCTGTGACCCTATACATTTTCCTCAGGGTGTTGCAGATTCCTCTCACATCCCAAAGATGTGTGGTTTGGTAGGTTAATTGGCCACTAAGTCGCCCCTAGTGTATACATGAGTCGTAGAATCTGTGGGGAATTGATGGGAATGTGGGGAGAATAAAATGGGATTAGGATTATTGTAAGAATGGGTGCTTGATGATTGGTACGGTCTTGGGGGCCAAAAGGCCTGTTTCTGTGCTGTACCTCATGACTCTAGATACTCTTCCATGCAAGAGACAATACAAGTTTCCACAGCTACACCTTTGATTTGTAGAAAATGAGTGGATTAAAGGAGAAGCTGTTGAATGTAAAAAATGAGTTCAGTCAAATGAGAAATGAAGGTCGTGGTGGAAGAGAGCTGGTTGTACCTGTGTTTAAGTAAAGAGTGAAGGGTCATCACACCATTCCAGTGTGGTTTGGAGGTGTAGACAGATTTGACATCCATGGAGAGAAAACAGTTGGCAACAAGAAATTGCTAACTGTCAAAGTGACAGCAGGCATCAGAGGCATTATGAATGTGAATGGGAAGGCTTAATCTTCGTAGGATGGAAGACTCGAGATTGCACCCTACAAACATATCAATGAGGAGTAGGAGTAGGCCATTTAAGCCTGCTGTGCCATTTAATAAGATCATGGCTGATCTGCTTCTAACAATATTCCTGCCTACCCATGGTAACCTTTTACTCCCTTGTGTTTACCTACCTACAGCTCCCTTATCTTTCTAATTCTGTTTTAAAAATATTTGGTGTCTGTTTCCCCAACAAGAGAAATCATTCTCTCCACATCCAATCACCAGACACAGAATGTCCTTTATGTCCTCCTTAGTTAGCAAGCAGGTAGATGTGCCATAACAGCCTTTCCATATTTCCATACAACATAGGAGGTAATTTCAGACCTTCAAGTCTATGCAATTTTATAGAGCAATCCCATTCCCCCATTAATTTTTTTTCCTTGCAATCTGTTCTCCCTTCAAATCCATCCCTCCTCCACCCTTCAATATTCTACTCTTCATCTAAACATTAGGGGCAATTTACAATGACTAATTGATCTTCCACCATGCTTGCCTTTGGCATATGGGAGGAAACCGGAATATCTGGGGAAAACCCTGTGGTCACAGGAAGAAAGTGCAATATCCACACAGAAAGAAACAAGGTCAGGTCTGAACTCCGGTTGCTGGAGATATGAGGCAGCAATTCTACCAGCATGCCAACTAAATGCTATATTGTCCCAAACTATAGAACCAAAGAACAATACAGCACAATACAGGCCCTTCGGCCCACCACGTTGTGCCGACCTTTAAACCACGGCCAAGACTAACTAACCCTTTCCTCCCACATATCCCATTTTAAATTCCTCCATATGCTTATCTAGCAATCTCTTGAACTTGACCAACGTATCAGCCTCCACCACCACCCCAGGCAGTGCATTCCATGCACCAACCACTCTCTGGGTGACAAACCTCCCTCTGATATCTCCCTTGAACTCCCCACCCATTACCGTAAAGCCATGCCCTCTTGCTTTGAGCATTGGTGCCCTGGGAAAGAGGCGCTGGCTGTCTACTCTATCTATTCCTCTTAATATTTTGTATACCTCTATCATGTCTCCCCTCATCCTCCTCCTCTCCAATGAGTAAAGCCCTAGCTCCCTTACTCTCTCCTCATAATCCATTCTCTCCAATCCAGGCAGCATCCTGGTAAATCTCCTCTGCACCCCTTCCAAACGCCTCCACATCCTTCCTATAATGAGACCAGAACTGGACAGAGCACTCCAAGTGTGGTCTAACCAGAGTTTTGTAGAGCTGCATCATTACCTCGCGGCTCTTAAACTCGATCCCACGACTTATGAAAGCTAACATCCCATAGGCTTTCTTAACTACCCTATCGACCTGTGAGGCAACTTTCAGGGACCTGTGGATATCTACCCCCAGATCCCTCTGCTCCTCCACACTTCCCAGAATCCTGCCATTAACCTTATACTCTGCCTTGGAGTTTGTCCTTCCAAAGTGTACCACCTCACACTTCTCCGGATTGAACTCCATCTGCCACTTCTCAGCCCAGCTCTGCATCCTATCAATATCCCTCTGTAAGCTTCGACAGCCCTCCACACCATCCACAACACCACTGACCTTTGTATTGTCTGCAAACTTGCTAACCCAGCCTTCCACCCCCTCATCCAAGTCATTAATAAATATCACGAAAAGTAGAGGTCCCAGAACCAATCCTTGTGGGACACCACTAGTCAAGCCCTCCAATCTGAATACACTCCCTCCACCACAACCCTCTGCTTTCTACAGGCAAGCCAATTCTGAATCCACATGGCCAAGCCTCCCTGGATCCCTTGCCCTCTGACCTTCTGAAGAAGCCTACCATGTGGAACCTTGTCAAACACCTTACTAAAATCCATGTAGACCACATCTGCTGCACTACCCTCATCAATCTTCCTGGTCACTTCCTCAAAGAACCCTATCAGGCTTGTGAGGCAAGATCTTCCCTCACAAAGCTATGCTGGCTGTCCCTAATCAGTCCATGATTCTCTTAATGCTCATAGATCCTATCTCTAAGAATCCTTTCTAACAGCTTGCCCACCATAGACGTAAGGCTCACTGGTCTGTAATTCCCTGGACTATCCCTACTACCTTTTCTGAATAAGGGGACAACATTTGCCACCCTCCAATCCTCCGGTACTATTCCCGTGAACAATGAGGACTCAAAGATCCTAGCCAGCGGCTGAAGAGGAAGTTCCTCATAGATCTGTTCCATCCTTAAGAGTCCCAATATTCTCATGAAAAGGAGTCACTTGTGGTTCTCAGAGCAATCCCATTCCCACATACGACACATTTTCTCACTTATCAGCTAGATTTTCCTGCCATCCATAAACTAGGCTTAATTGACAGTAGCCATTTGTCCTACCAACCAATACATCTTTGGGATCTGAGTGGTAACAGAAGTACCTGAGGGAAACCCACATGATCACAGGAATAACATGCAAACTCCACATGGGCAGCACTAAAGGTTGGAGTCAAACCCAGGTTGCTGGAGCGGCAAGACAGCAGTCCTACCTGCTACGCCACTGTAGAATCTGCGGGGGCTGGAGGAAATGAGTATATGAGATCAAGACCTCAAACCTGACACAAAAAGCTCAGGATCTACGAGGCAGCTCTGATTCCTGCATCTGAGACCTGGATTACCTACAGCAGGTGCCTCAAGGCACTACAAAAATGTCTTCTAATCCACTCGAAGGATAAGCAACCAACTAATACCGACAGCCCTGAGCACTAATTACACCCAGTTGGCTGTGTTGGGCCGAGTCTCCACTCTAGTCAGAGCTCTATGATGGAAAGAGATTACCACCAGGTAATAGAGAAAAAGATTTGAGGATGCACTAAAAGCCTCTTTGAAAGAGAATCCCTGCCTCGGGCGGCTCACAGTGGTGAAGGAACATTCAGCATGGCTTTGGGTCCATACGTGTGGGCACACATCCCAGTGCACCATCCATAAACTTCCCACCCATCCCGTCAGGCTTTCCTGCCTCATTTCTGGAGGACCAGTGGCCTCAGAACCGACATAAGCCAACGGAGCAAGTCGTCCCCGACCCCGAGGGGTTGCCTGGTGGAAGGGTCCTCGGCCGGTCGGCGCCTCACTCACCATCGTCACCACTTCGGGCACCTGATCGTCAACTTCCGGGGTCACGGCCAAAGCTCGGTCACGTGGGTCACACCTTCCGTTACCCGCATCTTACGATTGTTGGGATCGGTACTTGCTCTATTTCTCTTCCACATTCGGCCTAAATCATACACCTTCTAATATACCGTCTGAGGGAGTGTGTGAAATATTCAAACTGTTGTTCTTTCTTTTATTTACCGGTTCATCCTCTCAGTCAATCATTGTCCTCCCGCTGGAGACGGTGACGAAGCCCATGAGATGGCGCATGCGCTGTTTCCAATGTCGGAGCCCAGCAGAGCTGGTAGAAGGGGCCGGTGCAGCTCCGGCTGCTGGCGGAGGGCAGCATAGCCCAGCACAGCGTGACCGATGTCCCAGCCCTTCGGCTTTTACGTGACTCAGCTCGTAGAAAGTACAATTTAAAACAATGTCAGAGCTTAAACTTCCCCTGTATTGTTCCCCTACCCGACCTTTAAATCGCTGTGTAGTGGTAGGGATTGAAATCACAGTTCCAGAACTCGTTTCTGCTCTGCAGAAGCCTCCTCCCACCACTATCCGAATATTACAATATCCTAATATTACTCAATTATTTTCCCTCGTGCCTACCAGGCTTCTTTTTAAAATGATTTACGCTCCTTTACCATATCCTTATGTTCTCTTAACAATTTAATTTCCGAGTTCTCTTTGCATCATCAGCAAATTTAGCAACCATTCCTTTGGTCTCCTCAGCCATGTCATTAATATAAATAGCAAGCAAAAACTGAAGCCCCTGTGGCATACCACTCATTACATCCTGCTAACCAGAGATGACCCATTTATGTTATCTATTTTCTATTAGCTATCTAATCTATCCATAACAATGTTACCTCCTCCACAATAAGCTTTTATTTTCTGCAATAATCTTCGACGTGGTGCCTTATCAAATCCCTTCTGGAAATCTAAACATAGTAAATCCAATAATTCCCACTTTATCCACAAAGAACTTCAATAAATCGATCAAAGATTATTTTTCACAAAATCATGTTGACTCTTCTCAATAACCTTGATTTTTTTCTTAGTACCCTGCTATAATAACTTGATGCTGTGGGCATTATGCTTATTCCTGTTCACACAAGCTACTAGAACCTCATATCTACTCAAGAAGTGCAAGGATTCTTTGGAGCATAGTGACCAGAACATGGTAGAATTTCACATCCAGTTTGAGAGTGACAAAAAAACTGCTCTGGGCTGACATGCTTCTTCTACTGCTGCCACCTGGATCCTCAACTTCTTCACCCATAGTCAAACCCTCCTGTTCCTGTCCATTGACCAAATCTACAAAACATCATCTCAGGAGTGTGACTTAGGAACAAAAAAAACATTCAAGTAACTTTCTCCACCTCTGATGCATTGCAGTACCCAAGGCTCAGATTCCAGTTCATCAGTTCTGAATTTAATTTCTTTAGGCTATAGCCACTTAGTTCAAATGTGACTTGCCCTGCCATGATGGCCACTATTTATTACTATTTAACTTTTTCCACTGGCTACTTATAATTTTTAAAATTATAACTTAGTTTATTTAATAATCTGGTTTAAAGGTACCAATTTTAGTTGTACTTTTTGCTCTGCACTGCATTTTAGAGTGAACCCTTGTGAGATAAAGAAGTCTCCAGCCTATTAGTTTCCTGTGATGTCATACATTGCTTTTGCTTACTAGTTCTAGTTGACCACTTCAAAGAGGTAGGTTTTAAATAATTTCTTCGAGGAGAGGGAAGGAACTCCAGAACTTGGAAACTTAGGGCACAAACATCACTGGGTGGAGTGATTAAAACTGAAAATGCAAAAGCTAAGTTCAGAGTACACAAATCACAGATTTATAAGGTTGGAAGAAGTTTGAGAAAAAGAGAAATTTGAAGGTAATGACAAAAAGTTTTAATTTGAGGTATTTTACCTCGATCAATATAAGAGGACCGTGTGTCATACCAATCAGCAGTGGAGGGTTGTACTAACCTGATGATTTCACTTAGCAACCAAGATATTAGTACCAATGAGTGACTGCAAAGAGTTTTAGTTGCCGACTTCAAATACACTTCTCACTCATATAACATTTTAAACATAGATGCAGCGTGAGGAATTTCTCTCCAAGATGCAGAGTACTGGGGCTGGGACTTCCAGCTGGTTGTGCTTGCTGATAATATTATGGCCTTTTCCCTCCTTCTCCCAGGGATCTGAATGCATTAAACTGAATCACTGCAAATGTATAATGAAGGATGGATCAGGAGTGATTAATCTAGCAGCTGTAGGAGATGATAATGGATTTCTGGCAAGGGATAAACCACTTACAACCAAAGATTCTGATTTTAATATCCTCTACTCATTTAGCCCTTGCCAGCCATTTAGTGAACCTTTCATGTTTGCTTCTGACTGTTTGGATGTGGCTGCATGCCTGATTATCAGATACCAAGCTCAAGGAAGAGAGAATGTGGATTTTCTTAACTACGGGAGGCACAGGCTGAATGAATTCAATTATGATAACAAGTCAAAAATACTCACCGTCACCTACTCAGGTAAGATTTCTCCATTTTCTTTTTTTTCAAATTTATATGAAGGGCCCAATCTTGAGTTGAAAACAAAACTTGGAAAGCTGAAAGGCTGGAGCAAATGGGCCTCTTCTTGTTTTGTTGTTCTAAACTCAACTACTCAATTTTTAAAAGGACCATGCAATAAATTGACAGAAGAGAACTAAAGGGGGTTTGTGTTCTTGGAAAAGAGATTTATTATGAGCTGAGGAAGTAGGAAAAGATGACAAGTGCAGTCTAGGAGGAACCAAGAGAAATATGCCAGGAATGGAAGGATATGTATCATGTGCAGGCAGAAGGGATTCGTTTAATTTGGCATCATGCTCAGCCAAGACATTGTGGAACCAGCATCCATTATACTAGCAATAACAAAAAGCTAACCCCCAAGTAGAATTCTCCCACTTCCTTTAGACTTTAAAACTTACAGCTTCAGCCAAGCTTTTGGTCACGAGTACAAGCTTTTTCTTGGGTAACTTGGTGTCACATTTTATTTGGTAACTCTTCTGTGAAATGCCTTTGCAAATTTTACTGTGTTAAAGGAAAAAACAAATTATTGCTATTATTAAATGGTTTAGTTCCATCTTCATGCTCTACATTTCTATGCCTTTTTTAAAAATCAATATTCTTAGTTTATATTACATTACTGCAGAAAAGTCATATACAGGAGAAAAATTGAGACCTAACCATACTGATTAAACCTGAGCAGCAGATGATCAGTAAGTGCTAGATCTGCTAGTAACACTCAAAACCACTGGATAGTGCCTTTGCAGTGTTGTTTTTTGGAACTTTGAGAAGCAGGAGAGAGGGAGGGAAATGAGAGAATGAGTGCAGCCACTCTGGTGACAATTCTGCCTCTCCTCCTGTATGATGCTTCTGAGAGGATTCTTAGGGATAGGACATGAGCATTTGGAGAAGCATGGTCTAATAAGGGACTGTCAGCATGGCTTTGTGTGGGGCAAGTCAGGTCTGACTCTTCTGATTGAGTTTTGAAGAGGTGACAAAGGTGATTGATGAAGGTAGAGTAGTGGATGTTGTATATGTAGATTTTATTAAGGGATTTGACAAGGTCCTGCATGGTACACTCATCCAGAAGATCAGAATGCAGGGGATCCATGGTGACTTGGCTGAATTGTCTTCTATGGGCAAGCCAATTTTGGATCCAGAGGGTAGTGGTACATAGGTGTTATTCTGGATGGAGGTCTGTGATAGTGGTGTTCTGCAGGGATCTGTACTGGGACCTGTTGTTTGTCATATAAATGATTTGGATGAAAATGTGGTAGGGTGAGTGAGTAAGTTTGCAGACAACACAAAGATTGCTGGCATTGTGGATTGCATAGAAGATTGCCAAAGGTTACAGTGGGATATAGATCAGTTGCAGATATGGGCAGAGAAGTGGCAGATGGCATTTAATCCAGGTACGTGTGAGGGGCTGCACTTTGGGAGATCCCACATAAAGGCAGAGTACAGAGTTAATAGCAGGATCCTTAACAGAGTTGAAGAGGGAGCTTCAGATCCAGGTACATGGCTCCCTAAAAGCAGCCACACAGGTTGATAGGGTGGTAAAGGCAGCATATAGCATGCTTGCCTTCATTAGTCAAGGCATGGAATTCAAGAGCCAGGAAGTGATGTTATAGCTTTATAACACTCTGGTTAAGCCACATTTAGAGTATTGCATTCAATTCTGGTCACCTCATTATAGGAAGGAATATAGAGGCTTTGGAGAGGATGCAGAGGAGGTTTCCAAGATGCTGCCTGGTTTGGAGGACATGTGCTATAAGAAAGTGGACAAGCTGGGACTGTTTTCTCCAGAGTGGCAAAGGCTGAGGGGAGATTTGATAGAAGTTTATAAAATTATGTGAGGGATGGAGTAAACATCCAGTATCTTTTTCCCAGGATTGAAATGTCTAGTACTAGAGAGTTTGTATTTAAGGTGAGAGGTGGAAAGTACAAAGGAAATGTGGGAGGTAAGCTTTTTAAAAAAAAAGTGGTGGGGGCCTGGAATGCACTGCCAGGGGTGGTGGTAGCAGCAACAGATAATATAGGAGCGTTTAAGAGACTCTTAAATGAATATGCAGAGAAGGGAAGGATATGGTCAATGTATGGGGAAGAGGGATTAGATTAATTAGGAGTCATTGGTTTAATTAATTCTCCACAACATCATGGGTGAAAGGGCCTGTCCTGTGCTGTACTGTTCAATGTCCCATGCACCTTATACCTTACCTCTTTACCAACCCTTTGGTCACTAGTCTCAATGTCAGAGAATCGTCACAGCACAGTAAGAGCTTATTTGGCTCATTTAAGTCCATGCGAGATATCTCTTAAAATCTAGTCAGTTCCATTTTCCTGTTTGGACCACGTAGAACTGCAAATTTTCCCTCATAGACTCTTCCAACATCTTTACAAGCAGCAAGCTCCAAATCAAAATACATTTTGCATAAAAGGTCTTCAACTCAGACCCCTGGTGTAACTTTTGTCCATCACTCAGGTTCTTCACACCCTTGAGAATTGCACCATTTTGTCTATATTGTTGCTTTGTTCTTTTGTTAAGATGCATCACTTCACACACTATTGCTTTAAATTTCACTTGCCACTTATCTTCCATTTCTGGCAGTCTATCTAAGGTCCTTTTGCCGTCTCTTCCCATCTTCTTCACTATTTACCGCAGCTCTAAACTTTGAGGGGCAACTTGAGATTTTTTTTCCCATACACATATATCCAAGTCATTTATAGTAAACATAGTGCTCACAGTACTTAGCATTAGAGGACATCCTCCAGATTGGGAGGACAATATTTACCTTGACCCTCTTCCTTGTCCATAAGCCAATTTCTGATCAATACTGCTTCTGATCTCTTCATTCCACAATTTTGGGAATCAGTCTTTAGTACTCGTCTTTGGGCTCCATGTCAAATTATATCTGATGTTTAAAGTGCTTTGGCTTGTTTTTGTACTATATGTAAAGGTACTAACAACTGCAAGTTGTTTTTGATGCCCCCTCACCTCCAGTACATATTCTCTATGTATCTCCTAATAATCTTAATTCTCTTTATGTTGCAGCTTCACTCAGCAGTTCACTGCAGACAGTAGTTCAATACAACTGCAGCTCCAGCTACTCAGTGATTCCTTCTCAAGATCCAAAGAATCCTAATGTGTTACAGATTTCTGTCGCTAGCCCTTGTGCCTGCCCTAACAGCTGCAAACCTCAGGATGTGGGTCCAGGAACCATCATCTTAGTAGTGTTCAGCATAACTATTACAGCTTACTTCTTGTTTGGTGGGTTAACAACAGCTTGCAATCAAGCAGCATCTTTAACACAGAAAGAAATCCCAGTGTGATTCACAGCAATCATCAGAATTATGGGAGAGCAACTGAAAAGGATTGTCGTGGGAGTGACAAAAGCTGTTAGAAAAGTGGCTTTCAAGAAAGGGCTCTGGAAGTGCAGAAACTTTATGAAACTGCAAAGCATGGGGCCTTGGTTATCAACAAGATTTGGTGTGAATAATGTTATCTACTAAATTTGCACCTATGCTTCAGATTCAAGGGGATAGTGGAGCTCAGATGGTAGAAGGGAAAGCATCAACAGTGGGTCAATGATGGGGCAGTGGTGGGAAGGTGTGAAAGGGTTGTTACACACTTAGGAACATAGACCTTATGGTGGAGTTTCTTGAATTGAGGGAGATACAATGTGGAAGGGGGATGATGACAAAGAGATTTAAACATAATAAAAGAGAATTTTAAGTGAGGTGTTAGGAGACCACAAGCCAATGTGGATCAACAAGCACAAAATGAAGCAGGACCACAATTACAAACTAATCTATGACCTTGCTCATGTGGCAACATTCATACTCCAGAGGGTTGTGGGTTCAAATTTGGGGAGGCAACAGTTCAGTGTTGTACTGAGGAAGTGTTGAATACTCAGGTGTTCACCTGATTCAAATAAGCA